>NC_080092.1:43075096-43815930 GCF_950005125.1 Chionomys nivalis | reverse complement strand
ATTTCCATGTGGCTGTGTGGAAACGGTGAAGCTGTTCATTGGAAATCTTCCCCGGGAGGCCACAGAGCAAGAGATCCGCTCACTCTTCCAGCAGTATGGGAAGGTGCTGGAATGTGACATCATTAAGAACTATGGCTTTGTGCACATAGAGGACAAGACGGCCGCTGAGGATGCCATACACAACCTGCACCGCTACAAGCTGCACGAAGTGAACATCAATGTGGAAGCCAGCAAGAATAAGAGCAAAGCTTCAACCAAGTTACATGTGGGCAACATCAATCCCACTTGTACCAACCAAGAGCTTCGGACCAAGTTTGAGGAGTATGGCCCAGTCATTGAATGTGACATCGTGAAAGATTATGCCTTTGTACACATGGAGCGGGCAGAGGATGCAGTGGAGGCCATCAGAGGCCTTGACAACACAGAGTTTCAAGGCAAACGAATGCACGTGCAGTTGTCCACCAGCCGACTTAGGACTGCGCCCGGGATGGGAGACCAGAGGGGCTGCTATCGGTGCGGGAAAGAGGGGCACTGGTCCAAAGAGTGCCCAGTAGATCGTTCGGGCCGCGTGGCAGACTTGACTGAGCAATATAATGAGCAATACGGAGCAGTGCGTACGCCTTACACCATGAGTTACGGGGATTCCTTGTATTACAACAACACGTACGGAGCGCTCGATGCCTACTACAAGCGCTGCCGTGCTGCCCGCTCCTATGAGGCAGTGGCAGCTGCAGCTGCCTCTGCATATAACTATGCAGAGCAGACTCTGTCCCAGCTGCCACAAGTCCAGAACACAGCCATGACCAGTCACCTCACCTCCACCTCTCTCGATCCCTACAATAGACATCTGTTGCCACCTTCAGGAGCTGCTGCTGCAGCAGCTGCTGCTTGTACTGCAGCTTCTACTTCATATTACGGGCGGGATCGGAGCCCCCTGCGTTGCGCTACAGGCCCAGTCCCCACTGTTGGAGAGGGCTACGGTTACGGGCATGACAGTGAGTTATCCCAAGCTTCAGCAGCCATGCGGAATTCCCTGTACGACGTGGCCCGGTATGAGCGGGAGCAGTATGTGGATCGGGCGCGGTACTCAGCCTTTTAAAGTTTGAGGTGGGATGTGTGTGGGCTGAAATTCCGAGCTGCGGTTGTGCATGAGAATACACCCTTCGTGGTACCCCATCTCCGGGACGTTCTCGGCTCTGTGCATTCAGTCCCTCAGGAACCATGGACCTTAATTTACCTTGTTAAGTTCAGATTTTCTTTTCCTGTTCTCTCTCCTGCTCAATTCCCTGTTCTCCTGTTTATTCTTCTGTAGCTTCCCATTCATGTTCTGTTTTTCCAGCATGCCTCCTATGCAGGAACTGGTAGGGGTTGTGCTGTCTCTTCCCTGCCTCCTGACCTTGCTGAGAATCACTGCTCCTCCAGGTTTTCTTTTTTGGCCCAAAGGCTAGTCCTAGAGATTTGGATCACTTTCCAGTGAAATAAATGGTTTCTCAAATTAGGGTATGTGTGCTTTGAGAAAGTTCTTGTTTGGACTTGTTTCTGGGTTCTTTGTATATTTGTACCCTGAAAAAGGGTGGGGAGTGTTTACAGTTTAAGCTACCTAGCTTTGGGTGAATAACACTGTAGAGGTTTTTACTTTTTTTTTTTTTTTAATAGTAGATAGCACCTTTTGGCACTAAACGGAAGAGGAGTAGTTATACAGAAGAATTCAAGTAGGCATCCTTGTTTCAATGAAGATGTTTCCTGCTGGTCCACTTTGGATTATAACGCCAACTAACTAGTGATTTAGAGCTGTAGATCTTTACTTGCTTTGAGAAAGAATCATTGTGTATACTTGGCAACTTCTGTTAATACTCAGTCAACATACCTCCCTTGACTTATTTCTGGCAAAGAGGTGAAGGTTTGAGGGAAAAGAAAATATTTTAGAAAAATGAAGTTATGACTTCTGCCAGAGTGCATTTTGCTATTCCATTGACTAGTACTATTTTATGGCGCATTTCACCGTTCATATGGTTCTGCCAGAATCAAGAGTCTGCATGAGTAGTTAGTTCCACAAACATCTTATAGCTTGTACTTCATGACTGTAGGTGAGAGGTGTAAAGGGCCAGCAGCTCCTTTGTAAGTCATTGATAAACTTACTATCAGCAGTTAAGACAAGTGTTTGAATGCAGTGAGAAGCCACTGCTTTAGTGTCATGTTTTTATTAAAAACAGTTTGTCTTCTATGTTTCAGCATATATAGGGCCATCTCTCAGAATCATTTACTTGACCAGTATTGAGTTCCTCCTGTTATGCCAGGCATGCTTTCAGTAAAGGGGTCATAATGATGAAGATAAAATGAAATAAAGATGATAAAGGAGCCACTTTTGAAAAAAAAAAAAAAAACAACCATAAGAGCACACACCCTGAAACACTCTCACGCTCGTTTACGAGTAGAAATATTGAGATATTCACGTTGACTCCGAGTATAGGTGAGTCACAGTTTTCGCTAATTTCCAATTGATAACTCTTGTATCGGAGCATAGCTCTGGACCAGGAAGTTAAGACAAGACTTCCCATTTTGACTGCACCATCACCTGTCTGTCTGTCTGCCCGGCTGCCGGACCTTACTGTGCCTCCACCTCCTCACAAGTGAAACAAAGGCCACAAAGCCAGCAGCTTCAGGGGCTACTGTGAGCAATGAATGGATGGAATAGCACTTGCGAAGCCCATGACAGCTTTGCCTGTCCCGGGGGAGAACTCCAAAATATCACTTTTGTCATTTAGCATTTGAAAAATAAAACTGAAAAGAATTTTTTGGTTTTTTTTTTTTTTGGTTTTAAAGGATAGCTCACATGCAAGAGTTTATTTCCAATTCCGGAGTTTTAAATGAAAGCCCAGCGTGGCTCATTTTGTATTCTCCTCTGCCTTGGGGGTTTCTGTCTAGAGGGCACTCGACAGCAACTCGCTTTGCAAAGGGAAGGTCCTAGAAACCAAACCTAGAGTAACTGGAGCCCGGCTACTCTGAAGAGCCCCGTGTGGCACAGGGAGAGTAGAGCCTGGAGCTGCACTGGGAAAGACGGAGCCCCTGGAGGAGAACTCCAGCAGAGGCTGCAGGCTCGCGCCCTCGCCTTTGCAGGTTGACATGTTACAAATGACAATATGAACTCCCTGAGTTACTGAACTAAGTCATTCCAATAAAAGTTAAGAGTCTACCAGAAGAGAAAATCAAAGCGCAAGCTGCATTTCCAGAAAACAGTAGAAACCAAGAATAGAAAGCCAGGCTCCTTTGGAAGATATGCCGGAGTGCCGACAGCCTTCTGCAGGGTCCGGGAAGAGGGTCACAGGAGAAACCACGGAGCGCACAGCTTCCTAGTCTAGCCAGGACTGTTGTGCTGTCATTACTTTGAAATTTGCCACCTTGACTTCAGACCCAAAACAAAGGTTGTCCCAGCTGTCAAGCACTGGATAGACTCTACCCCTCCGCCAGACACAAGGTCACACTCCACATGCTGTTGTCCTCCAAGGGGAAATGGCTCTAGATCCTTCTGTGGGCCAAGAATCTTAGCTTTTCTCCACATGACTTTAGACTTCTGTCCAATAGAACGCACCAAGCAGGCCTGGTCTCCTTACCCACGAGGAGAGCGCTCTGCATCTCTACTGACTAGCACCCAAGGACAAGGTTCCTCGGCAGAATTTTACACAGAAACTTCAGCATGAATCATCCTGACTTTGTACAATTTAAAAAAAAAAATGACTCATAAGAAGACTCTTCCTCCCAAGATAGTATATGAGTTTCAAATGCATTTTCAGCCCCCAAAGCAGACACGCAGGGCTTGCTTCTGTAGTCCACGCACGACAGAAAAATGCAGTGCTGTTGTGTGAGTGGCATCAGGTCCACGGGTGCAGCAGGCCCTCTTCCCCAGACAGCTATCTCCTAAGATTTTCCATCTCAGTCTTAAATAATAAACAGTTTCATACTTACTGCAAAGCCCCCGGCTTCTCGTGCGTCCTGGGAGCTGCTGGCCTCAGTCTGTAAGCCCTCTGCACTATTCTGAGCCAGTTGCTGCCTGGGAGGAAAACCACATTCAGCGAGTACTTGGGCAAGGCCTGCTCAGGAAGCAGGCGGGCTCTACTCCCCACGCCTCTCCCTCCCCTCCCCACAACACACACACTTACAAGTTCACATCTATATGTGATGCAAAATCAAATCTCTCTCTGACTGAGTCCCACGTACTTAATTTAGACTTCTCCAAAATGAAACATGTAAAGATGTCAGCTGGCTAGCAATAAAAGGGAACTTCAACCCACAAGGCGCACAAACACAAACACCCTGAGATACTGAACCAAAAGAAAAAACCAGTCCGACCTCAAGCTCCAACCCCCCCCCCGCCCCTACCCCACCCCACCGCACCCCATGAGGGCTGCTATTTGTAGAGTTCTAGGTTGAGAGGAAGTCGGGAACCAGGAAGCTCTTCAAAGCAGGCTCCCAGGAGCCAACTGAAAGATCTCAGAGGCCTCTTAACCATTGGGCCTTCAGTAATGTGTTGTGATTTCTTTGTTCATTCTAAATAAATAGGTTCCTAATTAATTTTTAATTCAGAAAGTTTCCAAATGATATACCCACCCTCATAAAACCTGGCTTGTGTGCCCCCTGCCTCTATAGGGACTCAGCAAACCCCCGTGCCCACCAGCTGCTGCAACAGGGGCAATGACCGTAGGAAACACATGCAAGAAATTCTGTGATGGTAAACACCAAGAAAACGGCCTGGGAAAAAGAGGCAGAATCCACTATAAAATAGAATGTAAAAGCCAATGACAAGATGGGGCAAACACACACTTACAGCCCTCACTTCAGTTATCTGCAGGCTACGACATCACCACTCAGTGTGAGTGTCCTCCATGGGCTCCCGTGTTTGAGCACATGGTCCCCAGCTAGTAGCGATACTTTGGGATGGTGTGAAACCTTTAGGGCATAGAACCTGACTGGAGTCACTGGAGGTGCATCCTTGGAAGTTCTGCTGGATTCTGGTTCCAGCTGGAGCTCTCTCTAACACTTGGTCCTTACCATATGGAGAAGCAGCTGTGAGCTCCGACTGCACCCACCTTTGGTGAACTGAGACCCTCTCAAACTACGAGCTAAATCAAGGCCTTCCTCCTTGAAGCCATCCTACCAGGCATTTTGTCACAGACATGACAAATAATACAAAGCTGTGTGAACAACTGTGACCTGGATAACCTTGCTTATAAACAACAATAAATAAAATAATTCGAAGTCTATACATTACAGTATGTCCACATCACTCACCCTTACGCAACGGTTAGAAACAATCTTTACCCTCTATCTGCACTGAACGTGTCAGTCTGCTTTCCATCACGGCAAAGTCAAATTAAAAGAGGGAAGGTTTGTCTTAGGTCAGGGCTTCAGAGAAATCAATCTATAGTCTCTTGGAGTCATTGTTTCTGGTCCTGTGTGGTATGGCAGACTGTACATGGCTAAGCCAAGCAACTTGCCTCATGGCAGCTGAGAAAACCAGAAGGGCCAGGGTCAAAATGTATCCTCCAAGAGCAGGATCCCGGAGCCAGTGAGACAGCTCAGCAGGTAAAGGCGCTTGCCTCCCAAGCTTGACAGACACCTGAGGTGGATTCCCCAGAGCACACACAGAGGTGGAAGGAAAGAACCAAAGCCACAGCATTGTCTTCTGATTTCCATCCAATCCAACAGCATTAGCATGTACCCACTCACACATACACAGACACACACATACATTCACACACATACACACAAATATATACACATTCACACATATAAATACATACACATAATATACATGTACTCACAAATACACACATACACATACAAATACATACATACACAGACACATATACACTCACATACACATATAAACACACATAAATACATACACACATAGATACACATACAGATACATACACATTCATATACACCCCCACACAAATACATTTAATAATAATAAATAATTTTAAAAGAAAAGAGAGTGCCTAATTTTCCCAATGAGGATCCACCTCCTATATTTCCACTATCTAAAGCACAAATCAATGAATCCATCCACAAGATCAGAGCATCCATAACCTGATGAAGTCCAAAGAACTCATTTTTGAATACTTCTGCGCGAGAGATGAGGCGTTTGACATCGGAGCTTTTGAGGGTCATTTAGGATGGAAATAATAGAGGCTGGGGACACAGCTCAGTGACTTGGTGGTTTGAAAGAAAATGGCCCCCAATGGGAGTGGCACTATTAGGAGGTGTGGCCTTGTTGGAGTAGGTGTGGCCTTGGAGGAAGTGTGTCACTGTGGAGGTAGGATTTGAGGTGTACATTCAAGCCACACCCAGAGTTTCAGACCACTTCCTGTTGCTTACAAGTAAAGGATTCTCAGCGCCTTCTCCAGCACCATGTCTGCCTGCATGCCACCATGTCGCACCATGATGATAATGGACTGAACCTCTGAACTGTGAGCCACCCCAATTAAATGTCTTTTCTTCATAAATGCTGCCATGGTCAAGGTATTTCTTCACAGCAATAGAGACCTAACTAAGACACCGTGCAATCACAAGGACCTAGGTTCAACCCTTAGTACCTAAAAACGAATCAAAAGAGCAAAACAAACTCTGTAATACAACAAGAGCAAATTAAATCTAGCAACATATATAAATGATGCTATGCCATGACCGAGGATTTATACCAGCAATTTGACTGATATCACAAATGAGAATCAGACACCATAATTCACATTAAAAGAATAAAAAAGAAAACCCACACTACCATTTCAACAAATGCAGAAAAAACACTTGACAAAACCCAAAAGACTTTCATGATTTAAAAAAAATATATAACCACTAGGAATGAAAGGGAATTTCCTCAGCACAACAAAAGGCAACTACAGAATGCCCACAACCAACATTGTATGCAATGTGAAAGTTTAAAATTTTTCTCTTGAGGCCAGAAACAAGGCCAGATTTCTCTGCTCTACTGATTTCTAGTCAACACGTACAGTACAAGGAGGCTTAAGTCAGGGAATTTAGGCAAAAGAAGGAAAGAGAGGGCATCGAGATGATCAGAAAGGTAAAATCATCTCTATTAACATAACAGGACCTTGCAAGATATAGAAGGGGTATCTACGATTTAGAAGGGGTATCCACAATTTAGAAGGGAATATCTATGATTTAGAAGAGGTATCTATGATTTAGAAGTGGGTGTCTATAGCTCAAAGGTAATGAAGGACCCAGCAAGCTCACAAAAAGCAAGATAAGGCCCCAAATTAGAAACACAAATCAATTGTGTTTCTATACGCTTGCAAGAGTAACTGCTGATACATCCAGAAAACAATTCCACTTTCAGCAATAGCTCCTTGGTAAAGTACTTGCCTCAAAAGCATGAGGACCTGAGTCTCACCCCAGAGCCAACCTGCAAATACCAGGCATGCTGGCTAGAGCTTGTAATTCGGGCACCAGAGAGGCAAAGACGGGAGGATCCCTTAGGCTTGCTGGCCAGCTAGTCCAGCCTACCTGGTGAACTCTGGACTAATGAGAGACCCTGTCTCAGAAGACATGACCCACACTCCTGAGGATAAAACCCAAAGTCGTTCTCTGGCTCCCACATTCATGTGTACACACCATACATAAGCATGTGCACTCACTCACACATGAACATTCATATGTGCATACATATTCATGCATTTAAAACGCTAACGTGTTTACAAATAAATAAGCAGAAGATGTGTTCGCTGCTAACTGCAAAGCATCATTGAAAAAGCTAAAAGGATGGGTCAGCAAGACGGCTTAGCATTCAGGGTTATAAAGCTTGCCTAGCCGCATGAGTTCAATTTCCAGAACCCACAAAGAGAACCAATTCCCATGGGTTATCCTCTGGTGTGCATATGCCTACACACATATACTTACTTACATAAAATAAATAAATATTTTTAAAATTAAACTTGAAAAAGTAAGGTAAATAGATAGACGTTGTATGTGTTAGGAGGATCTATGTGAGGTCCAGGCCAGCCTGGTCTACATCAAATTCCAGGATAGCCAGGGCTACATAAAGAGACCCTGTTTTAAAAAAGAATCCAATTATGGCCCCTCTGTTGGAGGCCACAGGGTAGGTCTAAATCTGGGTCCTCCGGGGCTTCTGAGATGGATTCCTGGCTACTTCCCATGGATGAGACAGCTGACACAGGAATGCAGCTGCACCCTGCTTGGGAGGCACGTAAAGGTTGAAGACACTGGCTTTGAAAATGTCCCTGAAGACAGGAGCCTCAGATATGCCCTGAATGGTGAACTTTTCTTTAAAAAAATTATTTATTTTATTTTTATATGTGCATAGGTATTTTGCCTACAAGTGTTTGTGCATCATGTGTGTAGTACCCACAGAGACCAGAAGGGTGCGACAGATCCTCCTGTCCTGGAGTTAGACAGTGGTAATCTGCCTGTACAACACAGAAATGAAACTGTTCCACTACCAGCAGAGTGTCTAAAGTCTGTCTGTGTGGACAGTACGCAATTCCTGCACAGACCTACTCCGTACTGCATCATAGGCACCAGTCAGAAATCATGCTCTAATAAAGGAAAAAAAAGAAAAAGAAGATTTTAAAGTATGAATTACTTGGAAAGTGAATTATATCTTAATTTGAAAGATAATATTAGAAATAGTTTATGATATAGATCAGTGATTATATATTTTTGAAAAATACAGATCATAAATGATAAGAGCCCACATTTATTTTTATTAAGAATGATTCTTAAGAATGACAAAGATGACAGAAGATTTTAAGTTTCTTTATGCTTTTCAAATTTTCTACACTACAGTAAATATTTGCCAATTGGGGGCAGTATAAAATAACATTTATTTATATTATTTTTATCTATAGAATATGACTGTTTTCTTTTTCTCTTTCTTCTTTCTTTCCTTCTTTCTTTTTTTCTTTTAGATTTTTGAGACAGGATTCTCTATTTAGCCCTGACTGTTCTGGAACTCACTATGTAGACCAGGCTGGCCTCAAACTCACAGAGATTCCACCAGCCTCTGCCTACTGTGTGCTGAGATTAAAGGTGTGTGCCACCGTGTCTGACAACTGCTTTCTTTAGAACAACAACAAAAAAAATCTACAAATGACAGATATTGCTTCTTTTATCAAAAACTTCTTCAAGCAAGGCAGTCTGCATGGCCATTTGCATATAAAATAATACAGTAGTAAACAGTGGATACTATCATTTTTATCTGTGTCTTAATCAACAATTAGACTTTTAAGCCCGATATCGGCCACTTGCTAAGAAGACCGACAAGCCTGTGACAGTAGAAACTACACTGGAAGCATGCTGTTGCTCATGTGCCCACAGCATCGGGCGCTATTTGGCAACTCCACGGCTTACACTGCAGAAAGCAAGCCCAGCCAGATGGAGAAAGACTTTCTTAATTGTAGCAGCCGCTGACATCCTCTGCAAGCACTGCAATCATTTTCTGGGTTCCTGAACAAGGGTGAGCAGACTGATTACCATGGCCCTCAGAGGCATCCATGAGCACGGAGGCTGGAGAGCGCCCAGGGGGCCAAGCCAGGACGCACCCCGCAGCTGAAGGAGCCAGGGCGACATTCATGTCTCAGTGAGACACCTGCCAGCTCTCTAGAGAACAAGAATTCCCTATATCCTTGCCCAAACCAACCTTAAAAAATGTTCTGTTTTGCTGCTGGAAAGTAAATTTATCAACCCTAAAAATATCTAGCACAAACTCAAGAAATGAAAGTGATGCCTAATGAGTGAGTGTCAAACAGATGTTGGGCTAATTTTACAAAGACAGTCAGCAAAGGTGTCCCCGAGACTTATTTGTGCCAGCAGAGGGGAATGGAGACGAATCTGGCGATAGGGAACGGCAGGGCACAATCAGAGTGGGGGGGGCGGGGGGCTAAAACCTTCATGAGTTGCTAGGTTCCCTCAATTCAGTATTGGATCCAGTGTTTATTAACAAATGATGGTTAGCGGCCACAACAATCACACTAATGTACTGAATGAAATCTAGAAACTGACAGAATATAGGACGACATTTGTTAGCCAGCCTTCCATTACTATATACTGACATAACCGACTTACAGGAGAAAAAGGTTTGCCCTTGGACACTTCAGCCCATGGTCAGTGGGCCCACAGCTTCCCAACCTGTGACAAGCCAGCGAGGCATGGTTAAATATCACGGAGCCCTGCTACTTCCCTCACAGCCAAAACACAAAGTGGAGGGCATGCTGGGAGACTTCCCGATGGGTCCTGCCTCTGGGTCCCCCTTCCCTCACAGTGTCAGTCTCTCAGCCTTCAACACAAGAGACTTTAGGGGACAGTGAAGGATCCAATTATAGCAACACTGCTCTTCGTGACATCGATAATGTCTACCTACAAACACTTGTTCTACAGAGAGGAACTTGACTTCTCTGTGAACCAAAACATCTCTTCAGATCACTTTAATTTCGTTCTAAAGCATCACATTTCATGGTACAAAATTACAGAGAGACAGCTAATTACAGAGGAAAATGCCCCACAGTGGGCACGGGATGGCTAGTGAAGCCGACATCTTAGGAGCTAGGAGACAAGGCTCATCATGTGGGCAAAGCTCTCTAGAGATACCCGGCTAGAAACAAGAAGTATGTCTGCTGACAAGTCCCAATATGTTGGGAGGTTTGCATTTTTAAAATCACCACTGCAATGCCAGGCGAATTCACACACTGCAAAAGTCACAAGGGGAGAGATGTGTCTGACTCCCATGACAGGCCCTCCTGCTGTCCTCCCACCCAGCAGGGGATACCCCGCTGTGGAATAATCCTTTTGTATACTATAAAAAGTTGTCACTGGAATTGATTTAATAAAAAGCTGACGGGCTGGCAGCCAGAAAGGAAGTATAGGTGGGACAACCAAACTAAGGATGCTGGGATGAAGAAGTGTGTTGTCAGAGGTGACGCCAGCAGATGCAGAGGAAACAAACCATAAGTCACGTGGCAGAGGGTAGATAAAAAATATGGGTTAATTTAAAGTGTAAGAGTTAGCTAGTAACAAGCCTGAGCTATCGGACTTGGAATTAATATAAGCTTCAGTGTGTTTATTTAGGAGCTTCTGGCGAGAAAGAACAATCTACCTCCACCACCCTCTGCTCCTGATACTCCACACCTACCACCTACTCTAAGCTTGTGTCCCAGGCAACATAGATCTTTGGGTTTTTTAATTAGCCAGGAATAGGAAATCAGCTACTTTTTTTGGATTCTAAAACAGATGTTGAACTAATTTGGGGAGAGTACAAACTAGAATGGCCCAGCCTCAGTCATGTGACTGTCTATCACACTGCCTGACTTTCAGACCCAGGAACTGTGATGCCTTCCTCTGCACTCCTCTTGTTTTCCTTACCAAGTCCCATTACCATACTCACTCCAAGCTTGGCTTGTTGGCTCAGGTGGAGTTGAAGCCTCTGGCCCCTCTCTCTTTCCTGGTTCTGGCTCTCTCCTGCTGGTCCCACATACCTCCCAGATGACTCCATCTCGAAGATCACATCCTTCCACCAATAATGCCTTATTTGTGATCCACCAACCTTTTTTATTTGTTTAATTTATTTTAATTTTATTCGGGTCTCCAGGCAGAAGCAAAGGATCAGCCTTCCTCAAGATTCTCTTAACTCTGGGAAAACAGTCCTCTTGCTGTCATGGGTATTTCAAAGTTAGCCTTATCAGTAGAGACAATGGTCTCACCTCGGGGTCTCTGCTCCTGATACCTCACGCCTTGGTTGATTCTGAACTATTTGTGCTTGTCCCTTGATTGGTCAGTTGGCTGTCTCCAACTTATCAACCCCCTGTCTCAGCCTCTTGAGTGCTGGGATTACAGGTGTGATTTATGGTGGTGGTTGGGAGGTTAAGAGGAAGGAAAGAGAATGACCTTAACACTGTCTGTCTCAATCTGTGACAGCTACGCTTGTACCTTTGCTCCCACCTGTCGATGCGCAGAAAGGGATTTCAGAAACCACACAAAGGAACAGAGCTGAGCAAGGACGCAGGCAGAAATTATTAAAGAAACTGAACAAGATTTTCCAAACAGTCTTGGAGATTAACAGAAGTACAGGCTGCTTCAAAAGGATTAACTAGAGATTACCTCTCAAAAATCTAATCAAGGAAGATGAAAAAAAAATACCCAAATTAGAAATAAGAAAGAAGGCATAATTATATACATGGATTTTAAACCAAGCAAAACTGATCATTTTCTATGAAAACACAGATTACCAAAATAAACTCAAGAAGAAGCAAACAGTCCACCAGAAAAAAGGCAAAGGATACAAAAACAAAAAAGTATAATTTGTTACCAAGTATACAGAGACATGCTTAGCCAACAGCCAGCAAGCTTGAGCTAAAACAATAATAAACTTTAAAGTCTGCAGTGTGGGTTAATATTTTAAAAAGAAACAGCGATGTTAAAAAAAATGGGAACTAAGTTAGGCACACCTATAAACCTAGCACTCAGAAGGCTGAGGTATGAGGGACCCCATGGGTTTGGGCCATCTTAGGCTGCATACAGAGTTCCAGATGAGCTTGGGCTACAAAGTAATACCCTGTTTCAAAAAACAAAAGAGAGAGTGAGTGAGAAAGCAAGAGAGTGAGAGAGACAGAGAGACAGAGACATAACACTCTGGTGAGCTTATCTGTGTGGATTTTGGGGTCATTCAGAATGAGAGTGGTAAATAAGATATTTCATATTTCAGTTTCTGTATTTGATTTGTTAAAAATACACATTGTTTTTATTTAAAGGCTGATTCGTGTTAATTTAATATACACCATGTGGTTTGAAAGAAAATGGCTCCCGAAGGGAATGGCACTGTTAGGAGGTATGGCTTTGTTGGAGTACATATGACCTTGTTGGAGAAAGTATGTCACCGTGGGGGTGGGCTTTGAGGTCTCCTATGCTCAAGCTACCTCCAGTGAGACAGTGCACTTACTGTTGCCTCCAGATCAAGATGTAGCACTCTAGGCTCCTACTCCAGCATCATGTCTGCCTGCATGCTGCCATGTCTCACCATGATCACAATGGATTAAACCTCTAAAAACGCAAGCCACCCCAATTAAAAGTTTTCCTTTACATAAGAGCTGTCATGGTCATGGTGTCTCTTCACGTCAATAGAAACCCTAACACACACTCACGCACACACACACACACGCACGCACGCACACACATGGATGTTTTGCCAGCGTATGTGTCTGTGTACCATGTGTATGCCTGGAAGCTGGGTCCCCTGGAACTAGAGCTAAGAACGGCTGTGACCCAGCATGTAGGTGCTGGGGGTGGATACTGGGTCCTCTGGAAGAGCACATAGTGCTCTCAACCACTGAGTTATGTCCCTAGCCTGTATTTCTGAATTTAAAAAAAAAAAAAAAAAAAAAAAAAAAGTGTTTCCATGAGTTGAAACTGAAAAGAATAAAATAAAATAGAACTTTTAAACTCTTGGAAAGGCTTTGATGCCACAGCTGTTACTGTGTGTTCACACTGGAGAACAGGCCCGGAAAGGAGGACATAGAGTGAAAACTGTTTGTGGGTCTGAAATACACTGGGCATAGAAAACAAAAGAGACAGAAAAATAAGTGCAGAGTGAAAGTCACACACAGCTTGTTAGCCTGAGGGTAAAACTACGGCCCTGCTTCAGTGCGCCCAGCACTCTGCAAACCTACTCAGGGTTTGTTGGATACAAGAAAGAAAATGTGACCCAAAACAGGCTCTACGTGTTAGAGAGTGTTCTCTGATCAGTAATAGGGAAGACTTCCAAAAGTATCTGAGGGGGAAAAAAATCTCAGCGCTGGAGAGATGACTCAGTGGTTAAGAATATATACTTCTCTTCCAGAGGACCCAGGTTCAGTTCCCAGCACCCACACTGGGAGGCTCACAATGCCTCTCACACCAGCTCCAAGGGG
Source organism: Chionomys nivalis (assembly GCF_950005125.1). Lineage (NCBI taxonomy): Eukaryota > Metazoa > Chordata > Mammalia > Rodentia > Cricetidae > Chionomys > Chionomys nivalis. Next base: position 43,801,996 of record NC_080092.1, on the reverse strand, counting down.
GATCCAATGCCTCCAGCTTCTGTGAACACCTGGATTTACATGTACACATACACACAAGTATAATTAAAAGAACAAAACCCAGTCCACACAGTCTTGCTAGTGAGGGATCCTGACTGATGACCAACGAGGCTGTTGACTACCAGATAGCAGCTGAAGACCTAAGGATCCCAAGGCGTATCTCTAAAAACTCTTATTCCACTGGAACCATCAGCCAAGTAAAGCCTTCCTTCTATGAGCTGCTCTGCTCACGACATTCTACCACAGCAACAGAACAGGCGCTAACACACTCAGCTATAGAATGAGACTCTGTCCTAATAATTAAGTATAGATAAATAAATAATAAAGGGTATGATGTGAATTTCAGTTCAAAAGAAATAAGTGAAACAAATTTGTTCCTACACATCTCACATATTTAGGTATAAAATTTAATTCACTGGAATCTTGTTATACTCTTTAAGGTTTTTTTCATCACTCTCAAGAATTCCATACATCTGCTAAGTGGTAGCGGACCACACCTTTAATCCCAGCACTCAAATGGCAGAGGCAGTTGTGAATCTCTGAGATTTTGAAGTCATTCTGGTCTACAAAGTGGGTTCCAGGGCAGCCAGGGCCATATCACAGAAAACCCTTGAAAACCAAACCAAAAAATTCATACATATATCTATACAATGAAATAATATCACATGTAATCGCTATGCCCCCCCACAAACCACTTCAAGTACACTCTCAATTTTGTCTCAATTTTATGTAGACATTGCAGTTGTGTCTACACTCTTTTTTGTGTGTCTATTTGGTTTTCTTTATGTGTATGGGTGTTTTGCCTGTGTGTGTGTGTGTGTGCACCATGTAAGAAGCCAGAAGACCAATGTCAGAACTGGAATTATAGACAGTTGTGAACAGTTCATTGTGGTGACTGGAAACTGAGCTCAAATCCTCTGCAAGAGCAGCAAGTGCTTTTAACACCTGAGCCATCTCTACTCTGTATATAACCATTATGTTTGAAGTCATTTATCTAGAGTTGAGCTAAAATGATGTGGTCATAGTATTTATTCACTAGCATTTACATATGGGTCTGTGTCCATGTTTGTTAAAATCCATTGTTTTCAACCCTTAATTTTACAGTACTATATCAATTCAGAAACACTACAGTGTGGTCAGGTGTGGTGCACATGCATTTAATCCCAGCACTCAGGAGGCAGAGGCAAGCAGATCTCTGTGAGCTTGAGGCCAACCTGGTCTACAGAGAATTCCAGGACAGCCAGGGCTATCATACAGAGAAAATCTGACTCAGAGAGAGAAGGGTGGGGAGGGAGGGAGTGGAGGGAGGGAGGGAGGGAGGGAGGGAGGGAGGGAGGGAGGGAGGGAGAGAGAGAGAGAGAGAGAGAGAGAGAGAGAGAGAGAGAGAGAGAGAGAGAGAGGACAGTTCTTACCAGGTATAAAATTATTATTGACTAGACCTCAAATGTGTACCAGGAAGGTTGTGATGGCTATCTTGGTTGTCAATTTGACTGCATCTAGAATCAACTAAAATACAAACCCTTGGACACTCCAGTGAGACATTTTTTTGATCAGATTATCCGAAGCAGGAAGACCCACCCTAAATGTGGTTGGCACTTTCTGATGGTCGACCAGATAACAGGATATGGAAGAAGGAAGCTTTTGCTTTGGGCCTGCTTGCCCTCACTCTCGGGGCAAGTTTGTCTCTCCTGGTGCTGCGGCATTCCTTTGTGGCTCTTAGAACCAACTTCCCCCGTTCCGATGTAGACAGAAGACCAGCAGTTCTCCAGGAATCCTCCACACCTCCAGTGGCAGAATAGCCCTAAGACAGCCAACCTCACAGACTGAGCAACGCCAGATTCTCAGGCTCCCCTTCACGAGACAACCATTGCTAGATTACCGGGACCACATCCTGTATGCCAGCCTACTAAGTCCCTTAAACACACACACACACACACACGCACGCACGCACACACATACGCATGCGCGCACACACACTCATTCTATTGGTTATGTTACTAACTATAACAGCGGTACATCTCTGTGTATCTCCAAGTGACACACCAAAGTACTGGAAGCCACTGAGACAGACACCGGAAGGAGAAAACTCTTATGCTAACATATATTTAAGACATCTCTTCCTTTTGTTTCACCTGGAGAAGAGTGAAGCTGCCCAAAGACATTCTTTTATCAGCTCTACGTAGAAGCTAAAAATGCCCAAATGTGTTCTTTTCCACCATTTTAATCTTCCAGACACATCACTGACCTACACATGTATCTGTCATCTTGCATTCTTGAACTATGACCTTAAAATGAGCATGCAATTGTGTATATCTTACAGAGTGTGTGTAGGCATGTTCCTGCCTCTAAACTGCTTTCCTATGGGAACATGGGTAGAGTCCTCCCACACGTCCTTTATTTGAGAACATTGCTTTGGAAATAACTCCTGTGTTCTCCCTTACCACTGAAGGCAAAAGATTTCTCTTCACTCTTATGTCTTAGCCATGTTTGTAGTATGATAGTAAATATGAAAACTTTGGGGCTTCCAGGTAAGAGGGCAGCCTAAACACTGCCTCGTTGTGACCTGCTGAAAAAGAATCAGAATGAGAAAAAAGCAAACTCTGCTCCAAAGAGCCTTGGGAATTGGATGATATTGACTGCACAAGAGATGGGTACCTAGAAAAAGATCAGAGACACACCAAAAGAAGCAAAGCCCAGCACAGCTCCAGTCACACAGTTCCCCGGGGGGGGGGGGGAGCAGAAACCTCACCCACCCAGTCAGGAGACCCTGGTCAGAAGAGATGGGTATGTCTCTCCTCAGGACAAATCCACAGCCCTCATAAGCCTCAAACCCAATTGCAGGTTTTGGTGAAAGAGTGATTCTCTAAGGGCAGACTCAAGCCAAATTGATGGATCCTCCTGGCAGCACCAGGGCCGGGCCACAGGTCGGATCTTGTGCAGGAAGAAATTTAGTGGGATCAGCGCAATTCACTGGGACTGAAAAAAAAACAGGTTTGTCAGTCATATGCAACAGTTACCTACTGATGCACAACAAATCGCTTAAAACAAAATATACATTGTCTCACAGTTTCTGTGGGTCAGAATCCTGGGAGAGGCTTTGCTGGCTGGGTCAAGTTCAGAGTTTCCCAGGATGTTATATTCGGGGGCCTTATCTGGAGCTGAGGATCAATCCAAGTTCACATACCAATAGATGGTACTAGCTATTGGGAGATCCTGGTCTCAGCTGTCATAGTTGAGTTTAATGTCAACTCGCTATAAATTAGAATCATCTGAATAGGAATCCTCAATTAAAGAATTGTCCTTTTTGCCCTAATTAATATGGGGAGACCCACCCAAGTGTAGGTGGTAGTCCAGATCAAGAAGGACCAAAGAGGAAGGTGACCTCTTTTGCTTACTTGACCTTTCCTTTCTCATTCTTTCAATGACAGAAGAAGGCTCGCACTATTAGCTGAGAACCAGTGGCTCTCCGGAAGCCCTCCAGGCTTTCAGCTGCCAGACTGGGACTACTGAGCTACCCAGGTCCACAGACTAAGCCATTAGCAGGCTCTTAGCAGCCAGGAAAACCTCCCCATAGGGTTGCTAAGATGACATCTGTCATCCTGAGGGGCACTGCACTTCCCAGAGACAATAATCTAGAAGAGCAGAGGAAGCCACAAAACCATAATGGCCAAGTGCCTAACATTTTCCTCTACCGCTTTCTATTTTCTTTTAGATTTCTTTACTTTTATTTTCTGCATGTGGGTATTATGCGTGCATGCATATAAGTGTACTAGGTGACCTTCTAAACCTACTGAAGTTTTCTCTAACACCAAGCTTGGTATAAATGTAGCACTTCTCTGCTATGCATAACTGCAACAAAATCTGGCCAGCAAGATGTGAACATCAAACTATGATGGCTCATGGAAATGAAGATGCTGATGCCAGCAGTTCCCCATCTTAGCAGTTACCATGGAGACAAGTGGCATCAACAGCTGTTTAAAGGAGCTGCCTTTGAAATATCACATCTCATTAGCCACATGACATTAAACATATAGAGATCATGAAGTTATTTAAAATTTTTAATGAATAAAGTGATTAAGCTAGCAATAGTATAATTAAAAATTAATAAAGTAACTATTAAGATCTAACACTTTTTCTGGTTTTTTTCCTTGTGTGGTCACATCTAACTATTTTTAGGAACAATATTCAGTCTTTACACTTATTTGTAGGAGACGTGAGAGGGTACATCCATGCCACTGTGCAAGTGTGGAGGAAGAGGAGTTAGTTCTCCTCCGTCATGTGAGTCTGGGGGTCAAAATCAGATCAGGTGGTCAGGCATGGCGGCAGGTGCCTGCAACCACTGAGCCATCTCTCTGACCTTCGTGTTGCATTCCTTTTTTTTTTTTTTAGTTTTATTTATTTATTATGTATACAGTGTTCTGCTTGCATGTGTGCCTGCAAGCCAGAAGAGAACACCAGATCTCATTATAGATGGTTGTGAGCCACCATGTGGTTGCCAGGAATTGAACTCAGGATCTCTGGAAGGGTGGCCAGTGTTCTTAATCTCTGAGTCATCTCTCCAGCCCCCCACATTGAATTGGTAACAAACTACTATGAGCTACCTATGATTGTTCCCCTCTGCGCGATTGAGATCCAAGAGGTTAGCAATCTGCTAAGGGCCACACAGCTTGCATGTAGATAACCTGCGATCAGGGGCTCTTAGATAAGTAAGATCCATCCCTTTTATTTCTCCCCAGGCTCTCTTGATGATAACGTGTGATGCTGAGTGAAGTTGATTATTAACTATATCAAACCCTTACTAGACTTGACCCAAGGCACTCCAATGTCACACCCACAATGCTTTGCTTCTCCACAGCACTGATTACAGCCTGAGATTATAGTTCAGAGAGAACACGCCCCCCCCATCTGCCATGCTCTCCAGCACACATCAGTCAGTACCTAGAACACTGCCTCCCATGGGGCAGGTATCAGTTAATATTTGCTGAGTTAAAGGAAAAGAAATATCAAAAGAGGAAAAGCACTGAACAAGTGTTCATATAAACACCACAGTCTAAAATAAAGAAGCTGACAAGCCCAAGATGGAACTTCAAAAGTAAGTAAATGTGGCCAGGCATGGTGGTGCACCCCGTTAATCCCAGCACTCCTGAAGCAGAGGCAAGCAAATCTCTGTGGGTTCAAGGTCAGCCTGGTCTACATAATGACGCCCTGTCTCAAAAACCAAAGCAAAACAGAAATAACCTAGTGCTTTGGAGCACGATGTGCTTGTTTTCCCACGCATCCATTCACGAGCTCTCCAGACGAGCAGTTAGCAGAGATGCAGGACTGCAGGGATGACCACGTCCTTCCACGGCCCTCAAGTCTTCTGCCATCCTGTTCATGCTCATATGCCAGTTTAAAGTTTTGTATAATTCTTTTCTAGAGAATATTCATGGTTGCTTATTTAACCAAAGGAGGGTGTTTGGCAAGGTGAAGCTACCAGATGTGAGCCAAAGTTGGGCCAGTTAATGTCAGAATTTGCAGAACAACAGCCATGCTGATTTCCTCTGTCAGTCTCACCTGCAATCCCCTGTCCCATGCCACTGTAGAAGTAGGGCAGGAGTGCTGTAGGAAATCCTACAGCCAGTAGGCTTTAAGTTACCGGCCCACTCGAGTGTGGCCTCTTATACTATAAATGCCGATGTAAAGCATGCGTTCCCTCTCTTCCGGCTGCTGGATTCGGTTCCTGTTCCCTGTTTGTGCAGAGGACTGTAATCTGCGAGTCTACCCCTAAATAAATAACCCTTTATGATACTCAATTCTGACCTAGTGTGGGATTTCTTTTTAGCGTCCATCTTCACAAGAGAATGTACGCTAGACAAGCAAGAATACTTACTTCTGTCAGCACAGTTGACTCAACACAGGTAAGTGTCCCAACGGGTCCTAACAATCAGTAGCAGACTACTCAAGAGAAGAATCTAGAACATCTCACCATGAATATACTACTAAAACCTCCCAACATGGTTTTTCTTCAAAGTAAGTTTATTTTAAGCCTAGGGTAGAGTGTAGCTCAGTGGTAAAGTATTCACCTTTAATCCCAGTACTGAGGAGGCAGAGGCAGGTGGATCTCTGTGAGTTCGAGGCCAGCCTGGTGTACAGAGTGAGTTCCAGGACACCCAAAGTTACACAGAGAAAACCTGTTCTGAAAAACAAAAAACAAACAAATAAATGAAAGCTGACATTCCAGAAGCAGCAGTGAGTGGTGCAGAGAGAACAGACCCCCAGAAGAAGGAAGGCCATGCCTCCTCCTCAGTGCTCCTTCCATCAAGCTGATTCAAGCAGTACCAGACACTGGAAAAGAAAAAAGAAAGCACAGAAGTAACAGGACAGCAGAGATGGAGAGTGGAGAGAGTCTATTCAATGAAAACCCGAGAAGCACAAACACAGTCGAATGACCACAGTGGGATGAACAAGGGTGGCTTCCCCACCTCCGGACTGAGGACTGATTCCCTCTGTGTAAGCAGCACCAACAAACACAAAGGAAATAACACAATAATCTGCAGGAAAATGTGCAGATTTGGCAAACGGACAAGTCACAGAAAACACAAATGGCTCTTCAACACACACTATCTTCAACTCACTTTTAATATGGCCTATCAGATTATCACGTTGCTCTACCCAGCAGATGGCAAAGAGGCCGACAGTTGGCTACACCATGCTCAGTTTGGTGATGGTGCAAGGAAGCTCCCCTCTCATGCCATGCTAGCAGCGTGTATGGCACGGGGCCGATGCTGGGCTCTGGCCGTTATCTGTGAAGTGTGCAGCACCTCTACCCTCGACACGGCAGTCCCACCCATCTGTTCCCTCTTCCCAGCAAAATGAATGAAGGGTTCACAAACAGGACAGAAGATGAACTTCTTTTCCTGAGTTATTTTTGAACATGCAGAATTTACAAACTATAATTTTATGATATGTCTTGCAATTTTTATAAAAGAACTTAAAAAAAAAAAAACAACTAGCAGGAAACAGGGTCTCACCATGTAGCCCAGGCCAGTCTTGAACTTAATGAATCTCCTGCCTGAGCCTCCAGAGTAGTTGGGATTATAAGCCTGTGCCCACAGCACCCGGCAAATAAAAGCATTTAACTACTCTCCCTACTGTCCAGACAATACAAAGGAGAATCACTATTAAGGGGAGAATGGCCTCCAGTCTATCAACAGATTAGATCTCCAAGGACAAGACGAAATCGACAAGCTGGGAGCCAGTTCCCTAAATCCTCAGCAGGTTACAGATTTCTCTAAACAAGGACAGGCAAGAAACATTGTGTTCTGTGTCCCCCCATCTCCTACTGAAAAAAAAAAAGTTAAAACAGAATAACTACGTGAGGTGGTCTGAATAAGAATGACCTCATGGGTTCATATATTTGAACACTTAGTCATCAGGGAATGGCACTACTTGAGAAGGATTAGGAGGTGTAGCCTCATTGGAGTAGATGAGGTCTTATTAGAGGAAGTGTATCGCTGGGAATGGGCTTTGAGTTTTAAAAGCCCAAGTCAGGCCCACTGTCAGTCTCTCTCTCAACCTTCACATCAGGATGTAGAACTCTCAGCTACTTCTCCATCACCACACTTGCCTGCCGCCATGCTCCCCGCCATGATGATAATGGACTAAACCTCAGAAACTGCAAGCAAGCTCCCAATAAAATGCTTTCTTTTGTAAGAGCTGCCCTGGGTGTGCTGTCTCTTCACAGCAGCAGAACACTAAGACACTAAGGGCTGGAGAGATGACTCCTTTAGTAAAAAGGGCCTGACATCAGTCACCAGCAGGCACATAAAAGCCAGGGATAACCTCAAACATTTGTAACCCCAGTGCTCGGGGTGAGGTGCAAGTGAGACATACTGACCCCTGTTGCTCAGTTTTGCTGAACTGGTGAGCTCCAGATTCAATAAGAGACTGTGTTTCAAAAAATAAGGAGCAGGGGCAGGAAAAATGGCTCAGCAATTAAGAGTACTTGCCACTGGTACAGCGGGCCCAGATTCAGTTCCCAGCACCAACACAGTGGCTTACTACCACCCATACATAACTCTAGTTCCAGGAAATACAGCACCGTCTTCGAGCCTCTGCAGGAGCCACATGTAGTAACAGACATTCATATAGGCAAAACACTCATACATATAAAATGTGAACAAGTCTTAAAATTATAAATAAACAATAAAGTGGACAGCAGCCAAAGTGATACCTAATGCCATCTGGCCTCCAGATGCTTGCACACACATGTACACACACTATTTCACACACACATACAAGTACATATAACGCACATACACACAAAGAAGAAAGACAGAAGAGCTAAGAGACAGAGATAGAGGACAGTAGCACCATCACGTCACCAGGAGAGAAACTTTAAAAAGGAACACTCAATTATTTATGTACAGCTCTGACAGGTATGACAGAGAGGAAGACTCAGTGCTTAGCGAAGGGACAAAAGAGAGCTATAGTGTGATGGTCTGAGGCGAGGAATTCTCAACATGTTAACCTGTTAAGGGAACATCCCCAAATATCCTAATATCATCTAAATAGCCCTAATCCCTAAGTATCCTCTCCGTGATCCTCCTGGAGCACTCCCGCTGCCAGGGCACACATATGGCCAGACGCAGACACAGTGATGTGTGCAGCGGTGGTGTTTATAATGGCAACAAAAGGAGAAATGGGTGTTCTTCAATAGGACACTGGCAAATGAGAAACGAACAAGAGAATTCAATCATCAAAAGCAGGCAGAGTCAGGTGTGGTGGTTCATGCCTCTAATCCCAGCACTTGGGAGCAGAGGCAGGCAGATCTTTGAGAGTTCCAGAGCTATGAAGAGAAACCCTGTCTCAAAAAAAAAAAAGAAAAGAAAAAGAAATGAAAACCGGCCAGAGCTTGGCATCTCAGCTAAGGACTAAGAAAGGGGGACTGAGCCTTAGCAGTATGTAGCCAGCCAGAGGCACGTTGTGAGGGTCTGACTCAGAAAGTCAGAAAGAGAGAGGAAAAGTCCAGCATGTGTGAGGCCCTGCATCTGATCACCAGTAATACAGTATTTTTATGTGTTAATTTTTTGTTTTGTTTGTTTGTTCATTTGTTTTGAGATAGGTCTCACTATGCAGCTCTGGCTGTCCACATACTGACCCCAAAACTTATGATTATGCAGTTTTTCTATAAAAAGAATTCTAGAGCATGCACAAAAAGAGACCTGAAAGAAGAGAAATAATGGGCTAATGAGATAGCCCAGTAGGTAAAGGCACTTGTTACCCAGCCAGAGGACGTGAGTTCAATCCTCAGAGTCTACATAGAGGAAGGAAAGAAACAACTCCACAAGCTCTCCTCCAACCTCTGCACACGTGCTGTGACATGAATGTGTACCCACAGACACATACAGAAGCAATAAATAAATAAATGTAAAAAAAAGAATAAAAACAAAACAGAGAAATATGGGGAGGAGTTTGTGATTTTTACCCAAAAGCGAGAATTACTTTCTTTTTCTCTTGAAACAGGGTCTTCCCTAGACAGCTTTCAAGTTTCTAGGCCTAAATGATCCTCCTGCCTCAATCTCCCAAGTCACTTCAAATTAGAGGTGAAATCACCATTCCTTGCAAAGAAATACATTTTGTGGACAGAGGGTGCTGGGATGGACATGGAGCCCAGGTTCTTGCAATAGCCTCCCCAGCACTCTGACCTCATCCCTCTGAGAGTTACTTCTCTTTTTGTTTGTGTTTTGTTTTGTTTTCTGTTGCTTTTTTGAGACAGGGTTTCTCTCTATGTAGCACTGGCAGTCCTGGAACTTGCTTTGTAGACCAGGCTAGCCTCAAACTCACAGATATTCGCCTTCCTCTGCCTCTCAAGTGTTGGGATTAAAGATATATGCCACCTTGCCTAGCTCCTTTTTTGTTATTTTAAGCCAATATGTAAAAAAAAAAAAAACAAAGGTGTACATATTAATGGTGTACCATGCAACATTCCACCTGTCGAAACGGTGAAGGGTCTCACCATAGCTCACTATGTCTTGGAATGGTTTGTTTGGGATACTATCACACTCTCGCAAGAGAAAAATGCAGAAAAGAAACTGAATGAGAGATTTTCTTGGAATCATAAAGCAGCAAGAGAAAAACCACAGGTCTCTAGTGAGGAGGCTAAATGCCATTTCTTACCATGCATCACTAAGGTGAGCCAAAGGCTTTGAAAGCCGCCCTAACAAGCATGCAAAACACAGACAAGAATTATGGGTTAATTTAAGTTGTAAGAGCTAGTTAATAATAAACCTAAGCTAATAGGCCAAAAAGTTTATAATTGCTATAAGCCTCTGTATATTTCTTTGGGACTGAATGACTGCAGGACCGGGCGGGACAGAAATTCCATTTACAATCCAGCATCCAAAACAGTTTCTAGGTTGCTGACAGTGATGACCCAGCCTCACAGAATACTACAGCCTAGTAGAGTTAACAATTATCTTAAAGTTTTCAGAGTTCCCCAAAGATTACCAGCACTCCCCTAATCTGCAGGAAGTAGTCTAGAAAATTATGCCCACATTCCCCCAAAATGGGTTATGGATATTTATTATCATTTAAGGGGGAGTTAGTTACAAGTTGTTATGGATAATGGTCAGGAAAAAAGCTAAAGAAAGGATATTAGACTCAAGGATCTCTTTCTGAAAAGAAAAAGGGGGATACAATAATGATAGAGTAAAAGGGTAGATTATTGAATCTACTTTAATTCAAAAAACAACTATTAGTCTTAAATATTTTACATTGGCATGGATTTTAGTTTACTGATACAAAAAGTTAAAGTTAATTTTATACTATATGTATATTTCTACTCTTATTTAAGGTATTGTGTTTCTATAGCTCATTTAAAAATGTAATGTATAATTAAGAAATACAGACTAATAATCGCTCATAACTATCAAACTTATAGTCATGTTAATTAGGTTTTCAAGGACTTACAGAGATATATTTCAGATAGACAGGTAATCTTCAAACACTTCAAAGACCTATAGAATATGGCATTTAAAAGGTTTAATAACCTAAGGCTTTTTATGACAGTGAGACACATCTGCTCCTGGCAGCATCAATCTACTTCAACAAAGATAATGGGCATCGAAAAAAATTTCATGTGGAGTTTCTTGCCTTTATGGCAAAAGCTAGCCATGTGGGCGAAGAAACTGCCCTTGCCTCAATTGCTGACAGTTACATTCCAAACTAGACTAGCAGGACACAAAAAAAGCGACTGATGAACTAGATAGTCATAGGGGTTTTTTTTTAGTTATGATAAAAGATAAATTTATTTATGTGTATGCATGCATTATATGCGTGTATTATGTGTGCATGTGTATGTGTGTGGACATGTGTGTGTGGATGTGTGTGTACATATATGCATATGTATGTACACATGCACACATACTTATGCCTGTGCCAGAGTGTCCAGTAGATATCAGTGAACAACTTCTAACATTGAGTTCTCTCCCTCCACCATGTGGGATCAGGGGATTGAACTCAGGCTGTAAGGTTTTGCAGTAAGGACCTTTATCCACTGAGCCACTGAAATTACCAGCCCTTGAATTACTACTTAAATTCAATTTTTAAAATGCCCACTCTTTTCTCTCAGATATTTAAAGTTTAAAACCATTGCTTTCTAAAAGGAATCAGGGCTCACTTGTAGGGGCCGAACCAATATAACATATGCAAAAAAAGAAAAAAAAAATCATTGACATCTTGGGGTATACTGAAACCACTGACATCTTGGGATGTCCTGAAATCACTGACATCTTGGGGTATACTGAAATCACTGACATCTTGGGGTGTCCTGGGAGGAAGGAAATCATCAAAGATTTAGAGTGGTAACACTGGATGAACTTGGTAGTTAAACTGAAGCAACTTGAGACAATCTCAACAAAATAAATACAATGATGATAAATTACAAAACATTGTCTAAATACATACTGATAATAACAAAAGAATAAAAGTTCAGGAGGGGATGTCTTACCTACAGAATACTTGTTGACAAATGTAAAGAAAAAATAGAATTAGGAAGAAATAATCACCATTTTGCAACCTTAACATAGTTGCTAAGACATGCTAAATCCACTGAAGGATAGTTGTGGAAAGGCACACTCATGTACTATCAAAGTTTCGCCCCACAGATGAAGTTACCAACTGTACAGGGGAAGCCACGGTCAAGTGATCCTCTGCATCATTGGGCCGCCTGTCATTCTGGGCTTCCAGGCATGATGAAGACAGATATGAATCACTCCTGAAACCTCTTGCCAGTTCAGAACACTGAGAGGGGAGATGTGGGGCATTCATTCTACTGAAAAACTTGCCTGGCCTCTTAAAGAAAAATTCATTCATTCTCAAACTATCCAGCTTTCAAAGGACAAAAGTATATGCCAAGGTCCAGAAAGATCCAGACTGAGGGAGAGCGACAATCAATAAACAGCAACACTGAGAACAGAGCTAAGGGCATCTGACAGATTCTAAAGCCACAGATGAGGCGTGGTGATGCACACCTCTAATCCCAGCACTTTGGAAGCAGGGGGATATCTTTGAGTGAGTTCCACCCCAGGAAAAGCTTCATGGTGAGACTCTGTATCCAAAAAAAAAGGCCTCATAGTTACAAATGTAACTCAAACAAACAAAAAAGAGTCTGAGCAAAGAAATGGAAGGCATGTATTTTAAAATGTAAATTTTATAATTGTTTTATAATTGAAGAATGCAGGAGGCAAATTCTAAGGATGTTCTACATACAGAATGAAGGAGCCACAGGGAACCATCAGTGAACTTGAACACAAGTCCCTTATGCCACCATGAGTACAGAGGCTGAGGAAGAAGTGTGCTGTGGGACAATGGTCTGTGCCCTGTCACTTGTATTTTAAATAAACACTGATTGTCCAGTAGCCAAGCAGGAAGTACAGGCACGGCAACCAGGCAGGAAGTAGAGGAAGGGCAACGAGAATTCTGGAAAGAGGGAAGTTTCAGTCTGCAGTTGACACCCAGACACAGAGGAAGCGAGATGTGATGCCTCACCAAAAAAGGTACCAAGCCATGTGATTAACACAGACAAGTATTATGGGCTGATGTAAGTTATAAGAATTAATTACAGGGCTGGAGAGATGGCTCAGTGATTAAGAGCATTGCCTGCTCTTCCAAAGGTCCTGAGTTCAATTCCTCTGAGTTCAATTCCCAGCAACCACATGGTGGCTCACAACCATCTGTAATGAGGTCTGGTGCCCTCTTCTGGCCTGCAGGCATATACACAGACAGAATATTGTATACATAATAAATAAATAAATAAATAAATAAATAAATAAATAAATAAATATTTTTTTAAAAAGACATAACAAAAAAAGAATCAATTAATAAGAAGCCTGAGCTACTGGGCCAATCCATGTATAATTAATGTAGGCCTCCGTGTGTTTCTTTGGGACTGAACAGCTGCAGGACTGGGCAGGACAGAAACCTCAGTCAACAGAAGCGGGACAAGGAGGTGGGAAAGAGCAGCCTCAAGGACAGGTGACAGGTGGGACCAGACTTAGGCTCTAACACTTGACATCAAGAGCCCAGAAAGAGGAGACAAAGAGGGCAGAGCCCTTAAAAACTCAGAACACAGTAACTGAAAACATCCCCAGTTTGGCAAAAGAGATAAACCTATACATCAAAATGCCGAAACACAAGGCAAAAGCCCAAAGAGGTCCATGGCAAGATAGATCAGAGACAACTAAAACAGAAAAGACAAAAATGGAAGCAGCGAAGAAAAGCCCTGCTTTACCCACGGGGAAACACAATGCTTTAGTGGCAGCCGGTCAGCAGAAACTGCAGGCTGGAAGGAAGAAACACATTTCTCAAGAGCTGAAAGAAAAGGTCTGTCAAGCCAGAGCCCTCAGAGCTTGTGAAAATATCCCCTAGAACTCAAAGTCTCAGAAAAGGGAAAAACAAGAGAGCAGGCTGCCAGCACACCTGCCCTAAAAGAATGGGAAAGGCTCTGGGGAGGCCATAAATCTTGTAGTGTGCTTATGTAGCATGTGGGGGACCCATGCACCCAAAAAATAAATAAATAAAAAACCTGCAACAGAAAATTGCTCAGTGGGAAGGAAACACTGAGGAGCAGATGGGAAGAAGAAGAGACAGAAAACAAAGTATATTCACAATACACATATTCTCTAACCTCATGATTTCTAAATGGCATTTAATTCTTGAAGGAAAAAATTACAACCCCATCTGATGTGTTTCCAAATGTATGTATAGGTTTATAAATGGGGAAAGCAAAGAGAGGTGAAGTTCCAGCACCTCCTTGAGTAACAAAATAATGACACAAGGAAAGATAAATTATGTACAAAGGTTATACACACAGCAGCTACTAATAATGCTGTGCAATGAATCCATCAACAAAAACTCCCATACAGGCTGGTGAGTGTCTCAGATGGTTACAAACACTAACTGCTTCTCCAGAGGATCCAGGTTAGATTCCCAGCAACCATATGGTGGCTTACACCCTTCTGTAACTCTAGGACCAGGGGATTCATTGCCCTCCTCTGACCTCCGTAGGCTCTGCATACACAGTGCACAGATATTCATAGGCAAAACACCCATACACATAAAATTTAAAAGATCTTGAAGGACCAGGCAGCTTTAATCCCAGCACTCAGTACGCAGAAGCAGGAGGATCTTTGAGTCTGAGACCAGCCTGATATACATAGTGAGTTCCAGGCCAGCCAGGGCTACAAAGTGATACAAACAAACAAAAACCCAAATAGTTCATAGGAAAAGAAAATAGACGTAAGACAGAAATCCAAAAGCAAATATTTAAATTTAAAGAAATGGGAGAATCAAGCTCTAAACTGTCAGTTTATGTACATGGAAATGACCTAAAAAAACAGCGATTGACAAAGTGGATTTAAAAACATGTTTTAATAAACATCATGTTTTCTCTCATACATGGAAATTGAGTTTAAATTCTGTATATGAGTGTGTGTGTGTGTGTGTGTGTGCGCGCACGCGCACAAAGCATGAACAAGATCAGGAGAGAAGGAAGATCCCTTAAGGTTGGTACAGAAGCAAATGGCAAGGGTAATGGGCTATGTGTAGCAAGAAAGCAGAAAGGGAAGCAGCTGGTGGGGCAGGGAGCACACTGGGAAAGCGGGGAATGGCGCAAATAAAGCGTGGTGGCACATACCAGTGAAGGCGCTGGGGGAGACTGCCTGCTGACCTAAGCGGTTTAAAAAAGAAAAGAAAAAAGGGTATATAAGAAACTCAGTTTAACCATCCTCTGCTATGTTCTTTAAAAATAAATTAATTAATTAAATAAATTTAAAAAAAAAGAAACTCAGTTTAAACATCAGTCAGAGGCTGAATGGAAATAAAGAATGGTTAGTTATATCTTACGTTATTTATGAAGAAAGTGGGGTAGCTAAGTTGATAACAAAATAGACTTCAAAGAAAACTTCCAGATACCACATATCAGTGTGTGGGACACAGTCAAAGCAACACAGAGACATGCAATACAGTATGCTTGCATTAGAAAAGATGGCTTCTCAAACAGTAACCCCAGCCCTCACTTGAAGAACCTAGAAGAAAAAAAAAGAGCTAAATAAACCCAAAGCAAATAAAAGAAAATACTAAAATAAATAAATGAAATTGAAGAACAGAAAATCAATGAGCTAAAGTGTTCATTCTTTGAGTATCAATAAAATTGAAAAACCTCTAGAAGAGAAAAAAGATAAGGGCTACCGCTACAATAAAAACACATCCTAGAGCCAGGTGGTGGTGGCGCACGCCTTTAATCCCAGCACTTGGGAGGCAGAGGCAGGCGGATCTCTGTGAGTTCGAGACCAGCCTGGTCTACAAGAGCTAGTTCCAGGACAGGCTCCTAAACCACAGAGAAACCCTGTCTCGAAAAACCAAAAAAAAAAAAAAAAAAAGTAAATAATAATAAATAAAAATAAAAAAACCACATCCTAAGTCCTCTATACCAGAAGATAACACAGCAAGCCACTTGGCATGTCTCAATTTGATGACTTGGATAGTCCTGTAACTATATAAGACATTGAGAGTATAATTTAAATGCTCAAAAATAGGAACACTAACCTTAAATTCTTACAAATGACACATAAGGTAATTATGCCTTTCCCTAACAAATAAAATAACAACAAAGGCCGGGCGGTGGTGGCGCACGCCTTTAATCCCAGCACTTGGGAGGCAGAGGCAGGTGAATCTCTGTGAGTTCGAGACCAGCCTGGTCTACAAGAGCTAGTTCCAGGACAGGCTCCAAAACCACAGAGAAACCCTGTCTTGAAAAACAAAACAAAACAAACAAAAACAAAAAAAACAAAAAAAAACCAACAACAACAAATGATTTTGTTACTACATCAAGGTGCTTTGTATTCTGTGAAAAAAAAAAGTGTTCAGAAAACAAGAGTTTTATTAGAACACTAAACTCTTTTTTTAAACGTTTTTTGTTTTTATTTATTTATTTATTATGTGTACAACATTCTGCTTCCCACACACCAGAAGAGGGCGCCAGATCTCATTACAGATGGTTGTGAGCCACCATGTGGTTGCTGGGAATTGAACTCAGGACCTCTGGAAGAGCAGTCAATGCTCTTAACCTCGGAGCCATCTCTCCAGCCCAGAACACTAAACTCTTGAAACAGTTTAAACCCCATTCAAGAAATCTCTGAGCCAAGAGTTTCACTGAGAAATTCTACCACATTTAAGGGAGAATTCCCTGTCTGCTGACATGCCTTGAGACAACAGAAGAGAAGGGAGGATGCAATTCATTTTATGCAACTAGCGTCCCATGCTGCTAGAATTGGATACGAACCGTACAAAAATGAAAACATCCATTGACCTCACACATATGATACGGAACTACAAATCCCATAACAGAATATCAGCCAATGCAAGCAATACATAAAACAATTACATATCATAATGTAACAGGGTTTATTGTAGAAATGTAGAGTTGGGTCAGTATTTAAAAATCAATAAGTATAATCAACCATATAAACGTGTTAAACATGGTAATATATATGATCACCTCAACTAATGCCAGAAAAATCACTTGACAGACCACAAGGGTGCAGTTCAGGGTAAGGAATGCATTTGGTGTGAACAAAGTCCTGGTTGAACCCCCTACCCCCAACCCAGCACACACACTAATAAGACAGTACACTTGACAAAAATCCAACACCCATTCATGATAAACATTTTGAGAAAAAGAGCAATAAAGGGGCCTTTTCTCAATTTGATAAAGGACATTTATCTGAGAGCACACACCTCAAAGCGGAGTCTCTCAAAGGAGTTGAAAAGTTTATAGCTTAGGCTGAGCATGGCCCATGTGCCTGTAACCTCAGTATTCAACAGGCAGAGAAGAACAGGAGTTCAAGGCCAGCCTTGGCTTCATGAGCTTGAGGCTAGCCTGAGTTATATAAGAATCCATCTTTTAAAAAAAGAAATAAAGAGGCTGGAGAGATAGCTTAGTGGTTGAGAGCGTTGTTGCTCTTACTGAGGACCAGGGTTCTGATCCCAGCACCCAGTAGAGGCTCACAGCCATCTGTAACTCCAGTTCCAGGGCATCTGATGCCCTCTTCTGGCCGCCTAGGGTACTGTGTACATCCAGTGCATTTACATGTAGGCAAAACACCCATGCATGTAAAATAAAAATAAATACTTTTTTTAAAAAAGGAAAGAAAGAAAACAAAATGATTATAACATTTAGCCTGTGGTGGGGTATGCAGTTTCTTTTTTTTTTAAGATTTATTTATTATGTATACAACATTCCTCCATGTATGCCGACACACCAGAAGAGGGCACCAGATCTCATTACAGATGGTTGTGAGCCACCATGTGGTTGCTGGGAATTGAACTCACGACCTGTGGAAGAACAGCCAGTCCTCTTAACCACTGAGCCATCTCTCCAGCCCCCGGGTCTGCAGTTTCTGAGAGCCTAGGTAGGTGCAGCAATTCTTTAGCAAATAAGGGAGGAAGGGAAAGAACAGCAAACCACAAGGCACTGCAGAATTGCACACCCTCCAGGACAGCAAGAAATGTCGGATCATACCCATGTAGGCAGGGAAAAGGAAAAAGCAGAGCCATCATTCACTACTAATGGGACTGCGAAACGATACAGCCACATTGAAAATGTGCCCGGCCAGTCTTCAAATAATTAAAAAGAGTTCCCATCTGACCCAGGCCCTCCACTTCCAGGTAGAAACTCAGAAACGTGAGAATCCGTGTATACCTGAGAACATGAGCGCTGACCGTGGTAATATTAATGCCTGCCAACTGGTGATGGACGAACATGTGTTGTATCCACACGCAAGGGCTGGGGCTGCAGCTCAGGGGAAGACGTTAGACTATTACCTTTCCATACGAAGCAATGGCATGCTGCTATATGCTACAGCACGGGTAAACCCTGAAATTATTCAACCAAGTGAAGAAACCCGTCAGATGAGAACGCAAGCATGATTCCATTTATAGGAACTGTCCAGAGAAAAGAAATCTACAGGGATGGGACAATGAGTGGCTGAGCGGTGAGGGACGTGGACGCATCCATTTGGTGGGCTGCCATAGCAAAGTCCCTAATCCTAGGGGCTAGGGTTATGAAAATGCCTTTCTCTCAGCGCTAGAAGCCAGAAGTCTGACATGAAGGCTGCTGCTGGCTCCTTCTGCGAGCCATGAGGGAATTTCCAGGCCCCTTTTCATTGCTTGCATGTATGTAAGTCACATGTATACACACATACACACACAGAGAGAAGAAAAAGAAGAGAAGGGGGACCAGTGAGTGGGTACAACTACAGTCATTTTAATGCCTGTTTTCCTGTGAATAGCATCTTCTCCCTCACCACTTCATCATCTCACTGTACATGTCTGTGTCCACATTTGGACTGACTCATCCTGGCCAATTCCCACGCCCAAAGTAAAGTCTACTGAGAGAGAGAGACAGGCAGACAGACAGACAGACAGACAGACAGACGGACAGACGGACAGATGGACAGAACTGAGGAGATAATTCGGACAGTAAAATGCTCACTGTGCAAGCATGAAGACATGAGTTTGGTTCTCAAACCTCCACAAAAAGTCAAAAACATGGGGTTGGAGAGATGGCTCAGGGGTTGAGAGAACATATTGCTCTTGCCGAGGGCCCAGCAATGGTGGCTCGCAATCATAACTCCAGTCCCAGGGGGATCCGACGCCTTCTTCTGACCTCTGCAGGCACCAGGCATGCACATGGTATGCATATATACACACACAGGCGAAACATCTATCCACATAAAAGAAATTAAGTCTAAAACAGATTCTTTCTAATGTCAGGCACAGTGGCACATGTTTGTTATTTCTAGGGTTGGGGAGATGGAGACAGGAGGATTCCCAGCACTTACTAGTCAGTCAGCCTAGTCTAATCAAAAAGCCTCGGGCCAGGGAGAGACCTTGTCTAGGACAGTTGGGGTGGAGGGCAGGTAATAAGGTAGACAGCATTCAAGGAATGACACATGAGGTTGAACTCTAGTCTCTCTCTCTCTCTCTCTCTCTCTCTCTCTCTCTCTTTCTCTGTGTGTGTGTGTGTGTGTATTTACATATACATCCATATATGTATGCACATAAAGAAGAAGCCGCCGCCCTGAATGGACACAAAGCATAGTCATTCCAATGTCTGTTTTTCCCATGAGAGTGTGAGTACAGATGGAGGGGCTTTGATGACAGCAGGCAACATCCAGTGCTGTCCTCTTGAGCACCATCCAGCAGGCAACATCCAGTGCTGTCCTCTTGAGCACCATCCAGCAGGCAACATCCAGTGCTGTCCTCTTGAGCACCATCCAGCAGGCAACATCCAGTGCTGTCCTCTTGAGCACCATCCAGCAGGCAACATCCAGTGCTGTCCTCTTGAGCACCATCCAGCAGGCAACATCCAGTGCTGCCCTCTTGAGCACCATCCAGCAGAAGCAGTTTAGTAGAGGGAACTTAACACAGTGACTAATCTCAAGGTTGGGGAAGGGCTGAGAAGACCAGCAGCACGGTGAGCCAGCCCAGAGACTTGTCACAGCAGGATCCCTCTACCATCTGTATGTCCAGAGGGCAAAGTTAAAAGGCAAGAGGACCGGGTGTGACAGCCCATATATGAAGGAGGCAGAAGCAGGTTCTGGGCAGCCCGGCCTAAACAGTGAATGCCAGGCCAGCTGGGACTTAGTGAGACCCTGTTTCAAAGAAAAAGGGGGTGGGGAGATGATGCCAGGGTCCAACAGCTGCAGCTGGGACCACCCCAGCACCACTGTCCAAAGCAAATATTAGGAAAGAAGTGTTCTGGTCTCTCCCTCCCACTGCCTGGCCAAAGGCAGCTGACAAAGGAGGCTACAGAATGATGTTTGTGGGAAAGAGAGAGAGAGGGGTAGTCGGGAGGGAAGAGGATGGGAGGAAGAAAAAAAAGGAAGAGAGTGAGAGAGGACCAGAGAAAGTGAGGAGGAGAAGGGGAAAGGGAGAGTGGGGGAGAGAGAAACGGGTAGGAGGGAGACTCGGCGGGTGCAGAACTGGTGCATTGTCTATCTTCTCTGTGTCCCCAGGACCTGCCGCGGGGCTGAGCTGTTACGGAGGGAAGACGCTGGGCGCTGAGCTAACTGAAACTCTGTATGGAAACACCAGAACACAGCACTGCCAGACCTGGGGGATGAGAAGAACTTAGCCCACACGGAGGCAATGGGAACAATGCACAAGGACAGAGAATGCAATGTTACGGAAATAATGAGAAATGAAAGGTAAGAAGGCAGGGAACACTCCAAGCTGATGCCTCGAATGAGAAGAACAAGTTCTCCCCAGCACCTTCCAGCACCTCCGGAGATAATTACGAAATTTCCCCCTTTATTAGGACACTGTAGTAAACTAATAAGCATCCTAACATTAAGATATTCTGGCATTCCTACAATTTATGTTGTCCGGGCTTCTTACCCTTTGACAGCCTGATGAACCCATTTTGCTGTTTGTTATTCAGGATCCGGGTGTACACAGAGTATGGAAAGTTTGCCTGCGCCTTACTTTTGTGGGCTTCTGTTCTTCCTCCCACGGTTACGTTTTATTGTGAATGAGTTGCGATGCTTGAGTGTTTTCTTATGCTCTGACACATTTTAGTAGCAAAGGAGCCGTCATCCCCAGGCTCAGATGTGTAAGGATCAGGTGCCCGAGTCAGGGCTGTCCGTCACACTCCCGCTTCCTGACAATTTACTGTCCCTGTTGCATCTTATCCCAATCCTTCTCAAGACCATAAACCCCTGAGACACCGAGCTCACCATCCAGCTGGGCCTTTGGGGGCGGGGGGAGTACAAAAAAGGCCTGGCTTTGTCCCCACAAGCTCCTCCCCACACTCAGAAGTGTTGTCTGGCACGCCCAGCTCACAGTGCCTACCTTTCTAGCCTTGTGGTCCCCCGTCCTGGTTTGCCATCCTCTTTGTAACTAACTGTTCTCTCATCTGTCTCCTGACCCAGACATTAAGCTTAAGAGTATTTGTGTTTTATCTTTCACGTTCATCTCAGCACCTACCACATAGTGGAGAATTTATTATGTATTCATTAGCAGAATATCATAGAGTTTAAACTCCTAATACAAACCTTAAAAATCCAGACATTTTACTTCTTTTTATGTTGTTTTATGGTTGTTGTTTGTTTGTTTTTTGAGTTTTTTGTTGTTGGTGGTGGTGGTAGGTTTTGGGGTTTTGTGTGTGTGTGTGTGTGTGTGTGTGTGTGTGTGTGTGTGTGTGTGTGTGTTGTTTTGACACAGGGTTTTTCTGTGCTCTGGCTGTTCTCTAACTCACTCTGTAGACCCGGCTGGCCTCAAACTCACAGATTCGCCTGCTTCTACATTCAAGTGCTGGGATTAAAGATGTGTGCTACCAACACCCAGCATCAAACTTTTTTTTTTTTTTGAGTGCTGACATGATGCTACACATGGGAAATCCCAAGCCTGAGGATCTTGCATGGCACATCACAGTCAAAACACAGACGCCTTAAGAATGTAGAAAACTACCTTCAGACGGTAAATAAATGGTACACATGAAACATAAATGAATTTCAAGACTTTGTTTCTGCCGCCAAGATAACTCCTATATATGCAAATACTTCAACATCAAAAGCAGTGTATGTGTGTGTGCATGTGTGTATGTATGCATGTATGTATGTTTGTATGTATGTATATAACCCTGACCTTAGCAGCAAGAAAAGAGGAGGAAAAATCCAAGTGTGCTTTGGGGGGGTAGATAACATGGCGAGGGCCATCTGGAGAACAAGGTGTCAGAACTGGGGGACAGGTAGCATGGTGCAGGCCATCTGGAGAACAAGGTGTCAGAACTGGGGGGCGGACAGCATGGTGCAGGCCATCTGGAGAACAAGGTGTCAGAACTGGCTACATTAACACAGTCATCCCTTAGTCACCACAGGGGACCCTCCCTTCCTCACCTGTCCCACCACACACATGCCAAGATTCACAGATGCTCAAGTCCTCATGTAAAATTATGTCAGACTGCTGATCACCCCTGGCATAACGCAATGCTGTGGAAACATTATTCTGTTTAGGGAATAATGCCAAGGAAGAACAACTACACAGATAGGATGTCTTAGGGGTTTGTTGTTGTTGTTGATAATATTTGGGGGTGTTGTTTGTTTGTTTGTTTGGGTTTGGGTTTTGTCTTTCATCTACAGTTGGTTGAGCCTCTGAATGCAGAATCTATGGACACACAAGAGTACACTGCAGATACCACGACAAGGCAACACAGCTCTTTCCCAAAGCAGTTCCCACGCAGATCCCTAAGGGGACAGTGTAAGTTTCACTCAGCATCCTCTGTGGTACCTGGGAGTAGGAATCGATCTGAATGTCCATCCACAGTGATGGATACAGAGACCAGGCAATCCCAAAGCCACAGGGTGAGTGGGGAGTGACACCAGACATGGTGGGGAATGCTAGAAGAACTGGGAAAGAGTCTTCAGCATTATACCTGTAATCCTGGGCCTTGAATGCTGAGGCAGAAAGATTAAAGTCAAGGCATGCCTGGGAGACATACTTCAATTTCAGATCAACTTGAGCTATGAGCTACATAGTAAGATCTTGCGTGTGTGTGTGTGCATGAAAATAAATAAAAACATGTGCACATAAATATTACTTATTTTAAACCAGGTGGTGGTGGCGCACACCTTTAATCCCAGCACTCAGGAGGCAGAGGCAGACAGAGCTCTGTAAATTCGAGGCCAACCTGGTCTACAGAGCAAGCTCAAGGACAGCCAGGAGTTTGCAGAGAAAACCTGTCTCAACCCCCCCCCCCAAAAAAAAACTTATTTTAAGTATATAAGCAAGAAAAATGTATACATGAAACATGAAACACATTAGAATGTTGGCTGGAGTGGGAACAAGGATGGGCAGATGGATAAAATGAAATAAAATGAATGAGCATATGAATCAATAAATAAGGAACTAGCAAAACAAAAGGGGGGAACTGCTGAGACCAAGAATAGGATTCACTCAGTTCACCATGTCTGCAGTCTCAAATCCCGGTGGGACAGTCTATAACTAAACACCAGGAACAGTGAGACAGGAAGTCAAGCTGATATTAATCCCATCAGAGGTCAGATGACAAAGACTTCCTCCTATTCTGTAGGCTGACTCTTCACTCTGTTAATTCTTCTGCTGTGCAGGAACAGTTTACTTTTTGGTGGTAGCAGGTAGGTGTGTGTGTGTGTGTGTGTGTGTGTGTGTGTGTGTGTGTGTGTGTGTTTGAGAAAGGGTATGTATGTATGTAGCCCTGGCTATCCTAGAACTTGCTATGTAGACCAAGTTGGCCTTGAACTCGAAGAGATCTGTTTGCCTCTGCCTCCTATTAAAAGCATGTGTCACCAAGCCCAGCTAAACATTTTAATTTGACGCAATTGCATTTGTCAGCTCTTGGGCTGTTAGAGACCTGTTTAGAAAGTCTTGAAGGCCTGGATAATGGCGCACGCCTTTAATCCCAGCACTTGAGAGGCAAAGGCAGGTGGATGGATCTCTGTGAGTGGAGACCAGCCTGGTCTAAACAGCAAGTTTCAGGCCAGCCAGGACTACATAATGAGACCCTGTCTAAAATTAAAAAAAAAAAAAAAAGTTTACATTAGTGATTTTGGTCCATTCTGAGTTGACTTTTGTACAGAGTGATAGAAAGAGACCTAGTTTTACACTTCTAGACATGGATAGCTGGTATCTCAGTACTATAGGTCAAAGGATGTCTTTTCTACACTTCCAGAACATATATAATAGAAATGTAGCCTATATATTAGGTATAGAGAATGCCCAGAAGTATGAATAATCCAATCAGTAAGTGGGTAAACTAATTAAACAGACATTTTTGAATTCAAGAGAGTAAGTACACAACACCAATAAATACAGAGAAAATGTTCATCATCTTCCAAAACGCTTAGAACTTGTATTTTATTCATTATTATTGTGAGAAAGTGTTTGTATGATGGGGGCATATGTGTGCACAATCCACATATCAGAGGACAACTGTGGAGTTCATCTTCCCCTTCTTTGTGAGTTCTTGGGAATCAAACTCAGTCATCAGGCTTCTGCAGCAAGCCCCTTTACCTGCTGAGCCATCTTGTCTGGCCATGTTTACTAACTTTAGCCCTGAGAAAAATGCAAATAAAACCTATATTGAAATTTCATCTCATCCCAATAAGAACGACTATCATCAGAGAAACAAAAAGTAACCAACGTCAGCAAAGATGTGAGGGGAAGTGAGCCCACACAGACCGTTACTGAAGTGTAAGGTAGAGCACTTTGGAAATTAGCAAGGAGGTTCAGGAACTACAAGAGGACCCATCCATACTGCTCCTGGATCTACATTCATTACAGACATCTGTGTACCCAGATGTGAGCAGGGACACTATTCCCAGTGGCCAAATCATAGATGCAGCCTAGGGGCATCCATCAAATGTGGTATATACATACAACAGAGTACTAATTGGTTACTTTTTAAAAGGTGGTATGGGGGAGGAGAGTGAAATCCTATTGTTTGAAAGAAAATGTATGAAATTCAAGACCATCAGCTCAGCAATGGTGGAGAATACCTTTAATCCCAACACTCGGGAGACAGAAGCAGGCAGATCTCTGAGTTTGAGGCCAGCCTTATCTACAAAGCAACTTTCAGGACAGTCAGGGCTACACAGGGAAACCCTGACTCAAAAAACAAACAAACAAAAGAAAGAAAAAAAGAAGGAAAGAAGAATGAAGGGAGGGAGGGAAGGAGGGAGGGAGGGAAGGAAAGGTGAAGGAAGATCAGACATCATCATGTGCGGTAAAGCAGGCCCAATTTAGGATAACAAGTGTTTCATCCTTGCTCTCAAATTGGGTCGGGGGGGTAGGGGACACCTAAGTAGAAAGGAGGCTGTTGGAGAAGGGGACCAGGGTGAAGGGGGGATAAGAAAAAGTAATAGAATATGAACAAACAAATTATGTATTTTATATACATGAAAATGTCTCAATGAGAACTGCTATGTGAGTCAACAAGATAGCTTAGCAGGTGGAGGAATTTGCCAGCAAGCCTGAAACCTGAGCTCAATCTCTGGAACCCACATGGTCCAATAAGAGAACCAACTCCGATAGGAACCCTCTTATCTCTACACACATGCCATGACACAGATACACACACACACATACACACACAAATAAATGTAATTTAAAAATTCTTTGGAAAAAATTACTTTAGCTGGATTATAGTAGTGCACACCTTTAATCCAAGCACTTGGGAGGTAGAGGCAGGTGGATCTCTGTGAGTTCGAACCCAGCCTGGTCTACAGAGCTAGTTCTAGGACAATCAGGACTACACAAGAAAAAACCCTGCTCAAAAAAAAAAAAAAAAAAAAAAAAAAAAAAAAAAAAAACCTGACTTTAGCCTGTTGTAATGTCATCCACCTATAACCCAAGCACTCAGCAGAGGGAAGAGGGTCGCTGTAAATCTGAGGCAGAGGTGTGTGTGGTGGCGCACCCCTTTAGTACGAGCACTTTAATCCCAGAGGCAGAGGCAAGCTGGGTCTCTATGAGTTCAAAGTCAGCCTAGTTTCCAAAGCAAGTTCCAGGCCAGCCAGGCCTACATGTCAAGCTCCTGTCTCAAAAAAGAAATGGAGGGAGGGAAGGAGGAGAAAACCACTACTCTGTACAATTAATATACACTGATTTTTAAAATTATGATTAGACAATCTAAGCCCATACTTAAGTTAAATGACCTTAAGAAGCCTTTCACATTCAAACATCTAATTATAACATCTGCTGCAGACAGAACCCAGACAACCATCACAGACAATGTCAGCTTGGTGCTTTAAATCTACACCCTCAGCACAAAGTAAAAATCGGGTGTAAACAAGGGACAGAATGGGAAGGGTACTGCTTCCTGCTTCCTTTTAGCTGTTCTGTCAATTAACATCAAGCACCCACTGTAAGCCAGAGACACAGGGCGTGTAGCTAGGTATGTGACCTGGACCAGCAGACTGTTCTTCAGTGACAGGATCCTGAGAGAGAGGACGGGGGATAAAAGACAAGGAGACGGATAAGTTTGGAATTTGGAGGTCTTGCACAAGCTATGCCTATGCCAAGCAAGCTTAAGAAGGTACAACATCTTGTACGCTATTTCCAGAGGAAAACTGGGACAGAGTCAGCAGAAATGATCAAACAATGGAGCCAAGAGTGAAAGCTAATCAAACAATGTTGCGCAAGGGGCACACAAGGAACATTACAGAC
This sequence comes from Chionomys nivalis, assembly GCF_950005125.1. Classification (NCBI taxonomy): domain Eukaryota; kingdom Metazoa; phylum Chordata; class Mammalia; order Rodentia; family Cricetidae; genus Chionomys; species Chionomys nivalis. The sequence goes on along the minus strand of NC_080092.1, from coordinate 43,775,233 downwards.
TGAGAACAAAGCAGCCTTGGGACAGGTAACCAAAGAGTTGAGGGCTCCAGGTCTGAAGCCACAGCTCCCCCAAGGCCCTGGCTCCAGGCCAGTACTGACTTTGCCAAGCATGTGCCTGGTTTTAGAGAAGGAATAGTGTTCTTCCTCTGTACATCAGGGCCTTGAGGGAAAGGTACCAAAGCCCCAATCCCAGGCTATTACTGGAGAATGTTTCTTCCATACATCAAGGCCACAGGGAAGCCCTCAGCTGATCAGTCCAGCCCTCAACAGGTATGGCTGCTCAGTCCTCAAGGATTCCCAATGTGGATGGCAATCAGATACGATGGGTCTAATACAACTAGAAGCAAAGAGGGGAGATGCCACATGACCAGAGACAGGTGCCAAAGTGTGGGTGAGTAGAGACCATGATGAAGGCTGGGGACAATCAAACTATGGCACAGACATGACCAAAGCTGCAGAATGCTGTGTTGGGTGAGGTTCTTAAAGAGACCATAGGTAAAAAAGGGAGAGATCGCTTTAAGTGCTGGCTCTTGTATGCTCCATACAACACATGCCACACTATAGAATCTCTTCCCAAGTCAAGAAATCATTTTTTAATCAGCTCATGTCTTGCTTTGCTTTTCTTAGGTGCTGGGGATCAAACACAGTTCCTCACACATGAGAGGTAAGTGTTCCAGCAGAGTTTCTCCCCAACGCAGGCACTAAGATTTACAAGTATTAGTGTTTACACCTAAAGAGTTACTAACGTTTTTCTCAGAGCGGGTGAAAAACACTTGATCGTCTGCCAGAATTCATTTCCAAGCATGTGGTCTCCATGTTTCTTTGAAGAAAATAGGAGCGAATTTTTGCAGAAAAGTTAACACAGTAGGGCCCAAGCCTGCTGTCCTTTAAAGGATCCTTAAAAGACGAAGTTGGTATCATCAAAGAAAAGAAACAACAGATGATGCCGAGAGTGTAGGAAAATGAGAAACCTTCCTTCTTCACTGTTGGTAGGAATGCTAGCTGGTGTGGTCACTGTGAAAACCTGAGCAGAGGCTTCCCCCCACCAAACAAACAAACAAACAAAAAACTCTAAAATCCAGGGGCTGGAAAAAAGGCTCAGCAGTTAAGAACACCGGTTGCTCCCCCAAAGGATCAGGGTTCAATACGCAAAGTCTACATGGTGGCTCACAACCACCAGTAATTCTAATTCTAGGGAACTCAACACTCTCATCTGGTCTCTGTGGGCACCAGGCACGCACATGGTGCGCATAGATATATGTACAGACAAAACACACTCATCAAATAAAAGCTCTTCTAAAACTAAAACCTACCATACAGCCCAGCTATACCTCCTGGGTATATACCCTAAGAACTCTCTATCCCACCACAAAGACACATGCGTGTCACAGCCATTCTAGTCACACCAACTAGGAAGTGGACCCAGCCTAGGGGACCCCAGCTGATGAACAGATAATGAAACTGTGGTACACATATGCAATGCGATTCTACTCTCTGTAAAGGAAAAGGCACTTATAAAACATGCAGGGAAGTGGATGGAACTAGAGAATATATTAATTGAGGTGATTCAGGCACAGAAAGGCAAACACTGTGTATCCTCTTTCATAGATGGACCCTAGGTTCTTGTTTTTATATACTTATCGGGAACAAGTGGAGGTTGGGTGAAATCCAGGAAAGTATAAAGGGGCCTGAAGGGGGGACGTGGCAAGAGTAAGGGAACTGAAATGGTATGAAAGTCAAAGAGAGATAAGGAAGCAGCATGGTTTAAACTAGGATGGGGTGCAGGGTGGAAATTTATTACACTGTATGCAATTTAAAAAATAAAGAAATAAAGGCACAGTAGACCCTTGCATGGTTTATGGAAACGTACAGTTCTCACCATCCTATCTGGTAAGAGCATAAGAGTTTTGTTTCAGAGGCTTTTGTTTTTTTGAGACAGGTCTGTCTATTTAGCTCAGGCTGGCCTGGAACTCACTATGTAGACCAGGCTGGCCTCAGACTCACAGAGATCCATCTAATTCTGCCTCGCGGTGATTAAAGGGGCATTCAACCACAACACTGGCAAGTTTTTGTAACCACTGGTTTATGTTGGATATGCAGCTTTCTTCTGGGCTAGAATATGTTGTGTTGACATGACCAATCCCCAGAAAAACCCTCCCTTAAAAATGAGTGTGGAGTGACTCTCGGCAGACACAACTTCACAGCCCCTTGCGGGGGAGCTAAGCACCTCTTCCATGGAGAGAAGACTCTTGGGAACTAGCCCCTGGTCTCCAGACATAGCTCCCCGTTTAAGGTTCCTTTGTGACCTTGTACTGAACTAAAGTACAACCACTCTGAGTCTTGTGAGCTATGGTGAATCACCAAATCTGCAGGTGGCCTTGGCTCACAGGAGAAATAAATTCAAGACAAAAGAACCAAGCATATTCTTCTGCCTTTCAAGTGGCTTCACATTACCTGGAAAAACAGAAGTATTATTTTTTAAACACTCAATCAATAATAAGCCTAGAAAACAGGAACCTGCGCCAGTGGCCAACTTAAATGCCTAAGGAATTCCAGCAATGTCAAGAGTACTCAGAACCAGACCATCAAGCAAACCACCAAACCACACCATGAGCTTGGGAGGAGGCTCAGGCCGTGGGAAATAGTACCAGCCAGGCTCCGAACGCATAGAAAGAGACAAGGATAGAATCCAATCACCCAGTCCCCAGGAAACAGCAGCTGAGCTTGCTGGGGTGTTAGAATCTTTCCCCATAGCTTGAGCCACCCACAGTTCAGACATCCCAAGTGCAATCCCACTCAACAGCATACGATAAGTCAGCAATTTTGAGATAAGGCTACAGCAAATGGAACAGGCAGGAAAGAAGAATCCTCACATTCAAACATAAGGCGCTGTCGCTTGAATTCTTCCCCAGACATCTTGGCTCTGTGTTCTCCACTCTGGTTCAAAACAGCACCAAGGCACAAGGAACAAGATTCCACATGAGTCCAGCGGGAAGCAGCCAAAATCCGAGAAGGAAAATGGGGTCAGCATGAAAGGAAGGCAAAGACAGCAATGCCGAGACTGGCCAGTTCACAAAGGTTACCAGAGTCACTGTCCCAAAATCTAAGAATATTCTCTTTGTTGTCAGAAAACCAGATGACAACGAGAGCCCTGCTTTACATACCTATATAATTTCAGGGGCTGCCAAGAAGATTTGTCTCGGCGAGTATAGTTAGCGGTTGCTGAGAAATTCAAAGTTCGAAGAAAAGCTGTTTTAAACATACAAGAAAATGAGCAGAATGTAGAGGAAGAGCTGACGGCATCAGGTGGGGTGTGTGTGTGTGTGTGTGTGTGTGTGTGTACACTAAGGTCATAGAACTAGTCAAGTCACACACAAATGTGTGGAGAATAAAGGAGCCCTGAGAGGCGAAAGCAATGACGTGGAAACACTATGTTAGCAATATAACCCTCTAAAAACCAGGACCCTTTTACAGCGTTTCAAAGAGGTCTCAGCCTGGCTTAAAATCTAAGCTGCTTCTATAATTAATAAATTAATGGCTTTTCATTAATGGGGTTTTAAAAAAACCTCAAAGATGAGACCTCAAACACTAAGAGTCACCACATTTTGCTTTGGGGTTTGCTTGAGGTTGATTTATCACATTAGGGAGGGAACCCAGGGTTTCCCAAGGTACTCTACCACTGAGCTATATCCCCACACACACTGTTGGTTTTTCTGTTCTATTTTTGTTTTGTTTGATTGTGTGTCTACATGTGTTCTGGGACTTTGTTTTGGATTTTGTTGATGTTGTTTTGAATTTGGGGGGCAGAAAAATCTATGTGGCACCTACTGGCCTTGAATTTACGGGGCTCAGGCAATCCCATGTCAGCCTCACCACCATACCCAGCACTGTAAGAGCAATGGCTCCCTTCGGACCCATCATCTGACTACTCAGTGGGTGTATCAAGGGTCCAACAAAGGACTCCTCACTGTCCCAGAGCTTCAGCTCGGGGGCTGGAGGGATGGCTCAGCAGTTAAGAATACTGGTTGCTCTTCCAGGGGACTAAGGTTCATTCCCAGCGCCCACATGGAGACTTGCAACCATCTGTACCTCCAGTCCAGTGGAGCCAACACCTTCTGCTGGCCTCCATGGGCACCAAGTTTGCATGAGATGCATAGACATACATGCAGGTAAAACAACAATATACATAAAATAAAACAAAAGTAATTTTTGGGAGGTTCTTTTTTAACTTTTTTATTGTTTTTATTGAACTATATTTTTCCCCACTCCCGTCCCTTCTTCTCCCCTCCCCTTCTACCCTCTCCCATGGTCCCCACGCTCCTAATTTACTCAGGAGATCTTGTCTTTTTCTACTTCCCATGTAGATTAGATCCATGTATGTCTCTCTTAGGGTCCTCTTTGTTGTTTAGGTTCTCTGGAATTGTTAATTGTAGGCTGGTTTTTCTTTGTTTTATGTCTAAAAGCCACTTATGAGTAGGTACATATGATTTTGTCTTTCTGGGTCTGGGTTACCTCACTCAATATTACGTTTTCTAGCTTCATCCATTTGCCTGCAAATTTCAAGATGTCACTATTTTTTTCTGCTGTGTAGTACTCCATTGTGTAAATGTACCACATTTTCCTTATCCATTCTTCAGTTGACAGGCATTTAGGTTGTTTCCAAGTTTTGGCTATGACAAACAGTGCTGCTATGAACATAGTTGAGCACATGTCCTTGTGGTACGATTAAGCATTCTTTGGGTATATCCCCAAAAGTGGTATTGATGGGTCTTAAGGAAAGTTGTTTCCTAATTTTCTGAGAAATAGCCACACTGACATCCAAAGGGGCTGTAAGCTTGCATTCCTACCAACAATTCAGAAGTGTTCCCTTTTCCCCACATCTTCTACAATATAAGTTGTCATCAGTGTTTTTGATCTTGGCCATTCTTACAGGTGTAAGATGGAATCTCAGAGTTGTTTTGATTTGCATTTCTCTGATGGCTAACAATGTTGAACATTTCCTTTAGTGTCTTTCAGCCATTTTAGACTCCTCTGTTGAGAGTTCTCTGTTCAGGTCTGTACCCCATTTTTTTATTGGATGATTTCTTCTTTTGATGACCAATTTCTTGAGTTCTTTTTATATTTTAGAGATCATCCCTCTGTCCTATATGGGGTTGGTGAAGATCTTTTCCCAAAACAAAAGTAATTAAAAAAAAAAAAGATGAGGGCCAGCGATAATAGGGCTTACTGGGTAAAAGTGCTTGTCACTAAGCCTGACCATCTGAGCTTGATCTCAAGGACATAAACGGTAGCAGGAGAGAGCTGACTCTCACAAGATGTTCTGTGACCTTCACACACGTCACACAAATAAATAAAATGTAACAAAAAGTATTTTTTTTAAAGAATGGAAATAAAGAACCTGGCTCAGCCAGGGCTATCAGAAAAGTGTATCTGGCATACTCCTGCTAGTGAAACTGCCATACCATGAAATTTATTGTTATTCAATAAATTCTGACACTGGGCAAAGACATAAGCATGTTCACCTATGTTTTGGCCACAACCACTGTTGAACTCTGACAGTATTAGGCCAGCAGTACTGGAGTCCCAACCCTGGAGGGCTTGGTTAGTGTGATAAGGGATGAGGATGGGTGGGGGCACTGACCGGGCATATTCACACTGAACAGTTAGACTCCTAGATTCATTAGTGCTCAACAGAAATCCATGTATGCATCCAACAGAGCAAGTATTGGAATGTTCATAGCATCATGTTTATAATCATCCAAAACTACAAACAACCACCATCAATCATGGTAAAAAAAAATGAATATTTATTTTACAGACGTGTTGCATATGTGTAGTAGGCCTTTTTCTTCTATGTACAGAGAATAACATGTCCTGGTAGCCATGGCAACATCTGAGCAAAATAGTACAGGAACAGCCAGGTCTATGGTAACAGTAATGGAAATCTTCAGATTCTGTTTGGATGGAGGAAGGGAAGGTCATGGACCCTCTCTGAGAAGTTCAGCTATCCCTCCTTCCTGCCCTCCTCCTGCTGCAATGATTGTCAAGTGGAAGCTAAGTTGAAATTGGGGATCTGTCAGGCAGCATCCATGAGGTTAGTGTGGTCCAAGTGCTTTGGTGGCACCTACACGCCTGTAAGTAACCCCTCACTATAAGGAAGCAAGACAAACTCACTGGTTCCCCAAGGGGACTTCTAGCAGAGTTACACTGTGGTCCATCGCTGGGGCCCTGTCTAGGGTGAATATATTTTTGAGTCTCTCTAGGAAAAGTCAATGCAGCAGTATAACAGCAATAAGAACAAACAAACCTCAATTTCTCTAAAGAACATGGGCAATCCCCCCAAAGGGTAATACTGGTGGGAAGCAGTCAGGCACAGAAGAACTCAGACGATCTGTTTCCATTAACACAAAATGGAAGAGCAGGCAAAACTCGACGACGTATTAGAAATCAAAACGGTGGGTACCCTTTGTGATGAGCTGCCTGAGGTCATAAGGAAGGAGTTTGTCACCTTGGAGCCAGAATAAAAAAAAAACCCTCGGCAGCTGAGAAGCAAGAATCCCCACACAAAGCCCGACACCTGTGGTAAAGGCTGCCAAAGGCTGAGGCCCGAATGCATAGGGCACTGGGTAGGGCATCACCTCCCCAGCCACCGCCGAAGGCTCTCAAACAAGATTTCACCTTGTTTATGTGAAGACATCTTGCCTTCCTGCATCCCAGTGGACTAGACTTTAACCTCATCAACTGTAATCCTGTCAGGTTCCCCCCAGGAACCACACAGTGATAGGACAGAAACTGCAAACCCATCAAAATCCTAGCTATGACTAAAAAACGGTGAGCAGGCTCTCTGCTCCCTGAAGCCACAGCCAGACCTGGTTGTGTCTCACTTTCCTATTTCTCATGCCTAAGCCCATATAAAGCATCTTTAATAAAATATCCAAGGCTAGTCCTGAAATTATTTTTTAGTATCAAAACCACAAATGCAGATGTGAACCTGAGTTCAGGTCTCTAACTCTAGAATTCCTCGGGCTGCTGAGATGCTGTGGGAAGCTGCACCTCCTTTACCCCGAAGTGATCATGGAATGAGGAAGACTCAGGGCACAGAGAAAGTCATTTCTGATTCAAGGGCTGGTTCTGGTTATTAAAATTCATTGATCTATACATTTATAGTTTGCATGCCTTTATGTTTGCATCCCAAAGAGCAGCTGTCACAAAATATATGGGTATGTAACCGTATATAGAGTAGAAAAATATATTTAACTTTCTAGTCTTGAGTCAGATAAAAATGGACTAGAACTCAATCCAGCCAGGTGTGGTGTACATGTACTTGAATCCCAGTATTTATGGATCTCCGCGAGGTTCACAACATAGTGAGGTTCTGCCTCAAAATAAAATAAAAACAAACAAAACCGCAATCAAACAAAAAGTGGGGGGGGGAGTGGAGACTAGCAATAAACAAGAATAAAGAACAGAAAAAATAAGACAGTAGCAGTAAGCCCAAAGTATCAACAGTCTAAATAAACACTGGGGGCTTAGAGCAGAGCCCAGGGAGATGGCTCAGTGAGTAAAGGCACCTGCAGCTAAGCCTGCTGACCCGAGTCACCTCCCTGGGACACACGTGACAGAGGCAGGCAACTAATTCTCACTAGCTGTCCTCCGGCTTCCACATGAGCATCCACAGTCACACAGTCTCACACACACACACACACACACACACACACACACACACCTACGCACACAAATATGTACACACACAAAAGAAATGAATAAAATATAAGGCAAAAGCTGCCTGTTGAAAAGTAAAAATATGTATCTGTCAAGACGGCTATGTCAAGAGAGGAAGGACATGAGAGTCACAAGAAGGTAAAAGGAACAATTTATGGAAAAGTTTGGTGAATTCCCCGCCCCCCAAAAAAAACCAATTAGTGCATAAGCTAGTTATTCCAACTTCTACATGTATTCATTTCTCAAAAGAACTGAAAACAGGGGCTGGAGAGATGGCTCAGTGGTTAAGAGCATTGCCTGCTCTTCCAAAGGTCCTGAGTTCAATTCCCAGCAACCACATGGTGTCTCACAACCATCTGTAATGAGGTCTGGTGCCATCTTCTGGCCTGCAGACATTTACACAGACAGAATAGTGTACACATAATAAATAAATAAATAAATAAATAAATAAATAAATAAATAAATAAGAAAATAGAAATTAAAAAAAAAAAAGAACTGAAAACAGATTCTTGAAGAGACTGTGCTCCCATGGTCACTGACAGTCCCTGAAATGTGAACACAGCATGTATCCACCGACAAGAGCAGAGAGATGACCAGAAGATGAGCGCCGTGGGCGTACACAGAGAACAGAACATTAACCTGCAAAAGGAAGGAAACCGCGACAGGCACGTGATACAACATGGAGTCCTTAGGAAATCATGTTAAAATAAAATACTGCTGTCCCTGAAAACCAGCTATCATGTGAAATACCGAAGCCTGGACACAGAGACAGAAAGAGTGACAATCCTGGGGTCTGGGGAGAGGTATGTGCTTCCAGTTTCATTTTCAAGACGGGTGGGCGACAATGTCATACGGGCAAAGCAGGTGCCTAAAAATAGGTTAAAGATCACAAACTCCCAGTTCACTACACCACAAAATGTATCTTTTTGCCTCCTTTCCCTTCACTGATATGGTAGCCTGGAGATCCCCAAATCTCCCAGCTACAAAATCTTTCAAAAATGGTAACACGTACACAAGTCGCACAGGCACACACACACACACACACACACTCTTGGAATTAGTTTAAATAAAGAAACATGGGGAAGCCGGGCGGTGGTGGCGCACGCCTTTAATCCCAGCACTCGGGAGGCAGAGGCAGAGGCAGGCGGATCTCTGGGAGTTCGAGGCCAGCCTGGTCTACAAGAGCTAGTTCCAGGACAGGCTCCAAAGCCAGAGAAACCCTGTCTCGGAAAAAAAAAAAAAAAAAGAAAGAAAAAAAAAAGAAACATGGGAAAACCCAAGACCAAGAATGCACACAAAATAAAGGTATTCTCAGAGATCATCAACACAGTTTATCATGACTGAACAAGATTTTAAAAAGTGTACTTAGAGGAAAAGGAAAATAGTCCTAAGAAGACGGTCTGTGACAGGAAACGGAATGGAGAATGTGGAGAGTGACAGACAGGTAGATAACGCAAGCCTTGGTGAACTGACTTACAAGACCAGAGCTGCAGCAATGCGAACCCAAGGGTTCAGGTGAAGAAAACACAGCTCAGGCCACAGGGTGAAACTGGACATCTTAGACCTGCTCAGCACAAGAGCCAAATGATTAAATAAAGGAATCATATTTTCAGCCCAAAAGGACCAGAGCTTGAACACAATAAATTCAAATAAATAGAAAGAAGCATAAAGTTTAATGACAGAAATTAGCAATGTAGGAAGATAAAAATCAATATCATTAATCAGTAAATCCAAAACTCAATTCTTTGAAGTGATCAAGAAAAGAAGCATTATACATAAGCCTGACCAGTAAAAAGAAGAAAAGGTGGGCATGATCAAAGTACATGATATACATGTGTGAAAATGTATGAAAGCCATTGTTTTACACAATTAACACATACTAGCAAGAGGAAGAACAAGAGAAGCCTCAAAGCATTAGCATTAATAAGAATAATAATATCATATATACATGAGTTTACCTTCTCAAAGTGAATAGGTACCAGATGCTAACATGTATTGATTATCAATAATACTAAAGGTTTCCTGAGACAATGAAGGGTATTAAAATGACTGAAGCAACAGGCCAACTGTGAATAATCAATGGTTATGGGCGGTATCAGCTTCCTAAAGCACCCAGTGGCAGCCCAGGCGGTCTACAGGCAGTTCGTGCCAGACTTCAAGGAACAGATCATTCTTCTGTTACAAAGAAAATGATAGAAGCAGGATGGCGGTGGCGCACGCCTTTAATCCCAGCACTTGGGAGGCAGAGGCAGGCGGATCTCTGTGAGTTTGAGACCAGCCTGGTCTACAAGAGCTAATTCCAGGACAGGCTCCAAAACCACAGAGAAACCCTGTCGAAAGAAAATGATAGGAAGTCCCCAGCCGGATCGGTGTGAACAGCACAAACATAATTACACGGCAGGAGGAACGTTCATAGCAATGCCACCTACCTACCCCTAAGGAAAATGTCAGCTTTCCGATCTAGCAAACAAGCCAAACACGCATTCAAGGTGGTGTTTTATTGTTGTTGGGGGGATGGTTGTTGGGTTTTTCTGTTTGTCTTCAGTTTTTTGTTTGGTTGTTATTATCATTTTTTTGAGACAGGGTCTTGCCATGTAGCCCAAGCTGGCCTCAAACTCATTCTTCTTGCCTCAGTCTGAAGTGCTGGGATTACAGGCATGAGCTACTATACATAGCTCCAAAGAGTCAGAATTACAGGGTTCTAGTGAGAATATCCAGCAAAATAATAATGCATTGGAGATTTTTTTTTTAAGAAGGAAATCTTACATGGTCATATCAATACATGCTGTACAAAAGCATGGGGTATGAATCAGGAATGAATAGAAAACACTTTAATACAATAGAGTACACTTACAGAAAAGACAGGGGGACACACTTCTCTAAAACCAAACAAGACAAAAAAAAATGCCCTATGATGCTTCTTAAGAAACAAGAACGTTATCCACCTGGCCCAACCACACACCAACTTTAAAACTAGCACTAAAACCGAAGCAGGCTTGAGAGAGGCCACCGTGCCAGCTCTAAAAATGCCCTCTTTGGTCAAGTGTGGTGGCTCACTCCTGGAGTCCCAGCGCTCAGGAAGTGGAAGGAGGGGGCACGTTCAAGTCCAGTCTGGGCCACATAGCAATTCCAAACCAGTCAGAACTTCCTAAGGAGACACTTTCTCGAAAACAAAAACAAATAACTGCAGTGTGAGACCTAGGCCATCCAGAGATAATTAGAGAGACCCTGCATCAAAATAATCAACAAACTTGATGACTTGAGTTAATCATGCAAAACTATTTCCCTTAGACTAGGGAATTAGAATTGACAAACCTCTGCCCCCACCCTCCATCTCCGTCTTAAAGGTTGAATAAACAGTGTTTGAAACCAGATAACCAAATCTTATGAAACCAAAAATTGATGAGAAGGGTTCGGTCGTGACTTCACTCAAAAACACTTTATCTCTTGCCTCCAGCCACCGCAGTTACTAATGGATACCCATGTCAACCAGTCCGACATAATTCATCCGATAGAGGGCAAGGAAGAGCACCTTCATGGGATTTTTTTTTCAAAGCGTATACTGCTTATTATATAAACTTGCGTCTTGGCTTATGAAGCTCCCACAAAAATCAAACCAATATATCCAGAGTCAAACTTGTTTAAAAAAATAAATAAGCATATAAAACTAATTTTGTTCCGTGGGTATTAAGAAAAAGAGACCGGCACTGTTGCGCTCGCGCCAGACTGCATACTGCGGGGACACGCACCAGCATCCACACAGTTCCCTGCGCTCCCAGGCGTCCTAGAGACCCGCAGCCCGAGCTCTAGGCAATCACCTGAGCAGGTCGCAGCGGCTCTATGGAAGCGCACTCGGGGACACCAGTGTCCCGCCGGCACGCACGCACTTGTCCCGGAGGCGGGGGACTCCCCAGGGCCACAGCTGTCCGAGCCACCTGGCCCCCGTGCCAGGATACTGCGCCAAAACGGAAGGGAGGGCCGGCCACCTGCGGTCCCCACCTGCAGCGCGATCCCGGCGCTGCCCGCCACCCGGGTACCCAGGACCGCAGCGCGTCTTTCCAGAGGGGCACCCCGCATCTTCGAGCTAGGACTCCTGCACCCGCGTCTTGCCCGCTAGACCTGAGACAAGGCAGTTCAGGAACAGAGGAGCGGGCGGCCCATACCCCAACTCACCCGCTGTGGTTCACTCGCACCGGACTCCCGAGCCACCGCAGCCCACAGCAGCAGCGGCTTTCCGCGCTCACGGATGCTACTGGGAAGGTCCCAGGGAGCCCGCCGGCGCATTCCTGATGGACCCCTCCAGGGGGAGCGCGCGTGCCGGCGCGAGGCTTCCTGGGAGATGTAGTCCACGAGCCTCGGCGGTCCTCGGTGGGGGGGTCTTTCCTGCAGCATCCCATGTGTTCTCACCGGCTCAACCTCCACTGATGGACCCTCGATGATGGAGCATCTCACCGAGGGGCGGAGGGCGGGCGGAGAGAGGAGAGAGAGAGAGAGAGAGAGAGAGAGAGAGAGAGAGAGAGAGAGAGAGAGAGAGAGAGACAGAGAGAGAGAGACAGAGAGAGAGAGAGAGAGACAGAGAGACAGAGAGGAGGGGGGGAGAGAGGGAAGGAGGGAAGGAGGCCCTCTCCACCCTTGAGACCATTGTTCTTAAAGCGGGGATTTGAACCAACACCATCAGCGTCTTATAGGAGCTTGATCAAAAGACAAAGTCTTAATCCCACAGTCTGTTAGGTTTTGGTTCGGGTCAGTTTTTGCGGAGCTGGGAATGGAAACTAAGGCCTCATACATGCTAGATAGGTGGTCTACCCCTGAGCAACATTCACAGCGCTATTTGGTTTTGTTTATTTATTGTATTTCTTTTTAAAAAAAAATCTGAGACTGGGATCCAATAATTTGCTTACTTAACTTACAAACCTTTGACATAGTTTTGAAGTAGACTGAAGTTTGAGAACTTGATTAGGCTTCCCTTGTTCCCTTCAAAGGACTCCATGACTCATTGGCATTGACTGCTCCCCACCACCCTCTCCCTCCCTGCCTCCCTCTCTCTCCCGCAGATACACTGCGGGGACCACTTATGTTCCAGTCCAAACCTCCCCCTCATTTTAGCCCTCCTCCCTCAACATATCTAGGATGTCTCTGAGACCCTGGAATTGAACAAGGTCAAGACCACATAGAGGATTGTCACTTCCCTCAGCCTGCTTCTCCCGAGGTGGACCCTGTGTCCATGAGCTGAAGACATCTTCTGTATTTATTAACATAAAAGTCATCTAAGACTGTTAAATATGCATGGGCAGATGGCAGGCTTGTGAGTCATACTTGAGGTAGTGAGAACAAAACCCAGCCAAGTCTTTTCGGATGCGGAGGGGAGCAGAGGAGAGGTCCTGGGACTAGGAAATGCTGTTGAAGGCGGGCTTTCTGTGTTGGGCTGGCCTTTGTTGATGTTTTGCTTTGTTTTTAGGATGAGAGCAACTCCAGCATGTTAAAAGTGTTTATGAAAAGAATCTCTTTGAAGGACAGGCTGAAACTCGCTCAAAGACCAGACTGTCCTTGAACTCACAGAGCTCAGTTTACCTCTGCTTCCCAAGAGCTGGGATTAAAGGCAGTGCACCTCCATGCCCAGCACACACAAAGTTTTTTTTAATGGAAATAAAATAAACAGGAAGGAGACAGATAGTGAAAAAGCTTAATCTGAGCACTCGCGAGGCAGAGGCAGGCAAATCTCTGTGAGTTTGAGGCCAGCCTGGTCTACAAGAGCTAGTTCCAGGACAGGCTCCAAAGCTACAGAGAAACCTGTCTTGAAAAAAAAAGTTCAGAACACACAGTCAAACATGGCTTCCTGGAAACCACAATCTCTCTGGTGGGCTCTGTAGTATACAGAGACTTGGCTACCAGCTACTGTGGGTGTACCAAAAAGTTCCACAAGAGCCAGGAATGGAGTATAACAAAGGTTTATGTATTTGGGGATAAACTCACAGTAAGGATAGCAAACTGCAGTCTGAGACCACACCCAAAATGAACCAGTATCTAAAAGGCTCTTGGCTGTGGGCTGGAGACAACCACGAACACCACACACTAAGTTGAGCCACACAGCAGCTGATACAGCAGTCGAAGATTTATCTCAGGCAATCAGGGAATGCTGCAGATGCTTAGTAAAGCCAGATCCAGACACAGAAAAACACTAGAAAAGGTATGATATGTTTTAAAATGTGTAGGTTTTTAAAAAATAAAAATGGATATAAACAGTCATAAAAATAGTTTATAAATAATAAGATAAAGTCTTTAAAGAGAAAATAATATAAAATGGTAAGTCATGTAAAGATGGAAAATATACAGAGAGTCTGGATCTTATATGGTGTCTTGTTGATTTTGAATCTTTTGAATACTAATAAACAGAAAACAATAACTGCTGAGAGACATTGAATTGTGGAAGAGACTGCTGAATTAAACCAACCTAGATATTTTTAAAATGTCTTAACTTCAGAATTAAAGTCAAAAATATGTTGCATTGGAGAAAAGGTTATGTTTTTGTTTCCGCAGAAAACGAAAGGTTTTGGATTCATTCAAGGTTTATAGAGATTTGATTTGATCAGGGAGACCCTCTAAAAATCGTGACTACAGACATGAAGAAACAAACCTAAAATCTATAAGACAAGTTATGTCTATTTTATCTGCTCAAACATAAAACAAAAACTCATCTTTGGCTGGCATGTGTACAGCACACAGTACACATAGATGTGTATGTTACCTGGGAAAGCTTGTGTGTTAACGCAGATATGTATGTTACCTGTGAAAGTTTGTGTGTTTTCAGAGCAATGGGACCAGACACCAATTAAAATGGGTGGCCCGGGTGATCCAGCCCTCAGAGTGCCTCTGCTACAGTTCCTCAGAGTTCTGCATCCAGAACAGTTTCAAGGCTTCTGGTTGAGATGATTCAGCCTCACAAATTACACCAGCCAGGACTGCATATAAGCCTCGCACAGAGACGGGACAACAAATGTTATGGCTTGCTCTCCCAGGACTTCACCATTATCCCAGTTTTCCCAGGGTCTTCTAAAGATGCCAATGCTCCCAAAACAGGAAGCAGTCTAGAGAACACAACACTTACATTCCCAAGAGGTGGGGTGAATGGTTTTTGGTCTTTTGGTCAGTTATGGATGTTTGTCATCACTTAGAGTTACTGGCTACAAATTGTGACTGGTCATGGTCAGAGAGAAAGCTAAACAAAGGAGATCAGATTCAGAGTTCTCTTTCTGAAGGGAAAAGGGGGGATATAGCATAGAAATGATGGGATAAAAGGGTGGATTGTTGAATCCACTTTGGAACAACCACTAGTCTCAAGTATTTTACATGGTATGGATCTTTTTCTATTGATACAAATTGAAGGTTATTTTTATTATACTGTATATATGTTCTTACTCTTGTTTAAGGTATTGTACCTATACAGCTTATTTAACAATGTAATATAAATTTCTAGACCTTGAAAGTTATTATTACAAACTATTTTGGACAATTAAGAAATATGGGTTATCAGTCATCTAACAATCAAATTTGTGGCCATGTTAGGTATGTTTTCAAGGACAAACAAATATATTTTAAAAAGACAGATGGTCTTCATATACTTAAAGGACCTACAGAATACTGCACTTAAGATGTTTTAATAACAAAAGACTTTTTGTGACAGTGAGACCTGGCTGTTCCTGGCAACACCAATCTACTTCATAAAAGGATAATGGACATCAAAGAACCTCCATATGGAGTTTGCTTTCTTTGTGTCAAAAGCTAGCCATTGAGGCAAGAAACTGTCCTTACCTCAACTGCTGACAATATGCTGTTCAAACTGGACAAGGAAGACACAAAAGAAAGTGACTATCAGCCGGGCAGTGGTGGCGCACACCTTTAATCCCAGCACTCGGGAGGCAGAGACAGGTGAATCTCTGTGAGTTCGAGACCAGCCTGGTCTACAAGAGCTAGTTCCAGGACAGGCTCCAAAATCACAGAGAAACCCTGTCTCGAAAAACCAAAAAAAAAAAAAAAAAAACTGACTATCAAACTTTGCCAAGATAGAGTAGGACAGTCCTTTAAAATTTCCAGCTTCAAAGAAAGTCTGTCAGATGGATACCCCAACATTACAAAGGAACAATGGGGTGACTGTCCAGGCAGTCAGATGTGTCTATCATTTCATAGTTTAGGAAGTTGCTTGCTTTTCACTTCCTGTTCACTCAGGTAATATTTTATCCTTCTAGGTGCTCTGATGAAGTTGAATACTAGATATAATTTTCTTAGTGATGATAGAAGGTAAATTAGGTACTCACCAAGGTAGTACTGATAACAGTATTTTTTCTGAACTTGCCAAATGCAAATAGTCTGGACATTGTAAACGTAATTCTTACCTAATAAGAGTTTCTATTGTATGTAGTTTTACTATGTTAAAGTTAAAACCCTTTCCTTTTTATTTTGACAAAAAGGGGGAAATGCTGCTAGGTATTTGATTACACTGTATAAAGATATGTCACTGTGATTGGCCTAATAAAAAGCTAAATGGACAATAGCTAGGCAGGAGGTGTAACAGGGACTTGTGGGCAGAGAGAGCTCTGGGAAAAAGAAAGATGGAGTCACCAGCCAGATGGAAAGGAAGCAAGATGGGCATTACAGAGAAAAGGTAACCGAGCCACATAAAAGAACGTAGATTAAAAGACATGGGTTAATTTAAGTTATAAGAGCTAATGAGATAAGACTAAGCTATAGGTCAAGCTTTTATAATTAATAAGTCTCCATGTCATTTTTTGTGTGTGTTTGAACTGGTGACCCAAAGGAAAAAAATCTATCCACACGAGGGCCTAAGGAGGAAGGATTTGTAATAAGCATAAGGAGAGATTCTACTGATAGAGGATGCAAAGTTCATGGGACCTCTTTCATAGGGAAGGGCTCTATTCACAGGGAGACAAAGCTCAGGATTAGGCCCTAAACAATGCTTAGGACTTTGAGGAACTCGAAAGCTGGCTCCATAGAAGAGCAAAAAGGTCACTGGGTGAAAGGCATCCTTTCCTTACCTTGAAGAAAACAGGCCTGAGTGTTTAGTAAGCCTGGCTCCTCCAAGGCTTTCTCTAAGCTGTGCCTTCTACACGTCACAGCCCTCCAAAGAACGACATACTCCAATCCATTTTCCCCAGTGTTTCTTGATCCTTCTACCGTTCTTTGGTGCTCATTCACCTTTCTCCCGCCCCTCTGTTCTCCTGAACGGCCCCTCTTCCCCTGACCTAGACTCCTACCCACTCCCCTCATAATAATTTGTTAGCATTGTTTAGGTCTTCCATTTCCATATATATATTGGTGTTTCGAGACAGGGTTTCTCTGTAGCTTTGGAGCCTGTCCTGGAACTGGTTCTGTAGACCAGACTAGCCTTGAACTTACAGAGATCCGCCGGTCTCTGCCTCGCAAGTGCTGGGATTAAAGGCGTGTGCCACCACCACCACCCAACCTCCTTAGATCTATTTTGAACATCCAGTGTCATCTTAGAAAACTGAACATCCCCTAGCACCGCCATGCATCACCCCCTCTGGAGCTCCGCTTCGTCAACCACACTGTCGTGTGGCTCAGTCACCACTCCTGTGTTCTTTTCTATGTTGTCTTTTATGTCTTTTATTATTATTAAATTTTTCATTTATTTTACATTCTGACTGCAGTCTCCTCTCCTCCTCCTGTTCCTCCCCCCTCCCCTCCCCTCTGCTCCCCCATCCACTCCTCCTCTGTGACACTCACTAGGCTCTGACCTTACTTAACTCCTGCAGCTTTTTCGCCTTCTGCATGAGGTTAGCCTTCTCTCAGACAAGCCTGCTGAGCTTTGCGTTAGCTGGATGAACTGTGCGCTCCTCTCATCTCAAATGTGGAGAACATGGGTCGCACATGTGCTGAATGAACAAACTGCACAAAAGCAAGGCTGACTCAACATTATAAAATCTGTGTTGTTCTCTTATAGAACATTAGAGAGAAAACTGTGCACCCCAAAACCATTTAATAAAATAATAATGTCAGTCCTGCTCCCCTCTCTCAACAGGGTTTCTCTGTGTAGCCCTGGCTGTCCTGGAACTCTCTCTTGTAGACCAGGGTAGCCTCAAACTCAGAGATCCTCCTGCCTCTGCCTCCTGAGTGCTGGGATGAAAGGTGTGCACCACCACACCTGGCACCTCACAAAAAAATTCTAACAAGCAATCTAGCTATCATAAACCTTTTGAAATTTGTATTATTTATTTATTTGTTGCATGGGTGGCTGTACCCTGTGTAAACGTGAAGGTCAAAGACAACCCACAGGTGTCAGTTCTCTCCTTTGGCCACGACACAGTCATGGAAGTCAGGTCCTCAAGCTCTGCAGCAAGAGCCTTTCCCTGACAAGCTCTCAACGGCCCATCCCACAAATCTTTTAGAAGCCAGGCATGGGGTACACCCCTAGAATGCCAGCACTTCGGAAGTGGGGCAAGCAGATCAGAAGTTCAAGGTCATTGTCACCTGAACCAGCAAGTTTGAGGCCAACCCAAGCTGCTCTCCTGCTAAGTCACGTGTTCTCGGCCCCGAGTTCTAGCAAATCAGTTGAAACCAGGGAGAGCACCACGAGTGCTAAAAATAGCTCCCACCAAGCAACCCACAGCCACTGACAGGCACTTAACACTTCCCAGCATCCCTTCTGTTGGTGTGTCCTGCTGGTTTGTCTGAAGCTTTCTCTCCAGTAATTTCCTCAAGATAATTCCTTTTTGTTTTGTGTCTTGGTGTATGTGGTTTTTTTTTGTATTTTTGAGACAGGTCTCTCCTTAGCTCTGGGGCTTGTCCTGGAACTAGCTCTTCTAGACCAGGCTGGCCTCGAACTCACAGAGATTCTCCTGCCTCTGCCTCCCGAGTGCTGGGATTAAAGGCATGCGCCACCACCACCCGGCTTCAAATAAATTCTTTTATGCTTAAGAGAACCAGAGATTATACTTGTTTCTACCAACCAAAATCACCTGGTGAGCGTACCAGGGCCCTCATGCACAAGAGAAATGTCAAACCTTCTCTAAGCAGCGGTAAATTGTTTAATTCTTGTATAACACAGCTGTCCTGCTTAGTTTTATGTTAACCTTACATGAACTAGAGATTATCCATCAGGAAAACCTGTGGGGCATTTCCTTGATTAATGATTGATGTGGGAGTGTGTGTGTGTATGTGTATGTGTTTGTATACATATATGCACACTGAAGATCACATTAAGATCTCTGGGGAAGGACTTCTGTCCACATGGGAATGAACTAAAACCTCAGAATAGTACTAGAATAGCAATGTAATTCAATCCAAAAATAAAATTTAAATCAAAGATGGCTCAAAATTATCTAGTTGCAAAATCTATGTATATACTACATACATGAATAAATGTATATATGCATGCATACACACACACACACATATATATATACGTTCTCATTGTAATCTTTAGTTTTTTTTTTTTTTAAATATTTATTTATTTATTTATTACATATACAATATTCTGTCTGTGTGTATGCCTGCAGGCCAGAAGAGGGCACCAGACCCCATTACAGATGGTTGTGAGCCACCATGTGGTTGCTGGGAATTGAACTCAGGACCTTTGGAAGAGCAGGAAATGCTTTTAACCTCTGAGCCATCTCTCCAGCCCATGTAATCTTTAGTTTTTAAAAGGACCAAGAAACTAGATATGGTGGCATAGGTCTGTATTAAGAGGTGAAGGCAGAAGGATTGCCAGGAGTTAAAGGCCAGACAGTCTACAGTATTAGATTTGGTCTTAAAGCACAAACAAATAAAACAACAAGAACAACAAAGAAAACAAACAAATAGCCAATCCAACCCCATTCCCCATTCCCCCGCAGCCCCCCACCCAAGAAACAAGTGCAGCAGATCAGATTTAGATGCAGGACTTTGCTGCCACCTAGTGGACGCATCTATTAGTGACCCATTTGTAAAATTCAGAGTCCCTGTGGCTAGAGGCTTTTAATTAAATAAAGCAAAATTCCTTGGAGTTTTGAGCAAGAACTTTTATATTACTTTATAATGGAAGCTAATAATATTCTAGGCCATGAACACATTTTAAGAGGTGATTTAATAACGGACTTCCTCTGAGACGTCATGTACCTGTTCAGGAGTCTGAGAGCACTGAAAACCACACTAGCGTTTAGTCCCCAGGAGAGAATCTCTGTGCCAGCATGTGGTGCAACTGTTTCTGTCATTTCTCACATTTTCTGGAAGTCACTTGCTCGCATTTCCTGCTTGCTCAGCTAACATTATATCCTTCTCGGGTCTCTGAGGAAGTTGAAGACTGGATAGTTATGGTTTTTCTTGTTTAGTAGACTCAGAAAAGAAATTTACCAAAGGAACGTAAAGTACACAAGGTTGAGAGACATAAAAATATAATTTTGAATTGGTAATGCAGGTTAGAATAGAAAGTGAATTAGGTACAAGACTTTGGATTCACGAAGATAGGATAGATAATAGAGTATTTTCTCTGAATTTTTCAAATACAAATAGACTAGACAATGTTGATGTGCTCATTGACTGTATATATTATATATACTTATTGTACTTATTGTATATAACTTTTCTTCTATTAGTTATAACCTTATAATTTTAGACAAAAAGGGGAAATGTAGTGATATATTGTGCTTTAACGAATAAAGCTTGCCTGGAGATCAGAGTGCAGAGTTAAGTCACAAGAGGCCAGGCAGTGGTGGTACACACCTTTAATCCCAGGACTTGGGAGACAGAGGTGGACGGACCTCTGTGAGTTCAAGGCCACCTTGGACTACACAGAACCAGTCTAAAAGAGAAACAGAGCTTACACAAAGTTGATCCTAGCACTTGGGATCCCACTCCTTTAATCCCAGCACTAGAGAGGTGGAGACAAGAGTGATATGGCTGGGCAGAGAGAGGAATACAAGGCCAGAACGACAGGAGCTCATTGCACTCTGAGGACAGGATCCCCCTTCAGTCTGAGCACTGGGAGAGGTAAAAGGTCTCTCTAGTGGCTGACCACACTGCTTCCCTGATCTCTCAGCTTTCACCCCTAATATCTGACTCTGGGTTTTTCTTACGAACAATTAGAATTAGTGCTACAATAGATGATTAACTAGAACTTTGGAGAACAGACACAATTTAATTTTTTATTTTAGAAGCTTTATTATTTTTTAGAAATACTACTAAAGAGCTGGGCGGTGGTGGCACACGCCTTTAACCCCAGCTCTCAGGAGGCAGAGGCAGGCGGATCTCTGTGAGTTCGAGGCCAGCTTGGTCTACAAGAGCTAGTTCCAGGACAGGAGCAAAAAAGCTACAGAGAAACCCTGTCTCAAAAGAGAAAAAGAGAAAAGAATAGAAAAAGAAAAAATACCTACACTCAAAAGAAAACAAAACCTGAAAGTAAATAAAAACACCACATCCAAAATTAAACAGACCTAAACCCAAAGTCTATACAACTCCATGGCCTTCTACATAGTCAGGACTGACCTTCAGAACAGGAACTGAATCCGTTTCCTGTATTCAGCCCTTCCTCATTCCCACAGACTAATCGTTCTTGCTCTTGTTCTCTTTTCTTTATGTTTTTACTGTACCTTCGTGTACATTTGTTTACATATAGTGTTGACTAGATTCAACATACTAAAAAGAACAGAGGTTTATTTCTTTCTAAGATTGTGAAATCTCAGTTAATGCTCTACCTTCTAAGTCTAACGATTTTTCTACAAACTTTTTAACTTCATTTTCTTTACAACCATTACGTTTACATCCCAATATATATTATATTATATATTCATTATATATTCTTCTGTTGATGGACAACTGGGTTGATTCTGATTCTTCGTTACAATGAATAAAGCAGCAATAAATATGGGGTGCAGATTTCTCTGTGGTAGGGTGTGGATTGGTCATACAGTAGCTTTGTTTTGTTTTGTTTTGTTTTGTTTTTTGACACAGGATCTCTCTATATAGCCCTGTCTGTCCTGGAACTCACACCTGTCTCTGCCTCTCAAGGATTAAAGGCATGAGCCACCACACCCAATGGTGATTGCACTTTAAATGTTTGAGAATCTCCAAACTAACTTCCACAATGGCTGCGTTACTCTGCACCCCACCCACAGCGAGGGAGGGATCCTTTCTCTCCACCTCCTCTCCAACGTTTGTTGTATGACTTATTGATAGCAGCCATTCTGACTGGGATGAGGTGGGATCTCAAAGGAGTTTTAATTTCCCTGATGGCTAGAGATATTGGACAGTGTTTAAAACAGTTATTGGCCCTTTTTTGGTTTTTTGAGACAGGGTTTCTTTGTGTAATCCTGGCTGTCCTGGAACTCACTCTGTAGACCAGGCTGGCCTCAAATTCAACCGAAATCCACCCGCCTCTGCCTCCCAAGTGCTGGAATTAAAGATATGCCCCACCATCACCCAGTAGCCATTTGCATTTTTTAAAAAAATTTTCTATTTAACTTTATTTTATGTGCATTGGTGTGAAGGTGTCAGGTCCCCTGGAACTAGATCTTCAGACAGTTGTGAGCTGCCATGTGGGTGCTGGGAATTGAACCCAGGTCCTCTGGAAGAGCAGTCAGTGCTCTTAACCACTGAGCCATCTCTCCAGCCCCGCCATTTGCATTTTTTTAAAAAAAAAATGTCTATTCAGTTCACTTGCTTGTCTGTTGATTGGCTGTTTTATTCCCTTGGTATTTGATTTCTGCAGTTTTTTGTGAGTTCTGTACATTAGCCCCTACCTGAAGTGTAACTGGTTAAGATTCCCGCCCCCTCTCTGGGCTGTCCGTCAACTCTGTTGTCAACGTTCCTTTGCTGTACGGGAGTGTTTTATTATTTTTTTCCCACAGAATTCATCTGTTGATACTGTGGTTTGTTCCTATGCTCTTGGTGTTTTACTTAAAAGGGTTTTGCCTAAAATCAAAAAAAAAAAAAGAAGAAGTTTTTGCCTACCCCAATACGTTGAGGCATAGCCCCACATTTTCTGTTTAAGATTTCTCTTTTTGGGGAATTTTTGTTTTTGTTTTTTAGGGTTTTGTTTGTTTGTTGTTGTTGTTGTTGGAGGGTTTTTTTGTTTTGTTTTGTTTTGTTTTTTAAGGCAGGGTTTCTCTGCATAATCCTGGCAGTCCTGGAGCTTGCTCCATAGACCAGGCTGGCCTCAAACTCACAGACATTCGCCTGTCTCTGCCTCCTGAGTGCTGGGATTAAAGGTGTGCACAACCACCACCCAGCTCGTGTTTTGGATTTTTAATTAAAGTGTTGATCTATTTTGAAATAATTTTTTAAATATTTTATTTATTTATTTATTATGTATATAGTGTTCTGTCTGTGTGTATGCCTGCAGGCCAGAAGAGGGCACCAGACCATTACGGATGGTTGGTAGCCACCTTGTGGTTGCTGGGAATTGAACTCAGGACCTTTGGAAGAGCAGGCAATGCTCTTAACCACTGAGCCATCTCTCCAGCCCCTGAAATAATTTTTTTTTTTTTTTTTGGAACTAGCTCATGTAGACCAGGCTGGTCTCGAACTCACAGAGATCCGCCTGCCTCTGCCTCGCAAGTGCTGGGATTAAAGGCGTGCGCCACCACCGCCCGGCCTCCCTGAAATAATTTTTGTACAAGGTGAAAGACATCAATCCAGCTTAGAGGTCCTCCAGGCAGAAATTCAGTTTTGACAGCACCAGGTGTCGGATAGGCAATCTATTTTCTCAAGTATATTTTTGCCTCCTTTGTCGATGTTAAGTATAACTTTGCTGTTTTACACAGGCCCTCTATTCTATGCCACTGGTCCTCCTGTCTGTTTTTCTACCAGCCCCATGCCGTCCTTATCACTATAACTTTATAGTATAATTTTTTTAAATTGGAATCTTTATTTATGTACACAGTGTATGCCTGAAGATCTCCATGTATTCCGGGAGAGAGCACCAGATCTCATTACAGATGTTTGTGAGCCACCATATGGTTGATGGTAATTGAACTCAGGACCTCCGGAAGAGCAGTCAGTGCTCTTAACCTCTGAGCCATCTCTCCAGCCCTATAGTATAATTTGAGGTCATGTTTTGCTCTTACCCCTTAGGATTGCTTTGGCTATTCAGGGTCTTTTGTGGATCCATAAGGATTATTGTATTGTTTTCTAAACCTATGAAATATGACATGGGAATTTTAATAGGTATTACATTAATTCCATAGATTATTTTTGGTAGACTAGACATTTTCACAGTATTTATTCTGCCTATCCAGAAACATGGAATATTATTATAGCATAGTGTATAGTATAGTATGGTATAGTATAAATATCCCTGTGCCTACTTAATTTCCACGCCCAACCCTCTACCACCTATAACCAACCCCTAATAGATGACCCTAACTGAAGATGGGCATTAAAAAGAAATCTCACACCAGTTCAAAATTGAATATAATAAAAGGTTACTTATTTAGGTTTAGGGGTAGACTCACAGATCACAGTCCTCTGCACAAATGGGGAAACAGGAACTGAATCCAGCAGCTGGAAGAGAGAGAGAGAAAGAGAGAGAGAGAGAGAGAGAGAGAGAGAGAGAGAGAGAGAGAGAGAGAGAGAGAGCTATACATCAGCATTTATAGTATAAGAGGCCACACCCAAGTGGGCGGGTAACTTAAAGGCTACTGGCTGAAGGGGTTCCTACTGCACCAAACCCCGAGGACAAACTTTGTTGGGAGAGGGGATGTCCTCTTCTAGAATTACTTCCAGCTGTGTCATGGGGTTGATATTATTTCTATCAGATCCTGTAAAAATTAAGATGATGGTTAAGTTTCAAGATTACTGTCTGGTACAACTGCAGATAGTTTCTGAGTAGTCAGTTGAATTTTTCTGAAGTTCTTATTTGAAGTTCTAGCCAGAACATTGTAAGAAGGTGCACCATCTCAGCTAGCCAAGTTGGAATCATCTTGAGCAGTTTGTAATCCAAAACAGACCTTAAAGTGGTGCTATCAGCATAATTGACATCATATCAACCAGGTGGAATTGCTGTAGTGGGCACCATCTTCTTCCTGGAAACTTCAAAGATTACTGCAGGATAAGATGTTGTTCATTGTGAAAACTTAAACATTATTCATATAGACATATATTCAATGAAAGGTACCATAGAGATAAAAATAGGTATGGGAGAGGTAAAATTTTTCCTCCATATTTTAAACTTTCCCTGCCAATTTGTTTAACCGTTTCATTCACTTTGGAGACTATCTTGTCAAGGTCTTGGATAGATTTCCTTAACTCGTGTGTCTACTTGTTTGATTCTTCTGTATGAACACTATGCTTTTGTTACTGTTTTGGTTTTTTGGGTTTTTTTTTTGGGGGGGGGGTGAGACAGGGTTTCTCTGTGTAGCCTTGGCTGTCCTGGAGCTTACTCTGTATATTAATTAGCCTGGCCTCAAACTCAGAGATCAACCTGCCTCTGCCTCCCAAGTACTGAACTTAAAGATGGGCACTACCACTACATGGCCACTAATTCTTTTGAACAGTAAATTATTTCTCAGACTTTTGGTTATCAGTGTAATTTTGGATTTCTTTATAGGGGAATTAGGTTGATTGGTGGCTGTGCTATATATTCCTTGTATTGGTTTGTCATGTTTTACATATCTATTGAAATGGGTTTTGTCTTGACTTCCTCTTCTTCCAAGCCAATTGGGAGTTCTAGTTTCTGCTCCTCTTAGAGTAATATCTGCAAGAAGTTTGTTTAAGAGGACTATTGAAACTTAACTATTTGGAATGAGTTGCTGAAGTGATCCTGTCTTGACTATGTGCCAACAGGACCAAGAGTGGGGCTTCACACTACACGCCAAGATGAGCAGATGGAGCCTACACCTTGGTCACCCCTGGATTCTATGAACCTGCTGGAGGCAGGATACCAAACTTCAGAACCAGAGAAACCAATATACTACAAGGGGCTGTGGTTAGAGCCAAAGGCCCAAAGTAACCTCTAAGACCACTGAAATATAGACAATGGGACCTGAAATGACGTTTAGCACCTCAAATATCAGAACCCCACTCCATATTGACCTCAGAGACTACTAGGACCAAACTTGATCTCTCTGGTGACCCTGGGCACAGTGGAGCAGAAGCTCAGCACCACACTGACCTCTGAGATCACTGAGCTGGAGACTCGGTCCAAAGAGGCTCTCCAGCCCTGGAAAAGGCAGAGACCTTGCCACCCTGACTCTCTGGTCCTACAGAAACACAATTCCACAATTCAGCTTCTTAATACAATGTGAATCAAAGATGGCTCAAATTTTGTCTCTTTATAAAACATTCCTGAGCAACATTTTCCACTTCACAGTGAGATACTGACTTCTCAATTTTATTTGAATTCCACCTTTGAAGTAACCATGGAAGTTGAGCATAGCCCTGTGATTGCTTTGGCAGATGCAGCGTGAGCAGAAGTTCTGACACGATGTGTGCTTTGATGTGCCACTCAACCCCAGATACGGTAGCATTGGAGCCCCTGTGGCGGTGGCATTATGTCCACTCTGTCCTTTTGGATGTCACAGTAAACAGAAACCCCTTGCCTTGACTGCTGACAGTATACTGTTCTAAGTGGACAAGGAGGACACAAAAAAGAGTGACTGCCAAACCTTGCCAAGACAAGGTAGGACAGTCCTTCAAAAATCCTGCTTTATAGAAAAGTCTGTAGGATATTCTAGGCCTGTAGGCTGAAGATGGATGTCCCAATGTTTCAGAGGAAACTTGGGTGACTGTCCAGGCAGCCATCTGTTTCTATTTCTCACATTTTTAGAAGTTGTTTGCTTGCACTTTGTGCTTACTCGGTTAATATTATTTACTTCTCTGAGGGAGCTGAAGACTAGATAGAAAGTTAAAGTTTTCCTTGCTTACCAGATTCAGATTCAGAAAAGAAATTCGCTAAAGATAGTTTTGGTAGTACAAGTTAGACTAAAAAGTGAATTAGGTAAAACTTTTTGGACTCATCAAATAGGATAAATAATTGAATATTTTCTCTGAATTTGCCAAATGTTTATGGACTAGACATTGCTGATGTATTATTGCCTATGTATGTTGTACTCATTGTATATAGTTTTTTATATTAGTTATAATCTTTTTTATTTTAGACAAAAAGGGGAAATGTGGTGATATTTTGTTTGTGCTATAACAAATAAAGCTTTCCTGAGGCTCAGAGTGTGAAGTAAGCCACTAGTTAGCCATAGAGACCAGGCAGTGGTGGCTTACATCATTAATCCAAGCACTCGGGAGACAGAGGCAGACAGACCTCTGTGAGTTCAAGGCCACCCTGGGCTACACTATATTGATCCAGTCTCAAAGAGAAACAGAGCCAGGTGGTGATGGCTCACAGCTTTAATCCCAATATTTGGGAGTCAAATGCCTTCAATCCCAACACTAGGAAAGTAGAGGTAGGAAGGATTATGGCTGGCCAGAGAGAGGAATGTAAGGTGAGAGGAAACAGGAGCTCGAGGCATTCAGTCTGAGGACTTGTAGACACAGGATACTTGATTCAGTCTGAAGATTTCATAGAGGTAAGACCTAGTGGCTGGCTGCTCTGCTTCTTTGATATTTTAGCTTTCAACCCCTAATATTTGACTCTGGGTTTTTATTATTAAGAGCAATTAGAAATCATGTTACATCCACATTTCCAAGAGGTGGAGTGAATGGTTTTTGGTCATTCAGAAGGTTCTGGATATTTGTCATTATTTAGGTGGTTTGGTTACAATTTGTTATTGGTAATTGTTAGTGAAAAAAAAAGCTGAACAAAGGAGATTAGACTCAGGGATCTCATTCTGAAAAGAAAGAGGGGGGATAAAGAAATGATAGAATAAAAGGGTAGGTTATTGGATCTACTTTTAAACTAAAAAGCAACTACTTGTCTTAAATATTTTACATTGGTGTGAATTTTTGTATATTGAAACAAATTTAAGGTTATTTATTTTTTATTATTTGGGGGCTTTTGAGACAAGGTTTCTCTGTAGCTTTGGTACCTGTCCCAGAGATCCACCTGCCTCTGCCTCCCAAGTGCTGGGATTAAAGGCGTGTGCCACCACCGCCTGGCCCCTTAAGGTTATTTTTGTTATACTGTACATATGTTTCTATACTTATTTAAAGTATTTTTGTATATTGATATAAATTTAAGGTTATTTTAGTTAGAACATGCTGTACATATATTTATACTCTTATTTAAGGTATTATACCTATGCAGCTTATTTAATAATGTAAATTTTGAGTCCCTGAACATCATTTTTTTGTTTTGTTTTCCTTTCTTTCTTTATTTATTTATTTTTATTCTTTTTTAATTAAAATTTCCACCTGCTCCCCGTTTCCCATTTCCCTCCCCCTCCTCCCACATATTGCCCCCTTCCCCCACTCCCCTCCCCCTATCCCCACTCCTCTTCTCCTTCCCCCACTCCATTCCCCCTCCCTCTCGATACTGAAGAGCAGTCCAAATTCTCTGCCCTGCGGGAAGACCAAGGTCCTCCCCTGAACATCATTTTTAAAAATTATTTAGGATAATAAAATGTAAATGGAGACTGCTCATTCATTTTCCAGCTACCCAGACCCAAATAATCACACCAAAACTATATTAATTACAATACTATTTGGTCAATGTCTCAGGCATCTTTCTAACCAGCTCTTAAATTAACCCGTTTCTATCAATCTATGTATCATCACAAGACTGTGGCCTACCAGTAGGCATCTTTCTCCTTCGGGAGCTACATGGAGTCTGACTAAGTTTGCCTTCTTTCTTCTTCTATCTCTGCTTGCATTTGCCACCTTGCTATATTCTGCCCTGTCATAGGCCAAAGCAGCTTCTTTATTAACCAAAGGTAATAAAACATATTCATAGTATACAGTGGGGAATCCCATAGCAATAAGAAATGCAAGTTAGTAGTCACCTATAACAATCAAACTTGTAATCATGCTAGGTATGCTTTGAAGGTCAAACAGAGATGTTTTAGATAGATAGGTGTTCTTCAAACACTTCAGAGGGCTACAGAACATGTAATTTAAGATGTGCTAATAACATAAGACTTTTCATGACAATGAGTTACATCTCCTGCTGGTGGCACCAAACTACTTCTGTGATGTAGGAAGTCCTTCTGTATATGTATTGCTTTTATTGGTTAATAAATAAAGAATCTGCATTGGCCTGTGATAGGGAAGAGTAGAGCTAGACAGGAAAACTAAACCGAATTCTTGGAGAAAGAAGGTGGTGTCAGGAGATATCATGTTGCCAACAGGAACAGATGTACTGGAACCTTGCTGGTAAGTCACAGTCACGTGGCAATACACAAATTAAAAGAAATGTGTTAAATTTAGATGTAAAAGTTAGTCAATAAGAAGCTAGAACTAATGGGCTAAGCAATGATTTAATTAATACAGTTTCTGTGTGGCTATTTTGAGTCTGGGCAACCGGGAACAAACAAGCAGACTCCAACAACAAATTGGCACTCCAACGTGTGCTAACTAAATCCACATAAAACCTGAGGGGACTTGGAAAGGAATTCTAGACACTGAAAAACAAAGTTAGCCACATTTCTTCTTTTGGATGGGCTCTGCTTGCTGATGAAATGCTGTAGTTCCTTTAAGAGAAATTTTCCCGACTCAGTGGGTAAAAAAAATATTTGCAGTTTCAAAATGGCAGCTTCCTGGGCCATGTTGCCAGCACTAACTCTGGCTCTTTCATGAGGCTGAGAACTTGAATGGGGTTTGTGGCCAAACACTTGGATGGGTTTTGTGGGCAGTGTGCTGCACGTTACTTGTTGGCAGCATGGCAAACTGGTAACCAGAGTTGAGGTGATAAGCGTGACTCCTACCCAGCAGTCTCAGAGGCAGTGAATGGATTTCCACCATGTTGGTCTGGATGGAGCAAGCAGGCAGAGCCTTGTTTACCCTAGCAACACTGCCACTTAGGTTAGGTTTTAAAGAAGCACTTAGCCTTTTAAGAAGCCGTCCTGGTCAGAAAAGGATTATAGATACATTCATTATAAGGACATATTCATACATAAAAGACCTCTAAATGAGATGCAGTGTATTTTTAAAATGTACATAGGTTTTGGAGAGAGAAGAAAAAGAGTACAGAGTAATAAGAAGAAGTAAATAATTTTTAAAAAGTCTTTAAAGAGACAGAGTACAGACAGTCATAGATTAAAAGGAACAAAGAAAAATAAGCCATGTAAAGATGGAATATATACAGAGAGTCCGGATTGTGTATATTATTGAGTTTTCTTTCAATTTTTTTGACTGTGAAGAGACATGTCATTATATGAGCTGTAAAGCTAAACCAACATATATGTTTTAAAGGTTTCTTGGCTTAAAATTTTGAGTCTAAGAATAATTTGCTTTGGAAAAGAGGTTCTTTTTTTGTTCCCACAGAAGATGAAAACCTGAGCCAGGCAGTGGTGGTGCACACCTTTAATCCCAGCACTCAGGAGACAGAGGCAGGTGGATCTCTGTGATTTTGAGACCAGTCTGGTCTACAAGAGCTAGTTCTAGGACAGGCACCAAAGCTACAGAGAAACCTTGACTTGAAAAAGCAAAAACAAAACAAAGAAGATGATGAAAACCTGTGGATTAATTCTAAATTAATGTGGTTTGATGAACCAGGACCCCCTGAAAGGTTGCCATGAACACCCCCAAAAATTACTTCTCCCAACAAAAGGCAGGAAGCAGGTTGGAAAGAACTATGCCCAAATTCCTAAATATTGTTTATAAATGTTTGTTTACATTTAAAGGAGGATATACTATAGAGACTTGCATTGGTATGGATTTTGGTTTATTGATACAAAATTTAAGATCAATTTTGATATATATATATATATATGTCTGCTATTGATTAAGGTATTGTTTTGTGTAGCTCATTGAAAACTGTAATGTATAATTAAGAAATACAAATTAGGGGCTGGAGAGATGGCTCAGTGGTAAAGAGCACTGGCTGCTCTTCCAGAGGTCCTGAGTTCAATTCCCAGCAACCACATGGTGGCTCACAACCATCTGTAATGAGATATGGCGCCCTCTTCTGGCATGCGGGCATACATGGAGGCAGAATGTTGTATACATAATAAATAATTAAATCTCTTTAAAAGAAAAAAGAAATACAAGTTAATAGAGAGTTGTCTATAATAGTCAAGCTTGTAGTCATGTTAGTTAGGTTTTCTAGATGTACAGAGATATATTTCAGATTTATAGTTATTCTTCAAACCTTTCAAAGACTACAGAATACGGCATTTAAAATGTTTTAAGAACTTAGAACTTTTCATGACAATGAGACTCATCTGTTCCTGGCAGCATCAATCTACTTCAAGAGGAAGATGGGCATCAAAAAGGCTCCTTATGGAGTTTGCTAGCCATTTGGACAAGAAACTGCTCTGCCTGAACTGCTTAATGGTATGTTGTATGAACTGGACATGCAGGACCCACAGAAAAATTGACTGCTGAACTTGTCTAAAGGTGAGACCATCCTTTGTGGTTCCTGCTTCATGAAAGAGTCTGCCAGACATTCTACAGGACACAGAAGAAAGCAACTGATGGACTTTGCCATTACAAGGCAGGACAGAACTTCAAATTTCCTGCTTCATGGAAAAGTATGGATACCTGAAGGCTGAAGATTGGATGCCTCCATGTTACAGAAGAACTTTGGGTGACTGTCGTGGCAGCGAGATATCTCTGTCAATTCTAGAGTTTTGGAAGTCGCTTACAATGCACTTCCTGTTAACTTAGGTGATATTATATCCTTCTGGAATCTTTGATGGAGTTGAATAATAAATATTTATAGTTATAGCTTTCCTTAGTTTTGATAAAAGATAAAGTAGAAATAAATATTGCAACTGTAATTCTTGCTTGATACCTGTTTTGCTATATGTAATTTTACTATGTTAAAGTTAAAATCTTCCTTTTTATTTAAACAGAAAAAGGGAGATAAGGTAGAAAGTCCTTCTGTATATGTGTTGCTTTTATTGGTTAATGAATAAAGAAGCTGGCTTGGCTAGCTATGCGGGGGAAAACTAAACTGAATGCTGAGAGAAAGAAGGTATAATAAGGAGATGCCATGTAGCTGCAGCTGGGAACAGACACACTAGAACCTTGCTGGTATGATACAGCCACATGCCAATACACAGATTAATAGAAATGTGTTAAATTAAGACGTAAGAGTTAGCCAATAAGAAGCTAGAGCTAATGGGCCAAGGAGTTGTCGGGGTCCATGGCCTCAACATAGAAACTATTTTTCCCTAACTCAACTGGTAAGGAGGTGTGAGAAATAATGAGATACAGTTCACACAGCCATATCAGAAGGGCATCTCAGGGTTCATCCATTCCTTAAGATCTACACATGTTTATTATTTAAACACCTTTTATCCCTCCAGTAAACCAAGGTGGATACTCATTAATATTCTCTTTCTGGAGGACCCCAGGACTACCGAAAATACCTGTACCTTAAGTCACCAGCTTTGGAATCAACACCTCTCCCCAGGCTATCTACATAATAACAAAAGAGAAGGAGCCACACATCCTGAGTCTTTGTTTGGAAGGATTGCAGCTGCCTTGGAAATTAAGCATGGCCATAGAGCCTGACTGTAAATATTTTGTATGAAATATGGGCCTACAAGCAGTGATTTAATTAATACAG
This sequence comes from Chionomys nivalis, assembly GCF_950005125.1. Classification (NCBI taxonomy): domain Eukaryota; kingdom Metazoa; phylum Chordata; class Mammalia; order Rodentia; family Cricetidae; genus Chionomys; species Chionomys nivalis. The sequence continues at coordinate 43,742,883 of NC_080092.1, read as the reverse complement.
TTTCTGTGTGGCTATTTTGAGTCTGGGCAGCCAAGAATTAATAAGCCATCTCCAACAACACTTCTTAGAAGATGGTGGGTATTGTAGAACCTTCATATGAAGCTTGCTTTCTTTGGGACAAAAGTTAGCCATTGAGCAAGAAACTTCCCTTGCCTCAACTGTGGACAGTATACTGTTTAAATTAGACAAACAGGACACAAAAGAAAGTGATTGCTCAACTTTGCCAAGACAAGGCAGAACAGTCCTTCAAAATTCCTGCATCACAGAAAAGTCTGTCAGATATTCTATGCCAGTAGGTCAAAGATTGATGCCAAAGTTGCAGAAGAACCTTGGGTGACTGTCCAGGCAGCCAGTTGTTTCTGTCATTTCTATAGTTTTAGCAGTTACTTGCCCTGTATTTCCTGTTTACTCAAGTAATATTATATCCATCTTGGGTCTCTGATGGAGTTGAAGACTAGATAGTTATACTCACATCTTTTCTTGTTACCAAGTTCAGAAAATCACAAAAGAGTTGTAAAGTGGCCGGGCGGTGGTGGTGCACGCCTTTAATCCCAGCACTTGGGAGGCAGAGGCAGGTGAATCTCTGTGAGTTCGAGACCAGCCTGGTCTACAAGAGCTAGTTCCAGGACAGGCTCCAAAGCCACAGAGAAACCCTGTCTCGAAAAACCAAAAAAAAAAAAAAAAAAAAAAAAAAAGAGAGTTGTAAAGTGTATAAGGTTGAAAGACTTAATTGTTTCTCTAAAACAATGTTTTAAGGTCTAAAAAGATAGTTTTAAGATGGTAATACAAGTTATAATAAAAAATGGTTTGTGTATAAAACTTTAAATTCATCAAGATAAGATATTTAAGAGTATTTTCTCTGAATATTCCAAATACAAATGGACTAGACACTGTGAATGTAATTCTTACTTGATAATTGTTTTTATTGCATATAGATTCATTTGTTAAAGTTAATACCTATCCTCTCTATTTAGATAATACCTGATAATTGCTCTTATTGTAAATAGCTTTACTATGTTAGAGTTAAAACCTTTCCTTTTTATTTAGACAAAAGGGCAAAATACTTTGGAATAATCATTTTGTACACTGTGAAAATGTGTCACTCTGGTTGGATTAATAGAAAGCTGGACAGCTGCCAGTTGGTGGCACACACCTTTAATCCCAGCACTTGGGAGGCAAAGACAGGCCAGCCTAGTCTAGAGAGCTAATTTCAGGTCAGGCTCCAAAGCTACAGAGAAACCCTGTTTTGAAAAACAAACAAGCCGGGCGGTGGTGGCGCACGCCTTTAATCCCAGCACTTGGGAGGCAGAGGCAGGCGGATCTCTGTGAGTTCGAGACTGTCCTGGTCTACAAGAGCTAGTTCCAGGACAGGCTCCAAAGCCACAGAGAAACCCTGTCTCGAAAAAAACAAAAAAAAAAAAAAAAAGAAAAGAAAAAGAAAAACAAACAAACAAGAAGCTGGACAGTCACTAGCTAGGCAGGATTTTCAGGGCAGAGAGGATGCTGGGAAGACGTTGGAGATACCAGGAGATACAAAACACGCAGCATGGGCAATACAGAGATGAGATAATAAAGCCATGAGGCAGAATGTAAATTAATAGAAACAAACCTAAGCTATCAACTGAGCTTTCATAATTAATAATAAGTCTCTGTGTCATTATTGTCATTATTGGGGAGTTGATAGTTCTGATGAAAAATCTGCCTAAAGATGACTTCATTGAAACCACTACAATAGATAGTCTTTAAAAAATAAATCCAGCTGGGTGGTGGTGGCACACATCTTTAATCCCAGCACTCAGGAGGCAGAGGCAGGTGGGTCTCTGTGAGTTTGAGGCCAGCCTGGTCTACAAGAGCTAGTTCCAGGATAAGTTGCAAAGCTACAAAGAAACCCTGTCTCGAAAAAAAAAAAATCCAAACTTCAAATTGCCTCTGATCCCAATCAATTTTCATGAAGGGTGTGGGAAAGCAAGACTGGACAGCAGCTTGCCACTAGATGATCTCACATGCTCCTGTGCCTAGTTAAGGCTTATGCCCTCTGGAGTCCTGACCCGGGTCCAGGCATCAATCCACTGCATAGCTATTTCCTTGTAGCAGACACTGAATTCAGTATGAAAATATGCATCCAATATTTTTTTATTTTTATCTCAAGTCCTTGAAATCTAACTTGTCATTGTTAGCTCTCTGGCACTTCTACACAGAGGCTAAAGAAAGATTGGAGACAAAGAGTCCTTGGTACTTATTACACGACATTATTCCTGGGGAGATGAGACCATCTACCGATGTTCTGCTGAGCCCAGTTAGGCAACCAAAGCAATGACACAACCGAAGTCCAACGTGGTGAAGCAATGAGTTGACTGAGGTTACTTGTAGGAACAATTGTGACTCAGAAGCAGCTGCTGTTGGTTTAGAGTGCACAGAAAGACAATTTGTGTTTTACAACTTAAGAGCTATCTTAATTGCATCATGCATACAACAAGTGCTGAATAGCTGCATGTGGCTAGTGGCTGCCCTACAGAACAAGGCAGGTCTGAAGAAGACTTGGTTGGACACTGGAGCATTGTGTTGGGGATCATACTAATTGGATTCAGTGAACAATGGCAAGTATTCTAAGTATGTTGGCACGAGCATGCATGACAGTCGATAGCTGTGCAGCCACTCTGGTTCAATACCAGAGTATTGAAGAGAACAGCTTAAAGGGAGCAAGGATTTGTGTAGCTCATGGTCTCATGCTTTCTCTGCCTCATGCCCTTGGACAGAACACCATGGTGTGTGAGACGGTTTCCTCAATAGCAGACAGACAGCAGACAGGAGCATGTAGGAAACCAGGCCAGATACAGCCCCAAAGACAGGACCTCAGTGATCCACTGCCTCCAACCACACCCTACCTCCTACCTTTCATTACTACTAAAAAAATTTCATTCCATAAAATGATAAGCCCATCAAGGGATTGATCTGTTTGTGAAGTCAAAGCTCTCATACTTGTCGTCTCTGGAAACATTCTCAGATCCCCTGGGCATGATCAAACTGACAATCAAAATTAACCAAAAAATGTTTTCACCCAAGAAATGTCTGTACAATCCCAAATATGTAGGAATGTAAAATAGGCACTTAAAACAAATGTTTACTGGCAGAAGCAGAATTGTACCATTTATTTAAGATGAAAGCAAGTCTGCACACTAAGGTTTGCCTGTTGGCTAAATATTTGGTACTATAAGATACAAAGCATTGTCAGTGTCTGTCAGAGTTGAATGATATTTTGATTTTGTAAAGGTCACTGCTGACAGTGTTGCTTTACCTAAACGTTTGGGGCCATTTCAGAGTTTTTGGGACTATCTCTGGTCATATCCCAAGAAAAGTTTAATAACTTTTAATGAAGTGCAATTTGGAAAATCAAACATAAAATTTGAAAATCAAACCTTCTAACAGTGCTATCCAAGCATATCCTAATTTGACACTTCTATGCTGAGGAATGGGGGTAGGAAATATTGGACATTTTCCACAGTGAAAGCATTGTGTTTCAATAACATCAGAAAACTTAAGGGCTGGAGAGATAGCTCAGAGGTTAAGAACACTGGCTGCTCTCCCAGAGGACCTGAGTTCAATTCCCAGCAACTACATGGTGGCTCACAAGTATTTGTAATGAGATCTGGTGCCCTCTTCTGGTATGTGTACATATAATAAATTAAAAAAAAAAAAAACTTGATAAGTACAACAAAGAACACTGCAATTTATAACATATAGTAGTCTCAACTCTGATCTAAGGTGTTTGAGCATCATTTACTGGTGTGCTATGGAGGGACAGTACTCGTAGTCCTAAGTGCACCATGTGTGTTCAAAAGCAAGGCTGCACAGAAGTTGTGGGATTCATCAAGGCAAGTGCTGATGGAAATATCATAGGGACTTATCACACCTTTGATTTTTAGTTTTATTTTTAACTGATTTGTTTATTTATAAGTGGACCTATGGGGGGTACACATGCCTCTGTGTATGTGTGTGTACGTGTGTGCATGTGTGTGTGTGTGTGTGTAGAGGCCAGAGCATCAAGTGTCCTCTACCACTGTTTACCTATCCTTCTGAGCCAGGGCCTCTTCCTGAATCTGGAAGCAAGCAAGCCCCAGCCATCCTCCTGTCTCTGCCTATCTCAGAGCTGGGGTGACAGGTGTGCACTGGACACACAGCCTATTATTTAGTTTCTGGGACCCAAACTTCAGTTCTCATGATTACACAGCAGATGTTTTTGCTGGGTCATCCCCCCGATCCCCGTTTTAAAGTTTTAGTCATTGTACATCCAGAAACCTTTCGCTGTAGCCCTCACATTCAGTTAAGGGACCCCATTTGTGTCACATTTTAAGAAGCTGGGGGTTAACGTTCACCTATGCTTATCTTCCCCAGAGAGGAGTCTTCCAAAGCAGATGCAAGTCGTCTAGAGTGGCCATAACTAGAGCCAGACCTCCAGAAGTCACAGCTCCACCAGCAGTCGTGGGTGTGTGGTTCTGCGGCTGGGTAATTTTCTCCAAGTGGTTGTGGCGTGCTGAGAACAGCCACACTGCCCTCTGCTGGTTGCCAAAGGAGGGGCTGCTTGGCTGACAACTCAAAGTAGCACAAGTAGGGGAAGATCTGCCAACTGTCACTCAAGAGACTAAATTCTTGACATTCCTACTAGTTTAGCTTACTTACATAAATAATCAAGTGTGATTATGACAAAAACTAACCACAGGATTACCATTCTCAATGATACAGTATTAAATGCTAATAGAGGTCAGAACACAAACCTTTAGCCACAGATTCTTTGGGAGAGGAGATCCCTAGGTCTGTCTCAGAAAGAAAGGCTGAAGTTCCATGATTCCCTTCCTGCTCCCAGAGATCTAATGTCGTGGCTCTTAAAGTTTCCTCCACTTCTCAACAACACCACAGGCTGTTGACCAAGCCTTCAAACAAGAGCGTTTGGGCAGGCAGTTCAGATCCAAACTATGACGCCCTCAGAAAGCACCTGAAGCATCTGGGATGCTAAGTATTGCTCATCTTCTGCACTTGATCAAAGGCATCTGTGCCTGAGTACGAGATAGAGGGGTATTAGCTAGGGGTGGAAAGTGTCAGCCCCCAGACAAAGTTTTCACCTCAAAAGGAGTAAGGAAGTTTATTCGGGAGCCAAATTCAACTGATCATGGCTCAGGAATACAGATTCTGCTTTTTTCCAAATACAATGTTGCATTGTAGAAGTGGTTACATGAGATTTTTATTAGTTACAAAGCAAAGTTATAAATCAAAGTATTTATCTACCTATAGGTGGGTTAGAGCAAATCAGGAAAGCTCTGTTATAGGTTTTAATTATACCTGATAACATTCTTAGCTTTTGATTGACAGAAGCTGGTGGTCTGTTAAGGATACATTTCAAGGTCTTGGTAGTTATAGGTTGAAATCAGACACAGGAACGGGAAATGAATGGCTTTCAAAAGGACTAAAAATATCTCAATATATTTTGGTTCTTTTTTTTTTTTTTTTTTTTTTTTATTTTCGAGACAGGGTTTCTCCGCAGTTTTTGGTTCCTGTCCTGGAACTAGCTCTTGTAGATCAGGCTGGCCTCGAACTCACAGAGGTCCGCCTGCCTCTGCCTCCCGAGTGCTAGGATTAAAGGCGTGCGCCACCACCGCCCGGCTATTTTGGTTCTTGTATGCAACATCCTAACTGCTCCAAAATTTTAAAGCTAATCATTTGGCCTTAAAGAATTTATAACACAGGTGTAGTCTTCCTTCCTTTCCTCCCTTCTTCACTTCATTCCTTCCCTTCCCTACTGGAACATCAGTTAAAATCTTGTCTCTACCTCTTATCACCTTTGTGATCCTAGGTCATTATGAAGAACTCCCGACCATCCTCTCTAAACAGGAGGCTCAGATAGCAGGGTCTCTCATGGGGTGGTGGTGGTAGCAGTGGTGGGGTGTGTGTAAAGGATAAGTGAGGTCTTGATTGTAGAGTACTAGGCACATAGAGACCACATCACAAGCACTCAGTAAATAAAGACGGTTATGATTAGCTGATTGCTGTATCTTTAGTTGTCTCAGAGATGCTATAAATAATATAATAATGTATTCAAGAGACTAATAGAATGAAGCAGTTTTTAATATATAGTTTTTGCAGAAAGGGATGCCACCAAAGAGAAAGGCAAAAATTGCTGGTGCAATGCTTTGGTACAGAACAGTGGTTCTTAAGGTCCTTCAATCTGGAGAAATTTCTGTCCTTGTCTTCATTTGGCTGGGACTTGCCCCTTTCCCAAATTTCCCACTTTATTGGTTTAGGACACAAAGCCTTATCTAAAAAATAGTTTGGAGCTTGAGAAAGCACATCCCTCCCGCTTATGACCATGGGCTCAACTAAAGCAGCAGAATAATTTTCTGCAACAAGCTGGCATCTCACACTGAAAATGGACGGTAATAATCTATTTCTGACAGAGAATAAAGCAACTCCAGAATTTCTGGTAGAAGGGACTCAAAGGGATCAATCTTACTGGGAAATATTCCCTCAACATTGATGTATGTTAAGTCAGAATGAGTAAGGGTTTGTACTAGACCCAGAACCCTTTCCTCAACCCCTTTGGCATTTCGCTCATTCAAAGGATTTTTCCCACTTATCCTTCTGTGGATCCTCCTGCACTGATCAACCAAGCAGCCCACAAATACAAAGCAGTCCCTGCCAAGATCGGAAGTCCAGAAGGGAAAGGAATGAGATAAGCACTACACATTCTCAGAGAAAAGAGTGATGCTCTAACCGCGACCCTTCGCAAGTGTTGGCTGTGCTCCTAAGTGCTATGCCATTCCTTCAGCACCCTGTTTTGTTTTGATCATTTTGAGACAATTTCTATTTCTGGCCTGAAATTCCCCAAGTAAACTAAGCTGGCCTCAAACTCAGGAGATCCACCTGCTTCTGCCTTCCAAATGCTGGCATTAAAAGCTTAACACGAACATTAAAAGCTTAGGCATGAACTGAGGTTGTGGGTAGCTCAGAGTGCAATGGTGAGTGTTCCTTCCTTCGATCTCTGCACAGGTGACTCTTTCCACCATTACCTCATCAAGGACAGTCACAGCCTCTGCTCTTCTTTCCTGCTCTTGTCCAGAATTTCTAGAGACGGTTTTTGTTTTCTTTTGAACCCGGAAGAGGTGCGACCTTTAAACTCCAGCTTCACTTCTAGTTAGCTGTGACCTTGGATGTGCTGTGTCTCTCGCCCTGTTTCCTCCACACCAAGAACAAGCCAAAAGACTGTTATTAACCTGGAGGACTTAGTACAGTATCTATGCACGGTATATTTTTAAGAATTTAGCTCTGGGGATGTTTTATGTCTTAACAAACAGGCCCGAAAACAAAACTGGCAAATGTATTAATCCTCTCTTAACAATATGATTAAGACTCCAGGCTTTTAGTTCCTGTTTTACACACCGAATAATCAGGCAAGTTGCATCTTCTGAACTTGTTTCTCCTTCTGCCTTATCTAGACTTCACTGATTCAACACAAAAATCAGCGAATATATGCTTCGTGAATTCCTGGTTCCTTCCTGACAGGACCTACAGCTATAGTGATCATCCACTCGGCACTAAAGATGAAGAAGCTTTAAGGGTTGAAGGAAGTCAGTAGCTTGATAGGAAGTTAGCATTCGAATAAGAACAGAAAAGGTTCATTGTCGAGGCTTTTGGGTTGCTGGTCCTTTCCGTTTTGAGCTTCTGTAGGGATCTCATACTGAAAATAAGCCTACTACTCCTTCTCTTTCCTTCCCGAGGTCACTTTGAGGGACGGAGACTCAGGAGCTACGCAAGCAAAGATGACTGTCCTGCTGGTTCGCCTGCGAGTCCGGAAGACCTGGCGGGGCAATGCTAGCCAGTTCGCGCCATTTAGCAAAATTCCGTGGAAAGGCGGCGGAGCAGTGCTGGCTCCGGCTTCGTGAAGACACACCACCATCCCGAGCCACCCGCGGGAAGGACTCGCGGACGCGAGGACGCCGGGTCACGTGGACTCGGCGGGCGCGCTCCCCGGCCCCGCGGGAGGAGGTGCGCGGGAGGGGGCGGGGCCGGGGCCTCCCGTGAAGCCCCGCGCGCGGAAGGACCGGAACTCCGGGCGGGTGGCTTGTTGATAACATGGCGACAGCAGCTGCCCGGGCATCCCGAGGAGGCGGCAGCGCCCACACCCGGAAGAAGGGGCTGTTTTCGGGCTAGTGCGGCGGCTCCTGCGGACCCGGAAGTCCCAGCCAGCTGCTGAATGAGGGGAGCAGGGTCCTCCCCGCGACAGTCCCCCCGCGCCCTCCGCCCCGACCCGGGCCCCGCCATGTCCTTCTTCCGGCGGAAAGGTAGCCGAGGGGTCGCCGGCCGGGGGCGAGCCGGGCGGCGGTGGGGCGGCCGACCTGCAAGGGTTTTGTCAGGGCGGCTGCGAGGCTCTCGGTGAGCCTCTCGGCCTCGGCGCCGACACCCGCGGTGCGGTGCGGTGCGCTGCCCAGAACTCTGCAGGGTAGAAGGTGGCCTCCTCCAGCGAGGTCGGAGGGGGCATTGTCGCTCTGGGCCGAAAGTGCTCGCTCAAACCCGTAGAAGTTAACATTTGTTTGCTAAAGAATGGCTTTTCTGGTGTGTTTGGTGTCCAGAGGTTTGGATGTGTGTGTTGTCTGTGTGCACACGCGCACTATGGATCAGGATCAGGGAAATCCTTTTACTTGTAGGAAGTCTGACTTTTTCGAATATCGAGGGACTTATACCTGAAACTACGTGAAACTGTTGTTTGTTCGACCAGAGCTTTTTTTCCAGTTTCCTCTTTTGGGGGCGGGAGTGGAGAGCGGAAGGGGGCCCGCTGTTATTCCTAAAATAAAATTTCTTACTACAGAAGTTCCGTATTCAGAAGACTACTGCTTTTGCTGATTTAGCAAGTTTACAAATTATTGGAATCGTTGCCGTTTTTATAAATGACTACTTTGGTTTCTGGTGTTCAGTTGTAAAAGCTTGCTCCGTTTTAAAGTAGAGGCAGGGTGATTTTGATCCTGGAGAAGGTTGTTGCATTTCATTAAAAATACATACACAAATGGAACAATCAAATCTCTTTAGATCGGATGATGGTTCTTTCTGTCCCCTCTTGTTGCTTCAGAGAAGATGTAACAGAATATATTTTTTTCTTTTTTGAAAACACATTACGCTAAATCAGACTTGTGTTCACGTGACAACTTTTTCATAAACTCTGTAACCTGGAACAGCCAGTTAACCCACTTCTCTCCCCGCTGAGAATCATAGGACTGAGTGAGGCCGACTGTTAGCGCTAGCTGGTAAAATGGCAGGACGCCTCATCAGTACAGTACCTAATGTTAATGATGCCTCCGGAGTCATTAACTGGACCTGGTTTGGCAGTGGTGGGCGCTTACTTTTTAAGGGGGAAGATACATTCTAAGTATGGGATTAATTTCATGTTGCACGACAGTAGAGTGTTGTCTGTTTATTCAACACACACTGCCAAGTGTCCAGTCGACCAGACACTGTGCTAGGAGTCATTGAATAGTCGTCTGGACCTAGTAGTCTCTGTACCTATGGAGCTCATTGTCGCTGTTGGCAGACAATAAATAAGCAAAAAAATAAAATAAAATAGTTGCATGTATATCCTTTACAAACTGAATTTTGTGTAATGAGAGTAATTTATGGAGAGGAACCATTTTGGATGGGTGTTAGAGGAAGAACTCAGGATATAACCTTGAAACATAAGCTAGTGGATCAGTGCTAAGATGTAACTTTAGAGAGGTCAGGAAAGACACTGTAGGCACCAGGAATGAAGCGCTGGTGCCCTTCAGGAAAGGCAAGCCAGCTTCTGTGACTGAGGCATAGAGAGATAGGTGGGTCAACGCCAAATTATTGAGTTTTATTCCAAATGCAGAGAGCATATATTGTAGAACTTGGAGAGGGATAATGTGACAATAAAGAGTGATCTGATTATTTGTGTGGCGGCTCAGCAGGTAAAGGCCCTTGCTCTGCAGCCTGAGCATCTGAGTTTGTGCCCCAGGACCCACAGTGGTGGAGGGGAAAGAGTGGCTCCCATAAGCTGTCCTCTGACCTCCATACATTTGAGGTGACATGTCCACACCCACAAAATAAATAAAAGTACTTTTTAAAAAAATCACTCCAGATGAGTTTCGGAGACTGGATGTGGCAGGTGAAGCTAGAAACAGCTTCTTGGATCGTTGGGGTTGAGGCAGTCCAGCTTTGTAGCCATGGCCTTAGTATTTACTGGTTAGATCAGGGTGCCCTGCCTCTGTCGTATTGGGATTGCAGGCTTGTATCCCCACGTGTCTTCCGAAAACTCTCTTATAAAGACCCTCCTCGTTTTATTTTTCTTTCTTTTTTTTTCCTGAATATTTTTTAGATATTTATTTATTTATTTATTTATTTATTTATTTATTTATTATGTATACACCAGACCTCATTACAGATGGTTGTAAGCCACTATGTGGTTGCTGGGAATTGAACTCAGAACCTTTGGAAGAGCAGGCAGTGCTCTTAACCACTGAGCCATCTCTCCAGCCCCCTTATTTTTCTTTCTTGATAGAGATTTACTATATTACATTTCATTTAAAATGATAAATCTCAAAGCTAGAAAAGGAGACAGGGGGTGACTCAGCCCTCCAGAGCCTGTGCTACTGCACAGAGGAACTCACATGGTAGCTTACAGCCATCTGTAACTTCAGGTCCAGGGAATCCTGTACCCTCCTCTGGCCTCCTTGGGCATTAGGCATGCACATGGTATACTTACATAGATATGCAAGTAAAACACACAGCAACAACCAAATAAGAAGAAAACTAAAAATTGCCTTAGTGTTTTCTCATTTTCTTATTTTTACCTCTCTATTGTGTTAAGTTTTTCTTTTATATCTAAGTCTTTTGGTTTTTCAAGACAGGGTTTCTCTGTGGCTTTGGAGCCTGTCCTGGAACTAGCTCTTGTAGACCAGGCTGGTCTCGAAATTCACCTGCCTCTGCCTCCCAAGTGCTGGGATTAAAGGCGTGCGCCACCGCCGCCCGGCTAAGTCTTTTGAGAGATGCTTTTTGTAATTTTTCTGTCATGGCTTTCATCTTTTATTTTTGAGGGGTTTTCATATTAATATCTTGATATCTGGCCGTTACTGGCCCTTAAATGTATGACAGTCCTTTCTTAGTCTTCTGAGTATGGGATTGGGATTGTAGGGCTGTAATAGAGCCTGGCCTGTCTGTCTCTTCTGGTATGCACGCTCTAGAATGGGTGGAGTTACAAGATTCTCATTTGTCTTTGAAAATATCTTAAAGAGCCGGGCGGTGGTGGTGCACTCCTTTAATCCCAGCACTTGGGAGGCAGAGGCAGGCGGATCTCTGTGAGTTCGAAGCCAGCCTGGTCTACAGTTCCAGGGCTGCATAGAGAAACCCTGTCTCCAAAAGCAAAAAGTCTGTCATGATGGTCCCTTTATTTCTACTTTGACATAGAAAGTGTTCCACAGGAATTGGCACTGACTTTTTTTTTTTTTTTTTGATTTTTTGAGACAGGGTTTCTCCGTAGCTTTTGGTTCCTGTCCTAGAACTAGCTCTTGTAGACCAGGCTGGCCTCGAACTCACAGAGATCCGCCTGCCTCTGCCTCCCTAGTGCTGGGATTAAAGGCGTGCACCACCACCACCTGACAGCACTGACTTTTTTATTTTATTTGTATGGGTGTTTTGTCTGTGTGTATGTATGTGTGTGCACGTGTGTGTACCTGTGCCTGAGGAGACTAGAAGAGAGCATCTAATCCTCTAAAACTGAAGTTACAGATGGTTATGAGCCACCATATGGGTGATGGGAATTTATTATAACTACTTGATTCTTTTTTTTTTAATATTTATTTATTTATTTATTATGTATACAATATTCTTTCTGCGTGTATGCCTGAAGGCCAGAAGAGGGCACCAGACCTCATTGCAGATGGTTGTGAGCCACCATGTGGTTGCTGGGAATTGAACTCAGGACCTTTGGAAGAGCAGGCAATGCTCTTAACCACTGAGCCATCTCTCCAGCCCCTGATTCTTTTATAAATATATCTCTGTTTAATTAGTTTTAAACGAGTAATAAACTAGTTTTCCTAGTAATAAAACTTATTTCTTAATTTTTACTTGCATACATTGATGTTGATAATTATTCAAGTAGGTATCTTCCTGTGCAAATATGCAAGAATATCACCAGGCTGAGATAACAAATGCAAAGTGGTTAGAACAGCTGCCCTACTGTAGCCATGCTTTTCCTTATTCTCATCCTTTTTTAACTGTGCCAGCTTTCTCTTTTAGAAATGTTGTTGATAGGCACAGTTGCACACTGGGAAGGCAAAATAGAGCTCCCAAAACATAAACCATCACACCTGGCCACTTGGCACTGTGCTTTCAGCCAGTTGAATAGATCATGGCTCCAAAACCCAAAAGACACAAGCAGAAAGGAGAATGCCTTCTTCAGTGACCTCAACCTTCAAGGGCTAATAAAGATCCTATGGCCATTTGCTGGACCTAAGAAGAGCAGCAAATTTCAGCCCACTCCAGTACACTCAGAAACTGCATTTGAGATGGAGCTTTTTTCTTCTTTCAGAAATTTGTTATTAAAATTCTTTAAATTACGTGTGTGTGTGTGCGTGCACGTGCGTGTGTGCGTATGTGTCTGTATGTGCACACAGGAATACAGGTGCCCTGAGTCAGAAGAGTGTCATATCCTCTGGAGTTAGTCAGTTGCAAGCCACTCGACACTTGTGGCAGGATCCAAACTTGGGTCTGCTACGAGAGTAGTATGTGCTCTTGGGGGTTTTGTTGTTGTTGTTGTTGCTTTTTTTGTTTTGTTTTTTGTTTTTCGAGACAGGATTTCTCTGTGTAGTCCAAGCTGTCCTGGAACTGAGACCCATCTGTCTGCCTGAGTGATGGGTGAAAGGCGCGTGCCACCACACCTAGCAGTGGTTTGTGCCCTTCACTACAGAGCCATCTTTTCAGCCTGCTGTTTTAAATACCGTTCTCTGCCCCAAGAGCAGATGTTTGTTTGTTTTCCCTCTAAATCATTTCAAATTTTGTTTTATTCACCAATTGTGCTCCGTCTTATTTGGAATTTTTATTTATATATATTTTACTATTGTGTGTGTGCACAAGTGTCATTGGGCATGTAAGACCGGAGTACAACTTTGTGGGGTCAGCCCTCTTATCCCAACTGACTGGGTTCTGAAGATAAATTCAGGTTAATCCAGCTTATGTGGCCAACTTTTCATGGGCTAAGCCCTCACTCTAGTCCCTGAAATTTATTTCTGTATTTCAAAGACAAGATACAGTCCATTAGTTTTTTTTTTTTTTTTGGTTTTGCATATATATGTATACACACACATGAATGTTTTGTGTACACGTATGTATGTGCACCATGTGTGTATTCTGTTATGGATAACTGTGAGCCATATTGTGGATGCTGGAAACTAAACCTGGGTCCTCTGGAAGTGTAGCACAGGCTCTTGACCACTAAGCCATCTCAACTGCACAGCGCACCACCAGTTACTGACTGTAACACAGATGTGTCTGTGTGTTTAATAGTGCAAGCAGAGACCTTTGAGGTCAGCAGAACTTAAAGTAGTTACAATTTGGGACTTGTGGGATGGTGCAGCACTTTGCCCTGCTGGCAACTTGACCTCAGTGCCTGAAACTCATGGTGAAAGGAGAAAGGACTCTCAGACATTGTACTCTGATCTCCATACACGTGTATACTGATAGACGCACGCACAGTTCAATAAATAAATAAAACTTTGAGGGGCTGGAGAGATGGCTCAGTGGTTAAGAGCATTGCCTGCTCTTCCAAAGGTCCTGAGTTCAATTCCCAGCAACCACATGGTGGCTCACAACCATCTGTAAAGAGGTCTGGCGCCCTCTTCTGGCCTTCAGGCATACACAAGACAGAATATTGTATAATAAATAAACAAATAAATATTTAAAATAATAAAAAAATAAAACTTTGAGATGACAAAAACCGTGTATGGATGTTTGACCTGCATGTATGTTTGTGCTTCATGTTCATGCTGTGCTCTTGGAGGCTGGAAGAGAGTGTTGATCCCCTAGAACTGGAGTTCCAGTCAGTGTGAGCCACCATGGAAGTGTTGAAAATCAAACCTGGGTCCTCTGGAAGAGCAGCCAGTGCTCTTAGCCATGGAGCCATCTCTTCAACCCCAAATAAAAAATTTTGAAAATGTCTATACTCTGGCCCTTTTTCAGGATAAGTTTGTGAACCTTTAATATAGATAAAGATGTATAGATACAGATAGAGAATAAGAGGTAGGAGATGTGGAATTTTTTTTTCATGCTAGATAAACAGTTATCCAATAAGGAAGGTGATAGCAAAATACTTGTGCTTTCTCAGTCTTTATAAAAATCAGCTCCCTCTTGACAGTCAAGCTGAAATTCAAATAACATCTCAGAGGACTTCCTTAGCCACCCAGCCTAAATGGAGGCGCCTGCCTCAGCCAGTGTTAGCTATCAAAAGTGGTGACACATGGCTGAATTTAGGTTAAGTTCTGGGGTAACTCATAAAGGACTGCTGACTGGTGAGGTGCTGAGTAGGGAAGAGAGACAGTTTAGGATGGACTGAAGTTTTACCCTGAGAAAGTCCATGTGAAAAACCTGATGATAAGTAGACATGAGCCAAGTTGGAGCTAGGTTTCAGGTAATTTAAGTAAACCTGTCAGATAAAAGTGGACCAGTTAGCTGCAGCAGTCTAGATTAGATAAGGAGCAAAGCTGAGGATGTAAAATTGAAGTTAGAAATATACAGGTGATGTTAATGGCATTGGTCCTGTTTCCTGACAGTTATGACGTAAGAATATTAACCACTTTTCTATTCGTATGTTTTACCTTTTCACAAACCCACAGCAACAGCAAGCAGTGGACTGGAACCTCTGAGATCCACTTCTCAAAATATATGATAAAAACAAGGATGATTAGAAATCTGTGGTGTAAACCTTTAATTCCAGCCCTTGGGAGGCAGAGGCAGGTGGATCTGAGTTCAAGGCCAGCCTTGTCGGCTGACCGAGTTCCTTATACACCCAAGGCTGCACAGACAAACCCTCCCTCTAAATAAATAAATAAATAAATAAATAAATGGCTTAAGTCAGTGCTAGCTGGGTGGTGGTGGCACCTGCTTTTTATCCCAGCAGAGGCAGAGGTGGAAGGATCTTGGAGTTCAAGGCCAGCCTGGTCTACAGAGCGAGTTCTAGGACAGGCTCCAAAGCTACACAGAAATAGTGTCTCACCCCAACCCCCAACCAAAAAAGGTCAGTGCTAATTCTTAGGGGACATTTCTATGTAAAAATATAAATAAGGACAGTCATGACAGATTTTAAGGTATTATTTAAAAGGAAAATGAGAATCTTGTAATTCTATTCACTCCAGAGCACAGGTTTTTCCATTTCTTGTTAGATAAATGTGACCACAGTGCGCTGTGGGTGGGGCATGCATGCAGTTCCAGCACTTGGAAGGCTGAGGCAGGAGGACTGCTGTAAGATACCAGTCACTCCATCACAAGTCCTTGTTTTATGTTCCTGACAGCAGTGAGTAGTACCAGCCAGCACCGTATCTTTTCTTTGTTGATGCCTACTTGCTTGGAAGTAGACTTGCTGAAGGCAAGGGTACTTCTCTGATGCGGGAGAGTTGGGCACATGTTAGGAGATTCTCTGACAGCCAGCTATTTTTTGCTACTGGCTTTTCAACTTTAATATTTCAAATATAGAGACGCGGCACATTCTGAGATTTCTTACTTTGATAAGCCACTCAAGATGAATTCAAAGAAATTTAGTGTTTAAAGCAAACACAAGAAAAGCAAAAAAATAACCTCATGTCAGGTCTTATAATAGAATCCACACTTGCCTAGAGCATTTGCAGCTTTCTTGCTTGCTGTTATAAGCTTCTTTGCTATAGAATTTTTACTGTTTTGTGTAATAAAGGAAAGATGATGTAATCATTTTTGAGACAACTTGTTAGATTTTAGGCTTAGGAATTGAGGTTTGTACCCAAAGCTAGAGAGGGCATACAAAAGAATTAAGATGCTATATATAACCAAAGAGGGTTTTCTTTACTGCACTTGAAGGCAGGCATAGTGGGTGATTCGTGGCACAACATCCTAAATTCATTTCAGATGCCTTTTACAAGTGTTTCATTTTTCATCAGCAACCCTCTAAGTGAGTTTTATTAATGACCTGATTTTACTACTTGAGGAAATTAATATTCAGTTAAATAAAATAACTTGTCCAAGATTACATGGCTGAAAAGTAGCAAGAGGCAGAACTTGAATGTAGCTGTTTTGAAAGTTGGCTCTTGAGAAACCCTCCCAGGGATTTTGATCAAGTGCTTGTTCAAAGGTTTCTTTCTCAGAGAATTCTTTTCTGAGAACTGACCCACCCCCAGGGCACATAGTTCATTGTTTTGGAATTTAGAATACTCATCTGTTAGATTCAAGGCACTCTGATGGTGACAGTTTATAGAATGGATCTCTTTGACTGCAGAAGTTGGTCATGATGCCTTTTTGTGTTCTAGTGAAAGGTAAAGAGCAAGAGAAGACCTCAGATGTCAAGTCCATCAAAGGTGAGTGAGTTCTCCTTTGTATTCACAGCGATGGGCTTTGGGGTTATGAATGCTCTGATTCTCTTCTCTTCTTGTGACAGTAGTCATTCTTCATTATTATAATTATTCATGATTATGACTTGATTTCTCTTTAGCATGTATATTCTAACAAGGCTTTACTAGCATTTGCTGGCTGCTCTAAAGTGAACCAGTTCCTTATTAATCATACGTTTGATTGTTCCCTTACAGTCATTAGTTGGCGCTGTTCAGTAAAACACGGACTGAGCCGTGACAGCTAGAGAGACTTCCATTTACAAGGCTGGTTTTCTGTCTGTTCACAAATGTGGATGAGTAGTTTCCACTGTATTGGGTCAGTGGCCTTCATTTAAGCTTATTTACAGTTCTTTGTGGGTGTTAATACACTGTTCTTTTTTTTTTTTTTTTTTTTTTTTGGTTTTTCGAGACAGGGTTTCTCTGTGGTTTTGGAGCCTGTCCTGGAACTAGCTCTTGTAGACCAGGCTGGCCTCGAACTCACAGAGATCCGCCTGCCTCTGCCTCCCGAGTCACTGTTCTTATTTATAGGTTTAAGTATGGTTTTTTCTTTTTATGATATGTGGCTGGCATTGAGTGTTTACCATCTGCTTAGTTTGCCAGAGAGTTTAATTATACCATTTACAAGGTTTGCAGCGTTAGAGAAAAACATGCCCCTACAGCCTTACTGAAGCTTATTACTGATATTTTAAAGTGAGTTGGAGACTGTATTAGTTTAAACTATTTTCTTTAAGCCAGATGTGACTGGCATTTGGTTAAGGTAAAAGGTCTTAGGAGGTTTGTGAAGCAGGTCTGACTGTGGTAGAGGAAGGGACCACTACTAGCAAGCCATCAGAACTGCCGCCTTTACCCAGAGCTGACACTAGAAATCTAACTTTGGAAAGTCAAGGAGCTTTCTTCAGATTCATTTGTACAGTGAGGAGATTGCCATCATTTTGTTTTCCAGTGGGTTTTTAATTCTCTAATTGAAATTTAAAAACTTCATGCTAGGTCGGTAAAGTGAAACATACAAAAGCATTAAAAGAGGCAGTCCTAGAAGTCTGACCAAAGAGGGCCCTCGAGAGGCTGGTTGGCAGGAGAGAACTGATTCCTGGAAGTTATTCTCTTATTTCCACAAACACTCCCTGCTACACATGCTCTCAAACTTGTTTGCATGTATGCATGTGCACACATATGCATATACCCAGACAAACATGGGGATAAAAGTAAAGTTGCAGTGTGGTTACCAGGTCCTGCTTTGATTTACAATAGCAAATAGAGCAAAAATAATAATGGCCTCCATTTATAGATCACTTTTATTCTTTTTGGATTTGGTTTTTAAAGATAGGGTTTCTCTGTGTTGCAGCATGGCTGTCATGGAACTAACTTTGTAGACCAGGCTGCCTCCAGACTCACAGGGATCCTCCTCCCTCTGCCTTTTGAGTGCTGAGGTTAAAGGTGTATGCCACCATGCCTGGCCAGCGCTTTTATTCTTGGCATTAAAAAAAGTTGGCTGTAACAGATCACAAAAGACTGGGATATTGCCTTTATTGAGTCATATATTGGTGGGAGAGAGAAAAAATTGTCAAATAATTTTTCCGGGTGGTTTGAACTAGTGATGGTAATAAAGAGATCAGGAAAAAATTGAAAGTCCAACAGGTTAAATGAATTGAAGGTGTTATTGGTTAGATCTGGAATGTGAGGGACACGGATGTAAGGTTTATCACTTGCTACCTTTCTGGCTTGCCTCACAGAACCAAGCTAGGGAATTACATGTTCAGTTGTGGTATATTGCATGGAAGCATTTTTGAGTCATTGCTTTTTATATGTTTCACACACAGTAATTCTAGGGTCTGAGGTTTTAACCAAAGATACACGAGACTCTAGATGACCTAGGTTGGAATCCTGTCTGTTGAAATGGCCCTTCCCAAGTTCATAGACCTAGGACAAAGTATTTAACTTTTCTACATGTTTGCCTTTACCTCTAAAATGGAGGAAAACCAGTCTTGAAGAATTGTCCAGAGAGACCAAAACGTAAGTAAACCCACAAACCAAACAGTGGAGTGCCTGGTCTGTCCCAGGTGGTGCAATGGTAGTGGTCACTGCCTAGTGTTAAATAGTGAGCTGAAGTGAAGGATTGCAAGGAGCCCAGAAAATTTGAGGTCAGCAAACTTTAGGGAAGACTTCATGGAAAGGATGCAGTCTGTATACACCCTGAAGAATAAGAGGATTTAGATGAAAGAGAAGATTGTTTATTTTGTCCCTGCAAGCCTTTAAGTTTTTTGAAAATATATTTATTCAAATAAATATATGTATTCAAATATGTATATTTATATAAGGGCCATCAGATAAGTAAAGGGAAATTTTTTTTTTTTTTTTTTTTTTTTTTTTTTTTTTTTTTTGGTTTTTCGAGACAGGGTTTCTCTGTGGCTTTGGAGCCTGTCCTGGAACTAGCTCTGTAGACCAGGCTGGTCTCGAACTCACAGAGATCCGCCTGCCTCTGCCTCCCAAGTACTGGGATTAAAGGCGTGCGCCACCATCGCCCGGCTAAAGGGAAATTTTTACAGAAAGATTGAAATGAGGCTATACAGAGCCATAAAGAGCAGGAAAGAGGCCTCGTCACTGAGTTGCTGCCCAGGACTCAGCTGACTATCCTTCCAGACCCCTCACTTCCTGATGCTCCAAGGCTCCCTGTCTGTCCGTCCCTGCCGCCAGCCCTCTTCTCCTGCAGCCATCTTACACAGGCCATTTCCACCAAGGAGAAGGAATTATATCAAATGCTTGTTCTCCAGAGCTTCCAAAGTTGATGACCAGCTTCCTGATGGCACTGAAGATTATATCCATGTAAGAATTCTACTGGCAGGAAGACACTGATGACTGCTATCCCAGGGATTACTGATAATTATGATAAAAAGAAACTAGTGAGGCATTTAAGAAGAATTTGCCTTTGTTGCCCTTGTGCTATAATTGAGCATCTAGAATATGGAGAAGTACTTCAGCCCCAGAGCGAGCATACAGCAGCTCCTGATAGAGACTGAGCTGGCTAAGGATGATTACCTGAAGCTGCATGGGTTTTAAGTGCTTATGGCTCCCTGAAGCTTAAGTGAGGATTTTTTTTTCCAGTAAGTAGATTTTCCCTTCTGTCCCTGTCTCTGTGAGTTCAAGGCCAGCCTGGTCTACAAGAGCTAATTCCAGGACAGGCTAGAAAAACTACAGAGAAACCCTGTCTCAAAAAAAAAAGAGAAAGAAAGAAAGAAAAGAAAAGCTAGAACAGAGTCTAGATCAAAGGATAGATAGGAGATCAGGCCAGGGAAATATATTTTTAGGAAGAGGAGTCAGTGAAGGAGGCCATTTCTGACAGTGGACATTTAAGAGATGGATTTTAGAATGAGAAGGATGAACAGACTCGAAAGGAAATTAGGGAGTGTAGTACCATGGAGTTCAGAGAAAGAGGCTGTCGGGAAAGAACAGAGGTGATAGGAGGCTTGAGTTGTAGCAGAGTGGTGAAGAGGAGTAGGAAAACCATGTTTCCCCAGCATGGATATGTATGTACCACGTATATAGAGGCCAGAAGAGGGCATGGAACTAGAGTTACAGGTGGCTGTGAACCACCATGTGGGTGCTGGGGATGGAGCCCTGGCCCTCGTTAAAAGCAATGAATGCTAGCTGTTTCATCACTTCCCTCTCCAGCCCCTAAGAAAAAACCACACAAATGAATTCATAGCATTTTTGTTATCATGGATATCTAATGAAGATATATTTAGAAAGGAGATAGTCACATAGAATTTTTTATGTATCTATTGTCTGTATGAAAAAACTAACCGGCAGGCATGGTGAAATGGCTCAGTGGGTAAAAGTGCTTGCCATGAAAGCCTGGAGACCTTGGGTTTGATCCCCTGCAACCCACATAAAGGTGGAGGAGAGAACCAATTCTACAGAGTTGTCCTCTGCATTCCACATGTGCACTGTGGCATGTGTACTCATACATACATCATGTGCGCATACACTTATAAAAGTTTTTTTCTTAATCTATAAATTGGCTGTGTTAATGCACACCCGTAATTACTGAACTCTGGAGGCTGAAGCAGGAGGATTATGAGTTTGTGTAGAGCCCAGCCCAACATAGTCAGACCATGTCTCAAAAATAACTAAAACCCTAAACTATTGTTTATAAACTTGCTGAAATGGTTTTACTTCAATTAAACATGAAAATAAAAACTAGGGCAACCTCCTATTAAAGTTGAACAAATAGTTGTTTTTTGTTGTTGTTGTTGTTGTATTTTGTTTTTTCTTTGTTTTGTTTTTCGAGACAGGGTTTCTCTGTAGCTTTTGGAGCCTGTCCTGGACCAGGCTGGCCTCGAACTCATAGAGATCTGCCTGCCTCTGCCTCCCGAGTGCTGGTATTAAAGGCGTGCGCCACCACCGCCTAGCTGACAAATAGAATTTTAGCTCAGCTTTAACAACAACTTTAAGTGTCAATCAGCAGTATTGGGTTAATATTTCCTGCTACTGCATTGGTAACTTTTTTGGGAACTGAGCTCTTATTCTTTAGAGATAAGTGTGATTCTCAACTTTAGCAGTTGAGCTCTCTCTCCAGCCCATAATTTAGAATGCTGAAGTCAAAAGGATGATACTGTTTCTTCAGACTATTAAAGAAATATTTTCTGAACAAAACAATTTGTGGTCTTGAGGATCAAACCCAGGATCTGCTTGACAAATGCTAAGCAAGCAGTTCTGCCACCGAACTGCGTCTCCATTGGCATTGTAAATTTTAAGTGTTTATTCTTATTATTAGTTTTTTGAGAGAGGGTCTTATTATGTAACCTTGGCTTGCCAGGAACTTACTGTATTGACCAGGCTGGCCTTCAACTCGAGAGAGATTTCCCCTTATTCTTTTAAAGGATGGGACTGCCCTGCTTAATAGTTTTATTTTTAAGTAGCTTGAGCTTCAGTTTGCTGCTCAATTTAAAAAGTAAAGTATTGTGATAAACACTTTTCTAGATTTTTTTATTTCTCTCAAGAATTTATTCTAAATTCAGTTTTTTGTTTGTGAAGCAAGCAAAGATTAAGAAAAGGAAAAGGTTCACCTTTCAAAATGCTTTCTATGTTTTTACACTTTTCTCTTTGGGGAGACAGGTTTTGCCACTTTGCCCAAACTAACCTGGAACCTGACTTGACTTCCTGGCTCCCTGCTGGGGTGTTGGTTGTATAACACCACACTAAGCTTGGCTTTTGTGCGTAAGTCAAAGTTTTCAGAGAAAGAGCTTCTAAGTCATAGTTTTATTAATAGAGTGTTTTCTTTACGCTTTGCTTCTGTTTTATAGAATTATCTTCTAAATATTTATTAGAGGTGGGCTATGAAGCCCTGTCTGTCTTGGAACTTTCTCTGTAGACCAGGCTGGCCCTCAACTGACAGAGATCTATCTGCGGCCTCCTATTTGCTGGAATTAAAGGCATGTGGCAACATGTCTGACTTATTTAATTTTTTTTTTTAATGTAAAAGGGTGTTTGGTCTGCATGTATATTGTCTGTACATCATGTGTGTTCTCACAGAGGCCAGAAGAGGGCACCATATCCCTGGAACTGGAGTTGTAGGTGTTTGTCAGCCTCCATGTGGGTGCTGGGCTTGTACCTGAGTGCTCCGGAGAGCAGCCAGTGCTCTTAGCTGAGTGCTCCGGAGAGCAACCAGTGCTCTTAGCTGCTGAGCTATCTCTTCAGCCCCTTAACTGTTTTCTGAGTGTTGCTTAAGTATTAGAAAGTTTAGTTTTTTTGTTTGTTTTTTTAATTTTCTTAAAGCCTGCTTATGGGTTTCAAATCATCAAATTGTGTTTAACTTTACACATTTTTTTTTTTAAATTTATAGCTTCAGTAGCCGTACATTCCCCACAGAAGAGCACTAAAAACCATGCCTTGCTGGAAGCTGCAGGACCAAGTCATGTTGCAATCAATGCCATTTCTGCCAACATGGACTCCTTTTCAAGCAGCAGAACAGCAACGCTTAAGAAGCAGCCAAGCCACATGGAGGCTGCTCATTTTGGGGACCTAGGTAAGTGACTGCCACTTCTCATTAACGCCTAATAAAGGGCAAACGTAATAAAACATGTGAGATTCCAGTCGAAAGATATTGAACTTCATGATTGGAAGAGACTTTGAAAAAAAATAGATTAAAAAAAATAAGTGCGAGTGTAATGAGGTGGTGCTCTATTGTGTTCATGTAAATATAAGGAATGTCCAGTAGAACACTGAAGAGATGCATTTGACCACTTAATAAAAATGCACAGAAAATATTACTGACTTTAATAGTACTTTGATACAAATCAAAATCATGAGTTAAAATATGAATATACTCAGAGTTTGCTAATATGAATGTTAAGTGGGGTTGAAGGAAATGGTTACTCCTAGTTAGCAATGGTGTAAAGGAGTAAAAAAGGTTATTTTGGAAATAGTCTTTTTGGAAGTATTGTCTGATTCCAATGTTAGAAAAGTTTGTCTTTAGATAGGAAATTGTTACCAAAATAGCTAATTTATTTGCTTCTGTCTTTTAGGCAGATCCTGTCTGGACTATCAAACTCAAGAGACCAAATCCAGTCTTTCAAAGACCCTTGAACAGGTCTTACGTGACTCTGTTGTCCTCCCATATTTCCTCCAGTTTATGGAGCTTCGGAGAATGGAGCACCTGGTGAAATTTTGGTTAGAGGCTGAAAGTTTTCACTCTACAACTTGGTCCCGAATAAGAGCACACAGTCTGAACACAGTGAAACAGAGTTCATTGGCTGAGCCTGTCTCTCCATCTAAAAAGCCCGAGACAACGTCAGCATCTTTTGTAACTGAGTCTCTGGACAAGAGGTTGGGGGATTCTAGTTCAGCCCCACTGCTCGTGACTCCACCAGAAGGAATTGACCTGAGTGGTAGAACTCAGAACACTCAGAATCACTTGCTGCTTTCCCAGGAATGTCACAGTGCCCCTTCTCTCCATCTTGAAATGGCCAGAACAGGAGCTCCTCAAATCTCCACAGACTCCCGAGAATCCTCCCCCAGACTTACAGTAGCCAGTAGAAATAGCCCCTCTTCTCCACTGCGAGAACTGTCAGGAAAACTCATGAAAAGTAAGTATGTGACGCCTGTGCCTCATCACAGTGCGGGACTTCAAACGAGGAGGGCGGGTCAGCATAGACTCTTTCTGCCTCCGGTTTACACCCGTAGGAGGGCTCAGAGGAGGGAGGAGCCGCTGTGGAAGGAGATGCTGAGTGGGGACAGTGCAGCAGGGCACTGTGCTGCTTACTTTCACATTTGTCCAAGTAGATGGTCTCCTTTGGTCTCAGTCCTCATTTATCACTGCTAACTGCACCTTACAGGTTTATTTTTTTCATTTTCTTTTTTAGATTGCTGGTAGGTATCATTTATTGAGTTCTGTATTAAGTATATTTGGATTTCACTTAATTGTCATGATAGCTGTGTTAAGTAGATATTAATATTCCGTTTACCCTTGAGACTATTGTGGTTTAGAATGTTTCTTCCTGGGTTGTCTAGTAAGTGATGAGCTAGAATTAAACAGGCATTTTGAAAATAACACTTTTTTCTTTCTTGTTCTGTTAATTCAGAAATTGTACCACATTCTCATTATTTTAATTACTGCTCTTTGGAATTCTTATTATCCAGACTTTATCTTTTTTATCTTCTCTCTCTCTCAAAGGCTGGGTGACTTCTTCAAATGCTGGTAGCTCTCTACAAAGATAGGTCTGGCTTGCTAATGAATTAATTTTAGTGTGTCAGTTCATCTTGCAAAGTTTCTGGATTTCTGTAAGATGTTGTGTGTAAATGTGTGTGATTGTAGGCTTGCATGTAGAGGTCAGAAGAGAGTTTTCAAGTGTGCTTCCTTCCATAGTAGGCTCCAGGGATTGGCTCTCAGGTTCATGGGACAAATGTTTTTACCCACTGAACCATTTGTCAGCCCCTGAATTTATTTCTTGAAAAAAAAAATTTTTTTTTGGTAATTTCTTCTTTCCTTCACTCTCATTTTGATCTTATTTTTATCTTCTCGAATTTGTTAGATGTAGTTATCTGATATTCCCATCTATAGTTCTAGTGGATCTGAGTCAGAGTGGTTTGTTTCGTCAGACTCACACTCTTGGTGTGGAATGTAGATTTTTTTCAGGTAGTGGGTATGTGAATGTACATTTTGTGAAGTTTTCCCACAGTTTTCTAACTGAGCTCAACCAGCCACCTGTTTTGTGAGCCTGTGCGTGTGGACAGTGTTTAGACCCTGTAACTAGAGTTACTCTTCTGTTGTGTTAAAACACTGGCCAGAGGCAGCTTAGGGAAGGAAAGGGTTTATATCCTCTTACACTTCCAGACCACGCTCCATCATTAAGGGAAGTCAGGGCAGGAGTTCAAAGCAAGAACCTGAAGGTGGGAGCCATGGAGGTATCTCATAGAGATCTTCATTTGACAGTCTATCGCTTCTGTGAGCAGCATTGTCTACCCATTCTGTTATGTCCAAACTCCTTTATATTTTAAATTACCTTTTAAAAGTCATACGTTTCCATAAAGTTTTTGATCCCTCTCCTCGCATTCTTAAGACTAATGTTTTCTATTTCCTTTCTTCATTAGTGTCTGTCAGAGATTAAACATAGAACCTCAGATTGAGCTATATCCCTTAATCTGTACTTTATTTGGAAGATGATAAATTTGATTTCAAGATCTTAGTTTATGTTGTCAAGGGGAGAAATAAAGTAATTTTTTTAGCTGACTTTGATAATGATAATTAATTTTCCTAGTATATATGTGTCTTCATAGCTACCTCCCTGGCTTCCTGGTTGGCTTTCCTGATAGCTCTGTCTGTTGTGGTTCTTACGGTTTGGCCCCACTTCCACTGACTAGTTGCTTCATTGTGTTAAGCCTGCTTTATCATCCAGCATCCTCAGCTAGGTGTTACTGACCTTCCTGACCTGGTTTTTATAGACGTGTGTATATAATCTGTACACCCATTCTGTGAGTTACGTTTGTGTGTGAGCCACCATTTGGGTGCTGGCATTGAACCAGGTCCTCTGGAAGAACAGTTGGTACTCCTAACTACTAAGCCATCTTTTCAGCTCCATGACCTCAGGTTGTTTGTGTTTTTTGTTCATAAAGACATTGTTAGTAATTTAAAATAATAGAAAAAATTTGGTTACTTCGTGTGGTAAATTCATTATTTCAGTAACTAATTATGGTAAATTTATTCTTGTACTTATTATACATCTCATTCTGTTTTGTTTTTTTTTCCAAGACAAGATTTCTCTGTAGCTTTGGTGCCTGTCCTGAAATTAGTTCTTGTAGACCAGGCTGGCCTTGAACTCACAGAGATCTGCCTACTTCTGCCTCCCAAGGGCTGGGATTAAAAGTGTGCGCCACCATGGCCCTGTTACATCTCATTTTAAAGATACAATAATAGATGGCATAGTCACAGGCTAACTATTCAGGGAAATTTTTATCCAATTTATGAAATATCTGAAGAATTTTCTATTACATAAGCTTTTATATTTTAATTAATTTTAAATTACTTCATATGCCCTGAATTTCAAGAATTCTTAAAATTTAGTGATCTAAAGTCTTATTCTTTAAAAATTTTTTTAAAGATTTATTATTTTATTTTACATGTATAAATGTTTTGCCTTTATGCATGTATGTGCACAAAATGTGTGCCTGTTGGGTCCCCTGAATGGGAGGCTATGGATGGTTGTGAACATGTGGTACTGATAGTTGAACCCAGGTCCTCAGCAAAAGGGACAGAGGTTCTTAACATCTTAGTTCTCTCTCCAGTCCCTGAAATATATCATTTTCAGACAAACAAACAACTGAAACATCACCAACAAAAAAACCCTTGTATTATCTTAGTTATAAGAAATAATAAAGTTCTAGATATATTTATTTGTATGGTCTCATGGAGTCACTATTTAAGTTCTGTTGTGGTTGGTTGAAGATCAGTTTTGAGCTGAAAGACAAGGTCTTTTTATTTTGAATGTGTATGTGTTTTGTCTGCAAGTATGCCTATGCACTGCTATGTGCAGTGTCCTCGGGCCCGAAGGTCCTGGAACTGGAGTTATAGCCAGTTGTGAACCTCCATGTAGGTTCTGGAAATCAAACCTGGGTCCTTGGGAAAAGTAACTAGTGCTCTTAACTAAGAAGTCCATCTCTTCAGCCCCTTAAATATTTTAAAAACTAATTAAGGAAATGCTAAATTGAGTAACTTAGTGCTTAAGGATCCTCCTGATGCCTGAAGGAAAGTTCCTTTTTTCCAATTTTTGATGCATCACATACCTTAAAAGGTACATTTTAAAAAAACAAAACAGGATATTTTAAGGAAATTTTTCTGTTCCTTTTTCTTTTTTTAAGTCATATTGCATTCATGTGTCTGTGTATGTGTGTGCACACATGCATGTGCACAAGTAAAGGTGCCCTACATGTGTAAGGTCAGAGAACAACTGCTACTATATGGGTCCCTGGTGAGCCATCTTTCAGGTCCCCTTTATTATTTATTTAGTTGGTTCGTTTTATTGTTGTATTCTCTTGTTCTTTTTATTATAGAGTATTAAAATTAGTACAATCTAAGTTTGTATTGTTTTGTTGGTTTTGGTTGATTGATATTTTATTAATGTTATCTATCTATATTGCCCAGACTGGCCCCAAATTCCCTGGATAAGCTCTTAGTGTGATCATCCTGCTTCACCTTCTGAAGTAGATGGGACTATAGATGGTCTTAACTATATATAGCTTTTCTGACATATTCATTTATTTCCTCCCCAACCCCTGGAACAGAGTCTTGCTTTGTAGCTTTGACTGTTCTAGAACTTACTATGTAGACCAGGCTGGCCTAGAACTCAGAGATCTGCCTGCCTCTGCATCCTAAGTACTGGGATTAAGGGTGTGTGCTGCTGTCTGGCTTCATTGATATTAAAAAAACGTTTTATTACTTCTTTGAGAAATTTTTGTGTTTATATTCAACATCCTAAACTCTGCTCAGACCCACACTCCCTTCTCTACCTACCCAACTTTGTATCATGTCAAGACTTGTACTACCCAAATAGTCTTAGGTATGTGATCTTCCACTAGCGTGTGGATGATTTAGCAGTGACTAGTTATATTCTTAGAGAAAACTGACTTCCCATATCCCAGCAAGTATCAGTTCCTCAGCTAGGGGTCACATGGGACTTTGTGTCCCACTTTGGAGACAGGGTCTCACTGTGTAGCTTTGGCTGTCCTAGAACTCAACTCTGTAAACCAGGCTGGCCTCAAACTCTTAGAGGTCCACCTGCCTCTGCCTCTTCCGTGCTGGGATTAAAGGCGTGCTCCACCATACCTGCCTTAACAACTCTCCTCTTAATGCTAGAATTTGAGCTGGCTTGGACTTGCACAGGTTTTGTATATGCTATCATAATTGTTGTGCGTTCATGTGTGTAGCTACCCTGCTGTGTTCAGAAGATACTGTTTGCCTGTAGTTGTCTATTGCCTCTGACTCTTAAACTCTTTCTTCCACAATGATCCCTACCTAAGTTTTGAGATGAGGGAGTATGGTATGCATGTTGCATTTAAAACTAAACATTCCACAGTCTCTTATTCTCTTTCTCGGCCAGTTGTGAGTCTCTGATGAAGACTGAGTGATGCACTAATTTATGGATATAAAAACAAGTCATTAGATGTCAGTTACTGTGTCCATTTAGTAGTAGGTTCACCTCTGGGGCCTATGACTTGTGTAGCTATAGGTTCTTGGCCCAATAATGGTGCTAGATATGGGTTTTATATTATGGAGCGGGCCTTAAATCTAATCCAAGAGTGGTTGGTTATACCTGTGATTGTCCTGCCACTGGTGCACCAGTGGGCATGCCTTGCCAAGCCATCCATTGTTGCAGCCAGTGAGTTCATAGCTGGATGAGATTGATGACTGTTTTCCCCCTAGTCCTATGCATAGTGCCTTCTGTAGCTGTGAAGCCTAGTCAGTGGGAATGAGGTTTCCAGGTATCTATCTACATGTTCTATGATTTAAATATATGGTGTCTTCAACAATAGCATCCGTTTTTGGTTTTGTGTTTTTGAGACAGGATTTTTCTGTTGTAGCTCTGGCTGCCCTGGAACTCACCCTGTAGACTAGGCTGGCCTTGAATTCAGAGACCCTCCTGCCTCTGCCTCTGCCTCTCTAGGTATGTGCTGCAACCACCCAGCAGCAATAGAGTCTTATTGTCAAGTTTTAGAAGTAACTAAGAGATTAACAAGGGCAATAACTTCTTTTTTTTTTGAAATATTTATTTATTATGTATACAATATTCTGTCTGTGTGTATGCCTGCTGGCCAGAAGAGGGCACCAGACCCTATGACAGATGGTTGTGAGCCACCATGTGGTTGCTGGGAATTGAACTCAGGACCTTTGGTAGAGCAGGCAATGCTCTTAACCTCTGAGCCATCTCTCCAGCCCAAGGGCAATAACTTCTAATGTTTAGTAGAGTCTGTGGACCCTAACTTGCCAATAACTCCAAAAGAGATAGCCAGTTCCTGGCACTGGACTTTTTGTTAGTCTCTGGTGTTATCTAGTAGGGTATCGTTACCTCATTAAAGGGTAACTCATTTTTAACATCTTATTTTATTTATGTGTGTATTTTAAGGAAACTTATGCCAGTAGTAGTTTTCCATATGACTTTTTCAAAAGGTCTTTAGTGGAACTTGTCCCTTCCTATTCCCTTCTCTGCCCTATCCTTCCTACCTCACCTCAGTTTAACCCTTCCTGTTACCACAGTTCCTTTTTAACCTGGTATAACAGAATATTCTATCTCTTCTCCCTTAAAAGCACCCCTCCCCTGCGAACCCTTAGTAACTTTCTGACATATGGGTATTCCAAGTGAAACAAATATATCTGAAGATTCAAAGCTACAGCCATGAGAGAAAACATGCATGAGCTGTTTGTCTTTCTGGGTCTGGGTCACCTTACCGAGAATGATCGTTTTCTTCCCCATCCATTTACCTGCAAATTTCACTTTTCTTAATTCTGAATACTATTCCCTTCTGCAGGTGTGCCAAATTTTCCTTATCTGTTTGGCAGTTGATAGACATTTAGGATGTTCACTGCAGATCTACAGAACATTCCACCCAAATTTAAAGAATACGTATTCTTCCAAGTTTTAGAGGTTTAGCCGCCCATGGAGCTTTCTCCAAAATAAACCACATAGTAGGACACAAAACAAGTTTCAACAAATATTGGAAAATTGAAATCACATCCTGCATTCTGTCTGGCCACTGTAAAATATGGCTTCTTTTCAGCAATAGAAATGATAAAAAGTATACAAAGTGAACAGCACCTCTGAACCAGAGTAGAGTGAAAAGAGATAAGTTTCCAGTTCCTAGAACTGGACTTCAGAAATGAAAACACGGCATATCAACATATGCATAATGAAGGCTGTGCTAAGGGGAAAGCTTATAGCACCATGTATGTACATAAAAATATTTGGGAGATACTTTTCTACTAATTTAATGGTGCACAGGAAGGTGTTAGAAAAACAAGAGCCATCAACAGCCCAAACAAGCAGACAGGAAGAAATCAAAATCAGGGCTGAGAGAGAAGGCTCGGCTCACCACCAGGATTAGGTCTGAAGTTAGTGAAGGAAATACAAAGAATCTATGAGACAACTGGGTCTTTAAAAGGTTGGCATGCCCTTACCTTAATTAGACAAAAGAGAGGATCTAAGTTTGTAAAATTAGATGAAAAAGAAGATATAGCAAACACTGTAGAAATTCAGAGAACCCTAGAGACATACTTTAAAAATCTGTATTACCAGCCATGTGGTGGTGGTGCATGCTTTTAATCTCAGCACGGCGGGGGGTGGGAGGGGAGGCAGGCAAATCTCTGAATTGAAGGACAACCTGGTCTACAAGTGCCAGTTCCAGGACAGGCTTCAAAACTAAAACTACAGAGAAATCCTGTCTCAAAAAACAATAAAGACAAAACTCGATTCCCCTCAACTGGAGACTCTAAAATAAATGGGTAACTCTCTAGAGATATTTTTGACCTAAAGTTCAATCATGATGAAGCAAATGATTTGCTTTCATCCTATAACAAGTAATGCAGCAGTCACAAACTGAGGAAGAGATGATCCCTGTTGACCTCAGTTTCATAGAGTTTGGTTCATGGTTCCTTGGTTCCATGTTTAAATGTCTCAAACATTTTCTATAAATGTAGATTTCTACAGACTGTTTTGAGCTTCTACAGTGGTGTTAGTGTGCACATATTTCAAGCTGAGACTCCAGAGAAGAGGCAGAAAGTAACAGAGATCATTATTACTAAGGAACTTAGTAGCTCATACAGACAAGGAAAAAAGAGCTGACACAAGGTTTTCCTGTTCTGTGAGCAGGGCAGTTTTCCATGGAAGTTGACCTGTAATAGCACCACACAGCAAACAGCCCCCTGCTCTTAGGAACACAGTCCTTCTCAGTGGTTTGAAGTTGTCCTTTTCTTCTCTTGTAGGTATAGAACAAGATGCAGTGAATACTTTTACCAAATATATATCTCCAGATGCTGCTAAACCAATACCAATTACAGAAGCCATGAGAAATGATATCATAGGTAAGCAGTCATGGGGGAAAGAACTGACTGGTTTCATTACTGACTAGGATTTTTTTCTTTAACATTATTATTGAGTTTTGTTTCTTTGTTTTCAGACAGGGTCTTACTATATAGCCATGGCTGGCCTGGAAAAAAAGGCTGGCCTCAAAGAGATCCATCTGCCTCTGCCTCCTGAGTGTTGGGATAAAGGCATATGCCCCCACACGCAGCCAAAAAAAATTATTTACAATTTTTATGTGTATATATGTGTGCTTACATGAATATATGTCTATCACATGAGTGCAAGAGCCCATGAAGATCAGAAGAGGGCATCAGGCCCTTGGAACTGAAATAACTGACAGTTGTGTGTGGCCCTGTGGGTGCTGGGTACCAGACCAGGTCTTCTGCCAGAACAGCAAGTGCTCTTAAAGTGCTGAACCATCTCTCCAACCCCAAGGAGATTGTGTGTGTGTGTGCACATACATGAAATATAACAGTTCTCTCCCTAGTTTGTTTTCTTCCTTCCTTCCTTCCTTCCTTCCTTCCTTCCTTCCTTCCTTCCTTCCTTCCTTCCTTTCTTTCTTTTTTTTCTAGACAGGAGTTCTCTGTGTATCCCTGGCTATCCTAGAACTTGCTCTCAAATTCACAGTGGTCCACCTGCCTCTGCCTTCCAAGTACTGGGGTTAAAGGCGTGTGCTACTACCACCCAGCTCCTAGTCTGTTTTCAAAGTGCCTTTTAAAAAAATTTAATATTTATTTTATATGTATGTGTGTGTGCTTGAATATTAACCATGTGCATGCAGGAGCCCACAGAGGTCAGAAGAGGGGCATTTGGTCCCCTGTAACTGTAGTTACAGGTGGTTGTGAGCTTTCGTGTGGGTACTGGGAAGGTCTTCTGTAAGAGCAGTAAATACTCTTAATTGTACTATCTCTCCAGCCCCCTCCCTCCGTACTTTTATTTTTTTTTTTTTTAAGAGTTGTTTGTTTATTATGTATACAGCATGCTGCCTGCATGTATGCCTGAAGTCCAGAAGAGGGCACCAGTTCTTAATAAGAATCTCGGGGGCTTGCGAGATGGCTCACAGTTAAGATCACTGACTGCCTTTCCAGAGGACGTGGGTTCAGTTCCCAGCACCCAGCTCACAACTATCTGTAACTTCTGTTCCTGAGGATCTGCTACCCTCACACAGACCTGCAGAGAATAAAAATATCAGTGCACATAAAGTAAAATAAGTAATTTATTAGAATAAAAAGAATCTCACAGATAAATACAATTTTGTAAATGAGGAAGCTTGAGAGTAGAGAAGTTAGGACATCACAGGGTTTGTGTGTAACTAGTTTTGTTTAGAGACAGGATCTCACTATGTAGGACTAGCTGACCTAGAACTTGCTATGTATACCTGAATATACTCAGATTCTACCTGCCTTTACCTTCTGAGGGCTGGAATTAAAGGTGTGAACCCCTATTTTCTTGGTGACAGTGTGTTCATTCTGTTAACATTAGCCTTATTTTATGACCTCAAATCCCTGCCGAAATCAGAGTCATAGAGGCAAACATTTAAAAAATGTATTTCCATCATAATATATATATGTGCATAGACAAAACTATGTCAGCAGCTATATTTCTCTATGGCTCAAAGTTTTACAATGGGGAGAAGAGGCACTGGAGAAAGACTAAGAGTACTTCATGGTGGGCGGTGGTGGCGCATGCCTTTAAACCCAGCACTCGAGAGGCAGAGGTGGGTGGCTCTCTGTGAGAGAGAATTCCAGGAAATGCTTACATTTTCTAATGTGTACTTAAGGGTATTTAGAAAGGATTCAGGTCCATAGTGAATGAAGGCTGTGTACAGGACAAATTAGAGAAGGAACATGGAGCTCATCTTTCTCCATATACGCACCAGTCTCTGTGGTCATTAATGTGAAACTCCACTTTCTCAGGCCCATACTTAGGTTTTATAGAGGTTTCATTGAGTGGGCATAGCTGAACATGATTTTTGGTCATGAGTCATCACCCTGCCTTCAATACCCCTCACTGAAAATCCTTACCCTCTCGTAGGCCATGGTCATAGGTCCCAGTCATTCTGGTGACCAGGCCCCTTTCTGAAACTCACTAGGGGTTCCTAACTACTGGCTGTCTCATAAACATATGATGAAGACTCTCATAACACCAGAGACTCCAAGAGCTGACTGCTAGGAAATTGGCCAAAGACCAAACACGTATCCCAGTATCACAGCTTAGTATTGTCTGGGAGAGTGGTAGATAAAGGGATCAGGATGTGACCCTTGAGGTTCTTGATGCCTCTTTAAAGACAGGAACAGAGCAGAACTGGCTATTACGGTTGCTTCAGGGTTTTTCTAGGGATATTTAACAGCCAGCTAAATAGTTTATGAATATACTATAATTTATTTAGACAGTTCTCTTCATAACTCTAACTTCTAAACTTTTAAATCTTATAAATAGTATTGCTGATTAAAGATAATTTAGTTTATCCAGAGGCAGGGACAGGTGGATCTCTGTAAATTTGAGGCCACCCTGTTCTACAAAGAATTGCAGAGACCAACTAGGGCTACATAGTGCCTGTCTCCAAAAAAGAGCTAATGTAGAAACTGCCAGATTACCCTGTAGAAGATACACTGGTGTATCCTGCTATTAGCAGTGGTACCAGTTTTCCTCGGCCCTAGTTAGCTTAATCATATACTATTAAATAATGTGTGAGTGTATTGGCCGAAGCAGTTTTATGCTGATTTTCTTTCTGCTTCATTTGATAACTCACAAGTTTATGTATCTTCATAATAGCCATTTTGTTTTTGTTATCATTTGTTGTTTAAATAGAAGAAAACTGGTGGTGGCTGGATAATGACAAGAGTGCCACCCACCTCTCCTTTGAAGTCATCTGTTGTGCCTTGGTTCAGTTTTTATTTGGGATGGGATGTGGGCCATTAATTACTGGTAATTTTTTACTTGTCATATATATATCCTGACTTATTTTCCTTTTTTTTTTTTTTTTTTTTTGAGACAGGATTTCTCTGTGTAACAACTCTGACTGTCTTGGAACTCACTTTGTAGGCCAGACCAGACTGGCCTTGAACTCAGAGAGGTCTGCCTGCCATGTGTCCTGACTTTAAAAAAATGATTTATAGCTGGGCAGTGGTGGTACACACCTTTAATCCCAGTACACAAGAGGCAGAGGCAGGAGAATCTCTGAGTTCAAGGCCAGCCTGGTCTGTTGTTTCAGGACAGCTAAGGCTACACAGAAAAACCCTGTCCCAAAAAAAAACCAAAACAAAAAAATTATTTTAAATTGTGTATGTACATATTTCTGTGTGTAGGTGTGAGCACGTGAGTTCAGGCATCTGTGGAGTTCAGAAGAGGGTGTCATATGCCCTGAAGCTGGAATTATAGGTGGTTGTGATCTGCCTCACATGGGTGCTGGGAACCAAACTTGAGTCCTCTGGAAGAGCAGAGGACTAACCACTGATCCATCTCTTACCCTATTCCCATTTGTTTTAATTGCCTTTTCATCTTATTTTTGGAGCAATGTGTTTTGGAGCATTGCTTGTCTTGTTCAGTATTTTGATCTGTTTTCCATATGGATACCTCAAAAGGTTTTTCCTGTTCTAAGATGTTACCTATACTATATTCTCATTCTTTTTATTTAGATATTTATTTAGATCTTTATTTGGGGGGTAGTGTATATACCGTGGTGGAAGCTGTACGACAACCTATAGGAATTTGTTCTCTTTTTCCATCACATGGGTTTTAGGTGTTGAACTTGGGTCATCAGGTTTGACAGCAAGTGCTACTGACCCATCTTGCCACCCCTTTTAGTTCTATTGGAAATGTCATGTGTATGCCCTAACTATTATTTCCAATTTGGTTTAAAGTGGGTATAGCTTGAATTTAGTAGAAATTCAATTGCTATTTCTTTCACAGCAAAGATTTGTGGAGAAGATGGACAGGTGGATCCCAACTGTTTCGTTCTGGCACAGGCTGTAGTCTTTAGTGCAATGGAGCAAGAGTAAGTTCATATTCTCACATTAGCATTCCTGGGAAATCTGGCTCCTGGTTAGAAAATGGACTTCACTCACTAAAAACAATGCACTTTTGAAGATTCAAGTCACTTGGATAAAGCCATTTGGGGTGATTGAGGCTGTAGTATATGACTGATAATCTGTTAATTTAATAATGCATGTCTTCAGATGGGCATCTGATTTGTTCATGATTTCAGTTTATGCTCTATAAACAATAATAAACTGTCTCCAGACTTTTTAAGATTATTTGCTGTGTGCCTGTAAAAATTTATATATTCATTCTTCGTGTTTTTTACGAGTTTTGTACAGAGCCACAAGTATGCCTGCTTTAAAGGAAGTTACAGCTCAATTAAAGAAACAGTTCATGTTCTTTGGTTACCTTAATATGAAGTAGCATGTATGAACTATCAGGAGAAAGCCACAAACTCATTGAGCAAGGGAGATGGCTTACAGCTGAAAGTAATCAGGAATAACATCTTGGGAAATAAGGCAGCCTTGACCCAGGTTTTTAAGATTTTGTAGGAATAAAGCCACGTGGTGGTGGCATACACCTTTAATCCCAGCACTTGGGAGGAAGAGGTAGACAGATCTCTGTGTGTCCAAGGCTAGCCTGGTCTACAGAGCTAGTTCTAGGACAGCTAGGACTACACAGAGAAACCCTGTCTCAAAAAATAAAAAGAAAACATTTAATAGGAATAGTTTTGGAAAGAGTGTTTTTTTTTTTGTTTGTTTGTTTTTTGTTTTGTTTTGTTTTGTTTTGTTTAGTTATGCTCTTTCCTTGGTCTTTCCCTCACTCTCTTTTTGTCCACATGCAGGCACTTTAGTGAGTTTCTGCGAAGTCACCATTTCTGTAAATATCAGATTGAAGTGCTCACCAGTGGGACTGTTTACCTGGCTGACATCCTCTTCTGTGAGTCAGCCCTCTTTTATTTCTCTGAGGTAAATTTTGCATTTTCTTTTATATTCTGTTAGAACATTCCAGCCCCATGCTGGGGATCTGTTTAAACAAAATGACATAGAAGAGATAAGTCATTTCCAAATGGTTGTTTTAGGTTGTGCTTTAGGCAAGAATGCTTTAATGGCATATTCATCAGGTTAAAGAGAAAACTCAGTGTAAAATAACTCTAGTTTTAAAAAAGCACTTTAGTTACACTATAAGAGAATACATTATAAAAAAAATTTTTTTGAACTGTTTTAAAGCCATAGAATTGAAAACTAGGAATATAACTCAGCAGAGTTCTTGCCTAGCATGCATGAAGCTCTGGGTTCAGTCTCTAACACCACACAAAACTAAGTGTGGTGCTGCAGACCTGTAATTCCAGCATTCATGAGGTGGAGGCAGGAGGATCAGAAATTCAAGGTTATCCATCCTTTGCTACATAATGACTTCGAGGACACCCTGGTCTACTTGAGCCTCTACCTCAAAAATAAATAAATAGGAGCTGGGGAGATAGCTGAGTAATAAAGTGCTTGCTGAATAAGCATGAGCACCTGAGTTCGGATCCATAGAACCCAAGCGGAAAAGCTGGGCATGGCCATACATTTATATGCTCAGCATTGGGAAGTGGAGACATGAGGCTTCTTGGCACCTGATGACTAGCTAGTCTACTCGGTTGGTGAGCTTTGGGCTACGAGACCATGTCTCAAAAAATAAGATGGGGTGCAATAAGGAACACATCTGATGTCAGCCTCTGCCTTCATACGCTCAAACATGAACACAGGTACTCCCAACATACATACACACACTAAGCGTGAATAAATAGCTGGGCATTGGTGGTACATGCCTTTAATCCCAACATTCAGGAGGCAGAGGAAGGTGAATCTCTGTGAGTTCGAGGCCAGCCTGGTCTACAGAGCAAGTTTCAGGACTGACAGCTACTGAGAAACCCTATCTCAAAAAACCAAAAATAAATAAGGCCATAGAGTTGTCTACTTTATTCCATTGCGGTAATTACAGATTACATTTCAGAAGAAAGAAAGGTTTTCCTATGTTCATCATTTTTACTTTTGCTACTTGATAGAATTTTTCAGTATATAATATTTGAAGCAAACTGTTAATCTCTATAAGACATATATGGTATTTT
Organism: Chionomys nivalis; assembly: GCF_950005125.1. Classification (NCBI taxonomy): domain Eukaryota; kingdom Metazoa; phylum Chordata; class Mammalia; order Rodentia; family Cricetidae; genus Chionomys; species Chionomys nivalis. The sequence goes on along the minus strand of NC_080092.1, from coordinate 43,705,603 downwards.
TCAATATTTATTCCTCTTATTGAAATCTTTTGTTGTTTAAAGATTTATTTATTTATTTATTTATTTATTTATTTATTGTGTATAGTGTTCTTTCTACATGTCTGCACACCAGAAGAGGGCACCAGATCTCATTATGGATGGTTGTGAGCCACCATGTGGTTGCTAGGAATTGAACTCAGGACAGTGCTCTTAACCACAGAGCCATCTCTCCAGCCCCTTATAGAAGTCTTTTTAAAAAATTATTAGCATATAATCATACATGATAATGAACTTCTTTATGACCTATTTATAGATGTACATAATATATTTTGATTATATTCACATAAATACTTTGTCGTTCCCCCCCCATTTCCGTCCTGTTCTCAACTGCCCCTCTTCTATTTGTTTTATGGGGTTTTTGTTGTGTGTGTGTTTTGGGGTGTGTGTCTTGTGTCCGTCCGTCCAAGTGAGTTTCATTAGGGTTGTTTACAGTAGCACGGACACTTACATTGACTTTACCTCTAAAGAACATGACTCTCCATCCCTCATCTGTCATTAACTTCATGTAATTTTGGGGGAACTATGTAGCCCCATGACCCCTTCTCCCTTCCACAACAAGGTTGTTGATGGGCCTAGTCTGTGGCGATCTTTGCAGGTAATCACAGCTGCTGATTACCTGAGTTCAGCAGGGGAACAGCCACACTGTGCCTGGGATTCAGTGTTCCACGTTACTTGTTCCCTTCCTCCAGCTCTAACATTGTTTCTGACTCCTCTTCCATGATTTTCCTCAAACCTTGGAGGGAGGGATACAGATGTCCCATTTACAGTTGCATATTCAACAGTCACTTACGGGACCTCTGTCACCACCACTGATCACTACAAAAAGAAGCTTTTCAGCCTGACATGGTGCTGCATACCTTTAATCCCAGCACTGGGAAACTGAGGCAGGTGGATCTCTCTGAGTTTGAGGCTATCTTGATCTACATAGTGAGTTCTAGGCCAGCCAGAGCTACATAGTGAGATCCTGTCTTAAAAAAAAAAAAGTCTCCCATCAAAACTATAGCACTATTCTATGTGTTTAAACATGTTATTTAGAAAGCATCTTGACAGTTGACAATCACATCATATTAACTTTGCAAAGCAACAGTAGTATCATACTCCCTAGGGCTTCTGACCTTCTTAGCCATGAGCTTTTTTGCCTGTGTTTAAACTACCAAATGTAGATTATTTCCTTTGAAGTGGGTTTCAGATATAATCAGAAAACAAATTGATTACCTCCATGACAGACTTGCTACACTATTGTACTAGTGAGCACAGCTTGCCTGACTGGTGAGGAGTGTTGAACACATAGTCCTTAGCCAGGTAAGATTGTAACAGTTCTCCCCTGTACACTGTACAGAGCCTTCCTACTTAGAAGCCTTTATTCCATTTCCAGCTAGATTTCTCTTTGTCATGTGATCAGTGTGATTTCTTCAGCAAATGGGGTCTTACCGTCTAGTTCTGGTGGGCGAACAGCTGCAGTGGCAATTGCCTGATACTATTTTGAGGGTCTTGGGGCCTCCCTGCTCAACAGCTTGTAGGAAGATAGCACTTTCTGGCACTTAAATTTGGTTTAATATCCTGTGGCTTCTGGGAGCAGCGTTATCCGCCTACAGCAGGTAAGGCTTGCAGCTTTATATAACGTTTATTAGGCTTTATCAGATGAAATGTTTTTGTTGTAAAACAAATGGCTATTTTAAAGATTCCTGTGGTAGGTTCTGGTTTAGCTGGCAGGAGGCCATAGGTTCACGGTCCCCAGCATCACTTGGCAGAACAACTCCCAGTTTCACAATACCACGACCTACATGTTTGAATTGGGCCTTTTGCAAGAGTGCATTGAACATACAGTTGACTTGCTTTACATTTTTTCCCTTTCTGACCATGCTTGAGATCAGTATTTGTTCAGATTATCTTTCTGAATGTTCATATGTCCTGATGGAATGGTAGCCATGATTAGGTATAAAAGAATTACTTTGGCTAATTCACTGTCATTACTGGTAAGGAAGTATGAGTCCAAATTTGATTTTTTTTTTTTTTAAACTCCAGTGAACTGAAATTTGTATCTCATTGTCCGTGGTATGGGTTTTTGTTGTTGTTAATTTTACTCCCCCAAAAGAATATTTAAAACTTGTCTACTATATGCTTCTAAAACTTGTTTCTGTGTTGCTGACGGGTGTGGAATGAAGGAGGTCTTTTTTACTTTATTACTAACTGCATGTAAGTTAAAAGTGGTGAGGAAACTGTTTCTTGTCTTACTATTTTGTGTTTTTCTTCCTAGTACATGGAAAAAGAAGATGCAGTGAATATCTTACAGTTCTGGTTAGCAGCAGATAATTTCCAATCTCAGCTTGCTGCCAAGAAGGGCCAGTATGATGGACAGGAAGCACAGAATGATGCCATGATTTTGTATGACAAGTAAGTTTGTTTGTCTGTGTGTTTTGAGCAGAACTATGCACTGTGGTAATAATGTTGAATCCTGTCAAAGGATTTCCCAGCACACTGCATAAAAGTTGATTTGGATGTGTCGGATGCAGAACTTTCCAGTCAGAGAACAAAAGTCCCTGCTGAGGAAATTGAGGATTTTTATATAGTAAGCAGGACTTGGGTGGGGGGGGGGTGTTCTTAGAAAAAAGCTATGTTGCTCTGGGTTTGATTAAGAAATCCTGTCTCGGGGCTGGATGGCTCAGCCACTAAGAGCACTGCTGCTCTTCAAGAGGATTGGAGTTCTATACCAGCACCCACTTTCCAACTCATAAGCACCTCTCACTTCAGATACAGGGAACTCCGTGCCTTCTTTTTGACCTCTTCATGCACCAAGCTTGCACATGACACACAGACATACATACAGACAAGATACTCAAACACATAAAATAATATTAATAATAAAATATATATAGAACATCACCTTAAAAAGGAAGAAAGAAGCTCTACCTCAAAGGAGAAAGTAGATAAGTCATCAACAAAGACTCTTAGCATCACTCTGTGGCCTCCACACACATATGCAACACATGCGTGCTCTCTTGCACGTGACCATGTGTGCATACATACATACATATGTGAAAAGAGAAAAAAACAATTGAATTTTGTCAGGCAACAAAAGCTTGAAAGCAAATTTCACACAAACGCATTGATGGAGAAGTGTGACACTTAGAAGAAACTGAGATAGAGGCAGCGTGTGTAGAGCCTCTGTGGACCAGCAGCTAGGCTCCATCATTCCCAGCATCAGAAAAAGGAAAGAAAACTTGAGTTTGGGTATTAAAAATGTTGTTTCTAGAACATAATAGAAATACACTAAACTAATTGGAACAGATTGGAAAGGGTGTGACTTTATCATAGGTTCTACTACATTGATAATAAATGCTAGTTTATTGGGTTTTTTTTTCCAGTAGTTTTATGACTTTTGTCTTTAGTGGTAGGAATTGAACCCATGACCTTGTATATGCTAAGCATGCCTCTACCTCTGGGCTACACCAGCCAGTTTCTCATTTGTTTTCATCAAAGACAAGAAATTGGGGGAAAAAATCATTTTATAAGTAAACTAAAACATCTGCTTGGGAAAGTGAGAGAACTGGCCAGCCCCATCGCCATGTTGTCCCTTACATTCATCTTTATTTTTTTCTTTTAATCACTGCCTGGCCCATTAGTTCCAGCCTCTTATTGGCTAATTCTTACACATTGATCTAACCCATTTCTAATATTCTGTGTAGCACCATGAGCTGGCTTACCAGGAAAGATCTTAACCTGCGTCTGTCTGGAGTGGAGAATCATGGCAACTGCCTGACTTGGCTTTCTTTCTCCCAGAATTCTGTTCAGTCTACTCTGCCTACCTAATTTTCTGTCCTATTAAAGGGCCAAGGCAATTTCTTTATTTAACCAATGAAATCAACACAAAACAGAAGACTCTCCCCCATCATTTCCCCTTTTTCTGTTTAAACAAAAAAGAAAGGCTTTCACTTTAACATAGTAAGATTACATATAACAAAACAGTTATCAAGCAAGAATTACAGTTACAATATTCATATCTATTTTATCTTTTATCATAACTAAGGAAAACTATAACTGTCTATTCATTATTCAACTCCATCAGAGACTCCAGAAGAATATAATATTACCTAAGTAAACAAGAAATAAGAAACTTCAAACTCTAGAAATGACAGAGACATCTCGCTGCCTGGACAGTCACCCAAAGTTCTTTTGTACCGTTAGGGCATCCGTCTTCGGCCTTCAGGCCCATAATGTCTACCAGACATTTCCATGAAGCAGGAAAATTCAAAGACAGTTCAGTCACTTTCTGCTGTATCCTGCAGAATGTCTCGCAGACTCTTTCATGAATCAGGAACCCTGAAAGACCATCTCACCTTTTGGCAAGTTCAGCAGTCCTCTTTCTGCGGGTTCTTTGTGTCCAGTTTATGCATCAGTCCAGGCAAGAGCAGTTTCTTGCCCAAATAGCTATCAAGCTCCATAAGGATCCTCTTCGATGCCCATCTTCCTCTTTAAGTAGCTGGTGCTGCCAGCAGCAGACGTGTCTCATTGTCATGAAAAGCCCTAAGTTATTAAAACATTTAAAATGCCATATTCTGCAGTCTTTGAAAGATATGAAGAATGCCTATCTAACTGAAATATATCTCTATATATCTAGAAAATCTAACTAACATGACTACAAGCTTGACTATTATTGATGATTATCCGTTAGCCACCTATATTTCCTAATTATACATTACATTTTTTTTTTAATTTTTTTTTATTTATTTATTATGTATACAATATTCTGTCTGTGTGTATGCCTACAGGCCAGAAGAGGGCACCAGACCCCATTACAGATGGTTGTGAGCCACCATGTGGTTGCTGGGAATTGAACTCAGGACCTTTGGGAGAGCAGGCAGTGCTCTTAACCTCTGAGCCATCTCTCCAGCCCTATACATTACATTTTTAAATGAACTACACAATCACAATACCTTAATCAAGATCAGAAATACATATACATATAACAAAATTGACCTTAAAATCCATACCAATGCAAATTATTCATATCTATATCATATCCCCCTTTAAATGTAAAAGAACATTTATAAACAATATTTGGGAACATGGCACAGTTTTTTTTCTCCAAACTGCTTCCTGCTGAATGGGGGCGCTGTTATTTAGATCTTTCATGGGATAACCTGTCTGCCAGGTTCATCTCAGTTGGCACTTGAGTGAAGTAATTTTTTGAGAGTGTTCACAGCAACCTTTCAGGAGGGCGTGGTCTATCATACCATATTGGGATAGAAGCAATCCACAGAGTCTCATCCTCTGTGAAAACAAAAGAAGACCCTCTCCAAAGCATCACCATATCCTTAGACCCAAATTTTGAAGTCATAATACCCTTATGAAATCCATTCTGGTTCTGCTTGGCAGCCCATATAATGAAATGTCTCTCTGTACTTAGCTCCTTTACAGTCAAAAATTTTAAAGAAAACACAATAATACAAAGAATCCAGACTCTCTGTGAATTTTCCATTTTTACGTGGCTTATTTTTCTTTATTTCTTTTAATCTATAACTATCTGTACTCTGTCTCTTTAAAGACTTTACCCCCCTTTTTTTTAAGGGCATTAACTTTATTTTCTCTATATATTTTTTTTCTCTCTCAAGCCTACATACACTCATCCAACATTGTGATCCATTTAGTGGTCTGAATCTGTCCTATTGTGAATCTGTAATTTTTTTTTTTTTTTTACTATCCAGGAGCAGTTCTTAAAATGCTAAGCTCTTAAAAACTGTTTGCACCATGTAGGGTTAATTCGGTACTGCCTGTTTACTGCCAGTCTAAACCTTAACTGCGCTGTTATTACGGTAATTACGATCATTCCTGCCTGAGGTCAGCACAGTTCAGCATGGAGCAGCTGCTCCTGCCTCACATCCATTTGGTGCCCCTGAGCTGTGCACAGTTCCAGGCACACAGCAAGTCCACACTGGAGCCACAGTCAGCAGTTTAATTCTGAGACTGAGCGTGTAGCACAGAAACTCTTTTCATCCAAATTATAGCCAAATCTGACACGCAGAGCACTGCATAGTCTGAAAACATCTCTCTGTATGGCAGCAGGAATCCGCCATGCTCTTCAGCCTGCCTAAGCCTGATTCTGCCATCTGCCCAGGTGCAGGCGGGGAGTGCTGAGCCAAGGGCTGGTCTCAGCTACTTTCCTCCCCATCCAGAGCGGGAACACAAACATCCAGTCCCATAAAAGCCATTGAAATGGTTTAAAGCCAGAGTTCACACTGGCAGCACAGCCCCAGGAAGCCGCATTTTAAAGCAAGCAGCTTTTTTCCTGCTGAGGCTGAGTCAGGAAAATTTTTCTGCAGCACACTCTAGCAAACAGCAAAAAGCTGTGGTAAACTCTGTTTTTTCTGTGTTTAAAATTAAGCTCTCTCAGGTTTTATGTGAAGTTAGTTACCACGTCTAGACGCCACTCTGTTGTATGAGGGCGAGCGGCTGGCTGCTTCCCACCACCCAGCTAGCTTTACCCGAAATAATTACACGGAAACTGTATTCTTTTTTTTTTTTTAAATATTTATTTATTTATTTATTATATATACAATATTCTGTCTGTGTGTATGCCTACAGGCCAGAAGAGGGCACCAGACCCCATTATAGATGGTTGTGAGCCACCATGTGGTTGCTGGGAATTGAACTCAGGACCTTTGGAAGAGCAGGCAATGCTCTTAACCTCTGAGCCATCGCTCCAGCCCGGAAACTGTATTCTTTTAATCACTGCCTGGCCCATTAGTTCCAGCCTCTTATTGGCTAATTCTTACATATTGATCTAACCCATTTCTAATATTCTGTGTAGCACCACGAGCTGGCTTACCAGGAAAGATCTTAACCTGCATCCGTCTGGAGTGGGAGAATCATGGTGACTGCCACATTCATCTTTTCTTGTGAGGAAATTGTTTGTATCCACAGACAGTTGAAAAAAGTGACTTGAGGATTAGAGAGCTTTACGGGCCTGGGGACTGGACCAGTGACTCACCAATGAAGAGCTCTTGTTTGTTCCTTGCTTTTCAAAGGGCTCAGCTTCTATTACCAGCAGCCCCTCAGGCAGCTCATAACTCTATGAAACTCCATCCCTAGGGGATTTGACACTGTATTCTGACTCCATAGACACCTGTACACATTTTGCACATTCATACAGACAACACACACATGAAAAGAATTAAATATAAAAGCAGGAACCCTGTGGTGTTAGAATGAAAGGGCCAGGCATATCTAGACCATTGGTTACTAAACATGGAACTATGGGTTTGTGTTAAGTTGTCTGTGTAATAATCATTTAGGAGGGGCTAGCAAGATGTCTCAGTGGTTAAAAGTACTGGATGCTCTTCCAGAGGACCTGATTTCAATTTCCAGCACCCATATTTCAATTCAAAACCACCTATAACTCTAGTTCCAGGGAATCCAAAGCTACTAGGCACCCACATGGTACACAGACACACTTGTAGACAAAACACCCAAATATATAAAATAAATAGAATCATTCTTAAAACGATTCACCTAAGAGCTTGTTAAAAATTCACTTCCATGGGGCTGGAAAGATAGATTAGAAGTTAGGGGCACTGGCTGCTCTTCCAGAGGACCTGGATTCAGTTCCCAGCCCCCACATGGTGGTTCACAATTGTCTGTGACTCCAGTTTTAGGTGGTCTGACACCCTCATACAGACATACATGCAGGCAAATCCCCAGTGCACATTAAATAAATAAATCTTTTTTTAAAAAATTCACTTTCAGTCCTGTGTATTAGATTCTGATTCAGCAGGATTGAGAGACTCAGAAATGCTTACTCTTGAAAACATTTGATAATTCTGAGGGATTTTTCTGTTTTGAAGGTAAGGAACTAAGTCACATGAAGGACATTGTTTCTCAAAGTCACAGAGCAAGGTAGTGGCAGAACTTTAGTAGAGATCTAATTCTTCATGTTCAGCCGAGTACTCCCTGCTATGGGGAGTTAGGGGAAGGTAGTAGGCGAGGAAGTGATGCTGTTGGATGGGAAGAATGCACAGTAGAAGTTTGGTTGAGGGTGCCTGGAAGCTGAACTCATGGGAGAGTATTTGTCGTTGCTTACAGCACGGGAGAGGTGCTTTCTGCTATGGAAATGCTGGTGAAAAGAGAACAGTTTCTGAATGCTGGAGCAGAATAGTGGCCAGGGCCCCACTCAGGCCTGGCTGGAGCTCAGGAACCGCACAGAGCAGATGCAGTACCACGCATCCCATTGCTCTCCGGGAGTCACTCTCCGGAGACTAGTGTCCTACAGCTGATGTTGTGTTAGTTGGTTGTCAGGTTGGACTTTGTAGTTTCCTGCTTGTTTCCTCTTTCTTATATGCATCATCATCCCTCTGTGTTTGTTTCATAGATGGAGACAGACACCCCTGGACTATTCAAAAGTTTTCTTTTCCCCCTGCTTGCACTGCTTTTTTGTATCCATAATCAAAGCACTAAATATCAGTTGCACTACATTCCATTATGTTCTCATTAACTACTCTTTCCTTTCTTTTCTAAATTATCAGCAGGTCCTTTGAGTTAACTCCTGTTAAATCCATCCACTTCATCTTTAGTACTGTTTGTTTTGGGGTTCCCACGTGTTTATTGTTATTTTGTAGGTATAGTGGTATGCTCTTACTTTATGTACAAGTCTTTTTTTCAGGGAAAATGATAGGGTCTTGGGAAAATTTCTTACATAAACTCCTTTTTAAATTTTAAACAGAAAACAGGTGCCTATTAAGTATGTGTAGCTGGTTGATTTCTTTGCCTCCGTATAACCTGACTCACAACTAAAATAGCAAAATTTATTCTGGCTATAAATGGCTGGGCACCTAAAGGTGTTTGGAAGGGAAGTGAGAGGAAGCAGGTTTCCTAGAGTGTCGGGGTCTGGTGCCCCAACATAAACTATCTTTCTCTCTGGACCAGCGTGGAGGCGTGGAAATAATTGAGACACAGTTCACACAGCAATATCAGAAGGGAGTCTCGGGGTTCATCCAAATCCTGAAGGTCACCTGTATTTATTTTCCAAATATTTTTTATCCCCCAAGATTAACTGAGGGGAAAGTTCATTAGCATCCTGTTTCTGGGGTAGTAAGACTAAAGTCACATCCGCAGCTCTGTCACTAGTTTGGGATTGACACCTCTTCTCAGGCTATCTTCATAATTACAAAGAAAGGATCAGCACAACACCAGCATATCCTGAACTCCGGAGACAGCCAGTCTGAAGATGCTTTTGGCACCTCTGTTGCTATTGTGGCTTGAGAGGCTGGCTGCTGATGCAGAAATGTGTGACCTGTATAATATTACCACACACTAGAGGAAGTGAGAATAATAAGGTTGCACAGTGGCACTTTGCTTAGCTGGTTCTGTAGTTTCAGATGAGGGTGCCGGAGTATGGACCGCTGTTTACACTTGTGTACAGTTTGGTTTTACTTTGGATCTCTGTCTGCCATAGGTACTTTTCCCTCCAAGCCACACACCCTCTTGGATTTGATGATGTTGTCCGATTAGAAATTGAGTCCAATATCTGCAGGGAAGGTGGGCCGCTTCCTAACTGTTTCACGACTCCATTACGTCAGGCCTGGACAACGATGGAGAAGGTAACTAGATCTTCAAATAGTAAACTACAAGAGTTTTACTTGTGGAGCTTGAAAATGCATTGTATAGCACAACAGTGGAAAACTGAAGTGGTATAGCATAGTGATTAAGAGCAGTGATTAAGAGATTTGCACCTTGACTTGGTATGTATTAACCTCACTTGTGTAGGCTGAGTGGCCCAGGCAGTCACTGAACATCACATTGAAACACTAATTTTGTGGTTTTTGATCATTTTTTAGATATCACTAACAGCTTAATAATAATGTCAGTATTTATAAACAACTTATTTAATGATTTAGGACATATTTGTAGGAATTGTACTGAGTCCAGGGCAAATTTATGAATTTACGTCACTGAAACATTTCATGCTTATCCAGGTGGAAAGGGATTGATTAAGCACTATTATAAAATGCCAGACACACACACACACACTTGGACTTAGATGCTAGGGAGGTAGCTCAGTCAAATTTGAGTTAGGATCCTCAGTGATTTCTTAAAAAAACAGGTGTGGAGAGGTAGCTTCTTGTAATCCTAGCACTGAGGACCTAGAAACAGGAGGATCCAGCCAATCAGTGAGCTCCACGTTCAGTGAGAGACGCTGTCTTCAAAGATAAGGTAGAGAAGTGTTTGAGGAAGATACCTAAAATCAGTCTTTGGTTTTCACTTACATGCACATACACACATAAAAAAACTAAATTTAAAAGAATTAGTATAAAAGCAAGGTATAACAAAGCTAATGTAATAAAGTATCAATAACGAACCAAGATAGTAACTTTTTTTGATTTGAAAGGAAAATCCAAGTCTGGGGGATGGGGTATAAAAAATGTAAACTTAATGAGAAGTAAAATACAAAGAAACAATGTAGTTGGGCATACAACCTTCAATCTCAGATAGGTAGGAATTAGTGTTCACAGCTAGGAGATTTGGGGTGGCTTGGTTGGTAATGTGCTTGCCTTATAAGCACAGGAACTTGAGTTTGATTCCTGGAAGTCAAACAGAAATGCTGAGTAGAGTGGCATACATCTGTAACATTCCTGTGCTCACCGGCCAGCCAGTGCAGACTAAATTAGCGACCTCCAGACCAGTGAGAGACCATCTCAAAGGAGCAGACCAAGTTCCTGAGGATGACACACATAAACTGACATATTACACAAAAGAGAAGGACAGGTAGGATATTTTAGAGGTCAGTTCCCAGAACACATGGTGTAAACAGAGTACTAACACTTGAAAGTAGTCCTCTTACCTCTACATGTGGGACATGGACACCTACTTACACATATGCGTGCATGTGTGCAACAGTAAATAAAATTAAATTGAAAAAAGAAAAGTGAAAATTCAGTGACAGCTTGAGCAACTGAGGGAAATCCTGTCTCAAAAAATAAAAGTGATTGTGTCTAACTCAGTGGTAGTGTGCTTGACTGTCATGTGAGAGATCTTGGGTTCCATCCTCAGCACTTTTGGGAGAAGGAGGACAAAATAGCTCTTAATAAATGTTGATTGGTAAGGAATTTGTACTAGGGTTTTTTGTTTTGTTTTTGTTTTTTCAGCGGTATGGGGGCATTGGAGACCCTTCAAGACAGAATTTGATTATGTGGCCCAGGTTAGCTGTGAACTCATGATCTTCTGCCTCCACCTTCCAAGTGCTGGTTATAGACATGAGCCACCGTGCCTCCACTACGCTGCCCTAATATTAAGAGTAGCTGACTAGCAGGTAGTTAAAGGATATGAAGACATGAGTGATGCATTCAGCAAACACTTTTGAGTATTTCTACACTGGTTGTTGTTGTTGGTAAACCAATGGGGCTTTTGACCTTTGAAACTTAGGTCTATGAGAAGACATTCCATTAGACAGACATATCCACAGTTGTGCTAAGTGCTGTGAAAGCCGTCTGTAGTGGAAAATAAAAATGATAAATATGAGTACTTACTCAGTATATTCAACCCATTAATAATTCCTAATGACTGTAAAAACATGCTCCAATTAGCATTTATTCAACAACTATCCTTAGTTACTTGGAAACAGATAAAAAAAAAAAACTAGCATTGGGAAGCTTGTACAGATAATTTGATGTGTTGCAAGTGATATACAATGATAACATCCTTTTGATATTCACCATATATTTGAAGGTTAGAATTTAACTTAGCGGTCATATTCCTTGTAATTTTTTGTTTACTAGTTCGGGGAGTTATTTTGGTTTGGTTTGGTTTGGTTTTTTGAGACAGGGTTTCTCTGTGTAACAGCTCTGGTTGTCCTGAAACTTACTTGGTAGACCAGCCTTGCTTCTAACTCACTGAGATCTGCCTGCCTCTGCCTCCCGAGTACTAGGATTAAAGGCATTCACCTCTGCCTCCTGGCCCCTTTGTAATTCTTTAAAGGATTTTTTAGTTTTAGTTTTCATGTCTGTGTATAAGTTTGGATACCTGGGTGAAGGTGCCCATGGAGGTCAGAGGTGTTCTGTCCTCTTGGAGCTTAAGTTACTGACATGACTGTTAATGATAGACTTGTAGATAAAGCTTTTAAAGTTAAGTACTAGATGTGTTTGATTTTCATTTTTAAAATGCTGTTCCTCTTTCAGGTGTTTTTGCCTGGTTTTCTGTCCAGCAATCTTTATTACAAATATTTGAATGACCTCATCCATTCAGTTCGAGGAGATGAATTTCTTGGAGGAAACATTTCACTGGCTGCTCACGGCTCTGCCTGCCTTCCTGAAGAGTCTCACTCAGGTGGTTCCGATGGCTCCTCTGCTCAGGTATCAGCTAATGTTAGTCTTTCCGTGGGAAGGAAGGCATACAGAGCCTTTCCTTCGAATGCCAGCAGCCGATCCCATTGATATGTTTAAAGTAGTAGACACAAGAAAGTAAAATCAACTTGCTTGTAAATTCTAGTCAAACTGCCAGTTGTGATTAGGCTTATGTAATACTGTGAGTATCATGCTCTTTCACTAAAGCTTCCGTCTGCTTGGCAACATGGCTTTTCATTTAATAACCAAGTGTGTTTGTATTCATGCACAGCAGTGTGCCTGACGTGTGCAGAGGCCAGAGGTCAGCCTTGGATATTAATCCTCGGGCCTTATTCACCTTGGTTTTGGGACAGAATCTTTTACTGGCTCAGGACTTGTTATTAGGTTAGGCTAACTGGCCAGCAAGGTCCAGGAACCTGCCTGTCTGCACCTCCCCAGATGCCATGACCTGCATGGCTTTCAGATTGACCTGACTGTGTTGACATTGACAGTAACATATACAGAAAAACTGGGATCGGGTAGGCATACACTCTGATGGAGGTGCATTAGCAGCCCTGAAATTCAGTGTATTTGTTATATAAAGCTGAATTTAAATAGGGGGCTTTTTGGGGGAGCTGTCTCAGGCTGCAGTCATCCAGGAAGAAGCAGCAATGGTTGATATTTTCTGCAGCACCTGTCAATATCTGTACTTAGACCAAGGGAAGGCCTTGCCAATCCCATGGTTCTGAGGCACTGGGGTCCTTGATATGACTATGCTCATGTCAACAATACACATTCACACAGGATTTCCACTCAGAACTTCATCTGTCCCTCACATCCCAGGGGCTGGGATTCTAGGCATTTCACCATTCCCAGACTCTGTGCAGGTCCTGTTGCTGTGGATCTTAGGTTTTCATGCTTGCATGGCAAGCACTTTACTATCTCTTCAGCCCAGTAAGAAGTATTTTGAACTATGTTTAGTTCAAAACTGAAGAGCTCTTTTACAATTATTTGAGAAATTTTTTTTTTCTTTTTTTTTTTTTTTTTTTTTTTTGGTTTTTCGAGACAAGGTTTCTCTGTGGTTTTGGAGCCTGTCCTGGAACTAGCTCTTGTAGACCAGGCTGGTCTCGAACTCACAGAGATCCGCCTGCCTCTGCCTCCCGAGTGCTGGGATTAAAGGCGTGCGCCACCACCGCCCGGCTTTCTTCTTTCCTTTTTTTTTTTTCTTTTTCTTTTTTTTTTTTTTTTTTGAGAAATTTTAATAACTAAATTTAGGATACTTTTTGTTACTTCTGTTGAAAATGTTATATTTCCGATGTGTGTGTGAGTGCAGATCCACACGTGTCACAGTGAGTGTGGGAACCAGAGGATAGTCTGCAGTAGTCAGTTCTCTCCTTCCGCTCTGCGTTCCAGGTGGAGAATGCACGTGCTCCTTCGGGCTTGCTCTTCTTGCAAGCACTCTTACTGCTCAGCTGTCTCGTCGGCTTGAACAAAGGTCTCTTACGGTTTTCTGGTTGGTTGGTTGGTTGGTTGGTTTTGGTTTTTTGAGACAGAGTTTCTCTGTAGCTATGGAGCCAGTCCTGGAACTCGCTCTGTAGACCAGGCTGGCCTTGAACTCACAGAAATTCACCTGCCTCTATCTCCTGAGTGCTGGGATTAAAGACTTATGCCACCACTACCCAGCTCTTACGGTTTTTTCTTACCAATTTTGAGTTTGTTTTGGACTAGAATACTGTTATATCTTCCTTTTTGTTTGTGTATTGAGCTGTTTATTTTTTTTTTAATGTTAGATAGCATACCTTACCTGATTCCCCTAAAATCATAGGAAGTAGCATATGTCCAAGACAGCAAATCAAAAGACACTAAGAAGTTAACTGAGGGTCAGAAGGTAAGTTCATTCAGAAGATGTACTTGTCATGCAACCCGAGTTCAAGTCACACAACACACATAAAGGTGGAAGGAAAGAACATATTCCACAAAATTCTTTGGCCTTCATATGCACATGGTGGCACATGTTGCCCACCCCCACATCATGCAAACATGGACATGAACAATAATTTTTTTTTAAATATTTATTTATTATGTATACAATATTCTGTCTGTGTGTATGCCTGCAGGCCAGAAGAGGGCACCAGACCTCATTACAGATGGTTGTGAGCCACCACGTGGTAGCTGGGAACTGAACTCAGGACCTTTGGAAGAGCAGGCAATGCTCTTAACTGCTGAGCCATCTCTCCAGCCCGAACAATAATTTCTTAAATTAACTGATTTTTAAAATTTCTTTACTCTGTGAAATTTCACCATATATATTAATCAAAGTTCTACCCATTATCTTCCCATTCCTTAATGCCTTGTAAAGCTGTGTCTTTTACATTTTTATTTTTTGAGACAGTGTTACTATGTTGTAGTAAGGAGGCTGCTTGTTGGTTACCGGCCGCTTAACCCCGAAATAATCACACAGAAACTGTATTAATTAAACACTGCTTGGTCCATTAGCTCTAGCTTCTTATTGGCTAACGCTTACATCTTAATTTAATCCCTTTCTATTGATCTGTGTATCACCACATGGTTGTGGCTTACCCAGTAAAGTTCCATCCAGCAGAGGCTAGGCTTCTCTCTGACTCCGCCCTTCTTTCTTACAACATTCAATCCAGTCTTCTCTGCCTAACGCTGCTCCTCCCCGCCCTGCTCTGCTATAGGCTCAAAGTAGTTCTTTATTCATTAATGTAATCACGGCATACGAGGGAAATCCCACATCACTACGTAGCCCTGGTTTTCCAGGACTTGAATGTGTAGACCAGGTTGACCTCAAACTCTCAGATCCACTTACTGCCTCCTGAGTGCTGGGAGTAAAGGCATTCACCACCACACCCAGCTCCATTCTTATCGCCTTTTCCTCCCCTCCCAGATAATTTTGTAAGCAAGTGTATTTGTATGTGTGTGTGCAGGGGCTAGAGATCAGCTGTGGATGTTATTCCTCAGACATTACTATGTGAGTGTCGAGGAAACTGCTCATTGGTTAAGAGCACTCGCTGCTCTTGTAGAGAACCAGCTTGATTGCCAACACACACATCAGAAAGTTTAAAACTGGCTGTAAGTCCAGCTCCAGAGGCTCTGATGCCCTCTTCTGGCCTCTGTGGGCACTCTCAACACACATACGTATGAATGAATGAATGAATTAATGAATGAATTAATTAAATATTTTTAAGAAAGTGATGGGACATGGTGACACATACTAACTTTAATCCCAGCACATAGGAGGCAGAGGCAGGCAATCTGTGAGTTCCAGGACAGCCAGGGCTACATAGTGAGATCCTGTCTTTCTTTTTTGTTGTTGTTTTGTGTTGTTTTTTTGTTTTGTTTTGTTTTGAGACAGTTTCTGGGTAACAGCCCTGGCTGTCCTGGAACTTGCTTTGTAGACCTGGCTGGCCTCAAACTCACAGAGATCCACCTACCTCTGCTCACCCCCACCCCCCCACCTCTCCCCAACCTGCCAAGTGCTAGAATTAAAAGCTTGTATTCTACCTGGCATGAGAGCCTGTCTTTTGTTTTGTTTTGTTTTTCGAGACAGGGGTACTCTGTAGTTTTAGAGCCAGTTCTGGAACTAGCTCTTGTAGTCCAGGCTGGCCTCAAACTCACAGAGATCGCCTGCCTCTGCCTCCAGACTGCTGAGATTAAAGGCATATACCACCACCGCCCAGCTAAAGATGTGTTGCATTTGCTTTGGGTTTTGTTGTTGTTGTTGTTATTTTGTTTTTGTTTGTTTGGGTTTTTTTTTTATTGTTGTTGTTTCAAGACAGGGTTATTATATGTAACAGCCCTAACTGTCTGGGAACTAGCTCTTGTAGAACAGGACTCAAACTCAAAGAGATCTGCCTGCTTCCACCTCCCAAGTGCTGGGATTAGAGGTGTGTACCATAACTGCCCAAGAGCTTGTCTTAAACAAACACACTTGGAGAAATGGCTCTATGGTTAAGAGCACTGACTGCTCTTCCAGAGGATCCACATTGAGTTCACAGCACCTGCATGGTGGCTCACAACAGTCTATAACTCCAGTTCCGGGGTCTCTAACACCCTCTTCTGGCCTCCAAGGATACTAGGCAGGCATGTGGTACATAGAGTACATACATGCAGACATTTACGTTTAAATACAAGTCATTGCCAAATCTAAAGTAATGAAGACTTGCAAATTACCATTTTCCTCTAGAATTTAAGTTTTTGGCACATTTTAAAGTTAGTTTTATATATGGTGTAAGATAAATGGTTAACTTCGTTCTCTTATTTGTAGAAAATAATGACTGTAAATTATTATGATGATGATAAGCTCTTACTATTTAGCTATGGCTGGCCTAGAACTTGATGTGTAGACCAAGCTGGCCTTGAACTCAAAGATCACTTGCCAGTGCACGACCACACCCAGTACCTAACTTCATTCTCTTTCCACTAGACATCCACACACCTCAGCAACATTCCTCAAATACAAAAGAGAAGAACAAAAAACCCTGGTTTTTTTTGGCACTGTATTGTTTTAATTAATATTCTTTTCAAAAATCAGTTGACTGAACTTGAGGAGTGGCTCAGTGGTTAGGAGCACTGGCTGCTATCCTGAAGAACCAGGGGTTCAATTCCTAGCACCCACATAGTGACTCTCACAGCCATCTGTAACTCTAGTTCCATGACATCCTATGCCCTCTTCTGATTTTCTTGGGCACTGCATGCACTTGGTACATTGACATACATACCAGCAAAACATAAATTAAAAACAAATTTTAAAAAATGAGTTGATCGAGTCTAGTCTATTAAATGTCTGTGCTTGCGTCAATCCCACTGTTGCTGTTGTTTATGTATGTGGAGATGGGAGATGTGTTTGGACATGAATAGCTTGCTTGTGGAAGTCAGGACAGCTTGTGGAAGTTGTTTCTGTCTTTCTCCCGTATCAGTCCTGAGGCTTGAACTTAGGTTGTCAGGCTTGGCAGCAACTGATCCATCTCACTTGCATTGTTCTATTGGCTTTAATTCTCTGGCTTTGGTAAGTTAGGATATATGCATCTTCTTTTATCTGTGGTGAGTTTGGAGTAGTTTGGTTTGGGATTTTTTGAGACATGGTCTCCCTGTGTAGCACATCGTGACCTCAAACTCTCCATTTTAGTCCTTGGCCCCTGAGGGCCACCACACCTGACCTGTTTGGGTTTTGTTGTGTTCTGTTTATTTTCAAGATTGTTCTGTCTGCCCTGAGTCTTCCCATTCCGTATGAATTTAGAGATTGGCTTTTTCATTTTGATCAGGACTGCATGAAATTGGTAGATACTACTGGAGTATTAGCATTATAATGATACGTTTTCTAGTCTGTGAAGATAGAATGTTTCCACTTATGTCCTTAGTTTCTTTCAGCATTATTTTATATTACATTTCCTTGCTTTTTTAGTCCTACATTTTTCTTAATTTATTTACGTATTTATTTTGTTTTATGTGCGTTGGTGCTTTGTCTGTATATATGTCTGTGTGAGGGTGCTAGATCATTTGGAACAAACACTTAACAAACAATTGTGAGCTGTCCTGTGGGAATTAAACCTGGGTCCTCTGGAAGAGCAGCCAGCTCTTAACCCCTGGGCCACCTTTCTAGCCCTAGACTTTTCATTTTGATGCTGTTAGAACATAGTTTTTTAATTTTCTTTTTCTAGTTTTTCATTTAAAGTGCATAGAAAAACAATGATTTTTGGTATTGGTCTCATACTTTTAGCTCTTTTAAGTTCATTTGTTAGCTCTAAATGTTCTTGCATAGCTTTGGGATTTTCTGTTATCTAGAAACTAGTAGTTTGCTTTCTGCCCACTTGGGTTGCAATTGATTTTTTTTCTTGCCTTAACTGCTCTGCCTGGGGTTTCTGCTGTAGTGTGGACTAGAAGCCAGAAGAACAGGCATAGTTACTTTCCTCCTGACCTCAGAAAATTTTTCAGCTTTCTTTCCTTTCCTGTGCTATTAAGTCTAGATTCATGGGTTCTAGGTTTTGTTCATTTTGTTTTTAATAGATGTTCTATTTAAGCTTGAAGAAATTCATTGCTAAATGTGATTTATATTTTTCTTTAATTGCAAGTGGATATATTAGATATTTAAAAATGGGGGGTTATACTAAGGTAACTGTATATAAGTTTGAGAGTTTGATTCTCTTGATGTAGTGTATTAAGTTTCTCATGATTTTCAGATGTCGTGTGTTCCTAGGACAAATCCTACTTGCTTATGTGGCTGGATTTATTTTTATTGAGGATTTTAGAGCCGTAATTCATGAAATACTGCCTACACTCCATAGATAAATGTTGGTCTTGGTTTTCTGGTCTTACAGTTGGAGTATGTTAGTTGCTTGTCTTTCTCATTGCTGTACCATATCTAACAAAAGTAACTTAAAGAAGGAGTGGTTTATCTTGGCTCTTGGTTCTTGAGTACTTCTGTCAGCTCAATGCAGTTGGGCACACTGCTAGCAGTGCCTTCTAGATGCCACAGCAGTGACATATTCCTCTAATATACTCCAGTGCTCCTTTCTTAGCATATTTTGAGGCCTTTTTTCTCAGCATATGACCTATTCAGTTATTTTATTTAATCCATCTCTTCGTTACAGATTAGGTTTACTCTTCCCATTTGGCATTTTAAGCACTGCTCCAGTGACTGATGTTAACTATAAGTCATTTTGCACACGTGTGAGCTTATCCATAACAGCTCTGTGTGCAGGGTGTCACCTGTGTGACAGGGTTTCTCTGTAGAACAGGTTTTGTTGTCCTGGAGCTCACTCCGTAGACCAGGCTGGCCTCAACCTCACAGATTTCCGCTTGCCTCAGCCTCAGGAGTACTGGGATTAAAGGCATGCACCACCATCTGGCTATTTTACCATTTCTAAGATTTGGAGTTCTGAGTCAACTCAATAGCTCTATATTTCAGAAAAATGCGCCACTTCTGACCTGCTTAGTGTTTTCTTTTTTTTTTCTCTCTTTTCCATTTTTTATTTTGAAATTAGAATGCTGGAGAGAAACTGACTATACTTAATAGTTACTGTAGATGTGGTTCTTTTTCTTCTTTTTGTCATATAACCTCACTGAAAGTTGAAAGCATTCATTTTCCCTTTAAAAGTTGGATATTGGGGGCTGGAGAGATGGCTCAGTGGTTAAGAGCTTTGCCTGCTCTTCCAAAGGCCCCGAGTTCAATCCCAGCAACCACATGGTGGCTCACAACCATCTGTAATGAGATTTGGTGCCTTCTTCTGGCCTGCAGGGATATATGCAGGCAGAACACTGAATACATAATAAATAAATAAGTGTTTTTTTTTAAAAAAAAAAAAAAAAAAAACCTTAAGCCGGACAGTGGTGGTGCACGCCTTTAATCCCAGCACTCGGGAGGCAGAGGCAGGCGAATCTCTGTGAGTTCGAGACCAGCCTGGTCTACAAGAGCTAGTTCCAGGAGAGGCTCCAAAACCACAGAGAAACCCTGTCTCGAAAAAAACCAAAAAAAAAAAAAAAAAAAAAAAAAACCTTAAGAAATAATAAAAATTAAGTTTAAAAAAAAATAAAGCCGGGTGGCGGTGGCGCATGCCTTTAATCCCAGCATTCAGGAGGCAGAGGCAGGCAGATCTCTGTGAGTTCGAGGCCAGCCTGGTCTACAAGAGCTAGTTCCAGGACAGGCACCAAAGCTACAGAGAAACTCTGTCTCGGAAAACCAAAATAAATAAATAAATAAATAAACAAATAAACAAATAAATAAAAGTTGGACATCATGTTTATTAGGTAATGTACAAATGCCTGAATGACTAAGTTTTACGTATTGGAAAAATAATGTCTGAGGATAGCATGCACTGCAGCATAGGTCATTAGAAAGACAGTTTGGTATACAAATGCTGGTTGTGTATTTTGGTCTTGTGCTTTCCTCTTTTCATTGTAGCTGTAGGATGTGTTTCAGAACCGTTGCCATTACATTCCTCGGTGAAGGAGCTGGTGATAAACGTGTTTGAAACCACTTTATACTAGTCTTTCATCTTCCAAACTCAGAACTTTTTTTTTTAAATATACTACTACTAATTTTTAATTTCTGTTGTAGTCCAGTGTGAAAAAAGCCAGTATTAAAATTCTGAAAAATTTTGATGAAGCAATAATTGTGGATGCTGCAAGTCTGGATCCAGAATCTTTATATCAACGGACATATGCAGGGTAAGCTTAACTTGTGTAGAAGTTAGCATATTTTAAAAATTAAAAAAAATTTAAATGCACAGCATTTTTATATATCATGTAATATAGTGATTATAAGGAAGCCAAGCATTGTGGCCCATCTTTAATTCCAGCACTCAAGAGACAGAGACAGATCTTTGTGAATTCCAGGCCAGCAAATCTGGAGACCCGAGTTCATTCAGCTCCTGGAACCATGGTGGAAGGAGAGAATCAACTCCTCAAAGTTTCCTTTCTCCTCCACATGCATGTTGTGGCACATATATAGCTGCATTTACACATGTGGCAGGTACATGCATAACATCAAATTACAAAACAAAGGTTTTTTGTTTTTTTCGAGACAGGGTTTCTCTGTAGCTTTGGAGCCTGTCCTGGAACTAGCTCTGTAAACCAGGCTGGCCTCGAGCTCACAGAGATCCACCTGTCTTTGCCTCCCAAGTTCTGGGATTAAAGGCGTGCGCCAACACTGCCTGGCTTGTTTGTTCGTTTGTTTTGTTTTTTGAGGGGGGATTTTTTTTTTGTTTTTTTGGGGGGTGGGTTGTTTGTTTGTTTTTCGAGACAGGGTTTCTCTGTAGCTTTGGGGCCTGTCCTGGAACTAGCTCTTGCAGACCAGGTTGGCCTCGAGCTCATAGAGATTCACCTGGCACAAAACAAATTTTAAAGGAAGACTCTAGGGGTTTCTTGAGTTTTCAAGTCTGTCCACTTCTTGGCATGCTACTTAACCTTTTAGTGTCTCATATTTAATACTGCAGCTCACTAAAGTGCATAAAGGAAGTCATACATGAAAAACACTTAAAACAGTGTCTACCATCTAGGAAGCATGTGGAATACATCACTCCCATCTTCTCTCCACAGTTACATGCTGTGTTCCAGGCTGCCTGCTCTATACATTCCATTGGATTCACATTTTACCTAATTTATTTAGTCACTTGTTTTGAGACAGGGTCTCACTATGTAGTCTTGACTGGCTTGGGATTCAGTACATATACCAGGCTCACAGCGATCCGTCTGCCTCAGCTTCCCGAGTGCTGGGATTAAAGGCATGTGCCACCATGTAAGGCCATTTTAGCTATTTTAAAGTCTGGATCTTAAAAACAAAAATACACATAAAGTGAAAAGATGCTGAAGTTGCTTGTTGTTTGTTATGTAGCTATTAGGAATGTACTTAGTGGGGTTTGAGCCTAGAACAGAAAGACAACAGGATATTTCACTTACTGACATTTACTAGATACACATAAAGTAACTTCTTTTTTTTTATTTTTTTTATTTTTTTTTAGTAACTTCTTTCTTAAATGTGGTTTGATGACTACTTAAACCTATGTAGATTTGATTACCTTTTCTATGTGTGTGAATACCCTACCCTCAGTGTGGTTTGATGGATACATAAACTTGATCACTTACCCTGTACTTGATCTTAACAGTTTGTGAAAGGGATTTCACCATGCCTTAATGCTTTTGTCACAAATCAACAGTGGCATTTGGATGGCTGAGAAGTCTAGAAAAAAGCTTCGAGGAAAACAAAAAGTTTAATCACATGTCTTTGAAAGTACACAATGGCTGTGTCAGCTTTATAGTAATCTTTTTTTAAGTGTGTGTGTGGTTATGTGATATGTATATGTGGGTACACATGTCGTGGTGCAGATGTGGAGGCCAGAGAACCCACTTTGTTGAGTTGGTTCTCTGTTTTCACCACCCTCTGGGTGTGAACTCTGGTTTCCAGGCTGCTGCTGAAAGAGCCTCTACCCACTGAGCCATCTTGCCTGCCCGGCTTTTGAGAAATGTTTAATGATCGGAGTGACCTTTTGAAAATGGCAGACACAAGGCTTGCTGTGCAAGTATGTGGATTGGACCTGAGTCCGACCTCCATCACCTACGTAAAAACACAGGCGTGGGTTTGTATTTTCAAACTGGGGAAGCAGAAGGATCCTTGGGGGCTCATTGGCCGTCCAGTCTAATTGAATCAAAAAGCTCTTGGTTCAGTTCAGTTTTGAGGCCTGACTCAAAAAGTAAGATGGATGGGAGCAATGAGATGGCTCATAGGTAAAGGCACTTGCTGCCAAACCTGACACCTGAGTTTAATCCGAGACCCACGTGGTAGAAGAAGACTAACTCCTGCAAGTTATCCTTTGACCTCCACGCAAGTGCTATGGTGTATGAGCTTCCCCTGCAACTGCATAAATAAATACTTTAAATATAAATTTAAAACAATATAAATACTGTGAAGAATAATTGAAGAAGACACCTGAAATCAACCTCTGGCCTACACATACACACATACACACACACTCATGCAAACACATACACACAAACAAGTATACACACATACATTGTAAAAAAGAAAATGGTAGACAAAGTCCAAATAAGTTTTCTTGAAGATGAAATCTACTCTTAGAGAATTGTTCTGCTTAGAACCTCACATAAGAAAGTCAATTGGTGCTAGTGCACATCTTTAATCCTAGCACTTGGGAGGCAGATACCTGTGAGTTCAAGGTCAGCCTGGTCTACAGACTGAGTTCCAGGACAGCCAGAGCTACACGGAAAATCCCTGTCTCAAAAAACAAAAAAGAGAGTTTTTGATGGTTCATGTCTTTTATTACAGCAGAGGCAGGAAGATTTCTTTCTATAGCAAGTTCTAAGACAGCCAGGGCTACATAGAGACCCTGTCTCAAAAAAAAAAAAAAAAAAAAAAAAAAAAAGGAGACTACCACCAGTCAGTTACAAAATGTTTCATTTACATATATATATTAAAATACTAAATGGGTCAGAAAAGAAGTGATGATTTTTTTTTCACTTTCATCGTTAAAGATTTCATTGTTTTAGTTTTATTGTTTTATCACCTATGAAGTTTTTTCAAGGCAAATAAATTTGTGTGTGTTGGTATGCTGACACACATACATGCCATATAATATAAAAACTCCTAGAAAGAATGTCTGTAAAATAAGACCCCCTTCCCAGAATAAAATAATACATAGATACCAGAACACATGCTTCACTTCTCTTCTCTTAACTTGTAGTTACAAATAGGTTTTTTGTTTTTCGTTTTTTTAATTAAAAGAATGAGCTTGGGCTAAAGAGGTGGCTCAGCAGTTAAGAGCACTGAATACTCTTCCAAAGGACCCGAATTCAGTTCCCAGCACCCACATAGTAGCTAACCACTGTCTGTAACTCCAAGATCCGACACTGTCATACAGACAGACATCCACATACAGACAAAATACCAATGCAAATAAAATTTTACAAAAGAGGTTGTTGGCAGTAAGTTCACGTAAGTTTAGTGTCCCCTTTAATTACTCATAAAGGATGCTTTTCTTCCCTTCCTGCTCAGGCAGTCACTGTTACACTGTTGTACATTTTCTGCTACTCACTTTTGTGTAATTGATATTACACGTTGTCCTGTTTTTAGTGATTTCATTCATGAGTTTAGGGGAGAGTTTTGGTTGGGTGTCTTAGTTTTCTTGTCTTCTGTACTGAGGACTGAATTCAGGCCCTTCTGTGCTAGCATGCACTGTACACTACAGAACTACAGTTTCATCCCAAAGTTGTCATATATTTTGATCATGTAAAGCAAATCAGACTTTTTTTGGTTTCTTCTTTTGCAAAATTGTCTTGACTAGACTTGTGTCTATTCTCTGTATGAAATTCAGAACTTGGATTACCTACTGTTATGTTTCATAAACCTTTTGGGGGGGTTTAAAAGGAATTCCATTGAATTAGAGAATGTCTCCATGAAAAGAGGTTCTGTTTCAAATAAACCTCACTTTGAATAACTTGAATTGCTATAAATTGTATTTCCAGCTATTGAACTATAGATGAGCTACTTAAACTTGGTTTTGAATTTTAGAAATTACATTCTTCTTTTTATCCTGTTTAGGAAGATGTCCTTTGGAAGAGTCAGTGACTTGGGGCAGTTCATCCGGGAATCTGAGCCTGAGCCTGACGTAAAGAAATCTAAAGGTTGTATGTAGTAGTTTTTATTCTTTATAGTAAGCTTTTGCTCACATTAGATACTAAATATGTATATGTAAGTGAAGGATTTTTTAAGGTTTAAAGTGATTTTTAACTACCAGATTTTTTTAACTCTCTGCGTATGGGAACTTTGTGTAAATACCTCCACAAAATCTCTTCCTTTGAGTAAAAAGTTACTGAACTTGACTTTGCTACTACAGAAGGTACAGCAGGAAGGGATCCATTGTTTTTCCTTTTTATTTAAAGGTATACATCCAGTCTATGTTGGCCTTGTGTCTTATCCTGTGACCCTTTAGTTTATTAAATTTCCTCAGTTTCTGAAAATTATTATGAAATATGCAAGGAAAATAATAAGTTGAAATCCAAATCCTTTATATAACAGTCAGTAGAAGAATGACTTGGTCAAGACTTAAGCTTTAGTGTTGCATGAATAAAAACCGACAGACAGATATTGGGGTTTAAACTGAAGATGAGGAAAGCAAAGCAGTCAACCACTAGAGAGTTCTTACCTCTACCAAGACTGAGCGAACCTGTGCTCAGTGTGACTGCAGACTGAGACCCTGAGCTCCTGTTTGTTCCCATCTTTATTCCTCTCTAGGGCTGGGATTAAAGGCATGCACCATCACTGCCCGACCTCTGTGGCTAACTAGTGTGGCTGCTAAGATTAAAGGTGTGTGCCACCACTGCCTGGCCTATATGACTGACCAGTGTGGCTAACTTTGCACTCTGATCTTCAGGCAAGCTTTATTTATTAAAGCACAAATAAAATATCACTATAATTCAGACTAAAGTCTTGTTTCTTTTTTCATTGCGTGTATGTGGTATATAGACGTGTTTACTCACTTGCACTGGCGTGGGACTGTTTTCCTTAATCACACCTTTTATTTTTGAAACAGAGTCTCTAACAAAACCTGAAATTTGCCTTTCAGCTAGACTGACTGACCAATCAAACCCCACCCCCCATCTTGTCTCCATCAACTCACATGCCAGCAGTGAGGTTACAGACGTACAGCTGCACCCAACTTTTTATGTGGGTTCTGGGATTCTGAACATAGCAAGCACTTAAGCACTTTGCCCACTGAACCGTCTCCTTAGCTCCTCTTTTTTTCTTTCTTTCTTACTTTTTTTTTTTGGCAACAGAGTCTCACTGAATAGTCCTAGCTGGCCTGGATTTCACATACATCTGTCTTCTTCTGTCTCCTTAGTATTGAGATTAAAGGCATACATGCACACCTAACTCTTCTTTTTTTTTTTTTTTTTTTTTTAAATAAAAATGCATTCTTTGTTACTGATTCCAGTTTCAAATCATTGGTTCACCCAAGAAATTTTTGGAAACAAATGTGGATCCATTCAGATGACATCTAGAACTTGTCAGATACTAACTTTGCAAAAGAAAATGCCCAGCTTTATATATTTAAAATAGGAGCTGGAAGCCGGGCGGTGGTGGCGCACACCTTTAATCCCAGCACTTGGGAGGCAGAGGCAGGTGGATCTCTGTGAGTTCGAGACCAGCCTGGTCTACAGAGCTAGTTCCAGGACAGGCTCCAAAACCACAGAGAAACCCTGTCTCAAAAAACCAAAAAAAAATAAAAAATAAAAAAATAAAATAGGAGCTGTTGTTATTCTTTTGGGTTTAATAGCACTGTTTTCTTTTGTGCTTTATATGTTTTTAAATGCAAATATATATGTGCATTGATATATGTATGTATGTATGTATGTATGTATGTATGTATGTATGTATGTATTCTTTTTAATGTAGGGTGTGTGTGTGATGTTTAGATGTGTGAGTATGAGTATCTCCACCTCCTCTGCATAGGAGTACTAGGATTGCATGCACACACTACCACGCCTGGTTTTCACCTGGGTGCTGGTGATCGAACCCAGTTTCTCACTTTTGCACAAGTGCTTTACTCCCTGAGCCTTAATACAATTATATTTTGATAAAGAATTTCACTACTATTTTCATGAATGATCTACTTTTTTAAGGAAAAATGCAAAAGTTATTGAAGTAATATAAGAACAAAGAGAGCTTGCTTTCTAGTTGACTTTATTTACCTATATAATCGATTTATTTCCTGTTTCATCAGAGCTGTCTAAGGTGTTTGGGTGAAGAGTATAGAGAGTAAAGAAAATGTGAAAAAAAATTTTTTTTTTTTTTAGTGCTGGTACATGCTAAGCAGTGTTCTACAAAGCTGCACCCATAGCCAGTAAATGGCTTTTGAGTTCTCTGTTTCTGTTCATCCTAATTATTCAATCTCCTCACGCCATTCATTCTAAAAAATGACATCTTGTGCTTATGACATCTTGGTGCCTAGGAGAAAACAGGTGCTGTTTTCTCTACAACTCACATGACAGTGGAGGAGACAGTAAACAGATAAACGTCACTTATGCATATGTTAAATACTTAGTTATGAGTGTAAAAGGCAGGATAATGAATTGTCAGAGAAATGGGAAGTAGCATTTGAAAGGTAATATTCAGAAAGGTTAGGCTAGGCTCAAGGTGGCCCAAGGTTCCAGGAAGAGAGGTGTATCGGTCCAGCAGTGTCTGGAGGGAGTAGAGGACTGAATTGAAACACAGCAAATGAGCAAGAGCCAAGACCAGTGTGTCCAGAGTAGATGGTAGTAAGGAGCACTGCGGACATTAGAGGGCTCATGGTACATTGGATTAGAGAGGTGATGTGACGTGACTTGTTGAAGGAAGTGTTTTGGCAGCCATTTGTGCTGAACACAGCAGTTTAGGGAAGTAAAGAGGCTTTTAGTCAGTGTCTTAAGTCAGGAATGGTGCTCATGAGCTAGGCTCAGAGTAGAAAAGCAGTTTGGTTTGTGTTCTATTAGAGGAATAGGCAACAGGATTACATTTCTGCCAGCAATTCCTTCCATTAAGATGATTATGGGTTTTTGTTTGTTTTAATTTAAGGTTTATTTTATGTATATGAGGCTTTTTTTTTTTTTTTTTTTTTTTGCCTGCAAGTTTTATGTGCATGCCTGATGCCCATGGTGGGCAGAAGAGGGGCTCGGATCTTTTGAGATTGGGGTTACAGATGATTGGGAGCTACCATATGATGCTAGGAACTGCACTTGGGTCCTCTGCAAAAGCAACAAGTGCTCTTAACCCCTGGTCTAACTCTCAAGCCTGTTACTTCAACTCTTTTTTTTGTTTTGTTTTGTTTTGTTTGTTTTTTTGCTTTTTCGAGACAGGGTTTCTCTGTGGTTTTGGAGCCTGTCCTGGAGCTAGCTCTTGTAGACCAGGCTGGCCTCGAACTCACAGAGATCCGCCTGCCTCTGCCTCCCGAGTGCTGGGATTAAAGGCGTGCGCCACCACCACCCGGCCAACTCTTTTTTTGTTGTTGTTGTTTTTGTTTTTTTGTTTTTCGAGACTCTTAATAAGACACATTCCATGAAATCATGGCTAGTAGTTTATACTGTTTGATCAAGCATGTCTGTAGACACTGCTGTGTCCTTTCTGTTTGATCAAGCATGTCTGTGGACACTGCTGTGTCCTTTGGTTGTCAAGATGGCTCTTTAAATCACATGGGTTTTGGTGATCCAGGAGCATAGAGATTGATCGTTACGTTCAGAAAATACCTCAGCCATCCTGCGTGCCAAGCACTATGCCGAATGTCATAATAGCTATAAACAAAAGGGTGTGGTCTGTTGGTTTTTCTCTGGCTTGGCTCCTTTCTTCGGCTTCTTACCTGTTAAACATATCAGGTTAATTCCAGCATTATCTGCCCTCTAGATTTTTTTTTTTTTTTTTTTTTTTTTGGTTTTTCGAGACAGGGTTTCTCTGTGGCTTTGGAGCCTGTCCTGGAACTAGCTCTGTAGACCAGGCTGGTCTCGAACTCACAGAGATCCACCTGCCTCTGCCTCCTGAGTGCTGGGATTAAAGGTGTGCACCACCATCACCCGGCTTGCCATTTCTTGTAAACTGGAAATTATACGTTTTGGCAGAAAATATTTGTCTGTAGTATTGTTCAAAGATTCTTCGTGGCGGTGTGTGGCACACTTCTTTAATTCAAGCATTTGGGAGGCTGACGCAGGCAGAGCTCTGTGAGTTTGAGGCCAAAAATTGAGACCCCCGCCTAATATTGAAGTTATATATTAAAATACCGCCTAAAAAGAGCTACAGAACATTTAATAGCAGTTGAGCATACAAAATAAAGGGGCATGAGATTTTACTTTTCATTTCCCCCTTATCCTCTACTGTGAAACACGAATTAAGGACTGAACTAGAGAATGCATCATGGTCAAGTGTCAGGTCCAGACGTTACTGCTTTGTCATGCTTGTCATCCACCCTGTTCCTTCCTACCTGGATAAAATCTTTCCTCCTTGCTGGAACCTAGGATCGCCCCTTCTGGTCGCTATGGTGTTGCTCTCTCACAAGCCCAGCTCTAAAATTGAGCTATGCCTTGCAGTTCTAAAGTGTCTTCCTTCAGAGGAACTTCTGTGGTTGCTGCCCTGCTGTGGTCTGTGTGCAGTGCTTTGTTCCTCATTTCAGTATTCTTTCTCAGACTGCCTGCCCACAGGAGCCACCAGCCTACTGTTGTATAGCTTTTCCTCTTGTGCAATTGCAACATTAGCACTGTGAACTCAGGGATGGTGTATCTTTATTTGGCAATATATTCTGTTTCTAAAATACCTACCAGATAATAGTCAACATTTGTTGATAAATTAATTTTTAAATTTCATTATGTGATTATGTGAGTGATAAAACTATGAGCTATATTTCAGAACAAAGTCATTTTTAAATTTGGTTGCCTTTTGCAT
Organism: Chionomys nivalis; assembly: GCF_950005125.1. NCBI lineage: Eukaryota > Metazoa > Chordata > Mammalia > Rodentia > Cricetidae > Chionomys > Chionomys nivalis. The sequence continues at coordinate 43,676,317 of NC_080092.1, read as the reverse complement.
AGACATGTAAATTTTGTTAGTTTTTTTCTTTTTTTCAAGACTGGGTTTCTCTGTGAAACAGTTCTGGAACTCGCTTTGTAGGCCAGACTGGCCTTGAACTCACAGAGATCCGGCCTGCCTCTTCCCTGCTGAGCTGTGATTAAAGGCACGTGCCACCCCCACCTGACTAGTTTTCTTATCTATGCATACATAACCATTTGGTCTGCAGATACTCAAAAGATACTGCTCTGGCCCTAAACAGTGAGAACTTACTAGAGTTTTCAAGCTACTGTAGTTCTTAGATGATCCACAAACGAAGAAACTGGGGCCTCAAGAGGTTTGTGGCTTAGATTAAACTGTTCGACTGTAATGAAATAGTCTGGCAAAGGCAACTAAAGGGAGAAAGGGCTTATACTGTCTCACAGTCAAGGGTACACTCCATCATGGCATGGAACAGGAGGAGGCAGGAGGAGCTCGTAGCAGCTGGTCACATCAGATCCACAGCCGGAGCAGAGAATGGTAAATGCATGCGGGTGCTCAGTTCCCATCCCTCATCTATAGACTCCAAAACTCGAACCAGAGAATGGTGTCGCCCGCAGTGTCAAGATTGACAGTTAACACTAACATCACACATAGCAACTCCAGGGGTTTGACTCAGTTATCCTTTGACGAGAGTTTTGAGTTCAACTCCCTTGCTCTGCCTGCCTTGCTAAGGACAACTGACTGAATTTTTGTCCTTTACTGAACTATAACTCTGATTTGACTTTTGAAACCCTGGTAATAGAGCACAAAGATAAAGATTAAGTTTTAAGAAAGATCCGGATGCTGGCAAGATGACTCAGTGGGTAAAGATTCTTGCTGTGCCAGCCTGGCAACCTGAGTTCAGTCCCCAGAACCTATACCAGCTTCTCTGATTTCCACATTTGGGTCATAGCGCATTCTTGCCCCTCTCCCCCAGTAATAATAATAAGTATATATTTTAATTAAAAAATGCTTGTGAGGCCGGGCGGTGGTGGCGCACGCCTTTAATCCCAGCACTCGGGAGGCAGAGGCAGGCGGATCTCTGTGAGTTCGAGACCAGCCTCCTGGTCTACAAGAGCTAGTTCCAGGACAGAAACCAAAAAGCTACAGAGAAACCCTGTCTCGAAAATTAAAAAAAAAAAAATGCTTGTGAATATCTTAGATGTTTCTGAAAATATGAGAACTTTTATTTCAGGACAAACAGAGTAAGTTATATTTCATAAAATAGAAAGGGACTGGGTAGATGGTTCAATAGTTAAGAAAACTTTCTATCTTGCAAGGGAACTCAAGTTCACTTCTCAGCACTCAAGGGCAAGTGACTTACAACCATGCATAATTTCAACTCCATGGGAGACAGAAGCAGGCAGATCTCTGAGTTTGAAGCCATCCTGATCTATAGGTCAAGTCTGGAACAGCCAGGGCTACACAGAGAAACCCTGTCTTAAAACAACAACTGGGTGGTAGTGGTACACTCCTTTAATTCCAGTACTCTGGAGGCAGAAGCAGGTTGATATCTGAGTTTGAGGTTAGTCTGGTCTAGAGTGAGTTCCTGGACAGCCAGGGTTACACCAAAGAAACTGTGTGTCTCAAAAAACAAACATAAAAATCATAAATCTTAATAGCAAGGAATTCAAAAATATGTGAGCTTTGTCCCTCCAGTGGCACCCCTCTTTGTCTCTGTCTTTGGGAGAGCCCTTCTGTGCCTCAGTCTGGAGACTGAACTCTGAACTCTATGGTTCATGGTTTCAGAGCTAACTGCTGGCCAGAAGTATTTTTCCAGCAGTAAAATTTGAAAGAAATTGTGCTGAAGAGAGATAGATATCAAGAAGACTGTCAGTCTGTAGGAGTAGTACTAAAAAGGGAATTTGAAGTGAGATAAGATGTTAGCAGGAATTAGAAAGAAGAGTCCAGACTGAAGGTTGGAAGTCAGGCAGTTGCAGGAGAGTAGTGCAGTAGTGAGCACATAATTCAGCAGCCGGGTGAGATTTTAGTGCTAGCACCTTATTGACTCTGCTTTGCAATAACTGATGATCAGATTAGTATTTAACACCTCAAACGGAGGGCTGGAGAGATGACCTGGTGGGTAAGAGTGCTTGTTGCTCTTTCAGGAGACTGGAATCTAGTTTCTAGGATCCACATAAGGTGGCCCAAAACCACCTATAACTCCAGCTTCAGGGGATCCAGTGCTTGCTCTAGCTTCTATGGGATCCTACACCCACATGCAGAGCAGACACATAGCAACAAATAAGTAAATTTTTTGTTGTTGTTTTGTTTTTTGAGACAGTGTCTTTATTATGTAGTTCTGACTGTCTTGGAACTTACTATGTAGACCAGGCCAGTTGTAACTGACAGAGCTCCACCTGCCTCTGTCTCTGAGTGCTCAGATTAAAGGCATGTGCCTCCACTGCCAGGCAATTTTCTTTCTTCTTTCTTTTCTTTTTTTCTTTATTTCAGGAAAATCTTCAATAATAAAAATTATTGAAGGAAAAAGATCTGGATTTTGTATTTTTCGTGAATGGTATATCTAGGCTCATTTTAGCTACTGAATTAATTAGGATCTTGCCTGAAGAATTAATCTGTGGCTAGAGAGATGACTCAGGGAGTAGAGGCATTTGTGGCCAAACTTGACAACCTTAATTCAGTTCCTAGGACACCCATGGTGAAAGGAAAGAACCTATTCTTCTAAGTTGTCGTCTGAGTTCTACAGTTAGGAATTCCCACCAGCTCCCACCAACCCCCAATAAATAAATAATGTCTTGAAGGTGTGTGTGTTTTAAAGAAAAGAAATACTGCTCTTGCCTGTTGTTGCACGCCTTTAATCCCAACACTTAGGAGGCAGAGACAGGCAGATCTGTGTATTCAAAGCCAGCCTGGTCTACAAAGTGAGTTCCAGGACTACACAGAGAAATTTGAAGGAATATTTCAAACTGAAGAGAAAAACAAATTCATCCATCAGTCTCCTGATGTGTTGATAGATTCTTATACCAAACCATTATATTGATTAAGGATTTGTTTTCAATGATAGCTACAAGTCTAACATTAACCACCTTTATCTGCTGAAAAGAGTAGAAGAAAAATCCAGAATCCTGAAAGAGCTATTTAGAAGCATTTTAAGTCACGATTTTCACAAAGTTATTGTAAACATTGTGTTATAGAAATGATATGAACTGTTTTTATTAATGTCTTTAATAGGAAACTAGGAAAGAATATCCATGTCTAAGAGATAATCTCCAAAATCATTTGTAACGTAAAATCACATTAAAATCCATATTCATTTCGGCTTTGCTCACCAGGATTCATGTTCTCACAAGCTATGAAGAAGTGGGTGCAAGGAAATACTGATGAGGTGAGTCTTACAGAAGCAGGGAGCCTAGCCTTGTCTGAGGAAGGCTGCACGTTCTCTTCCTGCGGTTCCTTGTTACACAGATGACACGTCAGTGCCCTCTTATTCTGGTTGTAACAAGGAAGGCTCCACTTAGCATTTAATAATTGCCTAGTGGTAACAGTAAAAGTATCTTCAGAGACTGTGACCACTGACACCGCCACCAGGTCACTAATGTAAAGACAAAAGTGGAGGTGTTTTCTTCGGCAGTTTCAGTTGTGGTTTTTGCAGGAATCGTGTGGAATAGTTAAGTACATTGAGAGATTAGAGTGGACAAAGAAAAGTGTTCTATTTTGACCTCAAACATAGAAAGTAATCACGATGTTGGCTACTCAGTAATTGACTCTGTAAGACCGTGAGGGACATGTTAATATATTACAGCCAGCGGTGCCCAGATTCTTTGATATATAGGGAAGGTGCTTTACCCAAATGATAAGCATGTTTGGAAGACTGATTATATGTATCTTGATTCTCCTAATGAAGGGTCTTTATCAACAATGTGAATAACTTCTTTCAGGCTCAAGAGGAACTAGCTTGGAAGATTGCCAAAATGATAGTGAGTGATGTTATGCAGCAGGCACACTGTGATCAACCATTGGAGAAATCTACGAAGGTAAGGGTGACTTGCATTCTGACTTAGCCTTTCATTGCTGGGGTTTGTTGTTGTTATTGTTTGTTTGTTTGAGACAGGGTCTTAATGTAGCCCAGGCTAGGCTCAAAGTCTTCTGACTGATGTCCACCTAGAACTTCTGATCTTCCCACTTCTGCATACCAACTGCTAGAATTATAGGCTGTGCCATCAAAACTGGTTTGTATGGTGCTGGGAGCAACCCTTGGGCTTTGCGAATATTACAGAAGCACTCTACCAAATGAACTGTTTCTCTGCCCCTGGCCTGGCTTTTGTAAAGTAAATAAATAAACACACACAGGCACATATTATCATTGTTTAATGATAATTTTAAAAAAGAGGAGCTGGAATTAGGACTCTGTGGTTAAGAGTGCATACTGCTCTTGCTTGGGTGGGTCCTGAATTTGGTTCCCCAAATCCACAACCACCTGTGACACCAAGTATGATGCCTGCGGATCTCCTCAGATACCTGCACTCATAACACATATGCATATATACATAAATATGATATTAGGATACTTCTGTATCTGCCTCTGAAGCATTAGCTGCTATAGGAATTACCTTTCATCATAAGGAACTGCAAGACTGATGAACTAAACAAAATATATTTCCAGATAGTGGACAGTATGTGATCTTCAAAAGCAGTAGAATTGAAGTGATTCCCTAGCCCACTGTTGGCAGTTGGCTTCTCAAGTAGAGAAGGCAAGTCTGAACAGAGCCAGGAGATTGGATGAACTTAAAAATGAAAAGGAACATTTAGAGAGGAAAAGCTTGATGTGGTTATTTATAGCAGTTATGAAACAAGGCATCAGAAAAGAAGATGCTGTCCAGAAAAAAAGAGCTATGGAGATACTTGGGAGGGCCCTCAAGTCATTGACCAGATACCAGTCTTCATGGATGTACATGAAAATGCTTATCTCGGGGCTAGAGAGATGGTTCAGAGGTTAAAGAGCACTGACTGGTCTTCCAGAGGTCCTGAGTTCCATTCCCAGCCACCACATGGTGGCTCACAACCATCTGTAATGAGATCTGGTGCCCTCTTCTGGCATGCAGGCATACATGGAGGCAGAATGTTGTATACACAATAAATAAATAAATCAAAAAAAACAAAAACAAAAACGCTTATCTCTAGGGAACAAACCCCCAAAAGTTAGATGTTGACTGATATTCAAAAGATGGGGCTAGGAATAGTTGGTGTTTCTTCTGGCCACAGTAATAAACAAAGAATACTGAGCATTGGGAGTTATGTCTTACTGTTGGAGTTAAGTGAAGCCTAATATATGTCAACAAAGTTTAAAAGCAGTTTGGAAGGATCAGATGACATACAATTGTATGCCCAAACAAAAGTTGCCAGGCAATGGTGGTGCATACCTTTAATCCCAGCACTCAGGAGGCAGAGGCAGGTGAATCCCTGTGAGTTCGAGGCCAGCCTGGTCTACAAGAGCTAGTTCCAGGACAGGTAGGACTGTTACACAGGGAAACCCTGTCTGGAAAAACAAACAAACAAAAAAAACAAAAGTTAACCCTCTTTAAAGGAACATAGCATAAAGGTAGAAAGAGAGAATTGACTGACAAAATTGTCCTGACCATCACAGCCCATTGTAGCTTGTGCACCCACCCATACACATCATGCCTGCACACACACACACAAAATAATATTGAATAATAATATTGAAAATAATGATCATAATGATCATGGGAAGCCTTCTCTGAAGAGTGGGTTTGGGGTTGGATGAGAGGGAAGGTGGAAGGAATGGGAGGAGGGGAGGAAGTGGAAACTGGATTTGGCATGTAAAATGAGAAAAGATAGGGTTTTTTAAAATTAATTAATTAATTAAAAAAATAAGCAAAATGTAAAAAGAAAATAATAATGAACAAAATTTAAGAGGAATGTTAAGGCAAACAGTATAGTAGGGAGAAATAGAAGAAGGATTTAAAAACCAAAGTTCCTGAAATAAATATTAGAGGTGGAAAATGACATTGAATGAAGTCAGTTGCCATTTAGGAACCACAAGAAAACATTGACTCCTACATGAAGAAAAACAGAAAAAAACTGGAAATATTTTTTTAAAAAATGAGTGAAGTGCTATTAAACAATGTGTGCCAGCTAACAAACATTTGAGGCACAAGTTGGAATACAGGAAAAAAACATAACTAATGATTAAAATTTTTCAAAATTTGATGAAAACTAAATCTGTGTATACAGATTTAGCAAAAATTCTAATTGGTCTTAATAATAAAAACCCAGTCAGATATTAGGGGGTGAAAGCTGAGAGATCAGAGAAGAGAGCAGCCAGCCACTGGACTTGGTGAGTTCTTACCTCTACCAATGCTCACATCAAAGAGACGATCCTACCACTACGAATCCTCAGACTGCTGCTGTCTCTACAAAGCCTCAGACTGTATCTGAACCCCTGTCTCCTCCCGCCTTATATTCCTCTCTCTGCCCAGCCATAGCATTCCTGTTTCCACCTCCCTAGTGCTGAGATTAAAGGCGTGGGATCCCAAGTGCTGGGATAAAGGTGTGTGCCACCACTGCCTGGCCTCTCTGGCTCTAGTGGCTTAGAATAGCTGCAGATGTTTTTTGGCTTTTGGTTTTTCTCTCTCTCTCTCTCTCTCTCTCTCTCTCTCTCTCTCTCTCTCTCTCTCTCTCTTTCCGAGACAGGGTTTCTTTGTGGCTTTGGAGCCTGTCCTGGAACTAGCTCTTGTAGACCAGGCTGGCCTCGAACTCACAGAGATCCGCCTGCCTCTGCCTCCCGAGTGCACCACCACCGCCTGGCTATGCTGAAGATGTTATTACATACAGGTAAGAACAGCAATCATTTCGTCAAATGTTAAGCAGTCCAGAAGATGTCTAAGTAGAAGTCAAACAATGAAGGTGGCTTTTGGTGAGGAAGTTAAATAAGGGGATTTCTTTTTTTTTTTCTTCTTCAAGCCAAATAAAACCTGAGCGCGTTCATTTCCTCTGACCAAATAATTAAAATCAATTTAAGAAGATTTTTTCAAGCCAGGTGTGGTGGTAGAACTTAGCTCTCAGGAGCTGTGAAGGATCATAAATTTAAAACCAGCCTGTACTATATAGGGAGTTCAAAGAATGCCTAGCCGCATAATACTCTAAAAGATAAAATAAGACAGACAACCCAACTAGACTTTTTTTTTTTTAATTAAAAAAACATTGTCACTTTTTGGATGATTTTTTTTTCTTAAAATTTTAAAATTTATTTTGTGTGTGTTTGTGTGTTCACATGTTCATTGGTTTGCATGTAGAGGTCATAGTTTGACATCAGGCGTCTTCCCCAATTATTCTCCACCTTATCTTTTGAGACAGGCTGTCTCATTGACCCTGGATTCTTCCGCACTAGCTGTTCTGCAAGCCCCAGGGATCCTCCTGCCTCTGCCTTTCCTTCGCATGCCACTGTGCAAGGCTTCCCTGGGTGCTGGGGTCTGAACCTTGGTCCTCGTGCTTGTCCAAGCACTTTACCCCGAGCCATCTCCCCAGCCCCACCATATACAGTTTTTATATGCACAGGAATCATCTGCCAGGATATATCATATCCTCAGTCATAAAACAGATTTCAGCCGGGCGGTGGTGGCGCACGCCTTTAATCCCAGCACACGGGAGGCAGAGGCAGGCGGATCTCTGTGAGTTCGAGACCAGCCTGGTCTACAAGAGCTAGTTCCAGGACAGGCTCCAGAACCACAGAGAAACCCTGTCTCGAAAAACCAAAAAAAAAAAAAAAAAAAAAAAAAAGATTTCATTATTGTAAATGAGTGAAACCTACAGTCTGTTTTCTGACATAAATATATGTATTTATTAAAGAGCCCCCCATCCAAGTACTTGATCTAGGTCCAGCATTGACCTTGCCCTGCCTGTTGTTAGCTGTCCTTTTGTCGACACTGGTTCATACTCTCTTGTAGAGTACAGCCTCTTTTCTGTGTAAGTGTACCAGGCTTTTTTTTTTAGGCTACCAGCCAGCTCCCAAATCATGACACACTATTAGTTTGAATGCTCTGCCTAGCTCAGGCTTGTTTCTGGCTGGCTCTTTTAACTTAAATTAACCTGTTTCTCTTTATCTACCTTTTGTCTTGGGGCTTTTTACTTTTTTTTTTTTTTTTCTGTATATCTTATTTTGACTGCTTCTTGTGTCTGGCAAAGATGCCTGGCTTCATGCCCTGGGCACCTCCCTCATTCTCTCCTCCTCCTTCCCTCCTCCTGAGCCTGGGTCTCTCCTCCTATTCTCTCTGCCCACTGCCCACCTGTCCTTTCTCTGCCTAGCTGTTGGCCATTCAGCTCTTTATTAGACTAGTCAGGTGCCTTAGCCAGGTAAGGTAAAATATGCAACATATCTTTACATAATTAAACAAATGCAGCATAAACAAAAGTAACACACCTTTACAGTTAAATATTCTATAGCATAAACAAATTAATACATCTTTGCCCAGTTAAAATAATATTCCACAACTATAAAGATGATAATTTTTGTCAAACATTAAACAGTCAAGTGCCTTATCTACCAAGTACACAGGGGGACACATTTAGGCCAAAGAGAATTAAAAGAATTACTGGGGCACTCAAAATTTTCAACATAAATCAATTGGTGGAGGACTATGTGAGTCAATGCCTCCCTTGCCAGGCTACTAACCCAAAAAGGAAAAAGCCCTCTCAAAGCAAAAAGGAAAGTAAAGGTAAAGTTGTATAAAGAAGTACAAGATTGTTATTTTGTGATTCTCCATCATTACGTTGATGATCAGATATTGGAAAATAAGGAAATGTTTAGAAATCATTTTGGAACTAGATGTTTAAAAAATTCAGGATCTTTATTTGAGCATTGTGTGTTCATATTTTATTCCCATGTAATTTTCATCTTTATGATAAATGGGGGGTATGATAAATGGGGGGGGGGGAGAAAAGAAGAGAGGAGAGAGAGAGGAGAGAGAAGGGAGAAAGAGAGGACTGAGCTTAGTAGGTCCGTTCAGGGCCTCCTGAATGCTGAGCCCTTCCATCCAGCCTTTGAATGCATTTTTAGGTGGAATGTGCAACCTTTTGCAAGAGAGCTTTCTTCCTTCAGTGATAGATCAGAGATGCTGGACAAGAAAAACTCAGATCCCCTTCTGATTCTCATTCTGTGGCCACGAGTGTGAGCAGCGAGGAGCCCGCACAGATCACTTGGGCTGTTTAGCCTGCTCTGCCACCTCTCTGGTTTGAATCTTCAGTGTCCATTTGTCCCTGGAGTGTACTTGAGCACTATCTCCTGTCGCTACTGACTTGTGAAATGTGTGTTCCATCTTGAAAATGGCAGTGTGTGTTCTACCCAGTGCTGTGTAAAGGAGAGAATGACCCTCATACGTTAGTCTATCTTGGGAACCTAGCAGATCAAAGAAAGTTCTTTCGTTTCTTGTAAGTCTCATGGATTAAGTTATGTAGGGTTTTTGTCAGCTAGAGGCAATGTTTTAGTCAGTACCTGCATATTTGTCTTTACCCTCTCAAATGAGTGCACTAGGGTTAAGTCCCACAAGTAGAATTACCTTGTCAAAAAAATGAGAATATTGAGCTGGAGAGATGGCTGAGTATTTAAGAGCACTAACTGCTCTTTCAGAGAACCTGGGTTCAGTTCAAAATTGTCTGTAACTCCAGTTCCAGGGGATCCAACACCTTCACACAGACATACATGTAGGCAAAATAAAACACCAGTGCACATAGGCTGGGCTGTGGTGGCGCACGCCTTTAATCCCAGCACTCGGGAGGCAGAGGCAGGATCTTTGCAAGTTCGAGGCCAGCCTGGTCTACAAGAGCTAGTTCCAGGACAGGCTCCAAAGCTACAGAGAAACCCTGTCTCAAAAAACAACAACAAAAAAAAACCCACCAGTGCACATAAATGAATTTTTCTTTCTTTTTTTCTTTGGTTTGGTTTTGGTTTTTGATGATAGGGTTTCTCTGTAAACCCTAGCTGAAATAAGTAAATTAAAAAAAAAATATTGACAAACTGTAGAGATGGCTCAATTGATGAAGTGTTTGATCCCTAGAACCCACATTAAAAAGCCAGGTGCCGTAGCGTTTCTGTATGATCCTGGTGCTCACAAATGGATTCGTAGAGTTCACTGCCTATCCTGCGTAGTCTAATGGCTGAGCTCCAGCCAGTTAGAATGCCTGTCCTTGAACAATGGCACCCAGTTTCCCAAGTGCATATCCATACACATGAGCTCACACAGAGAACAGTGAAGAGTTTCATTTTGATAACCATTGCCCAAACAGAAAAATAAGAGCAAGTTCTTAGCTTCTTTAAGCTCCTGTTAACTTAGGGATAGCTGAGGATAGTCAATCCTTTGCCTCACAAACAAGTGCTCGGCTGTGCCCTAAGGCATACCTAGGGAGCACTTCTTTATCTGTGTTGATAATGCGCTATTCCCTACAGGAATGTACCTTACCTTCTTCTTTTTGTTTTTCTTTTTTCCCCAGCTGTGACTCAAAACCAGAGATAAGAAAATATGATTTTGAAAGAACTTTTCCCTTTGGTTGGATTCCTCAACACAGCCAATGAAAACGGAGCACTGCAATTCTTTCCACTGCTAGATCACTGTTGTGTCCAAGAAAGAATGCGAGACAGTCCAAGATCTGTTGTTAAATGTAGACATAGATGCCCATGATGGTAGCAGTGAGTCACAAGATGCAAAGTGGTATCGGTGACATTACTAGACAATTAGTTTGCCAGTAGCTGTAACCCACTATGAGAGAGTTACCCACTGGAATAGCCTGGGACCACATCCTGTGTGAGGCAGAAAGTGTGAGTTGGCGTGTGGGCCACATGCTTGCAGCAGCCTCCATCCTTAGCAGTGTCAGAAAGCACGAGAAAAGGTGCTTGTTTTTGTCCTCCTGAAATTCACAGGTGAGTCAGTTCAACCGGAGCCTGCAGCTCCAAGTGGCGATGTGGGCCAGCAGCTTGTGGAGCAGGTGACGATCCCTTGTGTAGTCTTCCTTCACAGAGGCATTAATTTAGAAAGAGCAACAAGTCATGGGTCAGGCCTTGTGATGTCATCCTTCTCTTTGGTGACAGACACAATTTTCACATTTCATTCACTCCTGTGATGTTATATCCTTAAAGCTAGTCTCTCCTCTGCTAGCAAAAGGGCAAATTTAGTTTACTTTGAACATCAAGACCCATTCCTCCATAGGAATGCCATGCTCCCGATACTTCATTCCCTCTTCGGAATACACGTGGGAAAAAATAACTATGACTCCAGTTTTTCCCATGTGGTACTTGGAACACATTCTCAGATTTGATTTTATTTTTTTAATAAGGCGGGGAAAGAAGCACTCGCTTTTGAGTGTCTCCACAATTCTTCACTGTGAGTGGCAAATATGCAGTTGCCTTTCCCTTTCTGTCTTCAGACAGTCGGAAGGAAACTCACTCGCTGCCCTTCTGCTTAGTTGGCTTTGCACCTGTAGCACGGTCGTTGGTGGGGCCACCCAGTTGGCAAGCACACTCCCCTGGCCATATGGTGCCAGTGCTTCCTGTATGTGACAGTTTAAAGAGAAAGGAAGTTTTCTTAGGTGTTACTGCTTTTGCTCAAAGTTTGCAAAAGAATATATTTATGTGTGTGTATATATATATATAATTATTAATCACCTCTGTCCTTGGGAAAGTCTTGAATGAATAGAGAATTTATTTCATTGCAATATTGATTGTATAGAGGCACACTGTTTATCAACAGAAGAAACAAAAAGGCTGTGTATAAGTTTTTGGTACTGTGTACCACCTCTGTTATTCTGAAGTATTCATGTACCTAAACTATATTCTATTTAATTGTGTTTGATTTTAAATATATATATATATATGAATTATATTTAAAATGGTGTCAACTTCCTGCTTTTAGGGCATTTATGGCTCTTCTTTTGAAATATATTGACCCTTCCTAATATTTCCATTCACTTTATAAAACCCCAGAATATGATCCACTACTGGACATAGTCTTGTCTTTGTATGTAGACATAGATGAGAGGTGTTTTTTTTTTTTCAATATATGTGCTATGGTGGCTCATTTTGTTCTTTTAGCCAAATATTTCTGTCCATTTCACATTGCTTCAAACTTAAGTGAAAAGCAATATAAAGATCATAGAGTAAAATGTGATTCTGGGTGACTCCTCCCGCCTCTGCATGTATTAAACATTTCTGTAATACTCTAGGCTATTTTAACTAGTGCTTTTTGTTAAAATACTTTCTAGTGATCTCTTTGTCTGCATTTTGTGTATTCGAGCTAGAGATGTCAGTATTTATAAGCTATGTCTAAGGGGAAATGAGCAAAATTGAGATTGATTTTGTTTTCTGCTCTGCCTGCTGTGAGGTATAGAAGCAGAGTGACCCAAAGCGATTACACCAACTGTATGTTAGGTCCTTGACCTCATTTTAAAATTAGCATAAAATTGACCTAACATTGAGCACCCACCGTGTTCTATGCAGTGTCTATCCACAAAAAGATGCCCTGGCAGGGATTTTAGGTCTAAAGCATTTGAACTTCGCTCTTACCATGCCATTGATGTCAGCAGGTTGTTAAAGTCACCTTACCAATGCGAGCGTGACAACATTGTGATTTGGCTTGTCTTCATCATTCCTATAGGAGATGATGAACATGAAAGCAGGTGTCAGCCATGTCCAGTGAAGAGCAGTGGAGCAGGAAACAGCCTTTTCTGCTTGAGTTCCAGTACCCAGTAAGGCTTTTTGAGATGTAAACTGTTTACACTACTAGAACTTTTGACTAGTTCCACAGATACTTTATGAGAAGGAGGACTCTGAACTGTAGAGAATCACAGACTTCATCGCTGTTGTTTTTTGTTTTCTGAGACAAGGTTTCACTGTGTAGTCCAGGCTTTAGCCTCCCCAAATCTGGGGATTACAGGTACAGCCTCCATACCAGGCTTCTTTGCTGGTTTATTTCAGTGTCAACAACTGAGCCCCTGATGTAGCAGCCGATATCTCTAAAGGCCCTGTGGAGACTCTGCCTGGCTCAGCACCCTCAGTGGCTTTCTATCCTCACCCTCGTCACTCTTCTCCTCATTGGCTGTTTAAGCCAGGGATGACCTGACTGGAATGCCCAAAGATGGTTCTGTATTTTATGGCTTTTGATGGAGACACCTGGGAAGATGGCCTGGGTGATGACTTAGATGGCTACTTCCCAAGGCAGGAGTTGGCTCTGGTGAACAAGCCTGAGAGCCAGGAGGCCTTGGTAAACCTGGAGGTGCCCTGGTTTCTTCATCCAGTCCTGTATCCTTGCCTTGGTCTTCATTCATCCTTGGGCTATACTTAAAATGCATCTGGATTTTTTTTTTAATGTTTATCGAAGTGACTTGTTACTACATGCAACAGAAAGGATTTTGACTAAAGGACTACCATAGTGTTCTAAATTATAATAACATGTGTTCAGCACACTGCTAATTACTATGACATTTTAGAGCAGAATTTTTCTGTAGTAAGCCTTCCTTGCTCATCTTGTGTATACTGTTGAAATGGAATCCTAACCTGGAACTGAGGCACTTGATCTTTTTAGTAAGATGTTACTCGGGCCTTAGAAAGGCTCCTGACCTATTGCAGGATGGCCACCATCGGAGCTCATGCATCCTAGGCCAGGGCCTCTTCATGTTTCCCCATTCTCTGCCTAAGAATAAGCTTGATTCCCCACTCTTAGCTGTAACCAAGCCAGAAATAGAAGGCATTTCAACTAGTGTGTGCCCAGTACACACTTGAAAGTAGGAGAAACAGCAGCTCATGAGACCTGTAGGTGTTGAGCACATCTGTATACCAGGCTACCCCTTTGGCCTGTGGTTGGAGCCATAAAGCAGTAAGTAAACGACTTGAAGTAAGCGGCCCAAACTTGAAGGGGTCACATTAATAGCTGTGCTGCCCTTTGAGTCCTTTCCAGGTGGGCACTGAGGGACTGCCTCTTTGCTTGGGTAGGGGTGGGAGTTGCTTTGAGTAGGAGGAATAGTGCTGTGCCCTGGACAGGCGGGAAAGGCCGCAGAGGGTGTTTACGGTGCTGGTGTCTGTTTAGGGAAGGCCTCCCTGGGAACACAGGAAGCTCAGTATTCATGACTTGGCAACTTGTGCATGTAACCTTGGTTCACTACACGGTGACCTGCTCTGACACACTAAGGATGCTGTAGAACTTAAACAGGGTGCATAGTGATTGACACCTGAGGAACCAGAGACTGGGGTAAGAGAGCGCAAAGAAATCTCTGGGCTAAAGAGCTGTTTCCCAAGGATGAATGAGAGATGAGGATTTAGCCTTGTTTCTGCTTTCAGGGTTTTTTTTAATATTTATTTATTTATTTATTTATTTATTTATTTATTTATTTATTATGTATACAGTGTTCTGTCTGTGTATATGCCTGCAGGCCAGAAGAGGGCACCAGACCTCATTCCAGATAGAACCACCATGTGGTTGCTGGGAATCGAACTCAGGACCTTTGGAAGAGCAGGCAATGCTCTTAACCACTGAGCCATCTCTCCAGCCCCTGGTTTCAGGTTTTGAAGGCCAACTTTTTTTGGGGGGGGGGGTTGGTTTTTCGAGACAGGGTTTCTCTGTAGCTTTGGAGCCTGTCCTGGAACTAGCTCTGTAGACCAGGCTGGCCTCGAACTCACAGAGATCCGCCTGCCTCTGCATCCCAAGTGCTGGGATTAAAGGCGTGCACCACCACCGCCCGGTTTCGAAGGCCACTAAACGTGCCTTCAGGCTGGTCCCTAACCCAAACCCACCTCTGCCTAAATCTTAGTAGGAACCCCACCCCCGGTCGTGAAAGAGGCACTGACCACCCTGTGTGTTGGCAGCTATAATCCCAGAACACAGGAGGCTAAGATGGAAGAATCACAAGTTTGAGGCCAGCTTTAATGAAATTCAGTCTCAAAAGTGAAAGCAGGTGCTGGAGGTACTGCCCAGCAGTTAACTGCTCTTGTTATGTCCAGTGGCTCACAGCCACCAGCTCCAGGGGGTCCCTCACGTCCAGCCTTTATGTGCGCCTTCATTCACACACACATATCCACATACAGGCATACATATGTCCACATAATGTAAGTGAAAAGAGTTTGTAACTGAAAGAAATGCCTGGCTGCGACCTGGTCCTGCCCATTATAGCTCTAAATGGTAGCCACCAAAGCTCAACTGGCATACCCAGATTTTTGTTTTGTTTTGTTTTGTCAAAGAGCAGCTTTTGTTCCTCCTAATTAGCAACTAGTTTGGTGAGTGCTTATCTGTAGATACTGTTTTTAGTTCAGTGAGAGAGGAGAAAATAGAATGAACTTCCAGAACCCTTAGAGCTCAGATTCTACTAAGAAGGAACCAGAAGTTGAAAGTTGCATCTAAAACATGCTGGGCTAGGGTGTTTTTCCCCCCCAGTGGTAAAATGCATATTTAGCATATATGGGACTCCAGGTTTCATCCTTAGCACTAATAAATAAAATATGTACTAGTATTTTTGACTTGGGTACCTAGAGCCCTATTGGGAGTCACCACTCTCCCATACCTTTCCAGTGTCACCATTCCACAAGGACCAGCACCAGACCATTCCATTCCATTTACTTGCTGAAGGACTCTATGTTTGGGCACCTGGTCACATGTTGAACAGGGTATAAACAACTTTATGTCTGACCAGCAAGGCCATTTCTGTACAGGATGACGAATACAGTGTAGGATTGGCCTTGACCTCAAGGATCCTTGGAGAACTTTGGGACACACCAACTCTTAGAATCTAGAAACATGAAGACTAAGTTTATCACACACACACACACACACACACACGATATAAAATCATGGCCTTGGAAAAACCTAGCTGGGAATCAAACTACTCCATGAAATGGTGGGCTTTGTGAATCTTCTTTATTCCTAATAATAGCCAGCATAATTGACCACTTAGATGTGCTAAGCACTGTCTCAGCTCTTTGACAATCTTATAAGGTAAGTACTGTTTTCTTTCTTACATTATAAATGAGACTACAGCTGGAAGGGTAGAGTAATCTCCAGGATTGCACAGCCAGGGGCAAACCAGTTAGCCCCCTTTCTACTGCTGTGATGGGTGCTGGCACTCATCACTGACTAGTATAGTAGATGTCAAAGGTTTAAGAAAAACTTAAGCTGGGTGTGGCAGTACACATCTATAATCCTAGCTTTTAGGAGATAGAAACAGGAAGATCTAGGTCATCCTCAGCTGTATAGCATGGACAGCCTGAGCTGTGCAGTTCCTGTCTTAAGAAAAGGAAGGAAAAGGATTCCAACCTTACAGCACTAGGTTTTTGTTTGTTTGTTTTTGATTGTTTTGAGGTGGTCTCGAGCACATCAGGCTGGCTTCCTATTTCCTGTGTGGAAGCGGATGACTTGGAACTCTGTAATCTCCTACCTCCCGGGACAGCACTACAGGCATGTAAAAACACTAGTTTATGGGGTGCTGATAATCAAACTCAGGACTTAGGACATGTTAGGCAAGGATTCTCCCATCAGAGCTGTGTGCCCAGCCTGAAAAGCACTGTTCTGAGCTTTCATGTGCACTTGAATCCCCAGGAAGACTTGTTAGCTCTCAGGCTGCCTCTTCTGACGAACCTCTAAGAGTTCTGACTTAGCAGGACTGGGTGAGACTGTAGAATTTTCATTCTCATCAGATCTCGGCTGCTGCTACTGTTGCTGCTAGGAATAGTTTTGAGAATCACTACCCAAAAAGTTTCCCTGATGCCGGGGAAATGATTATTTTCATTCTGTGTTTCTAGAAGTGCCACGCTATGCAGAAATGTAATTTAATTCCTGCTTTTGACTCCCTGAGAATGGTACCTATCATCTTTCACTAACGTCCAGATGTTTATCAGATCCGAGAACATCCAAACATCACTCCTCAGTCTTTATGTCCTGTTTGTCTCTCAGCTCCTTGATTCTGGCTGCCTTCTAAGGTCCTGCCCATGCTTCCTGGCCTGTTCTCCTTTGCTGGCCGTCTTTCCATAGACAGCCGGTGTCTCGTTCTCCAGTTCTTTATCCTTAGGGCTATTCTATTCCCAGCAGTTCCCTGGGCAGAAATCCTGCAGTCTAGAAAACAAGTATTGTCAATTCAGTGCCAAGTGTTTTGAAAGAGGGAGGAGCCTGTTGGGGTAGGTTAGGTGTATTTCTCCATCTCTTCCCTTAGTCATTCTCTAGAATTTGCCCATTCTGCACCTTGCTCTTTTATTTGATGCCATTTTTCTCACAGTCCTGATTCTCTCAGACAATTCTCAAGCCCGCTTACCGGACCAGGGCTCAGTTTCAGCATGCTCCATGAACATTGCTCCTGGCTAGTGAGATATCCACATTCAGGTCCTTGCTGCTTGGAGGCTGACCTCGTTGCTATCTGGCCAGCTCCAAGCTCCTGGGGAACAGCAGGAATGTCTCTCTTGCCCCTTCCCCAGAAAGTTTTTGGTACACTATTCCCAGCTTTTTCACAGCTTTATGTACATCTCAAGAAACATCACAGTCTATGGCTGCCCGACGATCTGGTCCCCACCTCCACCACGCCCCTGTAACTAAGCTTGCCGGTTCCTGAAACTTCCGCCTCTGCTGACTCCACATGTTTTTAACCCGCACTAGCCTCAGAAAGGCAAGATTTGTATAGTTTGGGGTTTCTCCTACAGGAATGAATCGAGAGGGGTATTGTGTTTTTGTTTTTCTTTTTCATATTGTTTTTATTTTGTTTTGTTTGTGAAGGCAGGGTAGAGTCCAGGGAAACATCCCCTCCATACTACATTTGCAAACCATCCTTTCAAAGAGCTATTTCAAAAGCAATAAGCAAGTGGTTCTGTGGTGAGGATGACAAACACGCCCTCAGGGTAGGTCAAGGGTGAGGAGGAGAGTTCTACTGGTCCAGACTCCATGGAAGAATGTCAGGCATGTGTCTTTAAAGTGCTGTATCTGAAAACAACTTAGATACAAGCCAAGGAGATCTACTTCAAGAAACTAGCTGCAGATATGAAGACATTGGTGCATAAGATGCTTATGGAGAATTTGAAGAGAATTGTTATTTAATTTGAGAATGGGGGGAAAGCAATATTTTGTATTATTGTATTATATATATTGTTATTTTAAAATAAGCATGTATAATTAAATAAATTAGATATTATAAATAGACACCTGACTATTTGATTGCTATTCCTAAAAGTTTAAGCACTCAAATTGATACATTTAATTTTTTTATAGATTTATTTATTTATTATGTATACAACATTTCTTCCATGTATCCCTGCCCGCCAGAAGAGGGCACCAGATCTCATTATAGATGACTGTGAGCCACCATGTGGTTGCTGGGAATTGAACTCAGGACCTCTGGAAGAGCAGTCAGTGCTCTTAACCTATAAGCCATCTCTCCAGCCCAATACATTTAATTTTTAAAAAATTCCCCAAACTTACCAAACATCTTTATTTCAAGTTGTAACATTCATTTTTCATAATACTGGGTAAGTAGGCCGGGTGTAGTGACACACACTGTTAAACCCAGCACTTGGGAGTCAGAGGCAGACCAGTTCTCTGAGTTCGAGGTCAGCCTGGTCTATTCATTGAGTTCCAGTACAGCCGGGGCCACATACTGAAACTCTGTCTGGAAACAACAACAAAATATTAGGTAAGTTAATAAAGTAATAGCTAACATGAGAAAAGATGTTTGAAACTGTGTGGAAACCAGAAGACACTTGCTAAAGAGCGGGCCTGAGTTTCTGTTTACCGGCAGCAGCACGGTTTCAGGGAGCCTTAAACTGACACCACCCAGGGAGGGCCAGTGCCTGACATCCCAAACACTAGGAAAGATTCAGTAAGATCACCATATGTACCTGAGGCCAGGACCCCTAGACAAACGTCAGCCAATCAGGGTCCTGAGCCCTGGAAATGCTCTCACCCCAACCTCTACTGTGATAAAAATCCCTACCCCAACTGGGACTGGGCATTCTCTACTTTGAACCATTGAATGAGAGTCCAAGCTTAAACTTGCATAAAGGCTCTTTGTTTTTACATATGAGTGCAGTCTCCACGGTGGTTTTGGGGGACCCCACAATCTGGGCATCCAGATTTCAGAGATAGAGATGACTGATTCTGGATTGTGCTTTCTTTTTTAAAAAACAAGCTTTAGTTGAAGCCAAATAATTCATACTCAGAGTGTGGTGTTACAGTTATAATGTATAACCTAGCTTATATTTAATGTGTATCTTATATGTATTCTGTTATTGTGATAGTATGTTTTGCTGGGCTGGTTATGGTTTCTGGTGAAGCCACTCAAATGTGTAAACAAGGAGCCGTGGAGGAAAATGTTCTTTTCTAAAAGCATTTGCCCACAAGGGTATATTTAACATATTTCTCTGTTACTGATGATCCCTCTCTCCCTCCCTCCCTTCCCCTTTCCCCCCCCCACCCCGTTTGTTTGTTTTGTGACAGGGTTTCTCTGTGTTGCCCTGGGTGTCCTGGAACTCACTCTGTAGACCAGGCTGGCCTCAAACTCAGAGATCCACCTGCCTCTGCCTCCCAAGTACTGGGATTAAAGGCATGCTCTATTATTAAAAAAAGAAAAATCAGGGCTGGAGAGATGGCTCAGAGGTTAAGAGCACTGTCTGCTCTTCCAGAGGTCCTGAGTTCAATTCCCAGCAACCACATGGTGGCTCACAACCATCTACAGTGAGATCTGGTGCCCTCTTCTGGCCTGCAAGCATACATGGAAAGAATGTTGTATACGTAATAAATAAATCTTTAAAAAAAAAATCAGTTACAAGCTCCATATTATTTTTAGAAAACAGAAATTGGGTTTCATCTTATTTTTATATATATATTTTAATTAAAAAAATTAATTAGCCTACACAGCATTAGGTTTGATTACAGGCTTTTTAAATAAAATTTTTGTTGATTCTCCTCTCCCCCTTCTCTCTTCTCCCCCCCCCAACTTAATTATTTTATTATTTTTTAGCATTTTAAGGCAAGAATCTCATTCTGGCTCCTAGGCTGGCCCTGAACTCTACAGACTTATGTGTAAGTCTTGCCTCAATCTCTCCAGCAGGCGTGACTACAGGAGGTGCATACTACCACTTTCTGACTCAGAAAAACATTTTCAATGAAAGATGTCCACGTTCCTTATTGATACTGAAGATAGACACCATCTCTAAACCTTAAACTAAATATCTTCTCTTTTTAATTCTCATAGCTGCTGTTGTGACACTGGGCAAGTGAGACCTTGGCAGGTCGGGTGAGGACAGAATATGCCCTGCAGAGAGAGCTTGAGTGGAGTTTATTGAGTTTTATTGGGAGAGTAGCCGGGAGGGTGGGTAGGGAGAGACAGGGGGGGCAGGGAAGGGGAGATGGGAGTGAGCGGAGCTTGTCTCTTAAAGGGACCTTTGCACCTGCGTACAGTCAGTACGTGTACTTGCCATATGCAGAGAGGTGCCATGTTCCCAAGGGACAGGCCAAGATATGCCTGGATACTAACAGCTACTGCCTTTGTAAAAAGTGATCGTTACACTTGAAAATGTTTCCCATGTGTGTGTTGCTCACCTGTAATCCAGCACTTAATAGGCACAGGTGAGTAAAGATTTAAGACCAGGCCGGGCAGTGGTGGTGCAAACCTTTAATCCTAGCACTCGGGAGGCAGAGGCAGGTGGATTGCTTTGAGTTCGAAGCCAGCCTGGTCTACAATAGCTAGCTCCAAAGCTACAGAGAAACCCTGTCTCAAAAAAAAAAAAAAAAAAGGGAAAAGAAAGAAAAGAGAGAAAAGGGTCTTTGTCCAAAAGAAAGAAGTGCTGGTGTTGAGCCCAGCAGGTCAGAGAACATCTTTTGTGGATTTTTAGCATCCCTCAGACCCTCCCTGGAGATCTGTGAGGTTCTGGCTTTTCATAGTACGCTATCATGGATTGTTTTGTCTCATCCCTCAAATGCATGTTTTTCAACATGTGGACAAAAGAAAAAAACACAGCACTTCTGCATGCCGCAGTATTGCCCTCTGTCCAGGGAGCGCTCTGGGTGATGACTTGGCCACTGTTTTCACGGAAGCTACATACAAGGACAACTGACAAGCCAGCTGTTCAAGCTGGGTGTTTAAAAGGTATTTTCTGGAGAACCTGCCACATCAGGGGAAACTACAGTGACATTATTGCCATCGTGAAATTTTTAGTTTTCAAGTAAAAATAATCACTTTGGAAAACTATAGTTTTTTTTTATAACTTTGAGATATTTCTGGTAAGATCTGGTTTACAAATTTGATGTTTAAATTATATTAAATTTAAATATAATAAAATTTGGAAGGTCTGCATAACCAGCATACCAGAATCTTCAAAGTGCAAAGGAGAGTGTGGAAAATATATTGGTTTGGTTCAAGGTCTCCTCAATAGATCTGGGGAGAGGCTGAAATTTGTATTAGTTAGGTTCAGGGTTCCCCAGTAGATTAGGGTAGTGTGTGGGAAGTGTACTGGGTTAGTTCAAGGTCCTGCCTTGTAACTAACGTCAGGAAATCAATGCTAGATAAACTACAGTACACTGTCAAAGAGTAGCCATGATACATGGGAGGAAGTTATGAAGGAGCAGAAAAAGAAATGAGTCTGGTGTGGAATACCTGTTATCCCAGCACTTGAGAGTTGGAGCAAGAGGATCAGAAGTTCAAGCCTCAGCTATATATTGAATTTGTAGATAGCTCTGTCCTGTGTGAGGCCTCAGAATAACACACAGAGACACACAAACATAAATAGCAAGAAATGTATTTTTAAAATTTAAAAAGATGTGTAGAGAAAGACTTGCTCCAAGTCAGCAAGCCCTTCAATTGAACATGTGTTAAGCAAGAGTGAGCAGTCAGAAATAGGCTAGAGAATAAAAATAAGGACTATCCCGAAGGAACCATAACTTCTCAAGAATTTTACACCTTCTAAGAGTGGGATGAGACCAGCCTGGAAAGCACAGTCCAAGATTGTGTTTGCTGGGACACAGGTGATGCCCCAGCCAGCAGAAGCCATTTATTTGTCTGATTGCTGTCTACTCTGGAAGCTTTGCTTCCTCTGTTCCGTTGGGCTGAGGGTCTGTGCTCATCTGTTACAAGCATTTAGCCATGCTCACCTGATTAAGTAGGATTTTACTTCATTCTTGTTTTTTGCTGAAAGGAGACAAATCACTATGTAGCCCAAATTGGCACCCCAAAGCCCTAGTTGTCCCAGTTTAGCCTCCCGAGTGCTGAAGTTACAGATGTGTGCCAGCAGGCCTGACAGTATTGAGGACAGAACAAAACTGGTAAGTTTCTCTATTGAAGGTAGCAGACCTTAAACAAGAGAAGGGTTACAATAGATGCTACATTTGATCTTAACCCAGAGGTCAAGAAATGATAGAATGAAATAAATGGATGTAAGCTAGTTTATAGAATGAAATAAATGGATGTACGCTAGTTTAGGGTACCAAGGACAAAGCTGAATCTGGGGCTGGAGATGGAAAATATAGAAGGGGGATATGATTTTAGAGCAGGTGACCAGGGCTAGCCTTACACTGAAAAGGTGACGTGCATCAAGGTGGACCTTGGGAGACGTGACAGTGTGCTCTCTCCAAACAGAGGACATCTCGGGTCAAGGAATGGTGCAAAGGCCTCCAGACAGGATCCTACTTAGGGTTGGAGCCAAGTGGACCAGAGGGAAAGTGATTGGAGACATCACAGAGAAACTGGGCCAGATACTGTGGGGTCACAGCTTTGATTTCTCTCCTGGGTGCAAGGAGAAGGCTTGGAAGGGTGTTTTCTTGTTTTAAGCAACAATATAATCTAGGTTACGGGGAGGGGGGCTTTTCAAAAGCAGTCATAGGTTCAAAGCAGAACAGCAGAAAATACACAAAGCTGGACGGTCGATCAGTAGTAGAGCACTGGCGAGCTAAGTGCTTTAGGTCCAGTCTCCAGCACTGGAAAGGGTCAGCGGATCCTTGTTCCTGCCCTGCCCAGGCAGTCTTCTCATCTTCTGAATCCAACACACACACACACACACACACACGCAGTGCTACATTGGTTGTGCTCCATGAACCTGCTAGTACACCTAGAAATCTGAACTCCATAGTCTATGGACTGTGACAAAGACCAGTTAAATAACCCCCCCTCCCCTCCCCGCCCCCAGCTCCAGTGAATAGATAACTGAGTTTGTCAAAAGCCTCTTCTGGTTTATCTTTTCTTTCTTTTCTTTTTTTTTTTTTTTTTTGGTTTTTTGAGACAGGGTTTCCCTGTGGCTTTGGAGCCTGTCCAGGCTGGTCTCGAACTCACAGAGATCCGCCTGCCTCTGCCTCCTAAGTGCTGGGATTAAAGGCGTGCACCACCACCGCCCGGCTTATCTTTTCAACAGTTGAATGTTCACGCATGAATCAATAAATTGACCCTCTGGAGCATATCTGTGTGTCACAGCCTCTGTCCTGCTGTGACCTGCTCTTGCCAGAGAAGACAGAGCCACCCTCCTCTCCCAGTGCCCCTCTACACGTGTTGTAGGGTTCAAGTTGGTTCCTTTCTCTATCTCTTTGTCTTTGGTGCTTAGAATGAAATCCAGGGCTTTGCACAAGCTAGGCCCGTGTTCTGACATGGGACTCCGCTCTAGCCCCTCCCACTTAAGTGAGATGACCCACTTGGTTCAGTGCTTGTTGCCATTTCTTTGGTTTAAGGCTGGCCACACCCTGTTTCTTCCTAAAGAACTGAGGACATCTGTGTGACAGACTCTGGAAAGGATGTGACCAGGTCCCCAAGAGGCCGAAGAGATTGCTTTGCCCCCTGTGGTGGTGAAGACAGAGCACTCACTTCCTCCTGGGTTGGCTGGATCAGCAGTTCTTACCACAGTGGCGAAAAAGGAAATGGGCTTGTCCGTTTGACAGTTACACAGCTGTAAGTAAATCCCGATTAGCCAGCCAGTGGGTCTGCACTAGAAAGAGATGCTTGTGGGATAAGAAAATAAGATTGTGGCCGGCTTGGTGACAAGTACCTTTGATCCCAGAACTTGGAAGGTAGAGGTTCAAGGTCAACCTGGTCTACAGGTCAAGTTTCAGGCCAGAGCCAAGACTATATAGTGAGACCATGCCTACACACACACACACACACACACACACACACACACAGAGTGAGTGAGAGAGAGAGAGAGAGAGAGAGAGAGAGAGAGAGAGAGAGAGAGAGAGAGAGAGAGAGGAGAAAGTACAAAACAAAAAAGAAGATATTATTATTCAACAGCATTTCCTTGAAATAAAGTACCTTGAAATAAAGGGCCTCACTTCGTGGATGTGGGTGCTTGAGACACGTTTCTCTCAGTGCATGCTGGCCTCAGACTTATTTTGCTTTAGCCCCAAGTTCTGGAGAGACAGGCGTGCCCCACCAGACCAGCATCATCCTTTTTTGTTCGTTCGTTTGTTTTTCTGTATAGCCTTGACTGTCCTGGAACTCTCTCTATAGACCAGGCTGGCCTCCAACTCACAGAGATCTGCCTGCCTCTGCCTCCCAAGTGCTGGGATTAAAGGCGTGCGCCATCCCTGCCAGGCGAGCATCATCGTTTAAAAAGAAAACGTATTATTAGGACTCCCCCCTTCTCCCCCCATGCACCCCCCATGCAAATTCAGACCAGGCTGGCCTCAAACTCACAAAGATCCGCTTACCTCTGCCTCCGGAGTCCTGGGATTAAAGGCCTGCGCCACCACCGCCTGGCTGGCTCTCTGTAGCTTTCAGAGCCTCTCCTGGAACTAGCTCTTGTAGACCAGGCTGGCCTCGAACTCACAGAGATCCGCCTGCTTCTGACTCCCGAGTGTTGGGATTAAAGGCGTGCGCCACCACCACCTGGCTTCTAATTGTTCTTAATAAGAATAAACTGAAGGCCAGGCGGTGGTGGCGCACACCTTTAATCCCAGCACTCGGGAGGCAGAGGCAGGTGGATCTCTGTGAGTTCGAGACCAGCCTGGTCTACAAGAGCTAGTTCCAGGACAGGAACCAAAAGCTACAGAGAAACCCTGTCTCGAAAAATAAAAAAAGTAAAATAAAATAAAATAAAAAGAATAAGCTGAAGTCAGTTATCAGGAGTGAAAGCTGAAGAATCAGAGAAGCAGAGTGGCCAACCACTAGAGAGACCTTTTACCTCTACCAGTGCTCAGACCAAAGGGGCAATCCTGTCCTCAGGCTGCTTCCTCAGACTGCATTTGAGCTCCTGTCTCCTCACACCTTATAGTCCTCTCTCCACCCAGTCATACCCCTTCCTGTCTCCACCTCCCTAGTGCTGGGATTAAAGGTGTGAGTCACCACCACCTCGACTCTAGTGGTTTAGCTCTGCCAGCTGATCTTCAGGCAAGCTTTATTTGTTAAAACACAAACAAAATACCACTACACTGAAACTCCCTGGGCTGGTGGGGCAGACAGAAGTTCGTCTATTTCCGTGGAACTGAGGCATTGGGTCCTTTGACATGTGGTGCCTATGACTACAATGCACATCCACTCAAGGCTTTATCTGTTCTTTACACAGGCAGGGCTCCCTCGGTTCCCCCTTCCCAAAACCAAAAATAAGAACAGAACACTATTAGAACTGGTAAATTATTTCAGTAAGGTTACAGAATACAAAATAAATATATAAAACAGTAGTTTATATCACAATTTATTAAACATTCCACTTGCGACTTCTTTTGGACCATGGCATTTTTATGCAACTCTGGGCCATAGAGATAGAAAAACACAAGAGCGGGCAAGAGGGCTCAGCAGGCGCGAGCATTTCCTCTTCCAGGGGACCCATGCCAGAAGACTCACAACCACCTGGGACAAGGGATCCAACACCCTCTTCTGGCCTCTGAGGACACTGGTCCACATGTAGGGCACACCCAGATACACATGGTCGCTGTGTGACAATGATCCCTGGAGGCTCAGTCATCAGTTGATGTACTGGGAAAGATTAGGGGGTGTGGCCTCCTTGGAGAAGGTGTGTCACTCTGGTCGTGGAGGGTTTTGAAAGCCCACACTATGCCTGGTCTGTCCCTGTCTACTGCTTGTGGAGTAGGAAGGAGATCTCAGCTACTGCTCCAACACCCTGACTGCCTGCACGCTGTCATGCTCACCACCATGTTAAATACTTTCTTTTCTTCTTCCTCAGCACTACCTGTGAGGTGGCTGCCATCTCTTTTGCATCATTATGGCTGCCCTCCTGCCTCTGGTGAAGTTCAAGGTCCACAAAAACAGGACCAAGAAGTTCACCCAGCACCAGTCAGACGGATATGTCAAAATTAAGCAAAACTGGCTAAAACCCAGAGGTGTCGAGAGCAGTGTACAGAAGAAACAAGGGAGCCGGGCGGTGGTGGCGCACGCCTTTAATCCCAGCACGTGGGAGGCAGAGGCAGGCGGATCTCTGTGAGTTCGAGACCAGCCTGGTCTACAAGAGCTAGTTCCAGGACAGGCTCCAAAACCACAGAGAAACCCTGTCTCGAAAAACCAAAAAAAAAAAAAAAAAAAGAAGAAACAAGGGCCAGATCCTAATGTCCAGCATTGGTTATGGGAACAGCAAGAAAACCAAGCACATCTGCCTAGCGGTGTCAGGAAGTTGCTGGTTCACAATGTCAAGGAGCTGAAAGGACTTCTGATGTCCAGCAAATCTTACTGTGCTGAGACTGCTCACAACATTTCCTTTAAGGAACATGGTAGAAAGAGCAACATAGCTGGCCACCAGAGCCACCAACCCCAATGCCACCAGAGTCACCAACCCCAATGCCACCAGAGCCACCAACCCCAATGCCACCAGAGTCACCAACCCCAATGCCACCAGAGCCTCCAACCCCAATGCCACCAGAGTCACCGACCCCAATGCCCCCAGAACCACCAACCCCAATGCCACCAGAGTCACCGACCCCAATGCCACCAGAGCCACCAACCCCAATGTCGGGCTACCATAGCTTGCATGCATGTTTTAATGCATGTTTAAATAAAACCACAAAAACTGCTGAAAAGCAACCACCACAACAGCCTGTCCTGGAACTAGTTCTGTAGACCAGGCTGGCCTTGAACTCACAGAGATTCGCCTGCCTATGCCTCCTGAGTGCCACCCCCGCCTGACCATTTTTATGGCTTTTAATTCCCTTCCATAAATTGTTTTCTAAAATGGATTGCTACTTCCACACTGTGTCTGATACGTTGGATTATCACTCCACTAGACCCGTGTAAAAGCTGGGTTTTATCTCCAGGGTCCATATGGATGTGTGTGGTCTGTGCTGCCTCCGAGGACCTTGTCTAGGTCCGTGGTCCTTCTGCAGCCAGGGACCATGTTCGTGGTCTGTGCTGAGATTGTGTGAAGCCCATGACCCCTGTTCCCAACGACAGTGAAGAGCAAGGATGGTATCGATTGTATTTGTATGGTATGGATGAGTGCAGATACATAGTTGAAAAAGAGGGACACGGAAGGATTCTGTGACAACCTTTACTATCCACCAACCTCCGCCCCAAATAGCAGCCTAAACAGGAGGCCGTCGAAGAGAAAATGTGTGGCAAGGATGCTGAAGTTGGCTCTCCACAATTGATGGCTTCTGGTGGAGGTGTGGGAGGGGAAGGGCTCAGTTTGAAGGGGCAGGCTACTGGGAGTTTGACCATGCTCTGGCGGTGGGCGTAACCACTGTTTTTCATAAGGAAACCAAGCACAAGTTTAACTCATCCAGAGTCACACAGCAGCAAACGGTAGGCGAGGAAGGAGGCCTAGGCTGGGAACTCTGGCTGCAGTTTATGGTTGTGTTTGTTTGTTTGTTTGTTTGTTTTGCTATGGTTGAGATAGATGGGGTCTCCCTAAGTACCTTAGCTAGCCTAGACCTTAGTATGTAGACCAAGCTGGCCTAAAAAATATCACAGAGATTCACCTGCCTCTGCAGGCACCAGGCATACATGTGAAGTACATACACACAACACACATGGAGACAAAACACCCACACACATAAAATTTAAAATTTTAATTTAAAAAATGTAAATATTTTTATTTATATTTTTGTTATGTGTATACAGGCTCCTGTGGAGGCTGAAAGCAGATGTTGAATCCTATGGAACTGGGGCTACAAGCCGTTGAGTCCTTGGGGACAGAAGCAAGTACACTTAGCTTCTGAGTCGTTTCTGTTGGCCCCGACTTGAAAAAGCTTTAGACATTGCCGGGCGGTGGTGGCGCACGCCTTTAATCCCAGCACCCAGGAGGCAGAGGCTGGCAGATCTCTGTGAGTTTGAGGCCAGCCTGGTCTACAGAGCGAGTTCCAGGACAGGCTACAAAGTTACCGAGAAACCCTGTCTCAAAAAACCAAAAAGAAAAAAAACCCAAAAACTTTATAGACATCTATTTTTATGTGAGTTTATGATAAAAACAGCTTCTCCATCAAGTTTCTGACTCCCTACGTGTGTCATCTGTCCTCACGAGAACAGTGCCTACTCTACAAGAAGACACAGTACAGGTTTTTGTTAGTTTGCTTCCTGGGTGACCTTGAACTCACTCTGTGAACCTACAGGAGTATAAAATGAAATGTACAATGTACAACAGGTCTGAGTGACAGCTGTCCTTGCCATTAGAAATGCTGTCCTATGAAAGAGGTGGGCAAGTGACAGCCAAGACATGGCAATGCTTTGGCATGCAGAAGTGCTGTATGTGAACTGCCCTTTTATCAATATGATGCTAATATACTTGTACTTAGGGACTGGAGAGATGGCTCGGTACTGGCTGCTCTTCCAGAGGATCTGGGTTCAGTTCTACAAGGTAGCTCACAGCTGTTTGCAATTCCAATTCCAGGTGATCCGACACCCTTACATAGATATGAATGCAGGCGAAACACCAATGCACATAAACAAAACAAACAAAAACATGTGCTTGAGGGCTGGGATTTTCCTCAACTCAGTAGTAGTTGCTGCTGCACTAAGGAAGCAGGGAAAACGGACGCTGGTGTTTTCTCCTGGCTTGCTTGCAAATTATACAATGGTGACCACTGAGTTCAGTTCACCAGGTTTCTCCCAAGGAGCCAGGAGTCTCACAAACCACTTCTTTAATGCTTTCATTTCAGATATTAGCACAATAAAAAGGCAGTTTATTTGTCTATACTGCTATGAAAATATATTTGACTTCACACCACCCCTGGTACCATCTTGAGGCCTCCAGGATTCCTCAAAATCCGTAAGCTTTTTTAGCCACCTTAATTTTATGGTTTTGCCAGGCAGTAGAGGCTCACATCTTTAATCCCAGCTTTCAGGAAGCAGAGGCAGGTGCATCTCTGAGTTTGAGGCCAGCCTGCCTGGTCTACAAATCCAGTTTTAGAACAGCCAGGGGTGGTACACAGAGAAACCCTGTTTTAAAAAATAAAATTATGATTAAAATAACATATTTTTGGGTTATTGAGACAGTGTCTTGCTGTGTAGCTCTGGGTAACCTGGACCTTATAATCCTCCTGCCCCAGCCTCCCCAATACTGGGATTGCAAGTATATTGCAAGTATATACCACCATACCAAGCTCCACTTCACAGGTTTGTTGTGTATTTGAGTATGTCCTAGGCAGAAGCAGATGAATCTTTGTGAGTCTGAGACCAGCTTCCTCTACAGAACAGCCAGGACTACTTTAAAAATCCTTTCTCAAAAAAAAAAAAAAAAAAAAAAAAAGGCCAGGTGGTGACGCTCACCTTTAATCCCAGCACTTAGGAAGCAGAAGCAGGTTTGTCTCTGAGTTCAAGGTCAGCCTGATCTATAGCGTGAGTTCCAGAACAGTGTTGGGAAATATTGTTTTCAGGTGTGTGACTTTTGTTTACGCTGTATTTGTTTAACTCTGTGAAGCTGTGATTCTTTGCCTGTCTAAACCGCCTGATGGCCTAATAAAGAGCTGAACAGCCAATAGTGAGGCAGGAGCAAGGATAGGCGGGGCTGACAGGCAGAGAGTGTAACCGAGAATGAGGGAAAGAAGACCAACAAGAGAACAAGGAGAGGAGGACCTCAGGGGTCAGGCAGCCAGCCACACAGCAAGCCACGGAGAAAGAAGAAAGGTGTACAAAATAGCGAAAGATAAAAGCCCAGAGGCAAAAGGTAAACAGGTTAATGTAAGTTTAAGAAAAGCAGGCAAGGTGGCTGGAGAGATGGCTCAGAGGAATAGAGTACTGGCTGCTCTTCCAGAGGTCCTGAGTTCAATTCCCAGCAACCACATGGTGGCTCACAACCATCTGTAATAAGATCTGGTGCCCTCTTCTGTACTGCAGGATACATGAAGGAAGAAAACTATATACATAATAAATAAAAATCTTAAAAAAAAAAAAAAGAAAAAAGAAAAGCAGGCAAGAAACAAGCCAAGCTAAGGCCGGGCATTCATAACTAAGAATAAGCCTCACCTCCATGTGTGGTTTATTTGGGAGCTAGTTGGTGGACCCCTCAAAAAAGCAAAAGAGTAAAATGTCACACAATAGCCACGGCTGCTGTACAGAGAAACCCTGTCTTTAAAAAAAAAAAAAAAGACAACCAATAAATATTTAATGTGAAATAATAGATATGGCATGGTAATGGTGGAAAATTACAGCCTGCCCTAGAAGTTTTCTAATTGGCATAATAGCCTCAGAGATGTGCTATATAGACTCCCTTAGAGCAAGGAGCTGCTACATCATTGGGCCACAGCTATCAGCTTCTTCAGGACCTCAACATCAGGCAGCAGCTACACCCATCTATTAGGAGATGTATTGTGGAATATTTGTACACTGTGTGAAGATATAGTGCTGTTATTGGTTTAACAAAGAGCTGAATGGCCAGTACCTAGGCAGGAGATATAGGTGAGATTTCCAGGCAGAGAGAGAGGAAGTAGAAGATGGATCTAAGAAGAGGTCACGGAGGCACAGAAATGAGTCGGACACAGAATGGGAAAGAAGTAAAAGCCACGTGGTAGAATGTAGATTAATAAAAATATGGGTTAATTCAAGTTATAAGAGCTAGTGAGGAAAACCTAATCTATAAGCCAAGCTTTCGTACTAAGAAGTCTCCATGTCATTATTTGGGAGCTGGCTAGAAGCACAGAAGAAGACTCATTACAGATATGGGCTCAGTGCTGAACAACAAGTGACTTGTTTATTTTTGTTTTGTTTTTCAAGACGGGGTTTCTCCGTGTAGCTCTGACTATCCTGGAACTCTGTAGTTTGGCCTGTCTCTGCCTTCCAATGCTGGGATTGAAGGTGTGCACCACTGTGCCCAGCAGGCTCCCAGTTTTTTGCTTCAGAACTTTCTGCTTGGGAGGTTCTCCTTTGGTCAAGCTTGTCATACATCTTACCTCAGTTCATTTCCGTTTCTACCATCATCCAGTGGTGGTAAGCCCTCAATGTCTACTTTCAGAGAACTGAACCTTGGATGCTGTTTGATCATTTCAGTAGATCTTTGTTTTATAAGAGAAATCTAGATATCTGTGCTAGGGTGTTGTGCACACTAAACAAGTGCCCCTACACCTGCCCTCCTTAAGAGTTATTTATCATATTTATCAGTGTTTTCCCTGCCTGTTATTTACATGTATGCACATGTATGCCTGATGCCACAGAGGTCCAAAAAAAGACCCCAGATCCCTGAAACTAGAGTTAGAAATGATTGTGAGCCAGGAACCAAACTCTGCTTCCCCCGTAAGAGCAAGAAGTGTTCTTAACCACTGAGCCCCTCTCTATTTTTTTATTTTAAGACAAGGTTTTACTCGATCTCTCAGGCAGGTCTTCTGACCCTCCTGGTATCACTGGATTGTGCCACTAGGCCTAAACAAAGATTTTTTACATATTTTGATGGCGTATGTCTTTTTTTTAAATTCTAACAAATTAATTACTACTAAAAATGCTTTATCCTTTTTAAACTAAATAGCATGCTCAATTTTTTTAAAAATTGAAATGTCTCTATTTTTCTTTCTCTTTTCTCTCTACAAACAGTATTTATTTTAATGAAACTGGTACAATGTCCCTAAACCCATATCCCAAGCCAAATAAAATTAAAAGATAGTGTTGTTTTTGTAGATACTTCTACATGAATAACAATTTTGTTTTGCTTTTCAAGCCAGAGTTTCTCTAGGTAGCATGGTTGTCCTCGAGCTCGCAGAGATTGACTTGCCTCTGCTCCCGAGTGCTGAGATTAAAGACGTGTGCCATCACCACCCAGCTTATAAATTTTTAAACTGATAAAGATAGAACTTTGTTGGCATCTTCTGACAGGGTTACATATCTGTGTCTGTGTGTGGGAATGTGCATGTGAGTATAGTGCCTCAAAAGTCCAGAAGAGGATGTCAGATCCCCAGGAGCTGGAGCTGTTAGCTGCCTGATGTAGGTGCTTGGTACCAAACTCAGGCCTCCTGCAAGAGCAGCAGTGTTCTTAACTGTCAAAGCCAGCCCTTTGACAAGACTTAACTTTTAAATGCTTCCTTGCCCTCTGGACCTCCACTTTAGGCTAGAACATCGCAAAGCCCTCATCAGAGAAGCTCTGTGTGCAGTAGATGATGATGAACACAGAACCCACAATTGGCTTAGATAAAGAGAATAAGAGACTTTGAAACGCTCCGCCCAGAATGGAACATGTACATCACACCCTCCACCCAGAGACTCAGGGACCATTGCAGAAAAGCCAGAGAGGGTGGGTGACTATAAGGAACAGTGTGTTCTGCACAGCAGGGCAGCTGCACACATGAAGCTGTGACAGCATGCGCAAGACCTCCACATCCCCAAGCAAGTCCAAATCCCAACATGAAGAGGGACACTGGACACACATTTCTACTTCTAGCAGAGGAACAACTGGTGACTGACAGCTGCCGATTCGGTGTGAAGGGAGGTGAAGAAGGGTAGATCTGGATGAGCTGGGGGAGGGAGGGCTAATGTGATCAAAACATAGTGTACTAAATTCTCAAAAAGCTAGCAAAAATATAGAAAATAAAACATTTTCAGTGAAGCTATCTTTGGAGTTAGTCATTTGTCTTAGCCATCGCTGGCATCATGTTGGATGTCAAACTCTTTGGGTTCAGGCATTCAGGCTTTAAAAGCAGCTTCAGTTTGGGGAACATTCATTTTTTCCAGGGTTTGTTTCTATTGCATCTTCCATCTCCCACTGAAAATTATAGCCAAGGAGTGAAGCAGTTGTACTAGAACTCCAGGGCCAGTCAGAAGGTCCCTGCGAACACACCAGGGGACCTTCCTGCTCACTATGAACCTGGAAATGTACAATTTTGAAAATAGTAGCCTCTCTGTTGGAATTTTTCAAAGGAGAGCGAAATATGGAGGAGACTGTGGTCTGACCACCAAACAGCAGCTCAGTAAGAAGAGAAGATAATTAATACTCAACACTGAAATTCAAAGGACCAGATGTGCACAGTGCCAGTTTTGAGTGCCCTTTTGAATATAACATTACAAAGAAACTATTTTCAACAGTAAAAATACAATTGAGAGGAAGGGGAAAAACTAAACAGTTGAATGACACCACCCATACACGTTATTGTCAGCAATCCTCTGACCTTCAGAGAAACCCAAGTGAGTGAGCTGGAACCGTCTGTCTTTAACAGTTGGGTTTGGGGTTTCTTGTCATTTCCTGTCCTGTTCAATGACCTTAATTTAATATAAACCCCCCAAGTCTTTGGTGGAAGGTTTTCCCCTCCCAGACAGACATATTGAAGATGCTTCATGTGGGGTTTTCTGTACAGCAGAGGTCTTAAGTGAGCAATCTCTCACTCTGGGATTTGCAAACCCATCAGCTCCCATTTTCTTTTATGTATCACTAAAATACTTATTGTTTAGAATTTTTGATATTTCAAGTAGTTTATTTGGGAAATATGTTCTTTTAAATGTGTCTTGATTTTAAAAAATTGAAAAAATATCTCTATCTCAATGATGTTTGTTTGCAAATATTCTTTTTTTTTATTTTTTTGGTTTGTTTTGTTTTTCAAGACAGGGTTTCCCTGTGTAACAGTCCTAGCTGTCCTGGAACTAGCACTTGTAGACCAGGCTGGCCTCAAACTCACAGGGATTCACCTGCCTTTGCTTCCTGAGTGCTGGGATTAAAGGCATGCGCCAAATATTGGCCCAGCTCAAATATTCTTTATTTAAACCCTTATGAAAACGTTGCCTGTCTTGTGAAACAGATATTTTTTGAGCTAACAAATATGGCAATGGTAAAAGTAAGTCACTTGTATTGAGAAATGAAATACTCAAATTATTGTTTTATTTATATGTTACGTTTTTAGGGTTTTTGTTGTTGTTGTTTGCTTTTTAAGATAGGCTCTCTCTATGTAGTCCTGACTGTCCTGAAACTTACTGTGTAGACCAGGCTGGCCTCTAATTCACAGAGATCCACCTGTCTCTACCTCTTGAGTGCTGGGTCTAAAATCATGTGCTCCCATGCCTGGCTTCATTGGGGATTTGCTCTAGGGTGCCATGCATACCAAGCAGACAAGTCACACCCTACAGATACAATGTTGGTGTAGGAGGTCTTTCTGTTTATGTGTTGCTTTCAATGGTTAATGAATAAAGAAACTGCCTTGGCCTTTTGATAGGACAGCACTTAGGTAGGCGGGGAAAACAGAACTGAATGTTGGGAGGAAGAAAGCAGAGTTAGGGAGAAGCCATGGATCCTCTGCCTGAGATGGACACTGGTTAGATCTTTCCCGGTAAGCCACTGCCACGTGGCAATATATAGATTAATAGAAATGGGTTAAATTAAAATGTAAGAATTAGCCAATAAGAAACTAGAGCTAATGAGCCAAACAGTGTTTTAGTGAATACAATTTCTGCCTGGTTATTTTGGGGCTAAGCTAGCCAGGCAGCCAGGACGAACAAGTAGGCCCCCTCCCTACAACAC
This sequence comes from Chionomys nivalis, assembly GCF_950005125.1. Classification (NCBI taxonomy): domain Eukaryota; kingdom Metazoa; phylum Chordata; class Mammalia; order Rodentia; family Cricetidae; genus Chionomys; species Chionomys nivalis. The sequence goes on along the minus strand of NC_080092.1, from coordinate 43,641,540 downwards.
AATGTCAACATTGTATCTGTACTTTCCTAGACTGAAGTTGATTACTAATATCATTTTATAAGATTTGTTTATGCTGGGCATAGTGGCATTCACCTGTAATTCCAGCAACTGGAGGATGGACACAAGAGGGTCACGTAGGCCAAGATGGCCTTGGATTCTTTTCCTGATCCTCTTGCCTCCACCTCCCAAGTGCTGGGATTATACCAGCATTTTGTGGGGGGGGGAGAGAAACAAAAATGGGTGAGCAAAAAGTTCCCATTATTTTGTGTGAGAGAGTGTGTATGTGTGGGAGCGCACCCATGCCTCCATATTCACATGGAGGTCAAAGGGCATCCATAGGAGTTAGATGAGTCCTTTCCTTCCACCTTGCAGGTTTAGGGCATTGAATTCTGGTTATCAGACTTGGCAGTAAGCACCTTTCCTTCTAAGCCGTCTCTTAGCTCCTAGGCTGCCTTCTTTTAACTTCTTCACATCCAGCCTTTGTTAGTTGCTACCTACATAGTCCTAATTAAACATCTCCTTAACAAAATTTTTCCTGCTTTAAGCCCCACCCACTTTTTAAAATCATGAACCTCAAGGTCAAACTATATGTTGTAGCATGAATTTTAATTGGTCGTAATAATAAAAACCCAGAGTCAGATATAGGGGTTTATGCTGAAGATAGAGAAGCAGAGAGGCCAAACACTAGAGAGTTCCTTTACCTCTACCATTGCTCAGACCGAAGGGGCGATCCTGTCCTCAGACTGCATCTCCAGACTCCATCTGTCTTCACCAAGCCTCAGACTTCCCTGAGCTCCTGTCTCCTTCTGCCTTATATTCCTCTTTCCACCCAGCCTTATCACTCCTGTAAAAACATAAAAGATCACTACAGTACGTGCAAGCTGCATATGTTTGGCCTGTGGATACAGGCGTGATGAAGTTTCACAATAAGAACCCAGAAGTGACTTGTTGACACTTTCGAAATGTCCTAATGTGGGAATGTATCTTCAATGACATCATGCACAGACATCTTAATTCTCCTGTGTTGATGGATTGGTTTCCAGCTGGATCTGATCATTGAGAGTCAGTTGAGTAATAAGAGCTCCAACCTAACCAATTGCTTGGTCTGTTGATGGATTTATAGCTTGAAGGTATTACTAAGGTTATGGGAACTCAATGTTTAGACCAAGGAGCTCACTGGACACACATTTGTGAGGACTGTCCCTGGTCTTTCCTTTCCTTTCCTTGTTTGCTTCCACACCCTTCCACCAGAATGCTCTGCCTCATTGAGAAACAAGAGAGCCAGCCAGTTGCCCACCAAGTAGAACCTTGAAAACCAGGAGTCAAACATAAACCTCTGCCCTTTGAAGTTGGTTGCTGGGTCTTTGTCACAGTGATAACTGGCCAACGCTGGGAATTTAGACGATCTTTGCTAAGGACTTTCATGAGTTGTGATTTGTATCCCAGATGAAAGCAAAGATAAAAGGCGTGTGTACACAGTGCGTGCGGCCAAGCCAATGTGGCCTCATCTGGACAGGGAGGTGAGCAGCAGGAAGGCTCTCTGCTGTTCCTGGAGAGTACAGAGGCCAAAGGAAACAACTCAGGACACTGCACTGAAGCTGGCTGTTCTGGGTACAGGGCGGGTTCTCTGTGCCATCACACTCTGTGGGAGCTGCTGCCAGCCCCACGCTAGCTGTGTCATCTCCACCCTGGATTGGTGACTTTCCTATTGCTGTGGTAAAATACTCTGACAAAAGCAATCTGCCGTGGTGTTAGCTGTCGACTTGGCATAATCTGGGATCACCTGGGAGTTGTGCTTCGGGAGCACGCCTTTGAGCCGTTGATGTGGGAAGACTGAAAATGGACAGAATCATTCCCGGGCTTGGGGGCCTGCACTGATTAAAAGGAGAAATTGAGATGGCCGCATGCATTCGAGCTTTCTGCTTTCTAACGTGGATGCAAAGTGTGACTGGATAGCTTCCCCAGGCTCCTCTGCCGCAGCTTCCCTGCCATGACAGACTGTAGCCTAGAACTGGGAGCTACGTAAAGCCTTTCTCATGTGGCATCTTCAGTCGGGAAGCAGAGAGTGACGAACGCTTGTGCCCTGCTGCCTTCCTCCTTTTAGTGCAATCCAGGAAAAAGTGCTGCCCACTTGAGAGTAGTCGCCTCCCTTCAATGAACCTAATCACCATACTCAGCTAATCTAACCTAAAAGTTCCTTCACCCATGTGCCTAGAGGCTTGTCTCCTAAGTGATGCCTATCCTGTCAGGTTGACCAGCAAAACGATCACACTCCCCCATTGCTTCCCTGCCCTCGGATACCTTACACTCATTGTCTCCAGAGTCTATAGATAGCGACCTCTCCAGGTTAGTAAACTGCCCATGGTGGGTCTAGCTACGAAGCTAAAACATTTGGGCTTTCACTTGAAAACCACCTGGGGAGTGGTTGGAAAAAGGAGGAAATCCTGAGGTCCCCGGTCTCTGTTGGGGAGATGCTGCATAAAGGTGGCTTTGATACTTTATTTTTAAACAATCTTTAAATAAGACTTTGTATGTACTAGATAATATTCCAAAACAGTTATACTTTATTTCCTTAATATTTATTCTTTCCCTCTTCTCTCTCTCTCTCTCTCTCTCTCTCTCTCTCTCTCTCTCTCTCTCTCTCTGTCTCTCTTTCTCTGTGTGTGTGTGTGTGTGTGTGAGTGTGTGTGTGTGTGTGTGTGTGTGCCTGCAAAGGCTAAAAAAGAACATCTGATCCCCTGGAACTGAAGACACAGGCAGCTGCGAGTCCCCTGGTGTGGGTGCTGGGAACTGAACTTGGATCCTCTTACAAGAGTCTTAGAGTCTCTTAACTGCTGAGTGGTCTCTCCCGCTCCTGTTATTTAATCTTCCAAATAGCCCAGGCAAATAGTGGCTGTCCTTATCCCCAAACTATAGATGAGGAAACCATAGATTGGGAAGTTGAGGAGCTTGCACAAGGTCCCACAGCCTCTCAGAACCAAACATCTCCCATTCACTGAGTGCCATTATGTTAAACCTACATCTTCTGAAGTGCTCACATTTAGAGATAAACTGCAAAGTCTTTCAGTGAGGTAAGGAATCCACTCCATTTTTTTTTAAGTGCAAGTGTAGAGTTGTTTAATTTGCCCTCAGCTTCTGAAGGCTAATTTTTGCGTTGAACACAACCACCTGGGTCAGTTTTTTTTTTCTTTCTTTTTTTTTTTTCCTTTAAGGATAGAAGTCAGGGAAACAGGACTCCAAAGGCCCACACTTTGATGGTTGGAGGAAGAAAGGTGCCACGGCCTGAGTATAGTTCGTTCCTTCTCAAACAGGAGATTTGGGACCAGGACCAGGGTCTGTGAGAGGTGACTATAGGACTGTCCTCATGAACAGACAAATCCACTCAGAGATTATCAGACTAATATGTTGCTTTCAGAGAGAATCTGCTATAAAAGCAGTTAGGGAGGGCCCATGAGACGGCTGCTTTCCGTGTCACCAAGTCTGTCCACGTGAGTTCCGTGTCTGGGTCCTGCATGGTGGAGAGAGAAAACTGACTCCTGCAAGTTATCCTCTGACCTTCACGTAGGTGAGCAAAATCACAGTAAATACATAACTCAGTGTGGGAACACTTCACTTAGCATGTGGGAGATCCTTGGTTCGATCCTCAACACGGAGAGAGAAAAGGTCCCCTCAGTCGTCCCCGGATCTCATTTGAGGGTGCCTTGTGGTTGCACCACTTCATGACTCTGCCAGCAAGAGCGCCATCACCAGATACAGCCCCTCCACTGTGGACAAGAACTACAAGCCGAAATAAACCTTTATAATTTATTGCTTTGGTTTGGATGCTTTGTGTCCCTCAAAGTTTCTTGCGCTGGATGTTTGGTCTTCAGTGTGTGGTCAGAAGGAGTTGAATCGAGAGATCATCACGGGCAGTGCCCATGAAAGGGATTAATGCAGGTCTCCTGGACACCATTTCTTTCCAGGGTTGTTATAAAAGAGCCACGCCCCGGCCTCTTCCCACACTCTGGCTTCTTGGCGGTGTGATCTCTCTCTGTCCCATAGTCCCCTGAGAAGCCTTTCTCCACTAGCCCCTTGTCAGAGCTGGCGCTTTGCTGTTTGGAGTTTCAGCCTCCAAAGTTGTGACCTAAGTAAATCTCATTACTTCATAAAGTGCCCAGCCTGGGGCATTTTGTTCTGACAATGGAAAATGGACCTACTGAGTCTGTGGTATTATGTCCTTAGGAACAGAAAATTGACTAAGAGACATTGCTTTCAGATCCTTGAGCTGTCTCAAAGTGGGAGGCTTTTAAGGTCTCTACATGGTTGTCAAGATGAGTTTCAGGGGGGCTGGAGAGATGGCATAGTGGTTAAGAGCACTGGCTAGACGGGCGGTGGTGGCGCACGCCTTTAATCCCCGCACTCGGGAGGCAGAGGCAGATAGATCTCTGTGAGTTTGAGACCAGCCTGGTCTACAGAGCTAGTTCCAGGACAGGCTCCAAAACCACAGAGAAACCCTGTCTTGAAAAACCAAAAAAAAAAAAAAAAAAAAAAAAAAAAAAAAAAGCACTGGCTACTCTGTAGGGCACAGACATACATGCAGGTAAAATACCATTACACATAAAAGTAAAATCTGTTAAAAAGAGAGATGGGTTTCAGGGACAGGTGATGAAACTGAGATAACTGGACAACAGCATCCCCAAAAACTAAGCTACAGGGTCACCCATATTATTACCATGATTTTGTAAGATACTTTCTAGAGCAAAGTTGACAATTATTTGTCACCTGAACAATCATCAAAGGCTGAGGAAAACTGGTAGATGGTTCTCTTTAGAAAGGTTCTCTTTATTGCCGGGCAATGGTGGCACACACCTTTAATCCCAGCACTCAGGAGGCAGAGGCAGGCGGATCTCTGTGAGTTCAAGGCCAGCCTGGTCTACAAGAGCTAGTTCCAGGACAGGCTCCAAAGCTACAGAGAAACCCTGTTTCGAATAACAACAAAAACAAACAAACAAACAAACAATTAAAAAGGCACACAATATTGGATAACCAGACAATCTCTCAAAGGAGGTTCTGAACCTCCCACAGAAGTCTAGCCCCCTTCCCTTTTGCAAAAGGCGCAGATCCCTGTCAGACTCTCTCCCTTCAGTGGGAAGTCTGGCAGCGTGTCCTCTGGATTGGAAAGGCGTGTCCTTGGAGTTTTTTGTCTGCACTAGACAGACCCTTGGTGTCTTCAGCGCAGCAGCGACTCCCCTGGGCCGGAGTTCAAGATCCGCCCCTTAGAGGGCGGCTTCGGGTCAGGGCGGGGCAGGCTCCAGCCAGCCCAGGCGCCGGCGCCGAGTCCGCAGCCGCCGGTAACTAACCAGCCGTGGCCTCACCCCCTCGGCAACTCTCTTCAGCTTCAACGACTGTGGACTCGCCCCGGTGCCTGGCGCCGCGTCCCGGAGCGCGCACTCCTTTTCTCGGCGGAGGGAGCAGGCCTGGGGCGCGTCGTCCTACAAAACGCGCTGACGTCGGCCTGGGCCGGTAGTCGGCGCGGAGCGGCCGGCGCGCGCGCGTGCGTTAGGCGCTCCCGCGAAGCAGGCAGGCGCTGCCACCGCGGCTGTGCGGGTTCCAGGGCGGCGGCCGCCACACAGCAGCGCCGCGGACGCACCGAGCCGAGGCGGTCGCACCTGCGGGGATGGCGCGGCCCCTGCCCTGCACCGCTGCCAGGCGCGCGGGTAGCTCCGGGGACGCCCAGTGACGGCGGCGGTGCCCTCTGCCCGGCAGCGCCCAGGCCGGCTTGGCCAGAGCCCCGCGGCCGACGGCGGCCCGGGCCATGAGGAGCGGTCGGGCCCAGGTCTCGCTGACCCCAGCTCCGCGCGGCGGCCTGCCCCGTTTCCGCTCGGGTCTCTCGGCATGAGCGTCAGTCCGGGCCCGGGGCCGTGGCTGCCCCCGTCCCGCCGCCCCTGGGCGCGCTCCGGGCCCTCGGGCCCGCGGTGCTGATCCCGGCTCTCCGCCACGCTGCTCACCCAAGCGCTCTATGTCCCGGGGGCGCGGCCATGGAGGTGGTGGGCGACTTCGAGTACAGCAAGCGGGACCTCGTGGGACACGGGGCCTTCGCTGTGGTCTTCCGGGGGCGGCACCGCCAGGTGAGCGCCGCTCGCCCGCTGTCTGGGGAAGGCCGGGGAGCCGGCGCCCTGGTCCCGGCCGCTGGGCTGGGCGCCCCGAGCCGGCCTGCCTTTGTGCTTGCTGTCACTGTCTCAGGGTTTGTTTTGGAGGCCGGAGCCGCTAGGCTGAGCTCCACCTACCGACCGGCGGCGGGCCACTGCTGTGCTTCCCTGTCAGTGTGCTGGGTAACCGGAGTACGCCCAGGAAGAGAAGCCAGTGGTCCCGAGGCGACTAAGACCCCAGTGCTTGCATGGTGCAATGTACTTGTCCGGGTTCATGCTTGGTGGACCTTTGTCCCCTCTCCCCCGCCCCGGGCTTTCCGTAGCTTGTCACCTTTAAGGTGGATAATTGCACGCCCAGCGGAAAACGGGCGAGTTTCCCGTTAGCCTGAGACTTTCTCCGACTAGGATGGTATCGCTTTCCTCCGTGTCCGGGGTGCCCTGTCTCCCCTTCTTGAGTTAGACGAACTCCAAGTGGGAAAGATAGTTTGACTCTAATCTAATAATACAACGTGGATGCAAGTTCAAGCCTCAGACATTTTTTTTTCTAGCCGCTGTTTCGCAAGTAGGGTCACACGAGGTTTTAGAATCTAAAGAATTTGAGAACGGCACATAGGGAGTGGAAATAATTTTTTGCAAAAGGCCTTGGTTGTTTTGATTGCTGTCAAAGGGCCTGTTAAAACGTACTGTCTGTTTCTCATTCATTATGAAATAACTTAAAATTCAAGAAAAACAGAACAAACAAAAAAGTGTAATCCAGCCAAGCTACTTTTCGTTGAACCCTATCACTTCCCAAGTTTATATACACATTTCTCCATAATGCCATATAGTTGTAAACTTTTTTCAACTAATGCTATATTGTTTTTACTACTTTTACTATGTTGTAGGACATTGCCTTGGTATTGTGTCATTTATCAAACCATTTTTTTGTTTGAGACTTGTGATCTTTATCATGTTTCCTTAGTACTGTATGTACATTGATTTGCTAAAAATATATTTACACTTAACACGTTTTTATTGTTTTTGAATCATTTCTGTATTATAATTTTCAGGCATAACACTGTTTTTCCTTTTCAGAAAACTGATTGGGAGGTAGCTATTAAAAGTATTAATAAAAAGAACTTGTCAAAATCACAAATTCTGCTTGGAAAGGAAATAAAAATCTTAAAGGTATGCTATTTTATACTACAGTTACATACTAGGTTAAAAGTTACCCCGAGTTAAATGAACATGAACATTTAAAGTTGGGTAAAAGTTTGGTAATTTTTAGTTGCTGCTCATTTTTGCATGCTCAGTTTTGTTTTTGAAATATTGAATAGTCTGAAGCTATTTTTCAAATATGTGTTTATTTATTTATTTTGAGGCAGGGTCTTACTACATAGGCTTGGTTGACTTGGAACTAACTGGGTAGCCCAGGCTGGTCCCAAACTCACAGAGATATGCCAACTTCTGCCTCCTGGTGGCTAGGAAAAGTTTGTTTTTGTTTACATGTGCGAACATACACATGAATGCAGTGGGCCAGTGGAGGCTTTTGGAATCCAGTGCACTCAGCCATTGGGTCTTTTTGCAGCCCCCTTTGAAGCTATTTTTAAGAATAGATATTTGTAACTCTTGGCCAAACAGAGGGATTCTGTAAAAAGTGATTTTAACTTCTTAGGATTTCTTCTAGTTATTGTTTGAATGCCACACAGGTACAATTGCTATCTCGTTGTCTTCTGTTGTACCCTTAAGTGTTAGGGAGAAACAGGAGAACTTGGTGTGTTCACCACCCTTTATAAATAGAAGAAAGTTATTTTTAATATTCATTATTATTTCAGGTTTGTTAATTTTATTGCCTTATGTGTATAAGTATTTTTACCTGCATGCAGGTATGTAAATGCACTGTGTAAGTGTCTGGTGCCCAGGAAGGCTAGAAGAGGTTTGTTGAATCTCCTGAAGTGGAGTTATAGGAAGTTGTGAGCTACCATGTTTGGTCTGAAAATTGAACTCAGGTCCTCTGTAAGAGAAGCCAGTGCCCTTAAGCACCGAGCCAGCTCCAGAAGGAAGTTAATTTTTAGATTTGCTCACAGCCTGTAGCATTATCAAAGTGAGGCACTTTCAGGGGAAAAGGAACAAAAGAGTCCATAGTCAAATAGATTTGGTGAACTTTGTTTAGTGACTGTCTGTACAAACATTTGGCTCATTTTCTGCTAGTTTTGATATCCTCACCACAGTGTTTCCAGACTAATTTGATCGTGGAAACTTCCTCTAGCATCTGCTTTCCTCAAAAGCATCCTGCAGAGAATTTTTGATAAGAATTACAGTTCATGGGATGGGAGAAACGATGCAGAAGTTATGATTCCCAAAGAAAAGTTCTCTGAGTGATGAATTATATTTCAGGCAGATAGTATTTTTTAAAAGCACTTTGGAATTTATGTCTTTATTACTATTTGAAACGTTAAAAATTGAAGGCTAGTAGGCAGTCTGCCACCATACTAATTGTGGCGTTTGTTTGGAAAACAACACTTATTGGAAGTCCAAGAAATGAACATGATGGGCTGCAGACATATTGCTTCTCAGACGATCTTGGTTTAGTTCTTGCCACCCACTTGGCAGTTCGCAGCTGTACATAACTCTAATTCCAGGGACACTGACACCTCTGGCCTCTGCACCACACGGTGCATAGACATACAAACAGGCAAGAACTCCTATACATGTACAGGTAAATAGATAAATAAGACACATCATTAAAAAAAGAACTGGTGGTAAAAACAAAATTTAGTTCTCAAGTAAAGTCTGATCAGATACACATATTTTTATTCTGTAATGGGTTGACTTGTTCTAAGCTGTTAATAAAGGTATCATGTGCTACAAATAGTATAGGTGTATATAGAAATGAGTTGTATTTGTATACTAGAAATATATTAAGGTTATCAGACTATGTAATAATATTTTAAATTCTTTATTTTTAAATTTTTATTTTCTTACCAGGAACTTCAGCATGAAAATATCGTAGCACTCTATGATGTTCAGGTACTTTATTTTGGATATTTTTTAACTTAAAATTAAAAAAAAATATATTTCATGTGAATTTAAGTGAATTTTATTGGAAATTTAAGATTTACTTAATTTGTTTTGAAAAAACATACAATCAGATTACAGTAAATTTTTTTATTTTTAAAATTGGATTTATGTGGGGTAAAGAGACGGCTCAGTGGTTAAGAGCACTGTCTGCTTTCCTGAGGACACAGGTTGATTCTCAGCACCTACATGGAGGCTTACAACTGTCTGTAATTCCAGTCTCAAGGGATCCAGAGTTTTCTTCCTGCCTCTCTGTATGCAACCTGGCCACTAGGCAAAGACATGACAAACAGGCATGCATACAGGCCAAACACCCATACACATAAAATGAATATAAGTATAGCAGACTTCCTTGTTGGACTATCTTTGGACCGCCAGCCTGCAAATAATGACCTGGAGACTTATTATTAATTATGAAAGTTTGATCTTAGCTTAGGCTAGTCTTAGTTAGCTCTTAAAACTGAAATTAGCCCATTTATATTAACTTATATTCTGCCATGTGGCATTACCTCTTTTCTATCTTGCACCTTTTCTTTCCTCTCCTTGTCTGACTGGCGACTCTGCCTTTCTTCTTCCCAGAGTTTTCTCTTTGGAAGTCCTGCTGATACCTCCTGTCTAGCTATTGGCCATCTAGATTTTTTATTTTACCAGGAACAGCAATACATTTTCACACAGTGTGCAAATACTCTGCAACATTTACGTTTTTAAAATTGTATTTGTTTTGTGTGTCTATATATGTGTATTATGTATGTGTGTGGGTGAATTCATGGTGTGGTGTACAAGAAACTGAAGTTATATCTTCAGGTATGGTGGTCAGTACTGTTAGCATCAGAACTAGCTCACCAGCTCCAAGAATCTTTTAAAAATAACATAGAACCCTAGGTTAAAATAAATAATGTGTTGCATGAATAAATATAAATACTCTGTGGAGTAGTATTGCTTTAGGGTAATTTGTGGTTTATAGCAAATCTAGCATTTGTGAGCTTGGTTTTACAAAACAAGGTTTCTCTGTGTAGTCTTGGCTGTCCTGGAACTTACTTTGTAGACAAGGCTGATCTTGAACTCACAGAGACCCAACTGCGTCTGCCTCTGCCTCCCAAGTGCTGGGGTTAGCTACCACCAATGACTCTGAGCATTTCTTTAGTAAATGTAAAGACTGTTGTGGTCTACTTAAGTTAGGTAAAAACCTTTTTCTTGTGAAAACAGAATTTATAAGTCATAGTAGTAGGAAATAAAACTAAGAATGCTGTGCATGTTTACCATGTGTGTGTGTGTGTGTGTGAGTGTGTTTCAGCATGGCATATGCTAGAACTGTGTTTTATTTAGAGCTGATATCTGGATTCTCTTTGCTTTTTAGAGACAGAGTCTAAAGTCATCTAAATCAAACTTTTTAGTCAGAATCATTCTTAGAAATCTTTGGAGAAAAGTAGTTTTCTGATGAAGTAGTTGGCTTGCATTAGAGGGTATATGACAGTTTTTTATTTTTCTTATTATTATTATTTTTTTTTGGTTTTTTGAGACAGGGTTTCTCCGTAGCTTTGGAGCCTGTCCTGGAACTAGCTCTTGTAGACCAGGCTGGTCTCGAACTCCCAGAGATCCGCCTGCCTCTGCCTCCTGAGTGCTGGGATTAAAGGCGTGCGCCACCACCGCCCAGCAACAGTTTTTTAAAAGTCATGGTTTATATACTAGAGTCATGTGTGGCTAGTATGTTCAGTGTGAGAGCATCTTTAAAGGGACAGAATAGCATTTTCTTAAAATCTTTACTCTGGGGAAGACCGGTATTTAAAGTTTGCCTTTCTTCTTACTCTTTTGCTTTATCTGGACAGTTGAATTCCAGTAAAGTAAATGGATGGTTAGGGGACTTTATTTTATTTCTAGTTAACAACTTTTCTTCATTAATTTTTAAAAAAAATTATTCAGATGATTTATTTTGCAAACTTTTTGAGTGGTTGCCATATACCAGGCATTTTCTCAGTCTAGAAATAAAGTGATGGACAAAGTTCTTGACTTTGGTGTGGGATGATACAGAATGAGCTGTTATACATGCTTATCTAGTCACATCATATCACAAGATATTTAACTAAACTCATAAGATGTTTAAGTTTTTAACTTCTTTTTTTTTTTTTTTTTTTTTTTTTTTTGGTTTTTCGAGACAGGGTTTCTCTGTGGTTTTGGAGCCTGTCCTGGAACTAGCTCTTGTAGACCAGGCTGGTCTCGAACTCACAGAGATCCGCCTGCCTCTGCCTCCCAAGTGCTGGGATTAAAGGCGTGCGCCACCACCGCCTGGCTCTAAGTTTTTAACTTTTACAGAAGCAACAGTAATATATCCATTCTGAAAGTATCTTTGACTTTGGGGTTTGGAATGTCCAGCTCAAATACCATGAACAATGTTACAAATTTTAATTATACAGTATGATTGCTCTCCAAAAAAGTCTGCAATATAAACTCCAATGTACAGAAAATATGAGTATCAGCTTGCGTAGATATAATTCACTCCTTCATTTGTGAAATTCAAAGCAATATAGAAAGACCAAAAGATTGTCAAGTCAAAGCTAAATTCCCCCCACCCCTAGCTGAAATGTCCATTCTCCTCGCAGCTGTTTGTGTAGCTTGTCCTCTCTGTGGATAGAGGGTACTGGGCGGTGCAGCTTGGTGCCTAGTACAAAAATTGTTAAATGATACTGACTTCTAGTTTACCATTCTTAGAAGGGTTAGAAAACCCTGGGAATAGCAGAGCAGGTTTTGCTTTCAGAGTAGTTTCACTTATAATGCCTTTTCTCTCAGAATGAAAAGCATTTTTTAGTACCAGTTTTGATTGTGGAATGAGCTATCATTAGAAATAATGTAAACAAAATCCAAGTTCTTAATCTTTGAATTCAAAATGTCTGGATGAAAATGTTTAATCACCCACTTTGTACTCCTAGAACTAAGATATAAAATAAACTTAAGAATAGTCTTTGGCTACCAAGTAAACAATCTAATAGTTTAGATTTGCTTCTTTGATTCTGTTTGTTCATAAAGGGGACTAGTATGTTTAGAGACTAGTATAAGACTTTATATAAACAGAAATGTCACTTTTATTGACCAGTTTTGGAGAGCTAAGTAAATTTTGTGTGTGTGCTGTTTCTGTTTAAAAAGTTTTTTTACATTTTTATTTATTTGTATGTGGTGGATGAGGTGTTATGGTGGGGGGTTGTAAGTCAAACTTTGAGGAGTTGGTTCACTTCTGCCATGTGGATCTCGGTTTACTTTACTCACTGAGCCATCTCATTGGCCTGTATATGCTTCCCCTGCCCCCCGAGACAGGGCTTCTCTGTGTGGCCCTGGCTGTCCTGGAACTAGCTCTTGTAGACCAGGCTGGCTTCAAACTCACAGAGATCCACCTGCCTCTGCCTCCCAAGTGCCACCATGACCGACTATATTTGCTTTCATAAATTGCATAATTTCCTTGCTTCATTCAATTCCTTGCACCCCATCTTTTTCTTATTCCTTGTTGTCCTGGTGTTCAAACATAGTAGGCTTGCCCATGCTGTGTGTATGATCTACCCCAGGTCCTCAAGAACTTTTGACATTGTTATAGTTTAGATGACACATAAAGGAAACATGAAAACACATTTTCCCTCCAGTTATGTTAGAACCATCAGACATTGTTAGAATAACAAATTAGAAAAATTCTCAGGTGTAAATATTGTTTAGGTTTTTTTTTTGTTTTTAGAATTTTTATAGACTGGCAGTGGTAGCACATGCCTTTAATACCAGTACTCAAGTTAGTTGGTGCATCTCTGTGAGTTCAAGGCCAGCCTGGTCTATAGAGTGAGAAAGATACACAGAGAGACCCTGTTTCAAAGAAAAAAAAAAGATTTTTTTTTTTATAAATAACACATGTTAATCTTTAGTTTTTATGCTTTTGTTGTTGTTGTGTTTTCATAGTACTGTTTTACTAGTGATTTCATTAGGGTTAAACCTCTAGGAATGAGGGGGTCCTAGTTAGAAGCCGCCTCAGATGTCATATTGAACCATCAGCTCAGGTTCGGTAGTAGGATCACCGCCTTGTTCCAGGTACAGATTATTGTAAGGCTGCTTTGGTTCTACAGGAGGGGGCGTCGCCCCAACCTAGAACATGAAAAACATTAAGGCCATGAAGCCAAAGAGCTATTTGCACATGACTTCCCATAATTCTTGATAAACATGTCTAGGTTCCAGTGCATCAGTTCACCCTAGTTCAACCTCACGTCCGGGTGGTCCCATTCATTCTGTGGATATCTCTCATACTGTGAGCAGCCGGTCAGGGAGCTTCCAGTAGTCACCATGCTCCATTTGTACATATTATACTTCTTGGCGGCTGCAGCCCATTCTTCGGGGACCAGCAGCATGCCTTGGTCGTGTGGAAGGCTGCCCGTGCCCCCAGTGGCACCATGCTGCCTGTTATCTTTTGCAGTCATTGGACTCCCAGGGCTCATCCTGCCCACAACCATCCTCATCTTCTGTCATTTTTTTTATACTTTTAACTGTGAGAAATTTATTAACAGTTTTTGTACAGAAATACAGTGTGTGTTTGTTAAGTGTTGTCCTCCCTGTTTGGAGACGAGAACTCTCACCAAGCTCTCATGAGATAGGCAAGGCTCATTCCCTAGGTAGCAAACCCTGCCTGTTGTTGCTTTCTCTTTGCACTTGGGATTACACGTCTGTGCTGTGTGGGTTCAGGAGCTCGGATTCAGGTTCTAGTACTTGAAAGGTACTTTAACAACTGAGCCACTCCCCAGCTCACTTTTTTTTTTTTTTTTTTTTTTTTTTTTTTTTCTCTCACTATGTAGCTCTGGTTAGCCTGGAACTCACTATGTAGACCAGATTTGTCATGAAGTCCTAGAGACCCACCTTGCCTCTGCCCCCCTAGTGCTGGACTAAAGGTGTGCATTGATTACCATGTCTGATAGGGTTCCTAGCTTTCTTTATTTTGGTTTGGTTTGGTTTTTGAGACAGGGTTTCTCTGCAGCTTTGGAGCCTGGCCTGGAACTAGCTCTTGTAGACCAGGTTGGACTCGAACTCACAGAGATCTGCCTGCCTCTGCCACCTGAGTGCTGTGATTAAAGGCGTGCACCACCACCGCCCTGCTGCTTCCTATCTTTCTTGAAGTGAAATTAGTTGTTAAAAATTTTTATCATGTTGACTCTGAAAAGGCTATGTCAGTTTATTTCAAGCAATAGGAGCCCCCATACTTGTCAAATCTCATATGAGAAAAACTCCTGAAGTTTAATTTTTTTTTCATAAATCATTAGTAAATGTTATATTTGGTGATTGTTCGTTCTCCCTCTGCCTCTCCCTTCCTTCCTTCTCTCCCTCCCTCCTTTCTTTTTCTTTCTTTTGTTCTTTTGGGATTTTGAGATGGGGTTTCTCAGTGTAACAGCTCTTAGCTGTTCTGGAATTCCCTTTGTAGACCAGACTGGTCTCAAACTCACAGAGATCCACCTGCTTCCCAAGTGCTGGGATCAAAGCCCTGTGCTACCGCTGCCTGGCTGCCCTTTGTTATTTCTTTTCTGACTTTCTCATTGCTGCCTCTGGTGTGTTTGTTGTTAATTGCTTTGTAATTAGTATTTTCTTGAGGCAGTTAAGGAAAGCAGTGGTGAGCAGAGAAGTGGTTCTTGTTTATGGTTTTTGTGTGGACGATGACATCAAGCAAATAGTTGTAATTTTAAGCATGCAAGGCTGTGTGCAGAGCTGCTGCAGAGCTTTGGAGGAAACAATAGAGGAGCCAGGGTGGGGCTAGGGGAAGGCTCCCTGAAGAAATTATTTGATAGGTGGGTGGGAAGGCTAGGCCAGGAATTGGTGAGCGAGCAGCAAGCAAGTGTCCCAAGGATTTCCCTTGTGAGAGTCACAAAAGGGAAGAGTTATTGAGCTGTTGAGCTTGGTGGCCAAGGAGAAGGCTTTCCTAAGCAGAATACAGAAACGAGAGCTGATGGTGCTCGAGAGGTTAGAAGGAGCCCGGTGGTATGATCTTTATTCTTTAAAAAAATCTGGTTATGTGACATTGAAGAAGCAGCAGGCAGGGTGATAGGAATGAGAAAAATCAGGACAGTACTTGTTGGTAGGAGGTGATGGCAAAGAGATGTTAGGGGGTTTTATGGGAGATGGGAATGTTACATGTCTTGATCTGAAGGGGACACATTTGTCATAATTAATTGAACTGTAAGGCTGAATAAGACTATTTAATGTTAGTGTATATAAAGTATATGCCAGTTAAATGCAAAAGAAGGTGATTGGCATTCATAGTTTGAAACAATACTTATAACACAAAGTAAATTTCTATTACTAAGCCACCCAGACTATAATTTCTGGTTGTTATAACAGCCAGAAATGACCAAACATGATAAGCCCTGAATGTAAGAAAACTTAAATTAGAATGTTGTTTTTACGGCAAACTCATTTAGGATCTTGTCCAAGTTAGCACTATTACCCTTGTCACTATTCTGGGCATGACTGTACCCTATAGGGTACCCTGAGGTTGTCCAGTGCCAGTTAATCACAAGGGAAATGACACTAAGGACTATATGACATTATTCTTCTTTTCTGTGAGATATCTCATAGAAGTTACCTGAAGATTGAAGAATGAATTTAAAAATGTAGCAGAGTCAGATGTGGTGGTGCACATCTTTAATCCCAACACTAGAGGCAGAGGCAGGTAGATCTCAAGGAGTTTAAGAACGCCTGACCGCCGGACGGTGGTGGCACACGCCTTTAATCCCAGCACTCGGGAGGCAGAGGCAGGTGGATGTTTGTGAGACTGACCTGTTCTTGTGGTTTCTCCTTTCATTGAAATAGGCCTTGTAGAGACATTCTATAAAATGCCTGGTTGGTAGGGTAAATATAGATCCTTCAGTAGACACTGCCAGTGAATCGCTTCACACTTCTACCAACAGTGTATGAAGGTTCCTCTTGCTCCACCTTGCTAAGATTTGGCAATTTAGTTATTCTGGTAATTGAGTTGGGTTAGGATTTTTTAATTTTATTTTTTTGAGACGGTCTTAAATAGTCCAGACTGGTCTTAGACTTACTGTGTAGCTCAGGATGACCTTGAACTTCTGATCTTCTACCTCTGCCTCCCAAGTACTAGGATTACAGGGGTGCACATCTTTGCCTAACTTCTAATTATGATTTTAGTTAGTATTTTCCTGTTGTCTCTTGTTTGAATGTGATTTGTATGTTTATTAACCATTTAAATATCTTTTTAGAATTTCCATGAAAGTTTCTTGCTTGTTTATCCACTGGGTTATCTTTTTGTTGTTTGTAAGAAGTCTTTTAAAAATTTTATTGGCATTACTTGTGTGTGTGTGTGTGTGTGTGTACACATGTGCATGCAAGTGTCTTAGGAGGCCAGAACAGGTCATAGGATCCCCTGGAGTTATAGTCACAGGTGATTGTGACCTGCTTGGCATAAGTGCTGAGAAACAAACTCACGTCCTCTGGAAAGGAAGAAAGCACTCATTTTTTTTTTCAAGACAGGGTTTCTCTAACAGCTCTGTCTGTGCTGGAACTCACTCTGTTCATCAGGCTGGTCTCAAATTCTCAGAGATCCACCTGCCTCTGTCTCCCAAAAGGTATGTACCACCACTGCATGGCTTCTATTCTTTTTATCTAATTCTCTTAAGAAATAAGGGAAGCAACTCATCCTACGTCACGACTTTTTTGTAGCGGTAACTTCACATTTAGGTCTAGCGTTGGAGTGGGCAGCCCCTTGGTAATGGTGGCAGAACAGCTGTGTGGCAGCCCACTGTGGTACTCATGCCTAGGGCTAATGGTTATGTCTGGGGGAAGAGCTGCTTGACTTCCTGACCTGAAGCACCAGCTTTTATTTCTGATCTGGATAAACTGAAACTTAAATTTAATGACAAGTTACTGTAAAAGGGAATGAAAAAGGTCCTATAAATAGACATCCAAATTGAGGGAGGGACCTATTTTATTATGTGGTGCTGGAGCCTGAACGTGGGGCTCGTGTATGCATACTGGGCAAGTGTTTTGTGAGTGAGAAAGACCTCCAGGTCAAAGTTCACATTATTAAATTCAGAAGTAAAAGTTATTTTATAGAATGGCTTTAAGTTTTTTCAGATTCTTGCCGGGCGGTGGTGGCGCACACCTTTAATCTCAGCACTCGGGAAGCAGAGGCAGGCAGATCTCTGTGAGTTCGAGACCAGCCTGGTCTACAAGAGCTAGTTCCAGGACAGGAACCAAAAAGCTACGGAGAAACCCTGTCTTGAAAAATCCAAAAAAAAAAAAAGGAAAAGTTTTTTCAGATTCTTATAGTTAATTTCTCTAATTCTTTGTTATAGATATGAGGACAGTAGGAAACCGTTTTCTGACCAGAACGGGTTACTTCTTTTCTGTGATGCCCATAGACCACCTTGTCTTTGAATTTTGGACCTTGTTGAGATTAATTGTTGCCTGTCAAGTACTGTTTATTTTAAGCTGTAGGACCAGTTCAAAATGAGTGCCATCTATTTAGTCTCTGAATGACTAACCCAACATACTTTAAGCTACATAAGTGTTAAATTTGTTTCTCTGTGCTTTGGAGCCTGTCCTAGAACTAGCTCTTGTAGACCAGGCTGGCCTTGAACTCACAGAGATCTGCCTGCCTCTGCTTCCTAAGTGCTGGGATTAAAGGTGTGCACCACTGCCGCCTGGCAATTTGCTTAAATCTTTAAACGTATCTTTGTGTAATGTAATGAGACACCAAAAATTGCTTGTCCTAGTTGATGTGTTTCAGAAATCAGTACTTCCGTAAGGACCAAATGAAGCCTTTCTTCTCACAAGTGGTGAATACATCACGGTGCTGTTGGAGACAGGGTTTTGCTGTGTTGATGAAGCCTTGAGTTGTAGTGCTCTTCCATGTGCCTGTTGACTGTGCCTGGTCAGCATGTTTTCATTTTACTGCTTGTCATTATTTATACCCTGAAGCTGATTTAACCTTCAGCACCCTAAGCAGAATGGAATGTTTTGATACCTACTGTAATGCATCAAAATTTAATTTGGCTGTGCAGAATGGCTGTTTAAAACATTGTGTTGAGAAGTTTAGAACTCGAGGCATAACATAGAGGTTTTTCTCTAGGGTGGCCCAACCCTGGGTCCATCCTTAGCAGTGCAATGAAATAAAAAAAAAAAAAGATTCCTCTTGCCTGGGAATTTTAATTTCACTTTCTGATGAATTTTGTGAGTTTATTTTATTAGTTCAATAATGAATAAATATATTTTTATTAACTTACCATTTTTAAACTTGGTGTTTTTTTGTGATATTTGTGTTTATTTTCTAGGAATTACCCAACTCTGTCTTTCTGGTGATGGAGGTAGGTATTCTACCAGTATTGACAAGTAAGTATTAATAAAGTTGATTGAATGATTTAGATTCTGCTTCATAAAGAATGTAAAATTTAATTGTTTTAATTAGATAATTAAAATACTTTAAAATTAGATTTTATTTTCCAAATTATTTTTAAATTAAAATAAACAGAATGATTAAATTAATTTTGAATAAATGTCCTCATTTAAATTTTTTAAATTAAATTGCATTTTATTGGCTGGGCATGGTGTCACTTGCATATAATTCCACCAGAGGCAGAGATAGGTGAGTCAGAGGCTAGCCTAGTCTATAAGGCAAGAGTTCTTGCCGGGTGGTGGTGGCACACGCCTTTAATCCCAGCACTCAGGAGGCAGAGGCAGGTGGATCTCTGTGAGTTTGAGGCCAGCCTGGTTTACAAGAGCTAGTTCCAGAACAGGCTTCAAAGCTACAGAGAAACCCTGTCTCAAGAAACCAAAAAAAATTTTTTTTTAAATCAACATATTTATCGTGTGCATCTGTCAGGGTGAGGGTGGACACTGGCTTGGAGATCAAAGGAATTGGAGGCATTGGCTTTCTCTGTTCTCCATCCATCATGAGAGATTCTACTCAGGTCACACTTGGCACCCTTCCCTGCTGGGTCTCTTCAAACACCCTCTTTTTTTTTTCTTTCTAAACCTAAAATGTTTTTGTTTTTCTTTGAGACAGGTCTCACACTATGTATCTTAGCTGGCATAGAATTTACCTTATAGTTCAGGCTGTCCTTGAACTCACAGAGATCTGCCTACCTCTGCCTTCCAGGTGCTGGGATTAAAGAAGTACATTGCCTTGTCATGATATAAAATAGTTTATTTTAATCACAACAGCAGTTTCTTTTGACATTGATTACTTTTTCTTTTACACTTCAGTATTGCAATGGTGGAGACCTGGCAGATTATTTGCAAGGTAATTTTATTACTGCATTTACTGTGTATGTGTGTGTGTGAGAGAGAGAGATAGACAGAGAGACAGAGAGAGACAGAGAGAGAGGGAGAGAGAAAGAAAGTGGGTCTCAAAATGGAAGTCAGGTTGTCATCATAAACATTTTTCTTTTCCCGCTGAACCATCTCACTAATCCTGTAAGGTAAATTTATGTTTATCTGTCAATACTCAATAAAGAGCAGTCTGTTTCATTCTATGAGGTTTTTCTGAATCTTGTCCCAAACTTGTGTAGAAATACTCAATAAATATTTGTGTGCTTGTTAACTGGTAGTCGTTTTGTTGGTTTTCTAAACTTACACACATATTGAACTTTTTCTCTCTGACAGTGAGGAAGGAGATTAGAAAAGGGGCTTTCCCCAGGATGGAAGAAACCAAATAGATATTTTTTTTTCAAAAGGTACAGCTGGTTTGCCATCACTGACCCATTAATTTCTTTTATTTCTTTAAAAATAGATTAGTTATCTGGGCAGTGGTATTACACGTCTTTAATTCCAGCACTTGGGAGGCAGAGGCCGAGACAGGCAGATCTCTTTGAGTTTGAGGTCAGCCTGGTCTACAGAGTGAGCTCCAGGACAACCAAGTCTACACAGAGAAACCCTGTCTCAAAAAATACAAAAACAAAAAGCATTTTTTTTTTTATTTTTTCGAGACAGGGTTTCTCCGTAGCTTTTTGGTTCCTGTCCTGGAACTAGCTCTTGTAGACCAGGCTGGCCTCGAACTCACAGAGATCCGCTTGTCTCTGCTTCCCAAGTGCTGGGATTAAAGGCGTGCGCCACCACTGCCCAGCCAAAAAGCATTTTTTTAAAAACCATGAAAGTTGAAGGAGGAGTGAGTGGGAGAAGAGAAGTGGGAAGGTAATGAGGGTTGTATGATCTATATGTATGTACATATACAAAACATCATTATTAGGTATAATTAATATATGTTAATAAGAGGCCAGAGACATGGCCCTGTGGGTGAAGCTACTTGCTGCCAAGCTTGACAGCCTGAGTTCAGTACTCAGGGTTCCAAATGGTGAAAGGAAAGAACATACCCTCTTAAGTTGTCTGCTGACCTCCATATGTGTGCTTCCTGCCCACTAAAAGAATAAATAAATATTACTTAAAATTTTAATATATGAGCCGGGTGGTGGTGGCGCACGCCTTTAATCCCAGCACTCGGGAGGCAGAGGCAGGCAGATCTCTGTGAGTTTGACGCCAGCCTGGTCTACAAGAGCTAGTTCCAGGACAGGAACCAAAAAAGCTACGGAGAAACCCTGTCTCGAAAATCCAAAAAATAGTAATAATAATAATATATGCTAATACAAACATTTGAAAAATTAAAATCATAGTCAGTGGGGCAGGAGAGATGACTTAGTGGTTAAGACCTGGGTTCAGTTCCCAGCATCCATATGGTGGCTCACAACAATCACTAACTGTAGTTCTAGGGGATCTGATGCCTTCTTATGATCTTTCTTAGCACCAGGCTTGCATGTGGTGCACATACATACATGCAAGCAAAATACTTATACACATAATAATTAAATTTAAAAGCTCATAGTCAAAGGATATATTTATATGGACATTTCTTATAATTTAAAAAGCCAATAATAAGGAATTAAAAATACTGAAATCATTTTGTGGTAGATTTTAGTACTAAATGATACTTGAAATTCTGAACCTCAAATGTGTGTAACTTATGTGTGTGTGTGTATGTTTGTATGTGTGTGTGTCCCATATCAGATATCCTGCATATCAGGTATTTATATTACAATTCATAACAGCAAAATTGCAGTTACAAAATAACAAAATAATTTTATGGTTGGGGAGTCACCACAGCATATGAGAGGGTCACAGCATTAGGAAGGTTGAGTACTGCTAATATAGACATTGATTTGACTCACCCACTAACATACAGTAAGAAAAATATATCTTGGTGGTTTTTGTTTGGTTGGTTGGTTTTGGTTTTTCGAGACAAAGTTTCTCTGTGTAACAGTCTTAGCGGTCCTGGAACTAGCTCTTGTAGACCAGGCTGGCATCCAACTCACAGAGACCTGCCTGCCTCTACCTCCCAAGTGCTGGGATTAAAGGTGTGCGTCACCACTGCCTGGCTCAGACTTTTTTCAATGATCTTAAGGATCAATGATGAACAAGTTATTAAAGTATTTTTAAACCATAAAGTGTCAGTTGGCATATTATTAAAGTAATTTTAAAACTATAGGGTTTCACTTACTACAGATGTCAATGTTATTTTTACCTTTTACACATTTGAAAATGCTATTCTAAGAATTGTATGGACAGAAATATTCTCACAAAGGATTTAGAGATTTAATGTGTATGTGTGTGTTTGTATGAATGTATGTCACATATGTGCAGTTGCCTGTGGGGGCCAGAAGAGCTCACTGGATGCTCCTGAAACTGGAGTGAGAGGTAGTTTTTAGTCACAAGATGTGGGTGCTAAGAACTAAACTTGGTATTCTTAATTGTGAGTCATCTCTCCAGCCCATCTTGAAGGATTTAAATCTTTCATGTAGATTCAGGAGATTGTACTTGTGAGACATTTTAGATTCATTACTTTAGAAAATTTATATTTTTATACCTAACTATATTTATGTGTACATTATATGCTAGGCTTTTTTGAAGTTTCCAATACTAAGTATGTTGTTTTGTATTATCACAACTACTTTATGAAGTCAGTCTCATCAAACTTATAAAGAAGAGGGGTTGTCTTCTAGAATCACACATGGGGCAAGAACTGTTTTTTTTTTGTTTTTTTGTTTTTTTTTTTGTTTGTTTTTTCGAGACAGGGTTTCTCTGTGGCTTTGGAGCCTGTCCTGGAACTAGCTCTGTAGACCAGGCTGGCCTCGAACTCACAGAGATCCGCCTACCTCTGCCTCCCGAGTGCTGGGATTAAAGGCGTGCGCCACCATTGCCCGGCAAGAACTGGTATTATAAAAGCCTTACACCCTATACCACGCTGTTAGGCTATAGCCTCTCCAAATGCTGTGAAAGTTACTGAATAATTATTACAGGAGTGGAAACTGCTTAAAGGTCTCTTCACCTATCCTGTGTGGGGCAGGAGGACACCGTCTTTGAGAGATAAGAGCAGAGACAATGCTACACAGAGCTAGCTCCCTGACAACAGGTTCCACATAAGGATTTCATTGTCTTTAGTTTGTGCCCATGTGCTGCTTGGTACTAAACTTGAACATTTTTCCTAGGTATGACCCATATAAAAGGGAACTTATTTTTTATCTATAAAGGACATTGCATTTGTTGAGCGCCTCTTATGTTCAGAACTGTGCTATAGGAACCTTGATTAGTAAAAATGGGAAAGAAAAAAGACATCAAAAACAAAATCGCAAATCAGTTCTCTTTAACAGATCAGGTACCATTTTTTTGAGAAATCTGTTACCTCGTCATAGATTTTGGTTGTTGAATTAACAAAAGGAATACATATGAATCCCAGTTTCTTATTTATTTCATACCTCCTTAACAGATGAATTCTCTTAGTGGAATGAAAAGACATTTGATTTTGTGTGTTTAAATATTTATGTGACTCCTTTTCCACCAGCGAAAGGAACTCTCAGTGAAGACACCATCCGAGTGTTTCTTCACCAGATTGCAGCAGCCATGCGCATCCTGCACAGCAAAGGTGTCATCCACAGGGACCTCAAACCTCAGAATATCTTGTTGTCTTATGCCAATCGGAGGAAGTCGAATGTCAGTGGTATTCGTATCAAAATAGGTAAACATCCATATATTGCTTTGTGGAAAGGACATTTTTTTCAGACAGTATTTTTAGATCATTTTAGTTCAGATTTGTTAGAATGATAAATTTTATTGATGCTATTTTGAAATTGTTACAGGGTTTATTGAGATCTGTTTAGATACATGAATCTTTTTTCTAACTCTAACAAGGGCCAGATGCTAAGCCTGCTTCTCCAGGAGGGGAGCTGCTATAGTATACTTACAGACAGTGGGTCCCTAACATGGCACAGATGTCTAGAAGGCCGCACTCAGTCTTTGCTGGGGCTTTTAGTGCTTGAGAGAGTTCAAATTCTAACTGTGGCATTGATGTTTGATAAGAGCTTTGTTAATAATTTATTATAAGTAGCATCTTCACTTGTGAGGATCAAGGATCCTTGGTTAAATAGCTAGTAAAGTAGTGACTTAGGTTGACTGTTGCTATTTTTAACTTCTTTAAATTGAGATAGCTACTTGTTTTCCTTTGGTGTACAGACTTTCAAGAAACACTTTATTTTTCACAGTTCTTTTGTTTCTTGTTTGTCTTACAAAATTATATATTTGTAAAGTGTGAGCAAAGTGTCATTTGTTCTTTTAATTTTTTTTAATTTTGTGAAACAGCTGATTTTGGTTTTGCACGTTATCTACATAGTAACACAATGGCAGCAACACTGTGTGGATCCCCAATGTACATGGTGAGTGAGAAGAACTTCTGTATGTGATCTGAACAATGATTTATATTGTTGCTGTTAATTATGTTAGCAGTAATTCGATCACACAGACACCTTGCTTTAGCTTTGTGAATTTAAAAGTTGTTCTACATTTGTTTTTAGTTTTTTGAGTCTTTTTAAATTGCATTTTTTTATGTGGACGAATGTTTTCCAGTACCTATGTCTGTGCACCACATGAGTGCAGTGCCTGAGGAGGCCAAAAGATGGTATCAGATGCTCTAGAACTGGAGTTGCCACAATTGTAAGCTATGTGGTTGTTGGGAATTGAACCTGGATACTTTGAAGATCTGCTAGTGCTTTTAACTGCTGAGCTATCTCGCCATCTCTCCATCCTCCTGTTTTGGCCTAGAACTCACTTTGTAGACCAGGTTGCCCTCAAATCTACAGAAATACACCTGTTTGTCCCCTAAGTGCTGGGATTAGAGGTGTGTGCTGCCATGCCTGGCCCTGTTTTTATTAAAGATCAATTATGATAGAAATCCCTAAATACTGGCTATTCTGTTGTTGCTGTGATAGAACACCATGAGCAAAAGCAGCTTGTGAAGGAAGAATTTATTTTATTTTGACTATGATTCCAGAGGGATAGGGTCCACAATGGCAAGACAAACATGGTAGTAGACAGCTGGAGCAGAGGGATGGCTGATCACATGTTTACAAGCAGGAAGCCAGAAAGTTAGGGAAAACAGGAAGTGGGGTGAAGCTATAATCCCTCATAGCTATACTTCCTTCAGCAAGGTTCTGCATCATAAAAGTTCCATAACCTCCACAAACAGCACCATGTTCTTGGGGGTCAGGGGCTCAAATACATGACCTGTAAGGACATTTGTCATTCAAACCATGTTGTAATATGGAGCGGCGGGCTTGCGTCCCGGGCACTGTGTTGTAATAAGAGCGGTGGGCTTGCGTCCCCGGCACCCAGCCACCCACATGGCTAGCTTATGCCCCGAAATAATTACACGGAAACTGTATTCTTTTAAACACTGCCTGGCCCTTAGCTCCAGCCTCTTATTGGCTAGCTCTTACATATTGATCTAACCCATTTCTAATATTCTGTGTAGTTCCACGAGCTGGCTTACCAGGAAAGATCTTAACCTGCGTCTGTCTGGAGTGGGAGAATCATGGCAACTCATTGACTTGGCTTCTTTCTCCCAGCATTCTGTTCTGTTTACTCCACCCACCTAAGGGTTGGCCTATCAAATGGGCCTAGGCAGTTTCTTTATTAATTAACCAATGAAAGCAACAGATTAATACAAGACCCACCTCCATCAAAACCACAACTGTTAGAGTCAATTGAAAATAAAAATTTATATAATACTGTCATAGTATACTTAATGTGTAATAATTAAGAATACTTACAGAAAGCTGGACAGCGGTAGCACCTTGAATTACAGCCCTCAGGAAGCTCTGTGAGTTCAAGGTCAGCCTGGTCTACACAGTGAGTTCCAGGACAGCCAGAGGTACACAGAAATCCTCTCTCAAAAAACAAGCAAAAAAGTCTAGTTTTATTTAAATAGGATTTATTTTTTAAATATTTAAATATATTGCTTATATATAATAACATCTAGACTTTTAATAGCATTCTAAAAATTCTTAAGTATGAAGTTAGGTCAGGGCAGGACTTGGCATAATATGCCTCTAATCCCAGCATTTAGGAAGTGGAGGTAGGGAGATCAAGAGTTAAGAGCAACCTGTGCTATGTATAGCAAGACTATGCTTCAAAAAAGAAAAAGAAGAAAAAAAGAAATTTTAACCTGGAAGAGTATTTTGGCTGATTATTCAAGAACGTTGACTCTCTGGGGAATATAGCTTAGTGAGGCCCTGGGATCAATCATCTGAACCATGAGAAAGAGGGAAAAGACTGAATTGAGACATTTACTAGGGGAACAGAAAGAACATGCAACAATTAAGAGCGCTCATTTTTCTTGCAGAGCACTAGGTTCAATTCCTAGCACCCTTTCAGTGGTTCCAACCACTTACAACTTCAGTTGCAGGGGAATGATTCCCTTTTCTGGCCTCTGAGGACACTGCACACATGTGACACAGACACATGCAGGCAAAACATCTACAAATATAAAATGAAAAAAATGAAATACTGGAACAAGTGTTATGTATGGAAAATAGTTTCACACTAAGTATAGTTGACCTCTTTAATTTTTGTTTACTTGATTTTTTATTTTTGGATGGGGGGTAGGTTTTATTTTGAGACAGGGTCTCTCTATGTAACTTTGGTTGGCCTGAAGCTTGCTCTATAGACCAGACTGGCCTCAGACTCAGAGATCTGCCTCCTGAGTGCTGGGATTAAAAGCATGCACCACTACCACCCGTCAGTATATATTTTCTTTATTACTATAATGCTCATTCTTGGTATCCATTATATTATAGAGACATACTTGTTTCTTTTGTCATGCAGCATTGTATTGTAATTCTAAGTATCATTCTATCAGGGCAATATTACAATATGTTAACATTTTTATTTTGTAATATGATCAAATTATTATCAGTGAATCAATGTATGCACATTAAGACTGTAACTAACATAGTTCATGTCTCTTGAATTTTTGTGAACAGGCTCCTGAGGTTATTATGTCTCAACATTATGATGCTAAGGCAGATTTATGGAGCATAGGAACAGTGATCTATCAATGCCTAGTTGGAAAACCACCTTTTCAGGTAGCCTCACTTTTTCTTATGTTCTAGGTTCTAGTATCTTTTAATTTGTAGTTACCTTTGATTTATAAAATAAGGACTACTTTGAAATCAGTAGGCTTTAGGCTCTTCTGTGATTTGATTTGATTTTGTTACAGGTAATGCTGTGGGAGCCAGGGTGTATGCTCTTCCTTTCTACCTGCTTGCCCTTTGTAGTTGGGCTGCCATGAAGTTTTCTCGGCTAGTAGCATAGAGTCAGGGCTAGCTAGCCCTAAGATGAATGGTAACCAAACCTCTTCTTGTTAGCCTGGTTTCGGGGTCAGGGAATCCAGATGAGGTGGGCACTGTTCTGATGGGTCATAGAAAGCTTATCTCCTACATCTCATGGCACTTTGTGGATGAGAGGGGGATAATTACTGAATTTTTGTTTCTTCTTCATCTCCTTTTCTTATTAAGAGCCTGACCTTCAGAGGATATGCTGGCATCTCTTGAGTTCATATTATAATGTTATAATTTTTTAGTTTTATTATTTTTTTTTTCGAGACAGGGTTTCTCTGTAGCTTTAGAGCCTGTCCTGGAACTCGTCTATAGACCAGGCTGGCCTCGAACTCACAGAGATCCATCTGCCTCTGCCTCCCGAGTACTGGGATTAGAGGCGTACATGTGCTGCCACCACTGCCTAGCTGTTTTATTAATTTTTTAACCTGAAAATTCTTTACCTAGCATGGTATAAAGAGTGAAATCCTTTACTCAGCATTGTATAAAAAGAAACCAGTAACTCAGTCAAGTTACTTGCTTTGCATTCCCAGTGTGGTTCCTAGGTAGAGGAAGTTTCACTGATCTAGCCACTCTTCCTGTAAGAGTGCTACTGTTAGGGAGAGAGAGTATCGGCAATATACTTGTTTTTGTTTTTTGGTTTTCTATTTTTTTTTCTTGAGTCCCTTGAAAGTCATACAGTAAAACACACCTAGGCTTTACACAGCAGTAATGTACTTACTGGCTGTGTAACCTCCAGAGTAACAACTCTTCTCTGTTCAGGCTCCTTGGAGGGTCTGAATATATTGTACCAAGATACTCAGAATTTGCATATTATCTCAGATGGTTTTTAAGTCTTTTGTGCCCAACAATCCATTCGTGGTCAGTATCAATAACATTTTGCAGTAGGAACAGGTTTGGAAGTTTTGCTCCCCTCTATTTAGAAAGTTAACTTTTTCTGTTCTTAAATAGGCTAATAGTCCTCAAGACCTAAGGATGTTTTATGAGAAAAACAGGAGCTTAATGCCTAGGTATGTGATTAAAATTTATTCAAATTTTCTTGGGTTTTATTTTTTAAAACAATTTATTTACGTACTTAAGTAGTAGTCTTTCTCTGTAGCCCATTTAGCCTTAAACCCATGATCTTCCTACTTTACCTTTATGAGGGGATAACCATCATTCCTGTCTAGTCTGGGTTTATTATTCATGAATGCAGTGTTATTTATTTAAACTTAATATTTTGTGAATTTCTGTTGATGAGTCATTTTCAATTTGTAGTAATGTTATAATAGGAAATTAGAAAGTTTCTAACACACCACAAATACATAGGCAGTACTGTGTCATTTGTTTTTTGTTTTTTAAAATGCAAATTTAAGAAAGCCATCACAGAGCTTCTATGTGTTACTTGTATAGAGGCATGTAGACACAGGTTCATAAAGCAAAAAGCAAATTCCTACCTAGGTGCTGGACATTCTGTAGCAATAATAAGAGTTATTATGTATTTTTCCAAATGCTCTTTGTGGGAGTTCTTTACACGTGCTTGAGAGCTTGTGTGTTTGTGTTTTTGTGTGTGTGTGTACATGCAGTGTGAGATAAATTACATTTTGAGTTGTATTTTCTTTCTTTTTTAAGATTGGTTCTCTGAATAGTCTTTCCTGTATGATGCAGCAGTGTAAACAGAGTGCCTTTTCCATAAAGGGAAGAAGACCAATTAGCTATTTTAACTTATATTAGTCTTTTCATTAATGAAGTTGGCTCATTTTTATTTGCCCTAATAGCTTTTACTAGTTTGTATCCCGTGGCATGCGTGTGTGTGTGTGTGTGTGTGTGTGTGTGTTTCTGTTCTGTTCCTCATTTTTCTCAGCTGCTTTGCTATTTTAATACTGGCTTTTGGGCCGGGTGGTGGTGGCGCACGCCTTTAATCCCAGCACTTGGGAGGCAGAGGCAGGCGGATCTCTGTGAGTTCCAGACCAGCCTGGTCTACAGAGCTAGTTCCAGGACAGGCTCCAAAGCCACAGAGAAACCCTGTCTCGAAAAACCAAAAAAAACCAAAACAAAACAAAACAAAAAAAATACTGGCTTTTGGAAATTGGATTCCCTGTCAATTGTATTTGATTAAACTTTGCCCTTTTCTAGACAGAACTGGAGGAGGTTTTTTTTTTTTCTTTAGAGACTCCCATAGCAACTGTTGTAAGTTGTGTTAAAAGTCAGGCTCTCTGTTCTAGAAGATTCTTGTAAATAACAGTGTTTATCACATTAATTGCTGATAATTATTAAAAGTTAGTATAGTGCCTTTTTTCTCACTTTCAAGCTATGAAGCTTCGTCGAGTCTTCTTGTTAGAGATGTAATATTTGTGAAAGTGTATATACATTTTCATTTACCAGGATGAAGGCAAAAGTAATGTAGTTAAGTACATAGAAACTCACCACTTACATTGTGTTTTACTTCAGTATTCCCAGAGAAACATCACCTTACTTGGCTAATCTCCTTTTGGGTTTGCTTCAGAGAAATCAAAAGGATAGAATGGATTTTGGTAAGTAATAGCTTCAAGCTTTGTGTATTTTCTAATTTTATATTTTCTGAGAATTGTATAGATTGCATACTCTAAGTAAAAATGGGTACTTAGTTATTTTAGAAAAATAAAAGTCATTTTGCTTTTGGTTGTCTTTTTTCCTTTCATTGTTTTAATGAAGACTCCTCAAGTGCTCATCATGTTCCAGGGATGTGGGATAGAGTAGTAAAGAAAACTGTGTCTTCAAGTAGTTAATAGTCTGAGGAGGAAAGAGAGGTGAGCTGTAAACTGTAATTGTAGTTGTGCTAGAAGGTGCCAGCTACTGTGCAAAAATAGAACAAAGGAAGAGACACAGAATGAGGAACTAAAATTTTAAATAAGGTAGTCCACAGCTCTGGCTGTCCTGGAATTCACTTGGTAGATCAGGTTGGCCTTGAACTCACAGAGGTCTACGGGCCTCTGCCTCCCAGAGTGCTGGGATTAAAGACATGTGCCACCACCACCTAACTAGAGTCTTAATTTTAACATAAATATCTACTACTTCTTCTTCTTCTTCTTTTTTTTTTTTTTGGTTTTTCGAGACAGGGTTTCTCTGTAGCTTTGGAGCCTGTCCTGGAACTAGTTCTTGTAGACCAGGATGGTCTCGAACTCAGAGATCCGCCTGCCTCTGCCTCCCGAGTGCTGGGATTAAAGGCGTGCGCTATCTACTACTTCTGATATCCATATGGGTTTAAGTTATTCCATATCATTTCTTTGCTCTGATATGTTTCTGTTTCTCTGCCTTTTGTGGTCTCATTGGTTTATTTATCTAGTTGTCAATATCATTTAGTTGTGAGTCTTAGCATTTAATGGCTGAGACGTCTCTCCAGCCCTAGCCAATGTCTCTTCTAAAGGTTGTGTTCTCATGTTTCATTACAGAAGCATTTTTCAACCATCCTTTTCTTGAGCAAGTTCCAGTTAAAAAATGTAAGTACCCATTTTTACTTAGAGTATGCAAGCTGAAAGAAAAGATTTAGTATTTTACAACACAAAATTAATTTTTTATTTATTTATTTTTTTGGTTTTTCGAGACAGGGTTTCTCTGTGGTTTTGGAGCCTGTCCTGGAACTAGCTCTTTGTAGACCAGGCTGGTCTCGAACTCACAGAGATCCGCCTGCCTCTGCCTCCCAAGTGCTGGGTAAAGGCGTGCGCCACCCGGATAATTTTTTATTGTTTCTCAAAAATTCCTTGAGCATTGCCTATATACCTGTAGCCCAAATTGTAATTGGTATTAATAATAAAAACCCAGAGTCTGACATAGGGATTAATGCTGAAGATCAGAGAAGCAGAGTGGTCAGCTTTCTCACCTCTACCAATGCTAATACTGAAGGGACAATCCTGTCCTCAGACTGTTTAGATCTATCTCCACCAAACCTCAGACTGTACTGAGCTCCTGTCTCCTCCTGCCTTATATTCCTCTCTCTGCCCAGGCATCCCACTCCTGCTTCCACCTCCCTAGTGCTGGAATTAATGGCGTGGGATCCCGAGTGCTGAAATCACCTTTGTGTGAGCTTTGTTTCTCTTTTAAACAGATTCAATCTTGTGTAGCCCAGGGTGGCACTGAACTAACAGAATCATCTGCCTCTGTCTCCTGAGTCCTGGAATTAAAGGTGTGAGCCACCACTGCCTGGCCTCTAGTTGCTTAGCTCTGCTCTCTGATCTTCAGGCAAGCTTTATTTATTTAAAACATAAAATATCACTACAATCTATAATTGTGTTTGTTCAACAACATTTTTTTCTTTCTACATCCAAACTGAAAAGATTTAGTAACTGCTGCATTTTTTTTGAAATTTTTAAAATTATTTTCACGGTGTGTGCGCATGTGAGTGTGTGTGTGTGTGTACACACACAGAGAACAACTTGCAGGAATCAGTTCTCTCCTTCTATCTATGTGGGTCCTGGTGATCAAACTCAGGTTGTCAGGTGTGGTGGCAAGCACATTCACCTGCTAAGTCATCACTCTAGTCCAAATTTTATATTTTTGTTAAATTAAAATCTAAAAACATTTATCTTTGTTATTTTTAAGCATATCTTCATGTCTGTGTGTGGATATTACACTTGAGTGCAGGTGCCCAAGAAATCCAGAAGAGTTTTAGATGGTTGTAAGGCATTTGATGTAACTCTTGTTACATTTATTTACCTAGTGTGTGTGTTTGTGTATTCGTGTATGTGCACACATGTGGAAGTTAAAGAACAACTTGGTTGGGCTCCTTATACCATGGGTTCCAGGGATCGAACTCAAGTGGTCAGGTTGGCTGCCAGTACCTTTTCCTGCTGAGCCATCTGCCCAGCCATTTTTTTCTTTTTCCTTTCCTTTTTTTTTTCCCCCCCTGAGATAGGGTTTCTCTATTTAATAGTCTGGCTGTCCTGGAACTTCCTCTATAGACCAGGCTGACCTTTAACTCACAGAGATCTGCCTCTAAATATCGTGAGTGTTGGAATTAAAGGTGTATACCATCACACCTGGCTCTTTTTTTCTTTCTTAAATATTTTGTTGCATTTTTTGTTCCATCCTTGTAACAATTAATGAATAGATGAATACAAATTTTGGGTTAAAATAAGATTGTAGTTGGTTTAGAGCTTGTACTGTTAGGCAGATCTTACAACCCACTATAGAGAGATGCAGATTTTTGACTGTGCTTCTTCCCCAGCTTGCCCCGTCCCAGTGCCTGTGTATGCTGGCCCTATCCCTGGAAGCTCTTGCGGCAGCTCACCATCTTGTCGCTTTGCCTCTCCACCAGTAAGTTGGGTTTTATTAAAAATGATTTCAGAGTTAGGGCTTTTGTTCTCTTAGTGAGTATGTTTGCTATGGAGCTGAAGTCTAGAAGAAAGGACATCAAGTAGACCCACCATTGGCCCTCTGCTCTGTTAACTGCATAATATCAGTAAAAATGATGTGTCTGTAGGCCTTTTTTTTCTGAACAGTGATTATTAACTACCACCTTGTTGTTCCACGTGGGAATTTAGTGATACATGCAAACAAAGCATGCTCATTAGAGGTGGAAAAGCAATAAACAATACTGTACACTGTAAATGTTCAGATTCCATAGCATTTGATGAATGGGGAAATAACCTTGGAACTAGATGTTACTGATTTCACAGTGATTACTAGCCCCGCCACTCAAGTCCCTACAGTCTCCTGAAGTTTTCCAGCTAATCCTTAAGGCTGTGTCCTCTCCAGTTTAAGTGCAGCTTCCTTATCCCTGAAGACTTCTGACTTTCTGGTTGTTTGTCCTTCCGGCTCTATTCTCTATTTTACCTAGTTCTTTTCTACATATTGTTAGGCTAATCTCCAGATCTCTGTTGCAGCCTTATGATCTTGAGACTTTTTACAGCTGAAGGCCCAGGGAGCTCTTGTGTCAGCTGTTGTATTTTACATATTAGCCAAGTAGACATGAAGTTTTTGGCTTCTGGCAGAAAGATAGGGGAGCCATAAAAGAAGGCGACTGTGTTATTACCCAGTTGAGACAATGTAAAAGTTTACAAGGAAGCTTGAAAGCTCCTGTATCCCATATTGACATGGTAATGGGATGAGTGCCTTAATCTCTCTGAGCTTGTTTCTTCATATGTGAAGTGAATGCAGTTTACCTCAAGGATAACCGAACATAAACCCTCACCCAGTAAATTTACAGTCGGCGACAGCTGCTATTAGTATTTTCATGAGAAACCGGGTACCACAGACAGAATAGATGCAGAACAAAGCTTACTGCTGAAAGATGAGTTTTAGTTTTAAAACCGTCAGATATGGGCTAGAAAGATGGTTCAGTGCTCAGAGTGTTGGCTGCATAAGCATAAGGACCTCAGTTTAGATCTCCCACATCCATGTACAGTCTGGGCATGATGGCACATAAACCTATAAACCCAGCATGGTGCAGTTTCAAAGTAGGTAGATCCCACAGGCTCACAGAACAGCCAGACTAACCAAAGAGAACTTGTTTCAAAAAATAAGGTGAGAGAGGAAGGAATCCAAAGTCAACTCTAGCCTCCAGATGCACACAGACAGACAAGAGCACCCATAGGTACACACATACACACATACCAAAAGTAACGTAGAAAAGGGTAAAATAAACAAAAACCAAAAAACTCTTTCTTTCACAACCCCACAAATATAAACCAAATTTAAAAAAACGTGATGTGTTCATAAGGCTTACATTTCTGTAAATTTGACCATTTTTCTTCTTTTTTTTTTTGTTTATTTTGGGGGGGATGTTGAGACAGGATTTCTCTATAGCTTTGGAGCTGGTCCTGGAAACTAACTCTTGTAGACCAGGCTGGCCTCGAACTCACAGAGATTTGCTTGCCTCTGCCTCCCAAGTGCTAGGATTAAAGGCCTGCACTACCCGCCTGGCTGAATTTGACAGTTTAAGAGGAAAGAAAGAATGCTTTTTCCTGTATCTTTCTGGAATACTTAGGGTAACATATTAGTTACTTTTCTTGCTGCTGTGATAAGTGCCTTGGAAGAAGAAGGAGGGTTTACTTTTGCCCACAGTTGAAAGGTATACAGTTCATTATGATGTGAAAGATACAGTGGCAAGAGCTGCCTAAGGCTGTGGCAGCAGGAAAAAACTGGCTCAAGGTTGTGTGGATCAAGAAGCGGAGAGGACCTTGGGCCAAACTATAACTTAGAAGAACACACCTATGGCCTACGTTGTCAACTAGGCTCCATCTCTAAAAGGTTCCGCAACTTCCAAAAACAGTGCCATCAGCTAGTGCCCAAGTGTTGAAACATCAGCCAGTGGGGGACATTTTGCATTCAAACAATTAGTCATCTCTTAATTCAAAATGCACTCTATCCAACTTTAAAAGTCTCCATCGTCTTAACATTCCAACATTGTTCTGAAGTCCAGAGTCTTGTAAGGATCAAGGCATTCTTTATTGTGAACCCATGTGAAATGAAAAAAAAAGTTAGGTGCTTCCAACATATAATGACCAGGGTAGACATTCCCTATTCAGAAAGGAGAAACATGAAGATATCAAAGGCTGAAGCAGACAGGACAAATATCAAACCCCACAGCTTCATTTCCTGCATCTAGGGTTCATGGTAGTATCATCTGGGCTCCATCAGAGCTCTTCACCTTCAAGGCTTCATTCACAGCCCACTAAAGAGCTCCATACAGGGAGTCTGACCCTTTTGTATATTGCCTGGGCCTCAGCAGTTTCCTTAAACCTTGCCAAGTCCTCCTTTACCCACTCACTCTTGCATGGTCATGCCTGAAAAACCAGTGCCATGTGGGTAGTGCCAACTTCAGTGGAGCCTGTCCCCTTGGACCAGAGCTGTAGTGGCCTCTGAGTGTCTGACTCGCTGAACTTGGGAAAGTATTTCCCTATAAGGCCCTCCTGGAACAAGATGGCCAGGAGGCTCTTGTGTTCACTTGTTCTCTTTAAAGTTTTTCAAAACGGTTTTGTATTGTTGCACCATGCAACTTTTCACAGATAGGATTTTGCCCTCAAGTTACCTTTCTTATTTCCCAAGTTCAGAATGTGTGGGGTGAGGAATTTGAGTAAGTGAAGATTGATGATTTCAGGGAAAATTGTTAAAAGTGAGGAGGGGGAAAAAGTGAGGAGCAGCCCAATGTTTGTGTATGAGGCCCTTAGTTTTGTCTCTACCCCTGCAAAAATAAAAAATAAGTAAAGAGATAATTTTTTTATTTTTTTTTATTTTTTTTTATTTTTTTTTTTTTTGGTTTTTCGAGACAGGGTTTCTCTGTGGCTTTGGAGCCTGTCCTGGAACTAGCTCTGTAGACCAGGCTGGTCTCGAACTCACAGAGATCCGCCTGCCTCTGCCTCCCGAGTGCTGGGATTAAAGGCGTGCGCCACCATCGCCCGGCTTGAGATAATTTTTTTAAAAAAATCCAGGCACTCCAAAGCAACACAGAGAAACCCTGTCTTGAAAAAAAAAATCCAGGCACAGTAGCACACACCTTTAATCCCAGTACTATGGAGAGAGAGGCAGATACATCTCTGCAAGTGTGAGGCCAGCCTGTTCTACTTAGTGAGTTCCAGGACAGCCAGGGCTACGCTGTGAGTAGTAATCATAGGG
This sequence comes from Chionomys nivalis, assembly GCF_950005125.1. Classification (NCBI taxonomy): domain Eukaryota; kingdom Metazoa; phylum Chordata; class Mammalia; order Rodentia; family Cricetidae; genus Chionomys; species Chionomys nivalis. The sequence continues at coordinate 43,606,103 of NC_080092.1, read as the reverse complement.
AGGTGGGGATTTGAGATGAAAAAATGAAGCATGTTTATGTAAAAGCCACGATCTGCTCCGTGCCATGAAAAGGTAGAGAAAATGGAATACAGAGCAGGCTAGACAGGTAAGCTCTGGATACAAGAAAAGCATCACTTCAAACAGGATAAGAAAGGACAGGTGGATGTGAATGTAGGCGCTTTTGGATAGCAGAGAAAGAAATTCCAATGTTTCAGTCTAAGTCACTGGCAAAAAATTATAGAGTTAGGTAGTCAGTTTCACTGACTTTTAATTGTGTAATATTGGGGAAATGACCTAACCCTCTGAGCTTGTATATTCTAGTTTATGTAGTTGTGAAATGAAGTGCAGAGCACAGCTAGAATCAGAGCTGTGCCACGTAGAGTGCCTGGGTCACAGTCAGTGCTTGGCAGTGGCCGTCCTTCACCTTCCCTTCACTTCATTGCTTTCAGGCAGTCTTCAAAAGGGAGGTGAGGGAATTTTTCACTACATATTGAGACACACAAAATAAGGACACGGGGCTAGGGAGATTTGCCACAGGTCCCAGCAAGAGACCTTGTTTCAAAAAAACAATGTGAGAGAGCTGGACAAATGGTTTGGAGTTCAGAGTACTTGCTCCTCCTCCAGAGGACCTAAATTAGATTGCCAGCACCCACGCCAGGCAGCTTAAAACTGCCTGTAACTCCAACTCCAAAAGATCTGACACCCTCTTCTGGCCTCTGTGGCACATACACATAAATCAAAATAAGTAAATTTTTTCTTAAAGAGTAAGATCAGGGCCAGAGCCAATGGTACATGCTTTTTTTAATCCTAGCACTTGTGAAGCAGAGACAGGTAAATTTCTGTATGCTCAAGGCCAACCTGGTCTATATAGTTCCAGGACCATTGATGAATGGCTTTTGGAGAACAATATCAGAGTTTGACCTTTGATCTCTTGATACATGTGCACTTGCACACACAACTTCACACATGCCCAGATGTACACACATAAACACATACAAACGTGTGGTAAAGTGCTTTCAGACTCATTTCATTCCAACTGTTAATTCAAAGTCTCAACAGAAGTGATATTTAAGGCTTGGGTTTAAAGAACATGATGTAGAATTTTGTTGTTGCTGTTTGTTTTTTCCTTCTTTGAATACAGGAACCGTAGAGACTCAGCACAAGTTATAAAATTGATTTAGAACCATTGTACAATCAAGGCATTTCAGTAGAGTTATCACCAGAGTCTTTAAACTTGGCAAATGCCTAAAGATATGACTTATGCCTAAGTCATTTAAATGTAATTATATACTTCTCTTCCTTTCTTGTCCTATCTCCCACAGACAATCCACCTCCTCCTTAAAAAAATAAAATAGAAAATAAAAAGAAAACACCCATGTTAGGTTATCTAAATCTTTCTTTGAGTGTAAACTTGTAGTCTAACAGACATTACACATGTTTATATGTCTGTTCTTTTTCATAATATGGTCTTTTACTTTTCTGTGTACAATGTTTTCTTTAATATGTCTAGAACTTTTTATGTCCAAAGTCACTAGACATTTTATGTGTAGCTGTTAAGTAAATAGTTAAATAGTGTCTGATTTGCAAGGCCATGATCTGGGACTGGGGAAATTGCAGTGACCGAGAAGTCAGTTTCTCTAAAGCTCCAAGCAAGTTTAATATTTACATGTGATAAATGCTGTGTTTTTAAGGATCATTTTTAGAATAATGTTTTGGAAGTCTTTCTGCAAACATTTTAAACTGCTTTTCTAAAAGAAAGATTTCTGAAAAGATTTTTTTTTTTGTGTGAAATCTTAGATGGAAGTTTATTACCATTTTTACAAAAGCAGTACTCTTCAGGCTATTCTGACTTGCATTTGATGATTAGGACAGTTTTAATTTTATGTTGTTAATTTTAGTCCCTTCCAGATATGCAGCATATTCAGGAAGAAAACTTATCCTCCCCACCATTGGGTCCTCCCAACTATCTACAGGTGTCCAAAGATTCTGCCAGTAATAGTAGCAAGAACTCTTCTTGTGACACGGATGACTTTGTTTTGGTTCCACACAACATCTCGTCAGACCACTCATGTGAGAATCTTTTCTACTTGTACACATTATATTTTTTTTATTTACTAAATTTAAACCTCTATATTTAAACTTGTTGTGTAGGGCACCTTTACAAATGAGCATTTATTTAGTTGTTTTGAATTCTCGGAATTATATACCTACTTTTCTAAAATATGCTTAGTGATTGATTTTCTGTAAGATAGTATTTTTTAATTCTGAAGGTAATGAAAATGTTTAAAGAAATGATCTCAAATTATGTTTACATGCAAACAGAGAGAGAGAAGCAAGCAGAATGAGCAAGTATCTTTTTTTATTTATTTTTATTCTTTTTAAATTAAAATTTCTACCTGCTCCCTGTTTCCCATTTCCCTCCCCCTCCTCCCACATATTGCCCCCTCCCCCCACTCCCCTCCCCCTATCCCCACTCCTCTTCTCCTTCCCCCACTCCATTCCCCTTCCCTCTTGTTACTGAAGAGCAGTCCAAAGTCCCTGCCCTGCGGGAAGACCAAGGTCCTCCCACTTCTATCTAGGTCCAGGAAGGTGAGCGTCCAAACAGGCTAAGCTCCCACAAAGCCAGTTCATGTATTAGGATCGAAACCTAGTGCCAAGCCGGGCGGTGGTGGCGCACGCCTTTAATCCCAGCACTTGGGAGGCAGAGGCAGGCGGATCTCTGTGAGTTCGAGACCAGCCTGGTCTACAAAGAGCTAGTTCCAGGACAGGCTCCAAAACCACAGAGAAACCCTGTCTCGAAAAAAAAACAACAACAACAAAAAAAAAACCAAAAAAAAAAAAAAAAAAAGAAACCTAGTGCCAATGTCCTTGGCTTCTCATCAGCCATCATTGTCCGCCATGTTCAGAGAGTCCAGTTTCAACCCATGCTTATTCAGTCCCAGTCCAGCTGGCCTTGGTGGGCTCCCAATAGATCAGTTCCACTGTCACAGTGGGTGGGTACACCCCTTATGGTCCTGACTTCCTTGCTCATGTTCTCCCTCCTTCTGCTCCTCATTTGGACCTTAAGAGCTCAGACCGTTGCTCCAAATTGGGTCTCTGTCTCTATCTCGATCCATCACCAGATGAAGGTTCTAAGGTGATAGGCAAGATATTCATCAGTATAGGATAGGGTCATTTCAGGTTCCCGGGATGTACTCACTCATAATTGGTTTCTAGCCATAAATAAAGGACATTGAGCATATAATTTGTGATCCTAGAGAAGCTAAATAAGAAAGTGAACCCAGAGAAAAACATACAGTCATCCGCCTGGATAGGGGAAGTAGACAAGATTGCCGGGCAAAAACTGGAAACTTGCCGGGCGGTGGTGGCGCACGCCTTTAATCCCAGCACTTGGGAGGCAGAGGCAGGTGGATCTCTGTGAGTTCGAGGCCAGCCTGGTCTACAAGAGCTAGTTCCAGGACAGGAACCAAAAAGCTACAGAGAAACCCTGTCTCGAAATAAACCAAAAAAAAAAAAAAAAAACTGGAAACTTGTGGGTGAGGTGGCATGGGGCTAAGGGGAAATGGGGTGAGAAACATGAGAAGGGGAGGATGGGAGGAGCTTGGGGGAATGGGATGGTTGGGATATAGGAAGGATGGATACGGGAGCAGCGAAGTATATATCCTAACTAAGGGAGCCATCTTAGGGTTGGCAAGAGACTTGACTCTAGAGGGGCTCGCAGGTGTCCAGGGAGAGGTCCCCAGATGAGCAAGTATCTTTAAAGAGATGAAGTAAAGGAGGAATCAATTTGAGGGGAAAAAATCTAAAAGTCAGTTGTTTGTTTAAGAGACAGGATTTTCCCCATGCTGACAACAGACTTGCAATCTCCCTGTGTCTGCCTCTTGAGTCTTGGGATTATAATGGGTATGTACCACCATACTTAGCTTTAGAAGACTCTTCAGCAGAGAGTCCAGATTAAATAAACTTAGCCAGGACTGATTAGAATGGTGAAGAGTGCCAGAAAACCCATAGAAAAGAGAAATTAGGCAGAAATGTTGACAAGGTAGAGACCCATGATGTGGTTGTGCAGGGATTAGGATCAGGGGAAGTCGAGATTTGGTACTTCCTGTGTGCAGAAGAGATCTGCATTAGGTCTGTGTAGTTGCTTAAGTTACTAAGCACCCACTTAGTAACTGTGTGCTTCTTCTCAGCATTGTCCTTGCTTGTTTGTTTGCAAGATCATAATCCCCAGCGTGAACAAAGAGAGGAAAACATGGACCACAGCAAGTGTGCAGTTTAGAATCAATGCTGTGAAAACTAGGATTACCTTTAAATATCATCCTGTAGTACAGTAACTTGCTTTCTTTATTAAAAGAAATATTTCAAGCTAGTCAGTGGTGGCTCATGCCTTTAATCCCAGAGCAGGAGGCTGAGGCGGGCAGATCTCTATGAATTCAAGGCTAGCCTGGTCTACAAGAGCTAATTCCAGGACAGGCTCCAAAGCTACAGATAAACCCTGTCTCGGAAAAAAAAAAAAAAAAGAAATATTTCAAACAAAATAGTACAGCAGAAACTCAAGTCACCACTGTAACATGCTGCTTCTGCATGTTAGGATTTGCTGTATTTATTTGAAGTACTTTTCTAAAGATAGGCAAATACTACCAGTACATCTAAAGTCTCGTTCCTCTCAGTCCTCAGGTTATGTATTCTTCCTGTAGATGTTTTGATCCTTTGTACCTGAACCCATATAAAACATGGTCTCTCTCTCTCTCTCTCTCTCTCTCTCTCTCTCTCTTTTGTTGAAATAAATGTTCTACAGTGTTTGTTTCTATATTTTTTGTTCTATTTTTGTTATGCATCTGAATGCATGAGTAGTCATGTGACTAGTTCATTTTAATGCTTCAGTTTTACAAGACAACTAAAGCTCAGTTTGCCCATTTCTCTACTGATTTACAATAAGTTATTTCTGAAATTTCAGTATTTAAAATGCATTAAAGGTCAGGCTGGAGAGATGGCTCAGCCATTAAAGACTAGGCTCAAAACCACAAGTAAGATGTATTATAGGTCACCCCAATACCATTGGCTTATCAGACTGAATTCTGACAACATGTCTGTGTACAGATACCAGAATTTCTTCGAAGTGGGTACCTTATAAAATATGAGTGCAGAATTTGTCTCTGTGTATAGTGATACTAATGTTTTAATAAATAAAGCTTGCCTAAAGATCAGAAGGGCAAAGCTAAACCACCAGAGGTCAGGCAGTGGTGGCCCACACCTTTAATCCCAGGATTTCAGAGATAAGCAGCAGACAGATCTCTGTGAATTCAAGGTTACCCTGGGCTACACAAGATCAATGCAGAAACAAATCCAAGTGATGGTGCCCCACACTTTTAATCCCAGTACTAGGGATTCTCACCTTTCATCCCAGCACTAGAGGAAATATAAGATGGGAGGGGAGGGAGAGGCTTAGTTTAGTCTGTGGTCACCCAGCCATGGAAGAGATACTTCTCTAGTGACTTGGCTGCTTTACTTTTCTGGTTTTTGGGTTGAACCCCAGCATCTGTCTCTGGGTTTTTATTATTCATGCTATATCTGTGTCAAGAGACTGTACCTCTAATTTCTCTTGTACTCCCCAATTTACAATCTTTTCTTTAAAAAATTCTTTTGCAATTTATTTATAGATCAAATAAATGAAAGAATCTGATAATTATTATTTAGTGTGTGTGCCTGCATGCCTGGAGGTCAGAAGACAACCCTCAGGAGTCATCTCCTTCCTCCTTTTAGTCATCAGGCTTAGCAGCAGGCCTAGTTTAAAAAGTCTTAATTGATGTGAGCTAGTCGTGGTGGCACACACCTTTAATTCCTTTTGAACACTTTAAATTCTCTATTATTTTTTTAAATGATTTATTTATTTTTATTTCATGAATTGATGTTTTGTCTGCACATATGTCTGTATGAGAACATCAGATCCCCTGGTACTAGAGTTACAGACAGTTGTGGATTGCCATGCAGGTGCTGGGAACTAAACTAGGGTCCTTAGGAAGGCTCTCTTTAACTGTTGAGCCATCTCTCCAGCCCCAGTTAAATTCTCTGTATTTCTTTAATCCCAGCACTTGGGAGGCAGAGGCAGGCGGATCTCTGTGAGTTTGAGACCAGCCTGGTCTACAAGAGCTAGTTCCAGGACAGGCTCCAAAACCACAGAGAAATCCTGTCTCAAAAAACCAAAAAAAAAAAAAAAAAATTCTCTGTATTTTTAAAGGTTTATTTTTAAAGAGCAAGGGAAGGGAACCAGACCACTTAGAGCTGGAGTTATGAATGGCTGTGGCTGTGTGAGAGCTAGAGACAGAACCCGGGCCTCTGCAAGAGTGGCCAGTGCTCTTAACCATTGAGACACCTCTTCAACTTCATAAATCCCCTTAGTCATGAGTGTAAAGAAACAAAATATTGCAGTGTAAAATAAGAGCTCCTATAATTGAAAATCTGGCAAATTAAGAACTCAGCAGAAAAGTATAAATTTATAGGAAGTCATTGCTTTACACTAACTAACCTGTGGACTAGGGCTCAGGGTATCAAAATGAAGTCGTTACACTGAAGTTTCACATGAAATCACAAGTATTACAGTTACAGAGATGACAGCCATCATAATTAAGCTCACTTTCCTTAATCTTTTCACAGAAAGAGTTATAGGAAATAACCCAATGCTAAGGAATTAGTTATTACTTCCTATGGTCTGTCACTCTGTCCAAACCTTACAAGGAATATGATTTGTCCTTAACCCATGGCTCCTTGTTTTGTTTTTCCTTCTCTAGTCCTTTCTGACTCTAAAACCAGCCTCGACTATTTAGTCTATGGAACAATTACCCTGTTTCATAGAACAAAGCAAAAGCGTTTACTAATTCTACAGTAGAAAATAAAGCCAATTAAGATTTCGTTTTGTTTTGTTTTTCAAGATAGAATTTCTCTGTGTAGCCCTGGCTCTCCTGGAATTTGCTTTTGTAGACCAGGCTGGTCTCAAACTCAGAGATCTGACTGCTTCTATCTGCCAAGTGCTGGGATTAAAGGTGTACCCACACTGGAAGCTTGAAAACTGTGTTTTAGCCAGGCATAGTGATACACACCTTTAATCCCAATACTTGGGAGGCAAAGGCAGTCAGATCTCTTGAGTTCAAGGCCAGCCTGGTCTACCTAATGAGTTCTAGGACAACCAGAGCTATATAATGAGACTATATAAATAAATACATAAATATGTATAAAAATTTAAAAAACACAAAACACACACATAAGGAAGGAAGAAAGGAAGGGAAAAAAGGAGAGAAAGAGAAGAAAAAAGAAAGTTGTGTCTTACCTCACTGTCTCTACTGGGTGGTATATATGGCTGTAGCATTTCATTGGACTGTTTCCTTTGGGGAAGACTACTCTGACATGGTCTTCTGCCTAAAGAATATAATCCTGATAGTATTTTAGTGTATAATGAATGCCTGTAGTTTCAAGAGTTAGTGTAAAATTTCACTTAATAACTTACTTTGTCAGTCATTTGAGCTGTAGTACTCTTACCTTTAATTCTCTGTGGCATTCTGTAGTACAGGGACCAGTTTGATTCTGTCTCAAGTACTTATATCTAGTCTTGAGCTTAGTTGTGGATGAGCATTGCTGCCTATAGTAAATTGGAGAAGGCTTCTATATCTGCTTTTTCCTCTGTATATTTTAAAACAAATTCTGTGGTTATATTTAAGGTATAGGATATTTTTTTATAGTAAGAATACCTAGTAATATGGTTATCATAATGAAACATAACCATATTCTCACAGTAACATCTTTTTCTCCATAGCATAAACAGTTATAATCTGGTCATTTATCAAAAACCTAATATGCTATTGTTTACTATGTTCTAACTTTAATTTTTGTCTTTTTTTTTCCCAGACAGGGTTTCTCTGTGTAGCTCTGTCTGTCCTAGAACTAGCTTTGTAGACTGGACTGGCCTCAAACTCAGAGATCTGTTTGCCTCAGCCTCCCAAGTGCTGAATTAAAGTGTGTGCCGTCACGCTCTGCTTTAAGTTTTTTATTGTATTTATATATGTATATGTATTTGTAACGATTGGAGGACAACTTGAAGAATTCAGTTCTCTCCTTCTATGTGGGTCCTGGGGATTGAACTCAGGTCCTCAGGCTTGGTGCAAGCGTCCTTACCAGCTGAGCCAGCCTGTCTTTTTTAAAACAGACTTTTATATAATCTGTCTTTAGTCCCACTTTGAAAGGTTTAGGTATCTGGTATTGCTGGTTATTTGAAGCCTTTTTAGGGTTCTGTGATGTATAGTGATTTATAGATTTATAAATTTAGAATAGATTTACCATTCTATTTCCTTGGGTCAAGTAGATGAAAAAGAGCCTAATCTTACCCATCATCTTTCTAATATACTTTCTTCTCTTCCTCCCTTTCTCCCTTCCTCCCTCAGTTTCTTTCTTGTTCTTTTTCCCTTTTTTTGAGGCATATTTTCAAGAGGTTTTTTCTACCTTCCTGCGTGTGTGTATGTGCATGTGTGTGTCGGTAAGGGGATGGTAAATAAAAGAATATGGCACCAAAACCAGTCCTGACTTGAACATTTCTCTGGTAGTAAGCTTTTCTCTTCTCCTTGCCTGTGTAAGTACAGGTTCTTACTTGTCTCCTTCTGTCTTTGGGGTTTCAAAGTACTAGTATGGGATCATAATATGATATAATATAAATAATATATATTATAATATAAATAGTATAATATAAATAGAACTTAAATATAATTACTAAAAGCTATTGGAGATCTCTTTTGGAGGTTTTTGTCTTTAGGGATATACAAATTACCCAGGCCTAAAGTCATTTGAAATATCTTCCCACTCTGTGGTTAAGTTGCCAAGTTGATATATACTTTTGGATTCTAGGGATTACTATTTTTTTATTTAATTTTGTTTTATAATTACATCGTTTCAAACTCAAAACAAAAAACAAAGTATATTGCCAGGCGGTGGTGGCGCATGCCTTTAATCCCAGCACTTGGGAGGCAGAGGCAGGCAGATATCTGTGAGTTCGAGGCCAACCTGGTCTACAAGAGCTAGTTTCAGGACAGGCCCCAGAGCTAAGGAGAGACCCTGTCTCGAAAATACAAAACAAACAAAAAACAAAGTATATTTATGAAACATATATATTTTTGTTTAGATTTTAGTTTTTAATTATTTGTGTATGTGGGAGAAGGTTATGCACATGAATGCAGTGCCTGAGGAGGCCATCCCAGAGTATCGGGTCCCCTGGATCTAGTTTAACAAACGGTTGTAAGCTTCCTGATGTATGGGTGGGAACCACGTTGTGTCCTCTGGAAGAATAGTAGATGTTCTTAATTGCTGAGCTGTCTTTCTAGGCTCGGGTGTACATTCCTGCCTCTTCCAGTTTCCTTACTCACAGGGTCTGTTTGTGGCTTTAAGTAGGTACCTGTCTTGCTCCATTACTCTTTGTTCATTGCCTTCATTTAGTTTCTCTAGACCTCCTATCACTACCTGACATTATTTCACTATATTTTAGAAGTTCTTTGACGTCTAGGTTATAAATTCATCTGAGCTGGACCCAAAATGTGCCAAATAAATGCAGTGCTCAGTTTCTTATCAGGATCATTCACAGGAATTTTTGTAATTCTCCTTTCTTTTTGAGTATAAGTTATCAGCGTGGTTTATTTAAGAAATATTTATTTGGTCAACTGTTATTCAATATCACATGGAATGACATAGGATGCTGTGATGGAGTATAGCAGTGTTAGGGCCTGAGTTCTGAACTGTGTGGAACTGATGTATATAAAAGATAGATGAGAAGATGAAGATAGCCTATGGTATCTGCTGCTGTATTCAAAAGAACAATGTCTTATTCACAAGCTTTCAAAATCTCACAGAGGTGTTACACAAGAGGATGGGCACTCCAGTATTCTGTTGAGCCACACTTTGTTTTATAACCAGTTCTGGTATAATGTAATGTATATAGTTTATGCAAAACTGTGTGGTAAAAGTCACTAAGCCATCAAGAGAATCTGTCTCAAAAAGCCAAGACTGTAGAAGCAAGTTCAGCATGGTGATGCATACCTGAATCCCAGATACAACTGGAAGGAAAGGCAGCACAGATCATGATGTGGGAAGGATCCTTGAGTCTGTGACTTTCAGATTGGTCTGGGCAACATGGTGAGACACATCTCAACAACAAATAGGCACAACACACACAACATACAGATATTACACCACACACAAACACACAAAATTACACAAGCCTAGGAAAGGAATAGTGAAGAAATACATAAACATAGCACAACTACAGAACTTTAGTTCAAAAAAAGGTCATGGGCTATGCTGGGTGGTGCCCAGCCACAGCCTAGAAACACCCGGACAGGACTGTCTTTCCCAGGCCTGCAGTTCACATTCATCAAGAGAAATTAGTTCTTATAACTTTGAGGGGTGAATCTGTCAAAAACCATAAAGAAGACCAAGACCAGAAAGCCAAGCAGTGATGTCACATTCCCTTCATTCAAGCACTTGGGAAACAGAAGTGGTAAATTGAGGCCAACGTGGTCTACAAAGTGAGACCCTATTTTCAAAATAAACAAAGAAGGTTGTAGGTTTACTTATTGAGGGTCTACATAATGAGTTCATGGACAGTCAGATGTAGAGAGACTATGCATCAAGAAGCTAAAACAAATGACAGCCCCCCAAAAAAAAATCCAACAAAAAAATGGATAAGTTCGTGTTGTATTCAGATTATTTCTAAATCATCATGTTGGAAGAGATTTCCATTCTTTAAAGCATGTAATATAACGGAATTGACTCTTTCTTTCTCTTCAGATGATGTGCCGATGGGGACTGCTGCCAGACGTGCTTCAAATGAATTCTTCATGTGTGCAGGGTATTATATATTTTACAGAAGAGTTTTTATATTTTGGGCCCGGGGAATGTGTTCAGTTGGTGGAATGCTTTTCTAGCTTGCACAGAACCCTAGGTACCACTGCAGGACCATGTAAATAAGTACTATGGCATGGTACACCATTGTAATCCTAGCACTTGGGAGATGGAGGCAGGGTGATCAGAAGCTCACTTTTTTAAAAAAAAAAGATTTTATTTATTTAGGCAGTATCCTGCCTGTAGGCCAGAAGAGGGCACCAGATCTTATTATAGGTGGTTGTGAGTCACCATGTGGTTGCTGGGAATTGAACTCAGGACCTCTGGAAGAGCAGTCAGTGCTCTTAACCACTCTCTCCAGCCCTAGAAGTTCACATTTAAAAAAATATTTTTCATATTTTGTTATTTTTGTGACTTTATTAAATTTTGTTCTTGATTTACTTTTTGTTTCAGAATTTACACATTTATACATTTATGTGTTTAACATGCATACATACTATTTTGGGTTTTTTTGGTTTTCTTTCTATTCATTTGTTTTGAGTATGGGGGTTGAACCTAGCACCTCAGACACACTACCTAAGCATTCCTATGGAATTGTGTATACAATCCATTACCTTTTTTTCTTATTTTGAGATAGCATTTTGCTAAATTGCCTAGGCTGACCTTGAACTCACAGAAGCCCCAAACTGACCTTGAATTTGCAGTTCTCCTATCTTAGTCTCTTGAACGGGCTTGCACTACTAGGAAAAGCTTACAATTTCTTTTTTAAAAGAAAAAAAATAATACTTTTACTTTATGTCAGGAACCAACCTCGACAAAAAATACCTCTTGCCAGGATAGAGGCATGGGGATTTAGAAATATAATAAAAAACATGAAGACGCAGCTCAGGTGGTGGTGGCTCACGCCTTTAATCCCAGCACTATGGGAGGCAGAGGCAGGTGGATGTTTGTGAGTTCGAGGCAGACCTGGTCTTACAAGAGTTAGTTCCAGGACAGGCACCAAAAAACTACAGAGAAACCCTGTCTCAAAAATCCTAAATAAATAAATAAGAATAATATGAAGACACAAATGAAAATAATAAAACAGAGAAACATATAGGATTATATCAGGAGGGAATTCCAATGATTACTGAAAATTCACCTGCTTTAATTTCCAACTGCTTAAAATACCCCTGAACCCAAAAGGTAAGACAAAAAACTACATTTACACTATATAAGGAAATGAACATACCATTTGAAGGTTGTGGGCTACATTCATAGTTAAACATTGTGTTGCTAGAACAAGTCACCCTCACACTAAAACATTCTGTAGGCAAACCACTCCCTGTGTGGAATCCAAAGTTACCTCCTTAAGGGAACTGGAACTTAGTTGGATCCTCAGACTTTCATCTATTCCTGAAATGCAAGGTCTGGCTATTCACCACACCTGTTGACAACAACCTTAAGAGAGCAGAACTCTCTGTTCTAAGTCTAGGTGGGACCTTTATTCGAGGTAACATAATAACTTTGAAGGACTAGAGTTAAGTTTGAACTCTCGGACCTTTGGTCAACGTGGAAATAGGCTCACATTTTCGGGTCCCCACAACTTTGTGTTTATGTATATATTTGCAGTGCTGGAGATTAAATCTGGAGCCTTGCACATGCTAGGTTAGTTCTGTGCCCCTGAGCTGTATTCCTAGCTTGTTTTCTGGGTTTCATTTCAAGACAGTTTCTACTTTACCCAGGCAGACCTTGAACTAGACATCTTGTTTAGTCTAGGATTACAGGCCTGTGTCACTAAACCCATTAAAACAAATTTCAATTATGATAACAAATCCATAAATTCTATTCTTAACTATGTCAAAGCTTGTAGTGCAGTAAGTTGAGTATATTCTTCTTGTTATGCAGCCTGATTAGCCCTGGTGCTCAGTACAGTGACAGGTGTTGCAGCTGATTTCCCCCATTTCCTGGGAGTTTACCTCTTTCTCCCCCCTCCACTCTTTTTCTTCCAAGACAGGGTTTCTCTGTGTAGGTAGCCCTGGCAGTCCTGGAACTTGTTGACCAGGCCTCCTGAGTTCTGGGATTAAAGGCGTGCACCACCACCACCACCAGGCTGTCAGGAGTGTAGGAGTGTTCTTGACAGATGTGAGTTCTGGGTACATATGTTTTTTAAAACAGGATATTTCTTATTCACATTTAAAAGTGATCGCTTATCTTTCTAGAATTTTCTCTAAATATAGCTAATAGGTCAACTGAAAGAAAATTAGTCTGACTACTCTTTCTTTCTTAAATTATGGTGGCAGGCAGTATCAACCTACTGTGTCACCTCACAGTGAAACAGCTCCAATTCCAGTTCCTACTCAAGTAAGGAATTATCAGCGCATAGAGCAGAATCTTATATCCACTGCCAGCTCTGGCACAAATCCACATGGTTCTCCAAGGTAAGCCAGTGTCTTTTTTCTTTTTATTTTTTTTTAATAGGTTTTGTTGTTGTTATTGAGACTCAAACACTACACACATGTATTTGCTAAGAATATAATTACTGAGAAAGAACTTGGGCTGGTAATGTATCTCAGTTACAGAATGTTTACCCACCACCATTCACAATTCAATCCTTCATTCAATCCCAAACACTGTATAAACCAGGCAAGATGGTGCATTCCTGTAACCCTAGCCTTTGAGAGGTGAAAGCAGAAGTTCAGAAATTCAAAGCTGCCCTAACTATAGTAATTTCAAGGCCATCCCAAGCTATATGAGCTCTTGTCTCAAAACACAAAACCATAGACAACAATGAGGACCCCAAGAGAGAGACATACATGGGTCTAATCTACATGGGAAGTAGAAAAAGACAAGCTCTCCTGAGTAAGTTGGGAGCATGGGACCATGGGAAAGGTTGAAGGGGAGGGGAGAGGCAGGGAGGGGAGCAGAGAAAAATGTAGATCTCAATAAAATCAATTAAAAAAAATTTTTAAAAACCCACAAAACCAACAACAACAAAAACCAGCCAGTTTTGGTGGCACACACCTTTTAACCCTGGAAAAAGAAAGAGGCAAATGGAACTCTGAGTTCAAGGCCAGCCTGGGCTCCATAGTAGGCTCCAGGCCAGCCAGGGCTACACAGTGATACCCTATCTCAAAATAAAACCAGAAAAAAGAAAGAACTTGTTTAATAAATAGTATTTCTGGTGTGTTGGCTCATGACTGTAATCCCATCACATGAGAGACCAAAGCAGGAAGCTTAACAATCTGAAGCTACTCTGGGGTACAGTGAACTCTCTGTCTCAAAAGAGAGAATAAGTAGGAAAGAAGACCTTCAATCTCAGCCAGTTTTTTTATGTCTGTGTACTTGTTCTACATCTGATACCACACACACCCCCGAAGGTAATAGTAAAAAGACTAACTCCACGTAAAATAATAAAATGTTCCATAGTGACAGATGTCACTAAATTTCTAGAAAACAAAGATGATGGAAGAATTCCTACTCCTCACAGCAGAAGTGTGCATGTAATCAGGATTCTGACAAAACGAAAATCATTGCACCCTATAGAGGTCTAAATCTCAGAGAAATCAGGTTAGCATGGAAGGAGGAAATAACACTGTAATTCTGGCAACTTGTTATTAATGTATGTGTACATAGTCAGATACATATTCTCCATAAACAGTCTTTGTATATGACATAGCTTATTGTTACAATACCAAAAGGTGACAAATAAGCTGTGTCCACCAGTGTTTCCATGCTGATTTATTGTAGTCCATCTATGACAATAGAAAGCTATGCACATTCTATTCCAAATTAGTAAGGAAGCTAAGTCTGACACAACAAAGTTTCCAAGTTTAATATAAAATGAAAAAAGTGTGATTTTTTTTTATCCAGGCAGTGATGGTACAGGCCCTTAATCCCAGCAATCAGGAGGCAGAGGCAGTCAGATCTCTGTGAGTTCAAGGCCAGCCTGGTCTACAAAGTGAGTTTCAGAACAGCTAGGGCTGTTACACAAAGAAACCCTGTCTCCAAAAACAAAGAGTGTTGTCTTTAGATCTCTTCATAGAGCTCATAGTCAAAAAACTGCTTGATAATAAGCCTAGAATATAGTTTGCTCTTCTAAGTGTGTTGGTGTATGCATTAATGGTGAAGAAAGCAAAAATGAACAAAACTGCTTATGTCCTAACATGAATAAGGTAATGACTTGTGAGTGTAGTGTTAGTCTTTGTGATCCTTACAACCACATATGAAGGATGTCCTCAACAACTCAGCTAAAGCTAGTCTTTGAAAAATCACAACCCTAGGGTTGGTAGGCTACCCAGTATGCTAATAAAGCACATTTGTAGTATATTAGATACTTACTTGCCTTAGGTTAAACATTGCATGATTGGACTGCCAGCTAAACTAGCCCCCTTTTCACTGAGCGCTCTTTATTTTAAAGAATGACAAACTATGGTATGGGAGTAGAGCAGCCATTTTGTCAGAAATGAACTAAGTTTTTCTACTTGGAAGAAAACAATGAGGATAAAAACAATAATGAGTTTTCAAACAAAACCAGACCTCTGGAAAACATACTCACCACTGTAATGCTGACAGGTATTGTTAGTTTTTGCTCTGATATTTCTGTATGATTGATGGTAACCTTTTTTAGGTTTATTTTTATGCGTGTGAATGTTATGCCTACAAGTATGTTTGTACCCCACTTATGTGCCTAGATATCCTTGGAGGTCAGGCAAGAGTGAAGGTGTTGGGTCCCCTACAACTGGAGTACAGACGGTTGTGAGCTACCATGTGGGTGCTTATACTTGAACTCCTGTCCTCAGCAAGAGCAAACAATGCACTAAACCACTGAGCTATCTTTTCAGCTCCATAGTAGTGACATTTTGGTACGAATGTGGCCCTTGTTGTGTAATATGTCGATATTTGGGTTATCTGCATAGTCAGTGAAACAATGTTGTCCAAATTGTGTTAAAAATGGTGCACAAATTTATTCAAAGAGCCAATACTTTTCAGAAGAATGAACTTGAATGTTAGAGCACAATATTCATAGATAGTTTCACATTGTGGCTAACTCTTTAGATATCACTGCTTGCTTAGTATCAAAGAAGAATATCACTGTTATCTTGAAAAGGCTACCAAAATATTTTTGCTTTTTTAGGACATACCTGTGTAAATTTGTCTTCTTCATATACTTCATCCAAAATAAAATAGTGAATAACAATTTGATTGCAGAAACAATTATAAAAATCCAAATGTCTTCTATTAAGCAGGGTATTAGAGATTTTTCAGAAGTGTAAAATACCATGCTTCCCTTTAAAATACTTTCTTGGAAAATATATTTAACTTTTGTAATCTTAGGTTAAACATATTATGTTCATTATTTTTTAATTTAAAAAATTTGTTTATATATAATAAGTAACAATCTATAGAAGTTAATAAAAGCTGTCTGGAAACTAAGTAGTTTTTCAGAAGATAAAAGAAACTGGACCTGAGTCAGATTGACAGTGGTTAATATGTCACGTATTACTCAGTGGTTAAAAGCTGATAGTAATGTTATGAATTCAGGGCATTAGTGAACTCTGGAAGGATACACCAGAAACTAAGAATAGTGGAGAAGCATGAAGGATTAGGTGGAAGAATAGAGAGGAAACTTTATCATTTTACTATTACTTTTTTTTTCCCCTGGAGACCAGATCTTGTCATGTAGTCCTGAAACTCACTATGTAGACCAGGCTGTCATGGAACTCATTACACATGCCTCAGCCTCCCAAGTTTTAGAATTAAAGGCATGTACCATCACACCTGGTTCATTTTACATTTTTTATTTTTGTTCCTTGTAACCATTATGTGTTATATGTTTAAAAACTATTCTACATGGAGTGCTGTTGAAAGTTGTCAGAAATAAAGTTCCGTTCTGGGTCCTATCAGATAGGAAATAATTCTCTTTTTTCTTTTCAGATCTGCAGTGGTACGAAGGTCTAACACCAGCCCCATGGGCTTCCTCCGGGTCGGGTCCTGCTCTCCTGTACCAGCAGACACAGTGCAGACAGGAGGACGAAGACTCTCGACTGGCTCTTCCAGGCCTTACTCGCCATCCCCTTTGGGTGAGGAAAATTGAATGCAATCATCTTTAACTGATTTTCCGTGTAATAAATTGGATAGTGCACACTCTCAAGGAATATGGAGTCATGATAAGAGTGCTTTTAAGCTGATTATAGGACATACTCTAACCTTTGTACTGTATCCTACTCCCGACTTCATCTTAAAAATCTCTGTATTGGCCAGACCGTGTGATGCATACCTTTAATTCCAGCACTCAGGAGGCAGAGGCAGGTGGATCTTTGTGACTTTGAAGTCCCAGGACAGCCAAGGCTATACAGTGAAACTCTATCCTGAAAAATCAAAATAAATAAATAGATAAATAATATAAGCAAGTAAATAAATAAACAATCTCTGCATTGGAACCTGGGGGATGGCTCAGCAGTTAAAGTGCTTGTCAGGTGAGCCTGCATACTGGAGTTCCGACCTCCAGAACCCACAAAAATGCTGGGTAGTTTTGGTGACCTACCTGTAATATCAGACTTATAAGGCAGACGAAGGAAATTCCCCCCTGCTTCTCCCTAGCAAGCAGGTAACTACTGGATCTGATTGAGAGACTGTGCCTGGAAGAATAAGGAGAAAGAGTGATCAAGAGAGACACACAGAGAAAAGGAAAAAAATCTCTATAATCGGTATGATGACAGTTGGAAATATAAATTTATCTTTTATCTCAAAAATATCCTCATCTTCTGGTTAGCCTAAGCCATGGATTAAATTGTTGTAATATGTTTTTTTTTTTTTTTTTTTCCCGAGACAGGGTTTCTCTGTGGTTTTGGAGCCTGTCCTGGAACTAGCTCTTGTAGACCAGGCTGGTCTCGAACTCACAGAGATCCGCCTGCCTCTGCCTCCCAAGTGCTGGGATTAAAGGCGAGCGCCACCACCGCCCAGCAAATTGTTGTAATATGAGCGGCAGGGCTGCGTCCCTAGCACCCAGCCGCCCACATGGCTAGTTTATGCCCCGAAATAATTACACGGAAACTGTATTTTTTTAAACACTGTTTGGCCCATTAGCTCTAGCCTCTTACTGGCTAGCTCTCATATCTAGATTAACCCATTTCTAATAATCTATGTAGCACCACGATCTGGTGGCTTACCAGGGAGATCTTAACCTGTGTCTGTGTCTGGTGGGCGAATCATGGCCACTCACTGACTCGGCTTCTTTCTCCCAGCATTCTGTTCTGTCTACTCCGCCTATCTAAATTTTACCCTATCAGAGGCCAAGCAGTTTCTTTATTAATTAACCAATAAAAGCAACAGATAGAAAGATATCAGATGTTTTCCGATTTAACACTCAAATGAGCGAAAACTAGTTAAAATACAACAGTCCTGGATCACATTGACCAAAAGCTTTATGGCCCAGGTGGTAATACGTCAGCAGCTTTGTTACAGATCCTTCTACTTTCCCTTGGTAGTTGTTTAAGAAAGCCTAAAACAAAGAAAATACCAGAAACTACAACAAACAGAAAAATAAACTACATTTTAAGTGAAATTAAGAAACACATTTCTGAGGCCGGGCATGGTGGCGCACACCTTTAATCCCAGCACTCAGGAGGCAGAGGCAGATGGATCTCTGTGAGTTCAAGGCTAGCCTGGTCTACAAGAGCTAGTTCCAGGATAGGCTCTAAAACTACAGTGAAACCCTATCTCAAAAAAGAAAGAAAGAAACACATTTCTGAAGTCAGAATATGTAAGGAAGGGCCGGGCGATGGTGGCACACGCCTTTAATCCCAGCACTCGGGAGGCAGAGGCAGGCGGATCTCTGTGAGTTCGAGACCAGCCTGGTCTACAAGAGCTAGTTCCAGGACAGGCTCCAAAGCCACAGAGAAACCCTGTCTCGAAAAACCAAAAAAAAAAAAAAAGAATATGTAAGGAAGGCCAAAGTACCTAGGTCTGTAGTATCTCCTGCTCAGAATACCAGGATGGTATGTGGTCATCTGTAGTCAGAATCCAGATACTCACTGACCCTGTTTTTAAGTTTAGGGACTGAGAAGATGGTTCAGTGAGTAAAGTGCTTTTCATGTAAGCATGAAGGTCTGAATCTGAATCCATGTAAAAGCAGTGTGCTTCCGTAACCCCAGCCCTGGGGGAAGGCAGGGCAAGTTGGCCAGCCAGTGAGCCCCAGGTTCAATAAGAGACCATGTCTCAAAAGACAAAGAAAAGAGTGATAGAAGACAGCCAGAATTAACTTTCATGCACCACAAAAAACAAAAAAATTTAAGAGCCTCATCATCCATTCTGTTTTTAGTTAAAAAAAAAAATCAAACCAAATCTTGGCCTCGTTTCACTCTTATAGGTGCCACTAGAACATGCTGTGGTCTGCAGAGACAGATCCAAACCTTACCATTTTTTAAATTATTTATTAATTTTTTTACTGATATTTATTGAGCTCTACATTTTTGTCTTCTCCCCTTCCCCCTTCAACCTTCACCCAAGGTCCCCATGCTCCCAATTTACTCAGGAGATCTTGTCTTTTTATACTTTCTACTTCCCATGTTGATTATATCTCTGTAAGTCTCTCTTAGCTTCCGCATTGTTGTCTAAATTCTCTGGGATTGTGGTTTGTAGGCTGGCTTTCTTTGCTTTATGTTTAAAAACCACCTATGAGTGAGTACATGTGATAATTGTCTTTCTGTGTCTGGGTTACCTCACTCAAAATAATGTTTTCTAGCTCCATCCATTTTCCTGCAAAATTCAAAATGTTATTTTTTTCTGCTGTGTAGTACTCTGTTATGTAAATGTACCACTTTTCCTTATCCATTCTTCAATCGAGGGGCATTTAGGTTGATTCCAGGTTCTGGCTATGACAAACACAGCTGCTATGAACATAGTTGAGCACATGTCCTTGTGGCACGATTGAGCATCCTTTGGATATATACCCAAAAGTAGTATTACTGGGTCTTGAGGAAGGTTGTTTCCGAATTTTCTGAGAAATCGCCACACTGACATCCAAAGGGGTTATACCAGCTTGCATTCCCACCAGCAATGCAGAAGTGTTCTCTTTTCCCCACAACCTCTCCAGCATAAGTTGTCATCAGTGTTTTTGATCTTGGCCATTCTTTTTCAGGTGTAAGATGGATTCTCAGAGTTGTTTTGATTTGCATTTCTCTGATGACTAAGGATGTTGAACATTTCCTTAAGTGTCCTTCAGCCATTTTAGATTCCTCTGTTGAGAGTTCTCTGTTTAGGTCTGTACTCAATTTTTTATTAGATTATGTGTTCTTTTGGTGTCCAATTTCTTGAGTTCTTTGTATATTTTGGAGATCAGACCTCTGTCTGATGTGGGGTTAGTGAAGATATTTTTCTCATTCTGTAGGCTGCCGTTTGGTCTTGTTGACCCTGTCCTTTGCTTTACAGAAGCTTTTCCGTTTCAGGAGGTCCCATTTATTGATTGTTTCTCTCAGTGTCTGTGCTGCTGGGGTTATATTTAGGAAGTGGTCCCTGTGCCACCAAATCTTATCTTTAAAGCTGAAAGAAATGGCTCAGAGGTTAAGAGCACTGGCTGCTCTTCCAGAGGTCCTGAGTTCAATTCCAAGCCCCACATGGTAGCTCACAACCATCTATAATGAGATCTGGCACCCTCTTCTGGCCTACAGGCATACATGCAGACAGAGCACTTTATACATAATAAATAAACTGGAAAAAAATCTGAAAGCACTCATTGCCTTACTACTTGGACAGAGCCCTTTCCTGTTGTAGACATGTCTTACGTCTGTGTAAACACCCTGAAACTTCTTGCTCCTGGCAGTTTGTGTTCATAGTAAGATAGATGAAGAGAAGGTATTGTATATCCAGTAAATTGCTTGGAGAACCACCTGTAAAGGCTAAGGGAAAGGTCAAGAGGAAGCAGCGAATACTTTAGACCAAAGTACAGATTTGACACCTGGGAGAGGAGGAAAAAAAATCAGGAAAGAAGAGTCTCAGACTATAGCAAAGCCTAAAAAATTTTGTCCAGACTACAAGAATAGCCCTGAGATGACCTGTTCAACAGACCTAAATGTCAGGAACCTGACCTCAGCACCAGTGTGATATGTAAGGACTGCAGCTGGAGCCTGCAACTCCACAAGCCCCACATTTATCCAAATTCTGGTACTTACGCTACGACGACGTACCTTTTGGGGGCATTTATTTGTTTTATGGTTATGTAATACTTTTAAATCTTACCCATCCTGACACCTTTTAGATATATTAAACACTGATTAGATATATTAAATCTTTTACAGTTAGAATTATGTAAACTGCTACAGATTAAGCAGTTGGTGTGTGTGTTGCCATTTCTATCCTTTATTGTTTAAAATGAAAATTCTTCTTCTTTGTTTCATTTCTAGTTGGTACCATTCCTGAACAGTTTAGTCAGTGCTGTTGTGGGCATCCTCAGGGCCATGAAGCCAGGAGTAGACACTCCTCAGGTAGGAAAATATATTTATTATGAGTCAATTTGAGTTATACTTTCCAGTCTTATTCAAAGAACAGAATTGCTATGAAATATTCTTTATCCTATACTGTTTTTTAGAATTTTTGTCTAATGTTTCTAATATGTCATATATCTAGTATCTCCTTGTGACCATAAGATTTCTTTATAATTAACCTTAAGAAACTAAGGGGCTGGGTATGTAGCTCAGTTGATGAAGTATTTGCCTAGCATGTACAAAACCTTAGGTTCTGTCCTCAGCACCATATAAAGCCATGCCTGTAATCCCAGAACTCTGTGTTATTAGAAGTTCAAGGACATCCTCAGTTAAATAGCAAGTTAGAGGCCAGCATGGGCTATTAAGACTGTCTCAAAAAAAGGAAGGAGCGAAGAAGAAACTTTAAAAAATATATGTGTAAGCCGGGCGGTGGTGGCGCACGCCTTTAATCCCAGCACTTGGGAGGCAGAGGCAGGTGGATCTCTGTGAGTTCGAGGCCAGCCTGGTCTACAAAGGGAGTTCCAGGACAGGCTCCAAAGCTACAGAGAAACCCTGTCTCGAAAAACCAAAAAAATGTGTGTGTGTGTGTGTGTGTGTGTGTGTGTGTGTGTAAGTGTGTAAACAGCCCACAATACCTGACAAGATCAATCAGTCCTTAGATGTAGATTTCTGGGGTCTTTACTTACAATATACTCCTTTTCTAAATATTGTTATAAGCATTTAACTTCATTGTTTTCTGTTAGTAGGCCAATTACATGCTAATTTCTACAAAACTAATACAGCTGTTGGATTTGAAGCCAATTTTTTTGTCTAGGACTTCTTTTTGTGGACATTCTCATATAAACGAATGGCTACAGAACATTTCAAAAGTATATTTAGTCTGAAGGAGACCTTTCCTATATTCTTCTGATCTTACTAACTGTAATCCCTTTTAGCAAACTAAATAAATTACTGTTTGACCCCAATGAAAAAAATATATATATGTGTATGTGTTTCTATTGTTGTATTAGATAATGCATATTCCTAGAAAGGTACATGTAAATCACACTTTTTATAAGTCACATTTACTGTGTGAACATGTAATGGGTTGAATAATTAAAGAAATCCCATATTATTAAATTTTTCACTCATTTTATTTAATTTTTTAATTTTCTTTAAAGGAAAGTTTAAATAAATTTCCCTGATTATGACATTTACTACAAATTTTACTTTTCTATTTATTTAAGCTTATTTTTATAAAAAAATAGAATAATGAGGGGCTGGTGAGATGTCTCTGGTTTAGAGCACCGTCTGCTCCTCCAGTGGTTCTGAGTTAGTATCTGATGCCCTTTTCTGGCATGAAGGTGTATTTGCAGATAGAACACTCATACATAAAATATATAATTTTTTTAAAGTAGAGTAATGTTCTTAATAATAAATGTCCGGTTTGGAATGAGAGCAAGCAGGAATGGTCAGTAGCAAAACTATAATTGTTTTTGTTTGTTTATTTATTTATTTATTTATTTTGAGACAGGGTTTCTTTGTACCTTTGGAGCCTGTCCTGGAACTAGCTCTTGTAGACCAGGCTGGCCTCGAACTCACAGAGATCCGCCTGCCTCTGCCTCCCGAGTACTGGGATTAAAGGCGTGCGCCACCACCACCAGGCTGTTTATTTTGTTGTTGTTGTTTTGTTTTGTTTTATTTTTTTAAAGAACAGGGTTTCTCTATTTAGTGCAGGCTGTCTTGATTCTCACTGTAGACTAGGCTGACCTCAAACTCACAGAGTACTAGGATTAAAAGCATGCACCATCATGCTCAGCCTCCAATTGATATTTTTTATGTTGTTGTAATTGTTGGAGGTTTTGTTATTTAATTGGTTTTTTTTTATTTGTTTGAGACAGGGTCTTGTTATATAGTACCAGGATGGCTTTAAGCTTGAGATCCTCCTACTTTAGCCTCCTGACTATGGGACAGCAAATGTGTACCACCAAACCTGGTTTGGTGTCAGATTGGATACTGGGGATACTTGCATACTCTTAATGTTATTAGTAATAATTTGGTTTGCAAGAAACTCCAGAGAGTGTCTTAGTGGAACTTAAGTATTAGTGATCTTTGCTGGACAACAACATGATTTATGTGGAAAAGGGATGCCTAGTCTCCTAGGTGTATGTCTCAATCAGCATGGAGGGCAAGGGCCCACACCTGAGGTTGTTCTCTGGCCTCCACATGCACTCCATGAGACACTCACTGTCCTTGGACACATGTGAATTGCCTTTTTCAGTTCCTGTATTTTATCTGTGCACTTCTCTGCAGGTTTTAATGTTGCCTTCATTTTGTTGATAGGTTCTCCAGTGCCACAGACCCAGTCACCACAATCACTCTTGCTGGGTGCTAGACTACAGAGCGCCCCCACCCTCACTGATATCTATCAGAACAAGCAGAAGCTCAGAAAACAGCACTCTGACCCCGTGTGCCCATCGCATGCAGGAGCTGGGTATAGTTACTCACCTCAGCCTAGTCGGCCTGGCAGCCTTGGAACCTCTCCCACCAAGCACATGGGGTCCTCTCCACGGAGTTCTGACTGGTTCTTTAAAACTCCTTTACCAACAATCATTGGTTCTCCTACTAAGGTGTGTTTCTTAAGCTTAGTTATAATTGCAGTGAATGGTCACTGGGATGAGTGCTTTCCTTTCAGAAAAGGAAGTTGGTCCTTAAAGAGCTTAAAGGAGGGCCGGG
This sequence comes from Chionomys nivalis, assembly GCF_950005125.1. NCBI lineage: Eukaryota > Metazoa > Chordata > Mammalia > Rodentia > Cricetidae > Chionomys > Chionomys nivalis. Next base: position 43,582,050 of record NC_080092.1, on the reverse strand, counting down.
CGGTGGTGGCGCACGCCTTTAATCCCAGCACTTGGGAGGCAGAGGCAGGCGGATCTCTGTGAGTTTGAGACCAGCCTGGTCTACAGAGCTAGTTCCAGGACAGGCTCCAAAACCACAGAGAAACCCTGTCTCGAAAAACCAAAAAAAAAAAAAAAAAAAAAAGAGAGAGCTTAAAGGAACAACCCATATTATAAATATCATATAACACATCACTCATAAATATAAAGCCAGTATTTGAATCCACATCTAAGTCCCAAATCTATACTCATGTCCAGTATACCATATATCCTGTTGGTTCTGAACATTTTGTACATCATATTAACTAGCTTTTATATGTTTCTTTAGACTACAGCTCCTTTCAAAATCCCTAAAACACAAGCATCTTCTAACCTCTTAGCCTTGGTTACTCGTCATGGGCCTGTTGAAAGCCAGTCCAAAGATGGAAATGACCCTCGTGCATGTACCCATTGCCTCTTAGTCCAAGGAAGTGAGAGGCAACGATCTGAGCTACAGAGCAAGGCAGTATTTGGCAGGTAAGAGACTAATGAAAACTAATTCATAAATCAGTGTATTCTGTTGTAAAAGCAATTAGATACATTAGTAGGTGTTTTATGCCATGTGATTAATAATATGTACCATATACATTTGGAATTAGTTGGGGAGAAAAGGGTTTATTTGGCTTACACTTCCATATTACTGTCCATCACTGCAGCGAATTATATATCCTAACTAAGGGAGCCATCTTAGGGTTGGCAAGAAAGGACAGGAACTCAAACAGGGCAGAATCCTAGAGGCAGGAACTGATGCAGAGGCCATAGAGGGTGCTGCTTACTGGCTTATTCCCCATGGCTTGCTCAGACTGCTTTCTTATAGAACCCAGGACCACCAGCATAGGGAAAGCCCCTATGCTGATCTCTACCTCCTTTGATTACTAATTGGGAAAATCTCCTACAGCTGGATCTCATGGAAGCATTTCCTCAAATGGGGCTCCTTCCTGTCTGATGACTCTAGTTTATATCAAGTTGATACCCCAGTACAGAGCTCTTCCTGAGTTTCTTGAGTAAACCATTTCTTTTATTTTTGTTAGAGAAGTCAGTCTATATGCCAAAGTATTCTTTTTTTTTTTTTTTTTTTTTTTGGTTTTTCGGGTTTCTCTGTAGCTTTGGAGCCTGTCCTGGAACTCCCTTTGTAGACCAGGCTGGCCTCGAACTCACAGAGATCCGCCTACCTCTGCCTCCCAAGTGCTGAGATTAAAGGCGTGCGTCACCACCGCCCGGCCAAAGTATTCTTTATCAGTTTTTAAAAGGTGCTTTCCTTGGGCTGGAGAGATGGCTCAGTGTTTAAGAGCACTGTCTGCTCTTCCAAAGGTCCTGAGTTCAAATCCCAGCAACCACATGGTGGCTCACAACCATCTGTTATGAGGTCTGGTGCCCTCTTCTGGCCAGCAGGCATACACACAGACAGAATATTGTACACATAATAAATAAATAAATAAATTTAAAAAAAAAAAAAGGTGCTTTCCTATTATTCACATCACTGTTCTTTTTAGATCTGTCAGTACTGGGAAGTTATCAGACCAGCAAGTAAAGGTGCCATTAGGTGGACACCAGGGCAGCACGGATAGTTTAAATACAGAACGACCAATGGATATAGGTAAGAAAATGTTCTTAATTTGTCAACAGGTAATTTGTTAGCATATGCATAATTTATTACTTTATAACAAAGTGTCACAAGCTTGATGGTTTAAAACAACACAAATACATATTTTTATATAGGTGTAGAGGTCATTCTTTCATCTTATTTGCCTTTTCAATACCCATCCAAACAAATCTTACCAGTAGCTTGATGAGCAATACTCTATGATTGGAAGATTTGTGACCAAAATGTTATTGTTGGTAGGATTGTCCTGGCTGAAGTTAGCCTAAACACAATACTCCCAAACTTTTTTGTTTTCTTTAAATAGCAGCTGAATCCCAGAAAGATACAGTTACTAAGGCCCCTGGACCTTTCAGAGTTGTTCCAGAATTTATATATATTGACCACTCCTTTTGAGATTATCTGAACTGTTTATACAAAAATAAGAAAATAAAAAACAAACAGAAAAACCACCAGCGAGATTTCATATCCTTACCCCAAGGTTGTTTGCAATTAAAATTTCTGGAATGTATTCTAGGCATCCCTAAATATTATATATACCCACATTTTGCAGTCTATCATAATCTTGTTTTCTCTAGGTTTTTTTTGTTTGGGTTTGTTTTGTTTTGTTTCTTTGAGACAGGGTCTCTTTTCATAGCCCTGGCTGTCCTGAAATTCACTACATAGATGATGCTGGCCTAGAACTCAGAGATCCACTTGGCCTTTGTCTCCTGAATGTACTAAAATTAAAGGCATGTGCCACCATGCCCAGCTACCATGCCCAGCTCCCTATTGTCTTTATTACATCCTAAAAAAATATCTGGGCTGGGCTGGAGAGATGGCTCAGCGATTAAGAGCACTGACTGTTCTTCCCAAGGACTCTGGTTCAATTCCCAGCACCCACATGGCAGCTCACAACTGTCTGAAAATTCAGTTCCAGTGAATCTGACACCTTCACACCAATGCACATAAAGTTAAATAAACCATAAAAAAATTTAAAAAATATCTGGGCCAACAAATTACCTCATTTGATTTGTTCTCTAGTCTGAAGAGAACAACTCCTAAAGACCATAGGCGTTAATATGTCACTTCATTCTGATCTTGCTATACAGTTTCTGAAGAGAAGGACCGTGGAATCTCACAATAGTTGTTATGTTGTCTTTTTCCTTTTAAGAATGTCTTTGGCACTAGAACATGTCCTGTGTAGATGTATAAAGTTGGATATTGAATTTTTTTTTTTGAGACAGACTGTCACTATGCAACCTGCCTGGCCTACAACTCACTAGATAGGCCAGAGTGGCCTCAAATTTGTGGTTATTCTCTGGCCTCTGCCTCTGGAGTTCTGGGATTGCATGTGCGCCGCTACACTCTGCCTTGTTCCATCTCTGCTGCTTTCTTGTGATTAGTTTCATGTCACATTTTGACTCCCTTAATGGTGTTTTTAACTGTTTAGTTTTTAATGATTGCCTGAGGACTTACCATATATTTTCACCATCAACTTGAAATTTACACTAATTTGATTCTAGTAACGTATAGAAATATTACTCCTCTCGGGGATTGTACAAGCAAGGAGGGGGGTCAAGATCATGATCAGGAGCTTATGGACTCTGTACCAACAGCTAGGGAGCCTACATGGGACCAACCTAGTCCTTCTGCATGTGGATAACAATGTGTAACTTGGTCTGTTTGTGGGGGTCCCCAGCAGTGGGACCAGGATCTGTCCCTGGCTTCTTGGAATCTATTCCCCATGCAGGGATATTTTTTGGTTTTTTGAGACAGGGTTTCTCTGTGGCTTTGGAGCCTGTCCTGGAACTAGTTCTGTAGACCAGGCTGGTCTCGAACTCACAGAGATCCACCTGCCTCTGCCTCCCGAGAAAAATACACTTTTTTTTTTTTCCGAGACAGGGTTTCTCTGTAGCTTTGGTGCCTGTCCCGGAACTAGCTCTTGTAGACCAGGCTGGCCTCGAACTCCCAGAGATCCACCTGCCTCTGCCTCCCAAGTGCTGGGATTAAAGGCATGCGCCACCACTGCCTGGCCTCACCAAGTCTTGATGCAGGGGATGGAGCATAGTCCTGCCTCAATGTAATATGAAATGTTGACTCCCCTGGGAGGCCTGCCCCTTTCTGAATATAGAAGGAGTGGATGGGGATAGATAGGAGGTAGGAGGAGGCAGTAGGAAGAGAGGAAGGAAGGGTAACTGTGGATGGTATATAAAATAAATGGAAAAAATTAACAAAAAATGACTCTTCTTAAGCACTAATTTCCATTTCCTTCTTAGTGCTATCATTGTTACTCTACACATATAAGAAAATATGATTTTTTTTAGATTTTATTTTTATGAATATGAGTGTTTGCTTGTGTGTATGTATGTGTACCACCTTTGCCAGGTGCCCGTAGAGGCCAGAAGAATGTGTTAGAGCCTCTGGAACTGGACTTAAAGATGTTTAGTTCCCAGCACCCCCTTGAGGCCTGACAACCACCTATAACTCCAGATTCAAGGTATTTTCTGACCTTCTGGGGCTCTTGTCATGTGCACAGACAGATATACACATAATTGGAAATAATAAAATATTTTAAATTATAATTTTTAAATATTATAAAAATCCAAGCAAAATTCTTCAAAGACCTTGACAGAACAGTACTCAACTTCATTTGGAAAAGCAAAAAACCCAGGAATAGCCAAAACAATCCTGTGCAATAAAAGAACTTCTGGAGGCATCACAATCCGACTTCAAACTCTACTACAGAGCTACAGTACTGAAAACAGCCTGGTACTGGCATAAGAACAGACAGGAGGACCAATGGAACTGAATAGAAGACCCGGATATCAATCCATACATCTTCGAACACCTGATATTTAATAAAGAAGCAAAAAATATCAAATGGAAAAAAGAAAGCATATTTAACAAGTGGTGCTGGCATAACTGGATATCAACATGTAGAAGAATGAAAATAGACCCATATCTATCACCATGCACAAAACTCAAGTCCAAATGGATCAAAGACCTCAAAACCAGCCACACTAAACCTTATAGAAGAGAAAGTGGGAAGTACACTTGAATGCATTGGCACAGGGAACCATTTCCTAAATATAACCCCAGCAGCACAGACACTGAGAGAAACAATCAATAAACGGGACCTCCTGAAACGGAAAAGCTTCTGTAAAGCAAAGGACACGGTCAGCAAGACAAAACGACAGCCTACAGAATGAGAAAAAGATCTTCACTAACCCCACATCAGACAGAGGTCTGATCTCCAAAATATACAAAGAACTCAAGAAATTGGACACCAAAGGAACACATAATCCAATAAAAAAAAAAATGGAGTACAGACCTAAACAGAGAACTCTCAACAGAGGAATCTAAAATGGCTGAAGGACACTTAAGGAAATGTTCAACATCCTTAGTCATCAGAGAAATGCAAATCAAAACAACTCTGAGATTCCATCTTATACCTGTAAGAATGGCCAAGATCAAAAACACTGATGACAACTTATGCTGGAGAGGTTGTGGGGAAAAGGGAACACTTCTACACTGCTGGTGGGAATGCAAGCTGGTACAACCCTTGGATGTCAGTGTGGCGATTTCTCAGAAAATTCGGGAACAACCTTCCTCAAGACCCAGTAATACCACTTTTGGGTATATATCCAAAGGATGCTCAATTGTGCCACAAGGACATATGCTCAACCATGTTCATAGCAACTTTGTTTGCCATAGCCAGAACCTGGAAACAACCTAAATGCCCCTCGACTGAAGAATGAATAATAATAATAATAAAAAAGTGGTATATTTACACAATGGAATACTACACAGCAGAAAAAATAAAAACAGCTTGAATTTTGCAGGAAAATGGAGCTAGAAAACATTATTTTGAGTGAGGTAACCCAGACACAGAAAGACAATTATCACATGTACTCACTCATAGGTGATTTTTAAGCATAAAGCAAAGAAAGCCAGCCTACAAACCACAATCCCAGAGAACTTAGACAACAATACGGATGCTAAGAGAGACTTACATAGATATAATCAACATGGGAAGTATAAAAAGACAAGATCTCGCCAGGCGGTGGTGGCGCACGCCTTTAATCCCAGCACTTGGGAGGCAGAGGCAGGCGGATCTCTGTGAGTTCGAGACCAGCCTGGTCTACAGAGCTAGTTCCAGGACAGGCTCCAAAACCACAGAGAAACCCTGTCTCGAAAAACCAAAAAAAAAAAAAAAAAAAGACAAGATCTGAATAAATTGGGAGCATGGGGAACTTGGGTGAAGGTTGAAGGGGGGAGAGGAGAAGAGAAAAATGTAGAGCTTAATAAATATCAATTAAAAAAAGGAAAAAAAAAGAAAAAACCTCAGCACGTAGGAAGCACCACCTGCCCCCCCCCAAAAAAAAGCTGAGTTAGTAAAAAGGTAATTTACATTAATATTTCAGTACATTATTTTCTTATTTACCATTTTTGGTTGTTTTTAGTTGCTTCTGTGGATTTGAGTTTCCATCTAATGTTATTTTTTTACTCAGATACAGCTTTGTTCTCATCTGTATTATGTTATTAGGAAATAAATTACAACAACAGAATTATGTTATTCTTCTTTTAGATTTATTTTGTTTTGTGTATATGAATGTTTTACCTTCATGTATTTATGTGCACCATGTTTGTGCATGTTGCACATGGGATACAAATGGTCGTGAGTCACCATGTGAGTTTTGGAAACCAAACTCAGGTTCTCTGCAAGAGCAGCAAATGCCCTTAACTGCTGAGGCATCTCTCTAGCTCCATGCATGTTATTTTTACAAAGTTACTTTTCAAATCATTTGAGAAAGGAGAAGGAGGGTGTAATCACACTTTTTAATGATTACATATTTACCTTTATTTAATGGACTTTTATTTCCCCCTCACCTATATGGATTACTTTCTGGGGCCAGTTACTTAAGACTTGAAGAACTTTTCCTTGGTATTTCTTGTCAGAATATCAAATCTGGTAGTCTCAAGCTCTTTTAAGTTTTTATTTATTTAGGAATATTTCTTTTATCTTGTTTTTTTTTTTAAAAAAATCTGTGCCAGGGAGTAGTGGTGCACACTTTTAATCCCAGCACTAAGGAGGCAGAGGCAGGCAGATATCTTGAGTTCAAGACCAGTTTGATCTACAGAAGTAATTCCAGGATAGGCCGAATTACACAGGAACCATCTCAAAAAACCAACAAACAAAGAAAGAAAAAGCTTTTAACAATCTGTGTGTAAAAGTAGAGGCATACATGTAACACTGTGTGTTTGAGTCAGGACACCCTCAGTGCCATTCTTCACCTTCTCCATGTTTGAGATAGTCTCATTCAGTGCTGACTGTGCTAGGCCAACTAGGCCATGAGTTTCCAGGGATTCTCGTGATTCCACCTCCCACTCACCGTAGAAGCATTGGAATAACAGGCATGCTCAGCTTCATGTGAGTTCTAAGGATCCAAACTCAGAATAGTATAGCAAGTGCTCTACCCACTGACCCATTTCTCCAATAAGAAGTATATCAGTATAACCTCAGGTCAAAGATTTACTCTTTTTATTTTTATGTAGATAAGGCAATAGCCCAACTCTTTGATTCATTTCTGAAGAGTTTTCTATATAAAAAAGTTTTTAATAACACAATTCTTTATTGAGTCTTTGGGAATTTCACATGTACCCCAATCTTGCTCACCTCCCAGAATCTCAATATCCACCTCACCCCTTCAGCGCCCCAAGAAATCCCCCCAAATTAACTAAAATAATACAAACAAACAAAAAACCTACCTCACTCCTGTCTTTCCTGCCTCTCCAACTTCTCTTCATTCCTCCTAGTGGTACTGGGAGCTGCGGTGTGTCATGCAGTAAACCCTTTTGTCATTCAGCAGTGCCCAGAAATGTTCATTGCAGTGAGTCACTGGTCTGGTTCAAGGCCTCTGGCCTTTGGCACACCATCATCACTGGACCCTCACAACTGTCAGTAACTCCAGTTCCAGGACTTCCAGTAACTCCTTCTGACCTCCAGCAGTTCCTATATGTTCGTGTATACAATTAGGCACACAGTCATGGAATAAAATATTTTTTAAATCTACACCTTAGGAAACTCAGTACAATTACTGTTCATATCGGGAAGGAAAAAATTCAGAGTGCAGTGATCAGGAAATGATGTCAGTTTCCAAGTCTCACCACCTCTTCATTATAACACCCTTGTAGTCATAACCAAGCCATGCTTTTCTAGGCCAGGCTCGGTAATAAACATGTTATTTTCTTGCAGATGATGCATGGTTCCAATTCTAGTTAAGGAACAGGATTAGGAGGTTGTGTCAGATGATGCACACTCCGGTATTATCTAAAGTTATTGCATGTTCTGTGCTCTGTAAATCACGACAGAAAGCTTCTGATTAGTAAGCTGTGTGCCATGTCTTTTTAGTTACTTTCTTAGAAATAGTTAACCTTGCAGCTTAAGATGCAGAATAAGGAAAGATGGCAACATAAAGCAGTGGCTGACATTGAATGGCGTTCATTTCTTAGGCATCTTCAGTTAGAGGTGTCGCTTGGCACTAAAATTAATGGGAGACTAGTAACATATTGTTCAGCTTCCCCACCAGGACAGTGTTTTACTGTGTAGCTCCGACTGGCCTGGAACTTATTGTGTAGACCAGATTGTAGTGTTAGGAATTGAACCTACAGCCTTGTCATACCAGGTAATATATTAATATATGTTATATATATACACACATATATACACATATACATATCATTGAGCTCTTTCCTAGTCTTTCAAAATTAATGATTTATAGGGGCTGGAGAGGTGGCTCAGTAGTTGAGTGTTTCTTGTTCATACAGGAACCCAGGTCAGTCCCCAGTACCTACCTGGGGGCTCAAAACTATTCATAACTCTGGGAACAGGGCATCCAGCACCTCTTCAGGTTTCTTTGAGTACCACGCACATGTGCAATGCACATACATAAGTTTGAGCAGAATACACCTACACTTAAATAACTTCAAAAAAGAAATATATGGACATTTGAAAGCAAGCAAAATGACAGTACTTATCTAGCTATTCCCTCAGTTTAAGATCTATTCTTTGATATTTATGATTTATATGTAAATATTTTATTGTTTGGTCCCATAAAGATAATAATTTTTAAATGTCTGGCTGTGAAGAGGCTCTGAACTAATCTTGCTGGTTCTGCATGCTTTGGTGGATGGGGGAACTTTTCAGCTACCCTTCATTTAATCCGAAATCAACCCACCAGCCCCAGCCTGACTAGTGCCTGTTGTTATCAACACCCCCCCCCCCCTGATAGAACGGAATGTCTAGTCTAAAGGCATAGACACACCTTGTTTAAACTTGGGTGTTTCCCATTTGAGTTGTGTTGTTTTGCGTGCATGTGTGTCTGTGTGAGTGCGCCATATCCCTCAGAACTGGATTTACAGATGCTTGTAAGCTGCCATGTGGGTGCTAGGAACTGATTTTTGTTTTGTTTTTCAAGATATGGTCTCTCTTTGTAGTCTGGCTGTCCTGGAATTGACTCTGTAGACCAGGCTAGTCTCAAACTCACAGAAATTAATCTCTGCCTCTTCCTCCCAAATGCTGGGATTAAAGACATGCGCCACCACCACCTGGCTGGGTACTAGGAACTGAACCCATGTCCTCTGGAAGAGCAGCCCGTGCTCTTAACCACTGAGCCATTTCTTTTTTGTAGTTGGTTTTTGTTTTGTTTTGTTTGTTTTATTTTTTTGTTTGTTTGTTTTTCGAGACAGGGTTTCTCTGTAGCTTTGGAGCCTGTCCTGAAACTAGCGTTTATAGATCAGGCTGTCCTTGAACTCACAGAGATCTGCCTGCCTCTGCCTCTGCCTCTGCCTCTGCCTCTGCCTCCTAAGTGCTGGGATTAAAGGTGTGCACCACCACCGCCCAACTACTAAACCATTTCTACAGCCCCTTCCCTTTGTGTTTTTATTTGTAGTTCTCAGTGTCTAATTCTTCTAACGATATAACAGATTTAACTTGTAGTTTAGATATTTTGTAACTATCTAAAACTTTGAATACTAGGCTTTGGTGTGAAGATTCAAAGAGGTAGTGATATTACTCTAAATTTCTTTTCTTACAGATTTTTTTTGAGACAGGGTTTCTCTGTGTAATAGTCCTGACTGTCCTGGAACTAGCTCTTGTAGACCAGGCTGGCCTCAAACTCAGAGATCTGCCTGCCTCTGTCTTCCGAGTGCTGGGATTAAAGGTGTGCACCACCACTGCCGGGCTACAGATTTTTTTAATTTACTATGTAGCCCTGTCTGCCTGGAATTCACAATGTAGACCAGGCTCTTCAAACTCCTAGAGATCTGTCTGCCTCTGCCTCCCAAGTGCTGGAATTAAAAATATGACCTACCAGCTAGGTGGTGGTGGCACACACCTTTAATCCCAGCATTTAGGAAGCAGAGGCAGGTGGATCTCCAAATTTGAGGTCAGCTTGCTCTACAGAGTAAATTCCGGGCCAGAGAAGGCTACACAGAGAAACCCTGTCTTGAAAAACCAAATAAATAAATGTGACCTACCACACCCAACTCTTTTTAATTACATTAAGCTTTTAATTTTGCATGTGTATATATGTATGTAGGCATGCACATGTCATTGCATGCATGTGGAAGTCAGAGGACAACTTGCCAGAGGCAGTTGTTCTACCTTCAGGATCTTAGGAGTCAAATTCAGGTCATCAGCTTTGAGGGCAATTTCTCATGCTGACCCAGTTTGATGACCCTTAAAATATTCTTACTGGAAATATATATTGAATGATCATTTTGGAATTAGTGTTAGAATTTTAGAATTAATATTAAACAAGCCTGGAGAGGTGGCTCATCAGTTAAAGGACTTACTGCTCTTGCATTGGATATGAGTTTGCCTCCAAGCATCCAAATTAGGCGACTCACAACTGCCTGTAACTCCAACTCCAAGGGGATCTGATGCTTAGCCTTAGTGGATACCTGTACCCACTTGCATATACTCTCCATCACACACATACACATAATTTAAAATAATAAAAATAAACATTAAGCCGGGCGGTGGTGGCGCACGCCTTTAATCCCAGCACTCGGGAGGCAGAAGCAGGCGGATCTCTGTGAGTTCGAGGCCAGCCTGGTCTACAAGAGCTAGTTCCAGGACAGGCTCCAAAACCACAGAGAAACCCTGTCTCGAAAAACCAAAAAAAAAAAAAAAAAAAAAGAAAAACATTAAAATTAATATAAAAGCATAAGTTTCCTTAGTTCCATATAGGATACTCTGAATGTAATCTAATATCTGACCAACTTTTTGTTTTAGCTCCTGCAGGAGCCTGTAGTGTTATGCTGGCATTGCCAGCAGGAACAGCAGCAAGTGCCAGAGCTGTCCTCTTCACTGTGGGGTCTCCTCCACACAGTGCCACAGCCCCTACTTGTACTCACATGGTCCTTCGAACAAGAACCACCTCAGGTAAGGAGCAGTGTTCTAGTGCATTTCTTGACTGTTCTGATGTGTGAAATCAGACAAATCACTTTACTTCTCTAGGCTTTGATTTCTGTTCCAGTAAAGTGATTGCAGCTGTTTACCCTCCTTAAAGAGTTATATGTCAGAAGTAAATGAAGCAACATGAAAAGTAAAATTAATATATACTATACCATACTTTACTATATGCTATATACTATATGGGAGACTGGCGAGGGCTCAGAAGTTAAGAGCACTGGATGCTCTTCCAGAGGTCCTGAATTCAATTCCCAGCAACTACATGGTGACTCACAGCCATCTCTGAGACCTGGTGCCTTCTTCTGGTGGGTAGGCATACATGTATGTATATACATAAAGAGACCATGTTCATATATTCAAATAGAATGAGGAGCCTGGGGATTTTCTTTAAATATTTTCTTTGTCACTTGAATAGGTTATGTTCAGTAAATGAGAAGTTAGTATGAAAGCCCCTTCTGACTACTTTGGACATGTGCTACATGTGTTATTTTTTTGCAGTGGGGTCCAGCAGCTCAGGAGGCTCCTTGTGCTCTGCAAGTGGCCGTGTGTGTGTGGGCTCCCCACCTGGGCCGGGCTTGGGCTCTTCCCCACCAGGAGCAGAGGCAGCTCCCAGCCTAAGATATGTGCCTTATGGTGCTTCACCACCCAGCCTAGAGGGTCTCATCACCTTTGAAGCCCCTGAACTACCAGAGGAGACACTGATGGAGGTAGGGAAGAGATTGCAGGGTGTGTGAATATATTGTTGATCTGATATGGTGTTCTAACAATGATGAAAGAACAAATTATATCAAATATTTCTGAAATCTCAAAATACCTTTTTTGTTTTGTTTTGTTTGTTTGCTTGAGACAGGGCCTTACTATATAGCCCTGGATGCCCCAAAACTGTGTAGGGGAGGCTGACCTTGAAGTCACCATTGCTGAGATTACAGTTGTGAACCACCCATGCCCAACTCTATCTGTAGGAACTTAAAAGATTTTCCCTAGAAACGTAATGTTTTATCCTCAGTACTTTCTTTCCTTCATTAGGTAAAAAGCATCTAAACATAGATTTAAAATGCCAACCTGTGGACAGTTTGGCTTCCGAGAGGGAGAGGCAGTTTCCTTTAAGGATGTGGCCTCTGTAGCACCAGTGGATGGCCCACACCCATAAGTATATAGGCAGCACAAATTGAACTTGGTGGGTTATTAAAAAATGTGGACTTGAAGATTAGAAGGTAAGGAGGTCATAATATATCTGGGAGGAGTTAGGGAGAGAATTAGGTAGTTAATATGGTCAAAGTACATTGCATGAACTTCTTAAAAAATTAATAAAAATACTAAATTATAAAGTTATATAATAATTACGCCAACATGGTGGCACATACCCTAATTCTAGCTCTTAGAAGCTGAGGCAGAAGTGTTTTGAGTTTGAGGTCAACCTGAGCTGCATAGTAAAACTCTATGTCAATAATAGTAGTAACAAGCCATACTACCAGGTTAGTCATTAACACAGAAATATTTCTGCTTAAGCAGACTAGATGCTACACTCATAGATCAGTACTTTCCCTCTGGGGATCCGGTTCTACAGGAAAAACCACAGTGTATGCCATCTGTCCTAAGCTGAGCACAAATCTAGAACCAGAGATCATTTTATGATTTTGGAGTTGTACCTCTCAGTTCCTCACTCCAACTTAAGGACAACACTCTATGTATTGGTGAATATAGTCTAATATGCTGTCACAAAACTGAGAGACATTTGGAAATTCTAGTGCTTTGTTCTTCTGTTTGAGAAAAACTTGGGGATCTGGGGAAGTGACTCAGTAAAGTGCTTACTGCACATGTACAGGAACCTGAAAGTGGGTCCCAGAACCCACATAAAAAAAAGACAGACAGGCCGGGCGGTGGTGGCGCACACCTTTAATCCCAGCACTTGGGAGGCAGAGGCAGGCGGATCTCTGTGAGTTCAAGGCCAGCCTCGTCTACAAGAGCTAGTTCCAGGACAGGAACCAAAAAGCTACAGAGAAACCCTGTCTCGAAAAATCCAAAAAAGAGCCGGGTGATGGTGGCGCACGCCTTTAATCCCCGCACTTGGGAGGCAGAGGCAGGCGGATCTCTGTGAGTTCAAGACCAGCCTGGTCTACAGAGCTAGTTCCAGGACAGGCTCCAAAACAACAGAGAAACCCTGTCTCGAAAAACCAAAAAAAAAAAAAAAAACCAAAAAAAAAAAAAAAAAAAGAAAAATCCAAAAAAGAAAAAAAAAAGACAGACATTGTTATTCTTTTTTCAAGATATAGTAGTGGGGGTTTGTGGGTTTTTTTTTTCTTTTTTTTTTAAGATATAAGTGGGGGGGCCGGGCGGTGGTGGCGCACGCCTTTAATCCCAGCACTCGGGAGGCAGAGTCAGGCGGATCTCTGTGAGTTCAAGACCAGCCTGGTCTACAAGAGCTAGTTCCAGGACAGGCTCCAAAACCACAGAGAAACCCTGTCTCAAAAAACCAAAAAAAAAAAAAAAAAAAAAAAAAAAAAAAAAAGATATAAGTGGGGACAGGGGAAGGCCGGCCCCACAAGGAGTAGCAGGTGACCCAAGGCCATGGCCAGTCCCCTGAGGCCTTGGCAGGTCACCTTGGAAGGTGGGAGACAGATAACATCATGGAGAGAGAGTTTGGGTATAGAGTTTATTTAGTGGGTTATGGGGGAAAAAAGGAAAAGTGGGGGGGGGGGAGAGTGCAGAAGTTACCCCTTCAGGCTGGAGGAGGCAGATATCTGCTTCCCTTGGCAGTTTGGGGTGGGCTGGCTTGTCTCTTAAAGAGACAGTGCACACAGGTGACAAACCAGGCCAGCAGATCATAACAGACATGGCATGGCTATAACCACAGCCCTGAAGGGAGTGGATTACAGAAGCTTATTGCCAGACAGTCTATCTGAATCACAGTTTCACATTTAAGGGGAAACTGTCACAAAACATAAGGTATGGGATGGGGAGAACACTCAGTGATTTAGAACGCTTACTACACATTCTTGAGGAATAGAATTTGGAATCTAGCACCCAGGTAACAAGCCAGGTGTCTCCACCCACCTGTAACTCCACAGTTTCTTAGGGGTCAAGGACAGAGAAATCACTGAAGCTTGCTGGTGTCCAGCCCTGATGAAAAAATAGGAGCCCCAAGTTCAGGGGAAGACTCTACCTCAAAAGAATACAATACACAGGGAGTGGTGGAGGACACCTGACATCATCACCTATCATATTCCTGCACAAGTATGCCCATACAATGCATACACACACATGCATTCACATGCGTACACACACACACAAATAAATACAAATAATTTTTTGAGAACAAGTGGAGACTGATAAAGGAAAGACACGAATACTAACACACATACAATTTAAATAAATGTTTAATCTTATTTGGAATTTTTTAATTCATTTATAATTAAAGAAGAAAATTTTAGAATTGAATTTTGAAATTGCCTTGAAAGGACATCCTTTAGAATGTCTCTCATGCTCTCATCTGAAAATCAGAGCTTTATTGTGAATCACTCTCAACTAAAAACCACCCCAGACTTAAAACTCACTGAACTGTAAAATATATAGCACTTGTTGGCAACAGCTGTAATTGCAGCTGTTCAGAGGGCGAAGCCGAAGGGTAGAATTATAGACTAGCCTGTTTACACAGCAAGACCCTGTCTCAGAAAAAGAGAAAAAAAGAAAAAGGAAAAAAGTTTAATTTAGTGTTAAGAGTGTCCTTGTAATATTTTAATTTATGAGAGCATAGGTGCCACACTTACGCCGAATGGGGTCAGAGAACAATTTTGGGGAGTTGGTTCTGGGACTCTGCTGAAGCAAGATCTCCCCTGTTTGTGTTGCAGTGTGTGCTCCAATAGCTAGCCCGTGGGTTTCTGGATGATTTCCTCTTCTTCACCTCCCATCTCACTATAGCAGTTCTGATATTACAGATGGGTTCTAGAGATTAACTCAGAATTTCAAGCTTGCATGGCAAGTGCTTCTACCTGCTGAGCATCTCTCCAAACCTATCTTTGTAATTTTTAAATTTTTAAAAATTTATATTCCTCTGGCAGTGGTGGTACATTCCTTTAATCCCAGCACTCAGGAGTCAGAGACATTTGGGTCTCTATGAGTTCGAGGGCAGCTTGATCTTACAGAGTGAGTTCCACGACAGCCAGGAATACACAGAGAAACTCTGTCTTAAAAAACAAAAAAACAAAAAAAATATTTTCCTTGGGCAGTGGTGGCACACACCTTTAATCCCAGCACTCAGGAGGCAAATCAAGTGAATCTCTGTGAGTTCAAGGCCAGCCTGGTCTACAGAGCAAGTTCCAGGAGAGCCAAGGCTAAGCAGAGAAATCCTGTCTCAAAAGAAAAAAAAAGTGTATGTATATACACACACCACATATACAGTATTTGGACGTTTTGCCTGCATTGTATCTATGCACCATTTGTGTGCCTGTTGTCATGGTGGTCAGGAGAGGGTATCAGATCACCTGGATTTGGGGTTACAAGTGTTTATGAGCCACCATGTGGGTGCTAGAAATTGAAGCCCTGTCCTCTGCAAGAGCAGTCAGTGTTCGTAACCATATAACAGTAGTATATCCTACCGTTATACTCCTGATGCCTATTTTGTCATGTCTTTGTTTTACACATATTGATTCAATTATTCAGGTTTTGGTTTAGTTTGGTTTTATTTTTCTGGATAAAGCACAGCAACCTTTGTAGCCTACTTATGTGGATGCTATAATAAATGCAGACATATCTGCATATAATATTTAGTTTGATTTGTATTTATTTTCTAACAGCTCTCTAAAATTTAAAAACACTGGTTTTCTTTGATCATTCCAACGTTCATAAGTATGGGAAAACCTTGTATATACAATACATTTAAATCCTTAATGTAAAATGTTATAAAACACCTTGCCTTTGCAGCGAGAACACACAGACACCTTACGCCATCTGAACGTGATGCTAATGTTTACTGAATGTGTGCTGGACCTAACAGCAGTGAGGGGTGGGAACTCTGAGCTGTGCACATCTGCTGTGTCCTTGTACCAGATTCAGGAGAGTGTAGTAGTGGACCAGATCAGCCAGCTAAGCAAAGATTGGGGGTAGGTGCCTCCTGTCATTCATTTCCAGTTTATTTACACTTCTTATAAACGTGTATTTAAATGTAAGCATTGTTATGTATTATAAAAAATCATGTCTCATTTTAAAAAGCTGAAAGGAAATCTAAGTTGTTTAATTGTTTGAGATGTTACAAAAATTTATTATGTGACCTTGATATCACCTTTCTCTGAAAATTTACAACTGAAGATACCTGATGACCAAGGAGGTCATACGGATTTTTGTTTCAGTGTTCCTGTAATATTCAAAGCTCACATATCTTTCTCCTTACTAATTCTTCTCCATTTAGGAGTTAAATGTATATTGAAAAGTCAAGACGGGAGCTGGAGAGATGACTCAGAGGTTAAGAGCATTGACTGCTCTTCAAGAGATCCTGAGTTCAATTCCCAGCAACCACATAGTGGCTCAAAACTGTCTGTAATGAAATCTGGTGCCCTCTTCTGGCGTTCAGGCAAACATGCTGACAGAGCATTGTATACATAATAAATAAAATAAATCTTTTTTTTTTTAAAAAAAGGAAGAAACCTCATAAGAGGTCTTTAAAAAAATTAAATGAGTCAAGGTGGGGCCAGGTATCACACATGCAGCACTTGGGATACTGAGACAGGAGGGTTAATAAATTTGACACCTGCCAGGGATACATGGGAAAAATCTTGTCTGGGGCATGCAGGGGAGAGAGTTGAGGATGAAGTCCTCTGTGGCCTGATATTTAGCATGCTGAATCTTGTGGTCAGTTCCCAGGATAATTCTCTGCTCCTGTCTTGCGGTGCAGGCGGGTGGAGCAGCTGGTGTTATACATGAAAGCAGCACAGCTGCTGGCAGCCTCCCTGCATCTCGCCAAAGCTCAGATCAAGTCCGGGAAGCTGAGCCCATCCACAGCTGTGAAACAAGGTGAGGGAGCAGACCATAGTCTATGGATCCAAGGACCTTTGTGTCGTGCCTTGTCCCAAGTCAGTCTCTGCTGATCTTTTGTTTCTAATTCTTTACTTGATACAGAAAGGTCAGAAGTACTTGATCTGTCTTTTCATACTGAAAGATCGGAGAACCTGACTTTGTCTTTTCCTTTGGTGGCCACGTAGTGTCACTTTCTTTCCAAAAGCAGGAAAGGTACATGTCACTATTATTTCTGGAAGGATATTAAAACAAATTCCAATTTCAACTTTGTTTCAGTTGTTAAAAATCTGAATGAACGATATAAATTCTGCATCACCATGTGCAAGAAACTTACAGAAAAGCTGAATCGCTTCTTCTCTGATAAACAGAGATTTATTGATGAAATCAACAGTGTGACTGCAGAGAAACTCATCTACAATTGTGCTGTGGAAATGGTAACCTTTCCTTTCTTTCTTTCTTTCTTTCTTTCTTTCTTTCTTTCTTTCTTTCTTTCTTTCTTTCTTTATTTATTTATTTTTGGTTTTTCGAGACAGGGTTTCTCTGTAGCTACGGAGCCTGTCCTGGAACTAGCTCTGTAGACCAGGCTGGTCTCGAACTCACAAAGATCCGCCTGTCTCTGCCTCCCGAGAGGTGGGATTAAAGGCGTGCACCACCACCGCCCGCCAATGGTAACCTTTTCAAGGCTATTAAACACCTGTTTACAATGATCTGCCCTTTAAGAGTTTATATCCTACACTTTCTCAAGTCCCAAGTGTTGTGATTACCTAGTGAAGTAATTAGATTTAACTGACATTTGAGTACTTAATATAGTGTAACTTTTTGCAAGACAGGGTTTCTCTGTAACTTTGGAACCTGTCCTGGAACTAGCTCTTGTAGATCAGGCTGGCCTTGAACTTACAAAGATCTGCCTGCCTCTACCTCCCAAGTGTAGTGTAACTTATCTAATAAAATTACTATAGTCCATAATCTCAGTTGTTACACTTGATAAGTTTTACTGTATTTTCTTTTAAACTTCATTTACATAGGCATGTTCTCATCCTTTTACAGTTTTATCTAAAATTTGGATTAATGTTTAGCATTTTTCTGCTAATTGAGAAATTCTGGCTCTGTAAAACTTAGAAAAAGTGCGGTGGTGGCGCACGCCTTTAATCCCAGCACTTGGGAGGCAGAGGCAGGCGGATCTCTGTGAGTTCGAGACCAGCCTGGTCTACAAGAGCTAGTTCCAGGACAGGCTCCAAAACCACAGAGAAACCCTGTCTCAAAAAACCAAAAAAAAAAAAAAAAAAAAGAAAAGAAAATTTATGAACTAATGTTATTTTACCTGTTTAACATAATAGATCTCTCCCATTTAGAGAAATTACAGTTGTACTATTGCTATACCCTTAGATTTACCTTAATAGCTAAAAAATAGTTTTATGAAATAACTTTGTTGTTGTTGTTTTGTTTGTTTGTTTTTTTTGTTTTTCTTTTCTTTTTTTTTTTTTGGTTTTTCGAGACAGGGTTTCTCTGTGGTTTTGGAGCCTGTCCTGGAACTAGCTCTTGTAGACCAGGCTGGTCTCGAACTCACAGAGATCCGCCTGCCTCTGCCTCCCAAGTGCTGGGATTAAAGGCGTGCGCCACCACTGCCCGGCTGAATAACTTTGGAATGTAAGCTGACAAGAATATGTCCTATTGCTCTAGACTATTGATTGGAATGTGGAATGGCAGGTAGTATATAACACTATACTACATTAAGAATTTTATGCTAGGAATTATATTGCTTCTTTCCTTTCTGGATTTAACCATAACATTACAGAGTCTTTCTTCCTTTCATCAAAATATATTGATTTTAATATTTTTAAGCTGCACTGTTCATAAGGACTTATATACTTTGGAGCTGCAAATCTTCTCATTTTGTTTACTGGTTCCAGGTTCAGTCTGCAGCCCTGGATGAGATGTTTCAGCAGACTGAAGACATTGTATATCGATACCACAAGGCAGCCCTTCTTCTGGAAGGCCTAACTAAGATCCTGCAGGACCCTACTGATGTTGAAAATGTGCATAAATGTAAGTCGCTGTACAGTAGTGCACAGTAGTGCTCCCTCATCTCCAGTCCAGCTTTCTACAGCTGGGCTCAAAACTATCCAATGAAAAAATTCAGAAATAAAACGCCATAAATGTTTTTGTTTGTTTGTGTTTTTTGAGACAGGGTTTCTCTGTATAGCCCAGGCTGTAGTGGAACTTGCTTTGTAGACCAAACTGGCCTTGAACTCGTCTCCTAAGTGTTGGTATTAAATGTGTTGTCACCACTGCCTGGTTCCTAGTTTGTTTGTTTTTAAGTCTTTTTGTTTAGTTTTTAAATAATTGAGTATCATTATGGCATTTAAATATTTTATTATTTTTTTTTATTTCATGTGCTTGGGTGTTTGCCTATATGTATGTGTAAGTGTACCACATGCATGCCTGGTGCCTTTGGAGGCTTAAGAAAAGGTATCAGATCCCCTGAATCTGGAGTTATAGAGAGTTGTGAGCGGTTAGTGGATCTGGGACTTGAATCCAGTCCTCTGGAAGAGCAGCAAGTGCTCTTAACTATTGAGCCTTCTTTCCAGCCTTCATTATGGGTTTTTTCAAACAAAATTTGTTTCTATTGTTTCCCCTTGCCTCTCTTCTTCTTCCTCATCCACATTTTGCATTGTTCTCTGAGTTGTCCTCGGCTACCTGGGACATGACCCATGCACCCCCTTGTCCAGTATATCCTGTATATACTTGCTGTGTTTGTTCTCTATACCTATTGGTCATTTAGTCACAGTGGTTACGAGGTATAATGTATTGATAGTGCTATGCTTGTAGATAGAATTTGATACTATTTATAATCTCAGGCATAAATTGAGGGTCTTAGAACGTGACTTTGTGGGTAAAGAAGAACACTGAATTTAACTAATTGTAGTTTGTCCTCTAAGTTGTAAGTTTGGGATCACATTCTTGAGCTGAATCTTGACTTTAAAACCTTAAACAAATTATTTTTTTTTTTTAAATATTTATTTGTTATGTATACAATATCCGGTCTGCGTGTATGCCTGCAGGCCAGAAGAGGGCACCAGATCTCATTACGGATGGTTGTGAGCCACCATGTGGTTGCTGGGAATTGAACTCAGGACCTTTGGAAGAGCAGGCAATGCTCTTAACCACTGAGCCATCTCTCCAGCCCCCCTTAAACAAATTATTAATCTTTTTGTGGTCTCAGTATCTTTTCTCTAAAAAGTTGAGAAGAGTGTTAACCTTATGCTGTAAGGATTAGAGAGGCTGCATATAAAATATAGATTATGCCAGGCATTGGTGGTGCACACCTTTAATCCCAGCACTCGGGAGGCAGAGGCAGGCGGATCTCTGTGAGTTCGAGGCCAGCCTGTTCTACAAGAGCTAGTTCCAGGACCAGAACCAAAAGGCTACGGAGAAACCCTGTCTTGAAAATTTAAAAAAAAAAAAAAAAAAAAAGTTCCAGGACAGGCACCAAAGCTACACAGAGAAACCTTGTCTTGAAAAACCAAAAATAAATAAATAAACAAACAAAATACAGATTACTTTTATTCTTCAGATCTTTTCATTACATTATATTGCTTTCAAGTTCCTGTTTAAGAATGTAGGAAGATGTTTATTACTTAGTAGAACTCTTTTAAAATTTCTAGGCTTAGAGACCAAAGAATGTTATAAAGATCTCTGTACTACAGATTTGATAAAACTAAGAGAACATAGAGTGACAGGGTACCAGTATGATACATACTTCCCTAGTATCTGGTGTATGAGGAGCAGCTGTTCTTGTGTATGTGGTCATACACAGTTTAATAAAAGAGGACAGCAGTCCCAATGTCACTTACACCTCAAAGCAAGTGAGTTGTTAGATCTGAATCTTTTCTTAACGGTATCTTAGTCCCAATTTTACCCCTGAAGCATTAAACTACAGGTCTTATCTGAATTGTTGCTGAACAGAGAAAAGAAAGTGTGTTCATTCTGTTAACTCTGGGGCAAAGACAGAGCAGCGGGACATGGTGGGAGAGCTGTAATTCCCCTAGTTCCTCTGTCCCTTAGTTAGAAAACACAAATAGTTTTTTTTGTTAATATAATTTTAAATTTTATTTCTAGATAAATGTAGTATTGAAAGAAGATTGTCAGCACTCTGCAGTAGCTCTGGAGCTGTATGAGCAGCAGACTTGTCTGTGGACCAGCATGGGAACATGAGGTGGCATGTTTGGGATTATAGTTTGGTTCTGTCACCCACCCAAGAAACCGTGGTGACTACCAAAGAACAAGCAGCAACTTAAGAAGGAAAAACATTATAAAACTACATGTTTGTAGAAAACCTGCCTTATTGGAGAAGTCACTCCCCCTTTCCTTTTTCTTTATAGAAGCAGAAGCAAAAGAGTATCCACACATTGAACCTGGCAAATAAATGTACCTTAGAACTAGAATCATAAGTACAATTATTCTTGTGGATAATTAAACAGGAAAGAAAGTGAGTGACACTTTACTCGACTCTGAGTAATATATGAAATTCCATGCTTTGTTAAGGCATATACAAGCAAAGAGTCTACAGCTCATCCAGACAGTTTGAGATTTGGGGTAAGTTTGTCTGAATCTGAGCATGCATCTTTAAACAGCTCAGAAGGAAGTGTTTTAAGAAGAAGCAAAAGGTGACTCTTGGATGAATTGTGACATCTTCAAGTTGATCTAATATGGACATAAGTTAATCTTCCAAAATCTTTCATATTGCACTAATTTATTAAAATAACTGTGTATTGAATTTTGCAATTTAAAACTAACTGAGGCACAATGGACTTGTTTAGAATATTTTACTTGATTACATACATAGGCTCTTTTCAGAATTCATGTGTATACTCCATTGAAGTTTTAAATGGTCAAAACTTGCATTCATGTGAACCTTTGCATTTTTCTCACCTGTAATCTTCACCAACAGATCTTCTCAGTGGTATTTTGAGTTGCTGGTTATTGCATTTTTTTGTTGTGCATGCAGAATGTGCATTGATACCTGTGACCGTAGGTTTATTAAAGGCTAAGTTTATTTGGGCAGTATTAGAAAGCTATCATGAATCAAGAGATACTCTTGAGAATTTTAATAGGGCCAAATCAAAGTGATGAATAAGGGCTTGTTAGTGATGTGGCGTTTCTACATGAAATTAGTAGGAAGTGAGGTTTGTTTTCCTTAGAAAACTGGGCAGCTCTCTCCAAACTAATGTGCACTTTTCAGTGTTAGTCCTGACAGGTCACCAAATAGCTTCACAGTGAATTAACATCTCTCCAAGAACGGTTCCTGTGCTGTATATTGTTTGGTTTCTTTTACTTATCTGCTTGAATACTTGAATAAAGCATTCACCCGTCTTAACACTTTCATTCAACCCTTCACATAATGACCTGTACTCTGATAGCTGCGCAGAAGCTCTTGGGCATCGCACTTAACAGAGACAGCGTGGTTTCCATTTACTTGGTGGACAAAGTAGTGTAATTTTTACATTATTTATCTGTGTGAAATTCCAGAAGTTAATTTGAACATTTATTTATAAGATGTTTGTATTTTTAGGTCTTTACTACAGTGTTTCTACCTCTCATTTGTAACTGCATGCATTATTCTCCAAACTAGGTAAAA
Source organism: Chionomys nivalis (assembly GCF_950005125.1). Lineage (NCBI taxonomy): Eukaryota > Metazoa > Chordata > Mammalia > Rodentia > Cricetidae > Chionomys > Chionomys nivalis. The sequence goes on along the minus strand of NC_080092.1, from coordinate 43,559,287 downwards.
CTCACTGAATCATTGTGTAATAGCCTTTTTTAAATTGCTTGTACAAATGTATATTAAGGTTAAATAAAACTGACAGTGTTTTTAGGTTATAGTTGGGTTGATATTAAGTGACTTGTCAAGCCAAATGCTTCTTTAGTGAGTAGGTTGGAAACTTGGTCATTAATGGCCTTTGTCCTGCTCCAGGATTTAAGACTCTTGGTGGCTGTCATGCAGGCTCCTGAAAACAGACTATACCCCCTCCTTATATTAGTGATAACTGTTTGAGATAATTTTTTAGATTTTACACTGAATTCTTTCATGTTCTCTTAATTACCATGTTATCTCAGTTGATTTTCCAAGTAAGTAGATTTAGTTGGCCTCTTATGCCACTTTTTGAAACCACAATATAAAAAGATTGAGAGAGGGTAAAGTTGGTGTGAAGTCAGGAACTGTAAATGTTGAAACGCACTGTAACTCAAGCTCTACTCACGTCAGAGGTCTTGTAGATGCTGTGTATAAAGCAGCAGAGTCTCACAGTGGAGAACAAACTGTAAACTCACGAGTAATGGTTTTGATTATACTACCGTTATCAAGGCTAATTGTTTAAAAAGATTTTTGCCTTGATTATAGCAATAATAAATAAATGTTTTATGTTTCTGTATTTTATTTCATATCTGTATTTCATAAAATGGAAATAGACAAGTTCACAAATTCATGGGTCAGCACCAGTATTCAAGTCATAACCTGGAGAATTATTTGCCATGCAGATATACGTAGAGGAATTATCAGGGAACTTGCTGATTGGCCTTTCTTTTTTTTTTTTTTTTTTTTTTGGTTTTTCGAGACAGGGTTTCTCTGTGGTTTTGGAGCCTGTCCTGGAACTAGCTCTTGTAGACCAGGCTGGTCTCGAACTCACAGAGATCCGCCTGCCTCTGCCTCCCGAGTGCTGGGATTAAAGGCGTGCGCCACCACCGCCCGGCTTGGCCTTTCTTGCTATGTGAATTTTCTTTAACTGTCATCTATTGAAGACCTGTTCTTGACATAATGATTTCCTGCAGCCCCCATGTGCTCTTCTGCTAGAAGAGAGTGCTGGCCTCACAAATGAGGTATAGGAGCTTGTGAAGAAGCTCTTGTTAGTTGACACTTCACTCTCTAGGGATGAAAAGGAGAAAGTTGAGTTGAATGAAGAAGAGATGAGGGCATAGAACAGGTCCCTCAGAATGATGCATCTGACATGTCTAGGTCCCTATACCTCCCTCTGAATGGAGAAGGTGCTTGGTGTCCACTTCCTGAAGCACTTCAGGTCAGACAGGATGGCATCCCTCCTTCCAACTCATCCCTTTGCTGCTTCCTCCTCTACCCAGCTGGTCCTGTGAAGTAGCATCTCTTTCTTGGGGATATTGTGCTTAAAACTGCTGATACCCAGTTTCATTATTTTGTTTGAGAACATTCAATGAATGAATGAATGAATGACTTATTTTCCATAACATAGTGCCCCTCCCCCCAGTTCTCACAAGAGATGCTGTTCTACAGTCCAGCATAAGAACCAGGAAGTACTGTGATTATGGATGCCCTGTCTCAATCTGTAAGAACAAGGAAGAGGAACCTGAATTGGGGCAAATTAGGCATGAGCATGTGGACTCAAATATTAAAAAACCCTGAGGAGGAGCACAAATTTCACTTTTAATTGCCCTTCCTTGTAGTCTTTGTGAGCCATCCTAATTGGTATTTCTGTAGGACAGTAACTTGGCAGGGTGCCGTTACTGTCCAGTCTCTCATACTGACCCAGCTCTAGATGGCATTTAGCTTTGTGGGTTCTGAATCATTGAATCAGCAGCTGTGCAGACTACTAAGTCCTTCCCAAGTCCCTTTCATGCTTTACAAAGACCTGGTGAGAACATTATCTTTGAGTGAAGAATCAAAAGGTCAAGGCAGCATTTTTGTCAAATAAATCAGGAAATTGGACCCAAAATGATGGCCCTAAAAATACAGTGCAGCCGGGTGTGTGGTGCCCACCTTTAATCCCAGCAATGGGGAGGCAGAGGCAGGTGGATCTCTGTGCATTTGAGGCCAGGCTGGTCTACAGGATGAGTTCCAAGACAGCCAAAGCTACATGGTAGAGAGAACCTATCTCAAAAATAAAAAATAAATTTATAAAGCAGTGCCTATAGAAGATGTATGATAATCCATGATTAAAATGACAGCATTTGTACAAGAGATGAAACCAAACTGGCAAAGGATCAAGAGGAAAAAGCAACAAGACTCTGACCTCTGGGCTGGAGAGATGGCTCAGCGGTTAAGAGCATTGCCTGCTCTTCCAAAGGTCCTGAGTTCAATTCCCAGCAACCACATGGTGGGTCACAACCACCTGTAATGAGGCCTGCAAGAAGAATACTGTATACATAATAAACAAATAAATAAATATTAAAAAAAAAAAAGACTGACCTCGCTGCCAGGGTGACCATACAGCACTTGGTCAAACTGCACAGGAGACCAGGCTGCTATGGTGCTGAAAGAGAATAGTGTGGGTAGCAAGTGGAATTGTCTGTAGGCGTTTTGTGGGTTGGTTTTGTTTGTTGTTGTTTGTTTGTTTGTTTGTTGGTTGGTTTTTTTGGTTTTTCGAGACAGGGTTTTTCTGTAGCTTTGGAGCCTGTCCTGGAACTAGCTCTGTAGACCAGGCTGGTCTCGAACTCACAAAGATCTGCCTGCCTCTGCCTCCCAAGTGCTGGGATTAAAGGTGAGCGCCACCATCGCCCGGCTTGTTTGTTGTTCTTAAGGTTTATCCCTATGAGTGTTTTACCTGCATGTATGTATGTATGTACACTGCATGTATGTCTGATGCCCCTGGAGACCAAAAGAGGGTAATGATTCTCTGGAACTGGAGGTATGGGCTGTTGTGAGCCACCATGTGAGTACTGAGAACCAAACCTGGATGGGTCCTCTGCAAGAGCAGTATTTAACCACAACTGTCTCTCCAGCTGTGGGCTTTGCTTTGCTTTTCCTTGGTTCAATTTTAAAGTTTTATGAAGACCATTGTTGCTGAACAAGTATTAGCAGATTTCCCAGGAGTTCCGTGGGCTGGGCTGTCCTGGAGACTGTTGAGCTATGTGAAGTTGCCCAGCCTCTCCAAGATGAGCTACGTGAGCACCCCTTCCAGGCCCTGCCCCATGCAGTATGCTGCATCTAAAACAGTCCTGTACTCGCACCATGGGTAGATGTTAACTTAAACATTATCTATTGAAAACTCTATTCTGCATCTCCTCCAGGGTCTCTGCAGCTTAACTTAGGGGTCCACCTGGTCACAAACTAGCTCTGTTGTGTTCAGCTGTGTGTCCTTGGGCATCTATCGTAAATCTCTCAATTTGCCAAGTATGGGAAGAGTTTAACCCCTCTAGGGTTGAAGGAGGAGTGACTGAAATTGCACTGCAGTCATTTGAGCACCACCTGGCACAGGTGAGAATTCTGATACCTGTGTTGTGATTACTCAGAAGCTCTTTTATGATAGTTTGTTTTGTTTTAGGACAGGGTAAAAAATAACTTGATTTTGTATTTGTTTGAAGCAAAGCCTAGATTTAGGGCTCAGTGAAGCCACATGCATTATGTCCAGTTAGCTGCTGGAGAGGTCTCATTATTGCAAAAAACAAAAAAAGCTACCTTTCTACAACTTACCCACCAGGGCTTGGCTTTGGGCATTCTTTATGTTGTCCTTTAAGCCATTTGACTCCTTTAATGAAAAGTGTGTATCAATCTAACATTTGTTATTTCATTTGTTCCCTGATGACCCGCAACATTTCAAAACCACAGTTTACAATCCAAAGAATGGTGCTAGCTCAAGGGTAGATATCTAAGATCAATAAGATAAAGTCCAATTTACAAAACTAGAGATGAACATTGTGGCCATTTGAGTTTGACAAGTCAAAACTCTTCGAAACAGAACACATTGCACATTAAAGAACCAGAAAAAAATTAGTTTGCCCAAATATTATTGGGAATAATGGATATCCATATGCAAAATTCAGCCAGACCCTGTCATACTGTAAATATAACCTGAAATGTTAGTGTGCATTGTAGGAAGCGCATGTGCATTACAGTAAAGAAGAGCTCCTATAACTCCAGATAACACCAACCAAAATAGAGAACTGCTTGGGGCTGGAGAGATGGTCAAGCAGTTAGGATCACTTACTGAGAGCCAGGGTTCAGATCCCAGCACCCACAGAACAAGGTGGGCATCCTATATAAGCTTGTAACTCTGGCTCTAAAAGGGGGAAAAGATAGGATTACTAGAGCTTGCTGGCTTCCAGCCCAGCCAGGAAAATGCAGGCCTCAGGTTCATAGAGAAACCCTGCTTCAGAGGAATAGACAGAGGATACCCAACATTCTTTTGGCCCCTATATGTGCAAACAGAAGTGTGTGCACCCACGTATGTCATTTACACACACTGATTTACAGCATTTTTCATTGTTGTTTTTTGAGACAGGGTTTCTCTATGTAACAGCCCTGGCTCTCCTGAAACTTGCATTGTAGACCAGGCTGGCCTCAAACTCACAGAGATTTACCTGCCTCCCTCCCCTTCCCCCAGTGCTGGGATTAAAGGCATGCATCACCACCGCCTGGCTGATTCACATCATTTTTTAAAATGTGTGTGTGTGTATGCACACACACACTAATTTTTATAGAGAACTAAGGTTAGAGTGATAGTTCAGCAATTAAGAGCACTCACTGCTCTTGTAGAGGGCTTGGGTTCACAATAGTCTTGTAACTCCAGTTTTGGGGGTTCTGATTTCCTCTCCCAGCCTCTAGCTCAAAACAGACATCTTCAGAGGCAACTCATTGGCTGTGCAGAAACCCTCAGCCAAACACATTCTGACTGGCTGGTTAATGAGGCCCCTTCTGGCTGAGAGGTGGTGAAGACCAGGACCAGGGGCGGCTGACCTTAATTGTCCCTGAAATCTACTGGAATAATGTACAGTAACATTTAGCAGGTTTATAAGTCTTCAGCAACCTCCTGCCTTCACTTCCCACAGCCCTAGCCTGTGTGACTCCTTTCCCCTTTACAGAACCATCCTCAGACTTTGGCTGGGAAGCGACCCATAAAACACAGGTGGCATGAAGTTTTTTGTTGGTGGTAGTGATGTATGTTATGATTTGGATACAAGTGTCCCCCAAAGGCTCATGTGTTGAATTTGGCCCCTAGCTGATGGTGCTGTTGGGGACAGGTGGGAGGAAGTTAGGTCATTGGGATGTAGGTACGGCCCTTCTTTCTTTCCAGCCACCATGATGTAAGTAACTTTGTTCCACCACATACTCTAGTTATGACTGCTTCACCACAAGCCCTGAGACCATGGACTGGAATCTCTGAAACCATGAGCCAGAATACATCCTTCTTCCTTTAGGTTATCTTGTCACAGAAGCAGAAAGCTGACTAGTACACAGCGAACCAACACACTGGGACTTATTTGTTAGTGCAGCTGAACTCAGCCGATCCCGACCAGTTAGTGTATGTTTATTGTCTTCCACAGTACTGGCTGTTGAGGCAGCCCAGACCTGAATGGAGGCCTCCTTTCAGTCTCTGCATTGGCCCCAGCAGCTTCTCCACATGGAAATCCCTCTTCAGGCCCACATTTCTGGCAAAGTGCTTTTGGCACTAGGCTCAGGCTCAGATTTGTGACTGTTTAAAAAGGCCTCTTAAAGCCGGGCGGTGGTGGCGCACGCCTTTAATCCCAGCACTCCGGAGGCAGAGGCAGGCGGATCTCTGTGAGTTTGAGGCCAGCCTGGTCTAGAAGAGCTAGTTCCAGGACAGGAACCAAAAAGCTACAGAGAAACCCTGTCTCGAAAAAAAAAAAAAAAAAAAAAGTCCTCTTAACCACTGAGCCATCTCTCCACCTCCGGCCTCACTGAGTTTTATTTGGGGGGCCTTACCCATGCTAAGCCAGCAGCCTAACCTGAGTTATATTCCCAGGCTGTAAATACTATATATAAATTCACTTATTTTGAAACCTCATAATTTTTAATTAATTCTTTACCTTTTATAAAAGCTGTAGAATCAAAAATCAGAAATGTTAGGCTGGAGAGATGGCTCAGCAGTTAAAAGCACTGACTGTTCTTCCAGAGGTCCTGAGTTCAATTCCCAGCAACTACATGGTTACTCACCACCACCTGTAATGAGATCTGGCGCCCTCTTCTGGCCTGCAAGCATACATGCAGACAGAACATTGTATACATAAATATTTTTAAAAAATCAGAAATGTTGCATTAATTACCCACAAAATGTAATGTTATAGTCAGGCTACTGAATATTTTTGAAGGTTTCAGGGTAGCAGAAACATGGGCTTTCTCACTGTGTAAGAAATCCCACAGTGGATGGCAAGCTGAGTGAGTCATTTATGGGCAAACTCAGGAGAGAAACCACCTGCACAGCAGAGGGCTAGCTATTCTGCAGATGTGGTCACAAATTTGTGTATGTGACGGGAATGGACCAGAAGTCCAAAGGCTCAGTTTGAAGGAGAGCCTTGCTGTGTCTGGGAAACTCTAAACAATGTGTGGGAGCTGATCCTCCTCCAATATCCACTCCCTCCCCATCCTTGGAAAAGCTCGAGAACAGACACTCTCAGAATATGACTCCCAGTTGCAGCACAGCACCTTCTGCAAACCTATCAGAATCCTCATCCTTACACTTGGCTCCAGTCTCATGAGCCATCAATCCATGATTACAATCTCTGCTGAACTCAGCCTATCCTACACTTAGGGATGTAGCTCAGTGGTAGAGCCCTCTCCTAGATTTACAAGGCCATCTTCACCAGGCATGTGTACACACACACACAAACACACACACTGTGGAGCAACAATGACCACATCATGATACTTCCATCCACAGGACTGCAAGCACAAAAGTTTTAAAGGGTAGCTGAGCCCCGACATCAAGTGGCTCATAACTGTAACTCCAGTTACAAAGGTTCTGACCCCCTCTTTGAGACTCTGCACCTACACAAACATATCATGCTCATACAGACATACACACGATTCTTTAAACAGAGAGGGAGGAAGATAGGTGGGTGTGGTGGCACAACCAGTAATCCATCACTCCAGAAGCACCAAGTGTGATTACTACCTCTCTACCTGGGATAAGGCAAATATCATTTAATTATTTTTCTTTCTTGTTTAGCTTTTTGAAAATGAATACCCAGTATTAATCCAATTGGTTGAGAATAAGACCACTACCACAGTTTAAAGTCAAATTTGAAGCCAGCTTTGATTAAATGTTAGATAGGTTGATGGTCTCTAACCAGGTCCATCTCCAATTTCCCAGAAAATGATCCCGAGTCATGTTTTGAAGGGGCTTAAGAAGCTAAACCCGTAATTCACCACATTTCCCACAAGGTCCAATCAGAGGCAAGCATACATCCTGAAGTACTCCCTGCCTGCATACCTCCTGCCTACATCCAATCAGGGGCAAGTGTACATCCTGACATATTTCCCGCCCATATGTGATCAAGCACATCTGGTGCAGATGGGTCAAACAAACTTGTTTAGGGGAGTGAAAACAGTGACTTGTTTTCTCTCATAAACAACGGCCTCCAGCATTTCAGGAACTGTCTGTCCTTGGGCAAGGGGCTTGCAGATTAGGGGCGTTTGTTTGTTTGTTTGTTTGTTTCATAGAGCCAAAGTTCATAGGAATAAAAACTTACAAAGTAACTTTGGCTCTCATACCAGGCAGCCGAGGCAGGAGTACTGTAGTTTGAGACCAGCCTAGGGACATAGTGTGAATCTGTGTGGGCAGACTCTCACAAGCTGTCCTCGGTCCTTCACATTGCATGCTGCGGCATTCATGTGTCCCATGCATACATATTGAGGCTCCCACCCAAAAAACAAATAAATGTAATCTATGCATACATGTGTGTGTAAACTCATAAAACAAGGGGTTGGAGAGCAGTTAAATGTACCTGATGCTCTTTCATAGGACCAGGGTTTGGTGCTCAGTACCCATGTGGTGGTGGGTCATAACCATCGGTAACTCCAGTTTGAGGGAATCCAGCCCCTTCTTCTGACCTCCACAGCATCAGCTATGCATGTGGTACACATAAATGCACGCAAGCAAACACTCATGCACATACAGTAAAACCAATGTGACTCCCTTGATTGGTGAGTTGGCCTGGGCCTCTGATGGTTCTCCCCCTGCCACCATCTCCCCTTCTGCCTCCACTGGAGAAAATCAGAAGCCCTGTTTTCCTCCCTGGTGGGCAAGACAGTCACAGCAAAGATGAAGGCTACTTGCCTAGACCCTTGCCTGACCACCTCAGTGCAAGTCAACCCCATTCTACACAGCTCCTTCATTAGTAACCAGCTTTCAGCGAAGGAAGCTCAGGAAAGTGACGGTCTAGGCTTTATCATATGACAGAAATAATCCTGTGTTTGCATTTCAACAATGTTTAAAGGAGAATCTTTCCCATCCCAGCTGTCTGGCTGTCCCTTCTCTCTGAGAGAAGTCAAGGCCTTTTCTTTTCTTTTCTTTTCTTTTCTTTTCTTTTCTTTTCTTTTCTGAGACAGGGTTTCTCTGTAGCTTTGGAGCCTGTCCTGGAACTAGCTCTTGTAGACCAGGCTGGTCTCGAACTCACAGAGATCCTCCTGCCTCTGCCTCCCAAGTGCTGGGACTAAAGGTGTTCACCACAGACAAAGTGCTCTACTGATGAGGTACAGCCCAGCGCATCTTGAGCCTTTCTTGCTCTTTACCCATTCCTGGGAAATGAAGTATTCCCAATCGTTTCCCAAACTTGGTTCCTTCATCCAAAGAATAATACTTAGCTTTCCAGTGTCCCCTGGTTTGACTGGGTGACTGTTACTGAAGGTCTCTCAACAGGTGCAGCTTGCTGGTGGCTAGGGCTGTTGTTATGGGGTAACCCATTAGGATGGATGCCTGCTCTGGTCCACACCAGCTGATGCTGAGAAACTTGACATCAGCCTACCAACGATTTCTAGTCTTCTGAAGAGGAAAAGTAGAAAGAGGAGTGGTACACCAAAGATGGTGTCTAGCTGTGTGTGTGCAGAGGGCAACTAGGAGGAATGATTTCTCTCATTGGGGATCCTGGAAGCACTGGTGGGCAGGAACCAGCTTGGACTGGTTTATTTTAAAAAAAAAAACAACAAAAAATATTTATTTATTTATTTATTTATTTATTTATTTATTTATTTATTATGTTTCCAATATTCCATCTGTGTGTATGCCTGCAGGCCAGAAGAGGGCACCAGACCCCATTACAGATGGTTGTGAGCCACCATGTGGTTGCTGGGTTGAACTCAGGACCTTTGGAAGAGCAGGCAATGCTCTTAACCTCTGAGCCATCTCTCCAGCCCCGTGGACTGGTTTATGAGAGCTGAATTTCTTTTACTTTCCAGGAATATGGGCCTTGTGTCGTGCAAATATAAAGTCTGTAATTTTCCGTGGAGAATAGGGCATGCACTTGGCATTTTAGCTCTGTGAACTGAAGTGCTCAGAGAAAGACCCAGATATGTTAAGGAGTCTACAAGGTTGATACCTGTTAAGTATTTTCTTGCCAACAAACCTCTCTGTAGATGCAAATAATCCCAAGCAGACCAAATCAGACTGAATTAAGAGATACCCAGGTTTAATTGGTGCCTGTGCTCCTGGGTGATCCCAGGAAAATATGGAGAGGTGGGAGGAAAGCCGAAACAGCTACCGGAGAGAAAAAGGGGAGACAGCGGGGGGAACCCGGAGACCACGTGTACATTCTCTGGGGGGTAGTTTAAATAGCCTGTGGGAGTAGTCCTGACCTTCCCTGGAGGGGGTTACTATTTGGTGGGCTTTCTTTTCCCTCCCTGGGGAGGGTTCACCATTTGGCAGGCTTTCTTGGAGTTGGAGTTTGAACCTTATGCCAGGAGTTGGGGTGAAGCCCCCAGGCAAACAATCCAGACATTTTGTATCAAGGGGTGCCAGGGGTCTGAGGTGACGCTTCCAATCAAATAATACCAATCAGAATTTCATGACTGTGGAGAGCTGGAATGCTGGAAAACCAGAAGGAAATCATCTTGGGCTTTATTGAGTCTCCTTCACAACACCCTTGTAACTACCAGGGAAAACCTCTGGAATGCACTAAACTCTGCTTCCTCAAGCCGAAAGGTAAGAATGTCATCAGACAGCCATCTGCGACCCTACAAGAGCACAGAGCTCTCCTCTCAGCTGTCACCTGCTTACCTGGTGATCTCGCCATTACAATTTGCCTGGTAAATGCTTGGATTTATGACTTTCCTTTGTTCTGCAACTATAAAAACATCATGAAACTCTTTCTACATCCATGTTAGTGAGGGCAATATGAATCCCTGTTCCTGTGTCATAGTAACTCACGTTTGGCTGAGAATAAGCTATCCATTTTCTTTGTTTTTTTTATATTGGCAAAATATGTGTGTCTGGCATTTCTGGGTACTGTGAAGCAGTGATTAGCAAAAGAGACAAAGAATCTATTCTCTTGAGGCTTAGAGAGGTTTGGGTAGGGCTATTTATCCTATCATTGTCTAAATACAGACTGAGCCCCCAATCCCAAAATCCAACATGGAAAATGCTCCTGTTATGCCCAGATCACAGAGTCTCCCCAAAACCAACTAGGAGACCAAATCCTGTATGTAAAAGCCAAGAGCCTTTATTCTTACACAGGTTTGCAAACTCGGACTCTCCATGTGGTCAGCAGGGCTGTGTGAAAAGTGGACCCCAAGCTCTCTAGAGTGAGCTCCAACGTCAGCGGGTGACTAGGCAGCTGTCCTGAAATATGTTTCAGCGGAGATTACAGCGAAAGTCAGTAATTGCAAGAGAACAGATGTCTTTAGCAATTAGTCAGAAAAGGGACTGCTAGTAATATCAGACAGTCAGTATCTGAGTTTTACCTTGAGATAGTATAAAAAGCTTTCTGCTAACTCCTAAGTTCTCAGCCTAAGAACCAGTTAATTCTAATTTATTAGCCTTCTGGTATTACTAGAACTCACTCCCCTCTTGAGGGTCTCCATTGACTGACCCACAGGTCAGGGCAAGATCGTAAAAATTCATCTGTTCAGGGGGCTGGAGAGATGGTTCAGTGGTTAAGAGCATTGCCTGCTCTTCCAAAGGTCCTGAGTTCAATTCCCAGCAACCACATGGTGGCTCACAACCATCTGAAATGAGATCTGATGCTCTCTTCTGGCCTGCAGGCAGACACACAACAGAATATTGTATACATAATAAATAAATAAATATTAAAAAATTCATTTGTTCAGAGCTACTGCTTGGTACCCTACTATAAAAAGTGGGTTCAGAAACAGGCCTTTTGCCACAGACTAACAAACACCATCTCTGGCTGTGGTCTCAGCTAGCTGATAAGCTTCTGTGCCCTGCGGTGTTTTTTTATTTTTTATTTTTAAGTTTGTTTCGGTTTTCCTAGGATCTGGTTTCTGGAATAAAGTTTGCTTCTGGTTTATTAGACTTAGTGGTGTTCTCATCTTTGTGCGACGCCCCTGGACCCAACATCAACATGTAGAAAAATGAAAATAGATCATATCTATCACCATGCATAAAACTCAAATCCAAATGGATCAAAGACCTTAACATAAAGCCAGCCACACTGAACCTCATAGAAGAGAAAGTGGGAAGTACACTTGAACACACTGGCACAGGGAACCACTTCCTAAATATAACTCCAGCAGCACAGACACTGATAAATAGGACCTCCTGAAACTAAAAAGCTTCTGTAAAGCAAAGGACACAGTCAACAAGACAAAATGACAGCCTACAGAATGGGAAAAGATCTTCACTAACTCCACATCAGACAGAGGAGAGGTCTGATCTCCAAAATATACAAAGAACTCAAGAAATTGGACACTAAAAGATCACATAATCCAATAAAAAAAAAATGGAGTACAGACCTAAACAGAGAACTCTCAACAGAGGAATCTAAAATGACTGAAAGACACTTAAGGAAATGTTCAACATCCTTAGTCATCAGAGAAATGCAAATCAAAACAACTCTGAGATTCCATCTTACACCTGAAAGAATGGCCAAGATCAAAAACACTGATGACAACTTGTGCTGGAGAGGTTGTGGGAAAAGGGAACACTTCTGCATTTCTGGTGGGAATGCAAGTTGGTACAACCCCTTTGGATGTCAGTATGGCGATTTCTCAGAAAATTAGGAAACAACCTTTTTCTAGACCCAATATTACCACTTTTGGTATATATCCAAAGGATGCTCAATCGTGCCACAAGGATGTGTGCTCATAGCTGCTTTGTTTGTCATAGCCAGAATCTGGAAACAACGTAAATGCCCCTCGACCGAAGAATGGATAAGGAAAATGTGGTACATTTACACAATGGAATACTACACAGCAGAAAAAAATGACAGCTTGAATTTTGCAGGAAAATGGATAGAGCTAGAAGACGTTATATTGAGTGAGGTAACCCAGACACAGAAAGACAATTATCACATGTACTCACCCATAGGTGGTTTTTAAACATAAAGCAAAGAAAGCCAGCCTACAAACCACAAACCGCAGAGAACTTAGACAATAATGAGGACAGTAAGAGAGACTTACATAGCTCTAATCTACATGGGAAGTAGAAAGTAGAAAAAGACAAGATGTCCTGAGTAAATTGGGAGCATGGGGACCTTGGGGAAGGATTGAAGGGGAGAGGGGAGAGGCAGGGAGGGGAGCAGAGAAAAATGTAGAGCTCAATAAATATCAGTAAAAATAAATATTTGTGGTGGGAAAACTTTGTCTCATACACAAAGTTACATTTGAAATATGGTATAAAAGTAAATTCTGAGTTTAGACTTAAGCCTGATCTTAAGGTGTCTCACTATGTAAATACGGATCCTTCAAAACAAAAACCCAGAAATCCCAAACATTTGCCACAAGGGATTATTGAGCACGTGAACGATTTGCATGTGGGTGTGGCTCCAGGCCGAGACAGATTTATTTGTGAAGGACTTGGTTTAAACGACTTAAAGGGAAATAAAGTGGTAGGGAGAGTTGGGGGGCGGGCGGAGTGGACAGCAAAAGGAAGTGAGCGCCTTTAGGGCAGGAATGGAAGATCAGGCTTCAGGCTGCGTGTCCACAGGGGTGAAAACCAACCCTGGCTTCGGAGCAGTCCCGGGAGGGCTGATTTCAGAGTTCTGCGTCAGCTCTACTGAGAGCACTGTTTGTATACCCACTTCCTCTCCTGTCTTCCTCTGAGGGTTTCCTCTGGCGAAGAATCGGTGGTGGCTCCAGAATGTAAACTGGAAAGGAGGAGCCTTCGCTGCAGGGCCAGAGCAAGGACTCCTGCGTTGCGATTGGCTTAGCGGGCTGCCCACGCTTAGGAAGGAGCAAACCACCGTGCTGAAAGGGATGGCTTGCCTTAATTGGCCAGTTCCATCCACACCCCAACAAATGCAAGTAAACAAATGCGGGATGGAGTAAAATCTGCCACTCCCCAAGGGTGTGTCCTAAACGGAAGGCAGAAAATCCTGCTGTTGGAAGATCTTAGGTTGAAGGTCATCCTTGGCTACTATGAGAGTCCGTGTCAAGTCTTGATACAAGAGAGCCTGTTTCCATCAAAGTGTCCTGTAGAAGAGGCGTCAGTGAATACTGCAAATGTGACCTCTCAGGCCTTGCTGAAGGCCAAGCATGGCAAACATGGCGCTGACAGGTTTTGCCTTTACCCTTCCCCCTTGCTAAGAACTGTTAGATTACAGTCCTAAAGCTAATCACCAAGATCTATTCCCTTACTTGGCCACTTTCTCCTCTTGACGCTGACTACCAAGAAAGGTGCAGCTATCAAAAGTCCAGCAACAATAGCCAGGTGGTGGTGGCGCACACCTTTAATCCCAGCACTCGGGAGGCAGAGGCAGGCGGATCTCTGGGAGTTCGAGGCCAGCCTGGTCTACAAGAGCTAGTTCCAGGACAGGCTCCAAAGCTACAGAGAGACCCTGTCTTGAAAAACCAAAAAAAAAAAAAAAAAAAAAAAAAAAAAACCATAACTCTCATCTTACGAGGACAGTGAGGACAGTTTACTCTGGAGCCATTCTGAGTGACCATGGCCCATGGCCCAGGAACATAGGTGTAGGTTTCCCTAAATTCCATTTTCTAGGTTTTATGAAGTTTCTACAGTTTTACAGAACAAAGAAAGTCATTAAGTCAAGTTTAAAATATATTGGTGGGTGCATCAGAGAGGCAGCTACAGCAGGATGGCAGAGGCTTTTCTGAGTTTATCAGAGCCTTCCTTCCACCAACCCAAAAGCTAAGAACGCCAGCAGATAAATTACAGATTCCAAAAGGTTTCTTTCTATTAAGTCACAAGATGTTAGCTCAGACACAAAGGTGAGCAAGAAATGGCTGTTTCGGGGGGCTAGAGCTAGCCTGAAATGAGGTAACTAGCCTCTGGATCTATAACATCCCAGTCTCTCCACAGGACTGAAATCCTAGTCAGTCAGTCGGGCAGGCGCGGCAGGCGGGCAGGCAGCAGGCAGGCACAGCTTCTTGTCAGGAGTTTTCATTCACACTGCCAATGAAGCCGGGCGGTGGTGGTGCACAAGCCGGGCGGTGGTGGTGCACGCCTTTAATCCCAGCACTCGGGAGGCAGAGGCAGGTAGATCTTTGTGAGCTCGAGACCAGCCTGGTCTACAAGAGCTAGTTCCAGGACAGGCTCCAAAACCACAGAGAAACCCTGTCTCGAAAAAACCAAAACACACACACACACACACACACACACTGCCAATGAATTCTAGCTTCCCACGTGCCCCCCAATGAACTCTAACCATCATTGGCCTTCTGATAATTATATTCTAGCTACCTAGGCACCCTCCAATAAATGTCTGCTTGTCTCGCTTGTGAACTGGAGGTGGTATGGTGGGTGGCATGGGGGTCACGAAGTGTTGATGTGGAGCCAGGCAGTGTGGGTGGTATCTGTCCAATGGCTTTTACCAGAAGCTTAGTTCCCACAGCTGTTAAAATGGAGATAAGTCTTACCCCATCTCTTGAAGTTACTGTTTATACTCATTTATGTAAATTATATATAAATGTATGTAAATGGTCTGATGCCTGGCGTGTGTTACCTGTTTGTTACTATGTTATAAATGATAAGGGATCACCATCAATGATATTGTATCGACAGCAATCAATTTGCTGAGGGCAGTGGCCACACTTCTAGCACCAGGGAGGCAGAGACAGGTGGGTCTCTGAGTTCCAAGCTAGTCAGGACTACAAAGTGAGAGCCTAAACAAATTCTTTTTTGAAAAAAAAATTGTTATTTTTAATTATGCATATGTATGTCTCTGTGTGGGTATATACAAGTGAGTGCAAGTGTCTGAGGAGGTCAGAGACATCAGATCCTCTTGGAGCTAGAGTTACAGGCAGTTGAGAGCTGCCTGATATTGGTGCTGGGAACCAAGCGCAGGTGCTCTGGAGAAGCAGTATACATACCAAACACCGAACCAATTCTTCTATAATAAAGGGAGAAAGGGACAACGAAGAGGATAACAATAACAACAATGATAACTTAGTATCGACTGTATGACAAGAACCATGCTGAAAGGTTTGCGGATTTCTTAATCCTCACAACCCCACGAGATGCGGGTATTGCTGTCATCCCTTTCTCAGAAGAGGAAAGGGCACCAAAGAGACGACTTGGTTCAAGTTTGCAAACCAGAAAAGACTTGAACCCAGCCAGAATCTATAAATCTAAACCTTCATACTCACGAGGTCCACACTTAGAATCCGTGCAACCAGTGGCCAACTTACTTTCACCTCCCACCACATCTCTCTGGTCAGCTAAGTCGCCATACTTCTGACCACGCCCACTCTCATTCTCCCTTCCCTCCCTCCCACCTCTCTTTCCTACCCCTCCTGGGCGGGCCACGCCCACAATCCTGGCCGAACTCTTGGTCTGAGTGCCTGCTCTGGGCCCCGCCTCCTTTCCTGTCCCTCAAGTCTGGTCACGCCCACTCAAAAAATCCCTCTCATTCGCTGAGCCACGCCCACAACACGTTTCCCCTCCCACTCCGGCGGGCCACGCCCACAGCATCAAGTGTCGTGCCTACTTCTACCACACCTCCTGCCCCGCCCCTCTCCCTTCTGACCACGCCCCTAAGGCCCCGCCCTCTCCAGCCAGTTGCCCCAGGCCCCGCCCCTGGCCTCGCAGTCTCGGACGCCTTTCTCGCGCTTGGGTCGCCATTTTGCTGTAAGACGGCGTGCGGAGCGCTGTCCTCTCTTCCTTCGGCAGCCGAGGCTGCGGCGGGCCGGGCTGGGGTCGGGACCAGGTAGGCGGGCGGGAGCCGCGGCGGGCGGACTGCTGCCCGGCGAGCCCGGAGCATCGTGTTCGGCTCGACCGACCTTAGTGGTCGGGAAAAGAATAATTGTACTCCACTCAGACGTAGGAGAAGCGAGGAGTGGTATAAGATACTCTACCCGAAAATGTTTTTTTATTGTTGATAAGGATTTTTCTTATTTTGATGTTGCCGCAATTTGGGTGTTTAGCTTTTGTGAGGGATATGAAAATACCGAGCCGGGCTTTGAGGCCTGAGGAAGTGTAAATTCTAGTATCTACGGTTTTTTTCTTTTTTTTCCCCTTTCGGTGCTGGGGCCGAACGCAAGGTGCTGCAAACTATGCAAGCGGCCTGCCTTTGAGCCAGCCCTGTCCTAGTGCTGAAAAATTTAAATGCACAAATAAAAATAATCAATGCATGCTATTGAGCCCCACTGTAGGACACCCGTCTTGTCCTTTTCCTGTAACTGCGCTGATTTGTACCATTGTCACCCAGTATTTGCGTATATATGAACATTATATTTATTAGCTATCCTGAGATTTAAGATAGAGCCAGTGTTTCTGCTCTTAAATAATTTTGCGGTTTGTGAGACCTGGTGACCCACCCCTTAATTCCTGAGGCAAGTGGAAGGTCGTGACCGGTCTGCTTATTCCAGGCCAGATAAGATAGGGCTACAGAGGCCGGGCGGTGGTGGCGCACGCCTTTAATCCCAGCACTTGGGAGGCAGAGACAGGCGGATCTCTGTGAGTTCGAGACCAGCCTGGTCTACAGAGCTAGTTCCAGGACAGGCTCCAAAACCACAGAGAAACCCTGTCTCGAAAAAAAAAAAAAAAGATAGGGCTACAAAATCGTAAAAAACAATACAAACCTTGCAGTTTCCATTATTGACCATAGCTCTCTACTTGGGATAAATTCCAAAAATCGACAACTCCCCCCCCCCAAAAAAAAAACCACAATGTTCTTTCTTTAGCACTTAAAATGGGTCTTTTCTGAGTAAGGTATGTTTGCGATAGACATTGCAAAATCTAGGTATTTGTCTGATTCTGTTTGTGGAGATCAGGTTGCCAGGTTATGTTTTGTGTGACCCAGTGTCATGCAACCTATTATTGTATGCAAAGAACTGTAGCACAAAGCAGACTGAGCGCTGTCCATTTGGGGCCAGTGTCCTGAGTAAGAGGCTGAAAAGTCGGAGAAGCTTTTACGTACTGTGATTTCGTTAAAGAGTATGGAAAGTAATGACAAACCCATCTTGGGTTTGTTTTTTTTTTTTTTTTTTTTTTTTTTTGGTTTTTCGAGACAGGGTTTCTCTGTGGTTTTGGAGCCTGTCCTGGAACTAGCTCTTGTAGACCAGGCTGGTCTCGAACTCACAGAGATCCGCCTGCCTCTGCCTCCTAAGTGCTGGGATTAAAGGCATGCGCCACCACCGCCCGGCTTTCTTGGGTTTTTTTAATTGATTTTATTAAGCTCTACATTTTTCTCTGCTCCCCTCCCTTCTTCTCCCCTCCCCTTCAACCCTCTCCCATGGTCCCCATGCTCTCAATTTACCCAGGAGATCTTACCCTTTTCTATTTCCCATATAAATTAGATCCATGTATGTCTCTCTTAGGGTTCTCATTCAAACCCATTTTCTTATTAAAGCTACCTCCCCAGATGTGGGGCTAGGGGTATGTGTGGCCGACTCAGTGCCAGCCCACAACCACCTCTAATGCCAGTCTCACAGAATCTGACACCCTCTTCTGGCCTCCAAGGGTACCAGGCTCATGCGTACAGACAAACATGCAGGTAAAACACCCATGCACATTAAATAAGATTAAAACGTTTACTTCCCCAGGTTTAAAATAATTTTAAATCTAGTTCCTGCTTCTTCAAGTTGTCCCCAAGAAATAGAAACTCAGAAATATATACCGTTGGCCATATGAGAGCGTTCTCATGATAGGTGCACAAAACGCCAGGCACTGCAGAAGAATTTAAGCTCTGCCCTCCAGTTTTTTTTTTTTTTTTTTGGTTTTTCGAGACAGGGTTTCTCTGTGGTTTTGGAGCCTGTCCTGGAACTAGCTCTTGTAGACCAGGCTGGTCTCGAACTCACAGAGATCCGCCTGCCTCTGCCTCCGGAGTGCTGGGATTAAAGGCGTGCGCCACCACCGCCCGGCTGCCCTCCAGTTTTTCAGAATTTCATTTTGTACTTTTGATTTTTGGTGTTGGTTGAACCCAGGCCTGCTGCACAAAGCACCCACTATTCACTAAGGTCCACCACCAGTCTATCTCATTGGTTTCAGCTTTTTTCCCATACTGGAGTTGAACCTAGGCCCTGTATATGATAGGCAAACGCTCTACCACTGCAGCAGATTCTCTTGGAGCGAGGTATATCTCACTAATAAAAGTAACTTCCGTATACTTTTGTTAACATGTGACTTTCAGTTCTGTTTGCTAATTATTGTCCCCGAAGGGAGGCTTTATTCAGCGTGCATTGGTTGACCCTCTGCTGCCTTAACTTTCAGTGTTGGTGGGGAGGCTGTTACCAAGCCTCTGTCTTTATTGTCTTGGAGTCCAGTGAGCCCAAGATGTGGCCCAGGCCTCTTGGATTACAAGCTCTCTTTAGAAGGTTGGTTACATAGTGGATGCTTTAAAGGGGACATAGCACGCACTGTGTGAGGCTTCCTAATTCTAGCATGAGTGTTGATGCTGGTTTTGAAATAGTAAATCCATCTAAGCAAGGGCTCTCCTTCAGGAGACCTGACGATTATCTCATTCAGAGAGATGGCTGTGATCTATCTGCTCCTTAAAAGGTGTTGAGATTTTCTGGAAAAGATGTGTTTTCACCCATGCATAAATAATTTTCACATATTCTAGAGTAAGTTTAGGTTAAACACAACAGTAATTTGATGGAGGTGGGTCTTGTATTAATCTGTTGCTTTCATTGGTTAATTAATAAAGAAACTGCCTAGGCCCATTTGATAGGCCAACCCTTAGGTGGGTGGAGTAAACAGAACAGAATGCTGGGAGAAAGAAGCCGAGTCAGTGAGTCACCATGATTCATCCACTCCAGACAGACGCAGGTTAAGATTTTTCCTGGTAAGCCAGCTCATGGTGCTACACAGAATATTAGAAATGGGTTAGATCAATATGTAAGAGCTAGCCAATAAGAGGCTGGAACTAATGGGCCAGGCAGTGTTTAAAAGAATACAGTTTCCATGTAATTATTTTGGGGCATAAGCCATGCGGGCGGCCGGGTGCCGGGGAAGCAGCCCCGCCGCTCATATTACTACAGTAATTATGGCATATGGGGGAAGGGTGGGAACGTTCTCTGTCCTCTTATTCATGCTGACACTTTGTGCTAATGGCACCTCCCAGAGACCCCAAGCCTGATAGGAAGCATTTCATAGATGGAGGCTGCTCTTGGTGCATGCACACCTTCAGTCCCAGCTTTCGGGGGGCCATGGCAGGTTGGTATCTGTGAGTCTAAAGCATACCTTCATGGTGAGTTCCAGGCCAGCCGGGGCTACATAGAGCCTGTCTGTCTCAAATCCAAAAACCACAGAATTTCTTACAGAGTGAGGGAGAATGGAACCAGTGATTGCCCTTAGAGGTGAAGAGCATGTGAGTTGGGCAGTCACAGTGATTCTTCTGCCCTTTAGGTGCATGCCCTGCCCATCCCCGCTGTTCAAGGGTGGGCGTACATGGGGATTTGACATGGAGCCCAAGCTCATGACAGGCAAGTCTTAGACCATTAAGCTACACCCCGGCCCTTGTGCCACAGTTTGACTTTAGAAGCTTTGGAGACCAGGCCGTCTTCTGTGTGCATTTGAAACACAGAAAGTCTTCAGGAGAGGTCCTGGGGGGACACATGGTTAAGAGAGGCTGGGCTGTTGTGTGAATGAAGACTTTTAAATCTTCAAGGAAAGAACGAGGCTACAAGGAGAGGAAGACCAGTTCTAAGGCAGAATTTGGGGTGATTGATCTCAGAGATGTGGACTCCAGACACAAGGACTGAATCCTATAGATCTAGCAGAGAGAGGCTGAAGTACTTCTCAGAGCTGGTCCACATCCTCTCAGGATCTCTTGTGTTGTTATTTAGGAGCTTCTTACTGAAGTAGAGGGGCATAGAAAGGTAGCCCTCCTGTGCGTATTACTGAGTTTAGTAGGTAACCAGGACTGGTGTGAGCTGCCATGTGCCTGCTGGGAGCCCAGTAACCTCAGCCATCCCTCCAGCCTTGCCAGTGTTAGGGCTTCTTTCCCACCACCCAGGGTTTTGAAGCTGAGCTGCATTCTCTGAAAGCCAGGATCGAAATACTTTTTACAGAAGGGACAATTCAAGCTTTGTGGCTGTGCTCAGCATATCTAGGAACAGTTGGTAAACAAGTGAGCTGGCTGTGTTTTATGGAAGCAGGCTGTGGAAGGACTGGTCTTAGCGGAGCAGTATTCGGGGAGCCCTGGTCCACAGCTGCTTTCCGCAGTTCTCTCCAGTGGACTCCTTACCAGCACTAGTTGGTTGACTGCAGACATTTCTGTTTGTGACTTGTCAGTTTAAGGGAAATTGCCCTGTAGCCTGTGATGGAACCTTCGGCTTCCCATTTGGAATGTCTCCTAAAGGGTGCTCTGCTACAGAGTGCTCCTAGCCTACTGGTAGAGCTGCTCTGAGCTGCCTAGGTCCAAGTGGTCCCACTGCTTGTGTATGAAGCCTGTCTCAGATAATGGCATTCTGACAACAACAGAGCCACACTCAAGTCCAGGCAGCAGTTAGGAAGAACAGACTCGGTTGTCCTGTGACTCAAGTTTGGCGAACAAGCAACTTAGAGATATTCACAATGATCCTTTTTAGTATTAGAAACACTGAAAGTGTTTTTCCATATTTTTGTAGAGTTCAAGTGTCTGAATGTGTGGGAAATGCCTGAGGCAATGTGCTTGTTATGCTGAAGAACCTTAACTGCCAGGGGAGGAGTCCTGGAAGAGCCAGGGTGGTGCTGGTGAATTCCGTCTTAGTGATGCTGTCTCTGGTTTTTACTAGGAAGAGGTATTTGTGGTTTATTGCATAATAAATATTTTAATTTGCATAATAAAAATTTAAAAACTAAAACAAAACAAGAAAACAGCTGCCCCAGTCCCCCAAGAGCTAGCTAAGCTGAGTAAACAAAGGAAGAGGAGGAGAAAAGGATGTGTGGGCTTGGACATCTTCCACCCAATCTTGCACTTGCTGTGAGAGGAGGACTCAGCCCAGAGAAGGTTAAGGTCACCTTTAGACTAGGCCCTATTCCTGTTCTGATGTCTGTCACTGGGGCCCCACTATGTACGTCTCCTACAAACACTATTATCTAGTCAGCCTTGTTGCAGTTGAGAAGGAACAGAACAAGTTTATTTATTTATTTAAGCAGAGTCTCTTTGTAGCCCTGGCCATCATAGAACTGGTTCTGTGGACCAGGGTGATCTCAAACTCACAGAGATTGTCCTGCCTCTGCCTCCCAAGTGCTAAGATTAAAGGTATTCCCTGCTATGCCCAGTGATTCTTATAATTATTATTATTATTAAATTTTTATTTATATCTGCACCTTATGCTTGCCTGGTGCCGAGGGTGTTGGATCCCTAGAACTGGAGTTACAAACAGTTATGAGCCTTTGTGTGGGTGCTAGGAATTGAATGAAGGTCCTCTGGAAGAGCAGCCAGTGCTCTTAATCACAAAACCACCTCCATCATCAACAAGTTAAATTTTGGATGTGACACAGAGCAGCTGCAGGGTGGGAGTGTGGGGAGCAGGTATTATTGAAGATCTGGGCCATTTATTCTTTGTTTAAGGATCAGCTAGTTCGTGTCCTTGCTAATGGCTCTGCCATGTTTCTGTGTTAATCCAGGAGGAATTTGGTTGTCAGAGAATAACAGGAGGTTGTCCATAATTGACTTTAAGCAGCAAACAGTAAAGCACTGAGCTCTTCAGCTCCGCCTTTCTTGTAAGTTTATCGTTTATTCCCAGTGGGCATGAAAAGTAATGAAACTGTGGTGCCTTTTGCAGTCTTAAACTCCAAGGGCTGTTCTTGCCCATCTCCCTTAAGATAAAAGCCACCGTTATGGCGGCAGCTGTTTGCCCTCTGCTGAAGCCATTCTTTGTGTACAGACAAAATCTGCTCTGATGTGTTTATATGTGGTGATCTTTATCTGTACTCTTTTCTTCCAGGCTCTGAGACGTGGAAAGCTAAGAAGGTTTTGATGTTTTGTGTGGCGCCTCCTGAATTAGAAACCAAGATGAACATAACCAAAGGAGGTCTGGTGTTGTTTTCAGCAAATTCCAATTCCTCCTGTATGGAGCTTTCAAAGAAAATTGCTGAGTGAGTTCCAGTTTTACCAGTCAAATCCATATGCACTGTGATATTTTAAATTTGATAATCAGACTGTCGCTGATTGTCAAGCTCAAAAGCAGGCATAACTAACCTGCATATCATCTGAATATACTCAGGGCTCCTGTTATGTGAGTGACCATAACTCCTGGGAGTGTGGTAGGCACCACTGTAGACAAATTCTTGGAGTCTAGCAGACAGGAGTGAATGCAGTGTACGAAAATAGTTAGCTTATAGTTTAGTGTTATTTTTACAAACTGATTTAACATATATCAAATCTCTGCTATACATAAAACCTTGATCTGGCCTGGTCTACAGAGCTAGTTCCAGGACAGGCTCCAAAGCTATAGAGAAACCCTGTCTTGAAAAACCAAAACCAAAACCAAACCAAACCAAAAAACCTTGATCTGGATGTTGTGAGCTATGAGCAGGCCAGTCAAACACTTTCTTTTCATGTAATTTACATTTTAGTATGGGAGCCAGACAGGCAAGATAAGACAACCAACTAGGTAATTTCGGGTGGTAAAGAAGGCAGTGAGGGCCGGGCGGTGGTGGCGCACGCCTTTAATCCCAGCACTCGGGAGACAGAGACAGGCGGATCTCTGTGAGTTCGAGACCAGCCTGGTCTACAAGAGCTAGTTCCAGGACAGACTCCAAAACCACAGAGAAACCCTGTCTCAAAAAACCAAAAAAAAAAAAAAAAAAAAAAAAAAAAGAAGGCAGTGAGGGCATACAAATGGGGTAGAATAGTCTAATTTAGCTTTTAAACCAAGGGATGTCTAGGAATTGAGAGATCCCAATAAGCCATCACATGAAGGTTGGAGTGGAGCCCACCCCTCTGTGCAGAGAGAGCAACAGTTCCAAGTCCTGTGGCATGTAGGAGGTATTGGTACCTATGGGGAACATGGGCTGTGGGGCCGGAGCACTAAGAAGATGGCCTGTGAAGCAGGAGAGCCAGATTGCATAGGCCATGGGTGGTCATGGGGTGAGATCGGGTAGGCAACAAACAGATATGATATAATATTTACTTTAGTTCACAATTAGAATAACTTTTATTTTTGTCAACTTATAAGTCATCTCTAATAGTAAAGATGTTGGGTCTATTCTGTTGCCTTCTCAGCTTTTCCCCCTTTCTCTTCTCTAGGCGGCTGGGGGTGGAGATGGGCAAAGTGCAGGTTTACCAGGAACCTAACAGAGGTGAGCTTCCTTGGACGTATATCTTGTGGATCTTCTTACAGGATGTGGTGTAATGGGTCATCAAGTTATCCTTGTGTGCCAGACAGTTAGATCCAGTTATCTAGTCAGTTCTGATAGCAGGAAGTCAGGCAGACCAGGTGGACGATCTGGTTTTTAATCTTTACTAATACTATATAGAAATATCCCTGGTGCAAGTTACATGTAGGATTGAATGCTGGTTCTTAGATCTCATTCAATAAATACTGCATAAGTATGTAACCAGCTGGTCAGCTGTATGGAAATGTTAGTTAACTGTTGGTAGAGGTTATTTTGCTGTTGGTAACGTTTAGTTTGTAGGTATGTGGGCATGTGCACGATTACATGTACACCCATGCAATATGTGCTGCTTTATTAAACCCAGGACCTCGTGCATCCTACCTGCTGGTTATTTAGTTCCTGTAAAGCAAAGAGTTAATGCCTTAAAGTGTTTCTAGAAAATAGTTGCAAGAAATGTTATTTAGGCTGGGCGGTGGTGGCACACGCCTTTAATCCCAGCACTCGGGAGGCAGAGGCAGGCAGATCTCTGTGAGTTCGAGACCAGCCTGGTCTACAAGAGCTAGTTCCAGGACAGGCACCAAAGCTACAGAGAAACCCTGTCTCGAAAAACCAAAAAAAAAAAAAAAAGAAAGAAAAAAAGAAATGTTATTTAATCTTTTTTTTTAAAGGTTTATTTCTCTATTATGTGTACAGTATTCTGCCTGCATATATGCTGGCAGGCCAGAAGAGGGCATCAGATCTCACTGTAGATGGTTGTGAGCCACCATGTGGTTGCTGGGAATTGAACTCAGGACCTCTGGAAGAGCAGGCAGTGCTCTTAACTGCTGAGCCATCTCCCAGCCCCCTTGACATTTCTTTAGAATGGTGGGCATTCTTAGTGAAATTCTTCTAGCAAGGGTAGTGGTCGACTTACATGGACATGAGAATCTTACTCCTTATCCTTGGGTAGTCATAAATGGGATAATCTCTGTACTTGACATAATCTTCTGACACATAGTAGGTGCTCAGTAAACACTCATTCTCTCTCTGTCCTCACTACAGGATTTTGTCTGGTATTTAAGTCTTAGAAAGCTCTCAACCAGTACTGCTGCTGTCCTCCTCTAAGATGATGGTTACAGAGCAGAGCATGATTGAAATCTGGGGGGTTCTCTTCAGGGAGACTGGATGAGGGAGTGCTATGGGAGGATGGGGCTATGGGACAAGGCAGGTTGGTTCACTCCCCAGCTTAGGAGTAATGAGATGGGAAAGCCTTAGTTTATTCAGAGAAACTAACTTCTGTATTCCTTACTGTTCACAGATTCTGAAAACCTGGGTCAGGGGTTGTATAAAGTCTCACAAGTAGCAGTGTCAGGGTTTAGATCCAGATACCTTGACTCTAAAGCCCATTTGTAGGAGCACACCACAATCTTTTGTAAGCACCCTCATTTTTTTTTCTAATGATCTTGCTACTTTTGCACCAATGGACTTACTATGTAGCCCAGGGTGGCCTTGAACTCTCCTTATAGCCCAGGTTAGCTTCAAACTTGAGATTTTCTTGCCTTAGTCTCCTGAATGCTGGCATTACAAGTGGGCATCACCACACCCTGTTGTTTTGTTTTGTTTTTTGTTTGTTTGTTTTTTTTTCTGTTAGTGAAATGGAGCACAGAGTCTTGAGCAAATTATTTTACATCTCCAGTTTGCCAGCATTCTAATGAAATCTTTCCAATAGGAGATAATTGAAAGAACAGTACCATGACTGGCCTGATTGATGTCTACCACATGGGTTTGGTGTTTTACTATCTGAATATGTTACTTAATCCTAGATACCTGGTCACATCTCCTACATAAAAGTTCTTGCTCATAAATAGAATGCTTTTGTCACATTTTAAGACATTAGCTATAATTATGTTTTTTGTCGTTGTTGCTATTTTTATGTTTCCTAGCTTCAAGTGATTGGATTTTTCCATGTTTAAAATTTTTTTGTTTTGTTTTGTTTGCTGGTCTTTGTGGCCCAGTCTAGCTTCCAACTCTGTATCCTCCTGTCTCAGCTTCTTGAGTGTTGGAATTCTAGGCAAGCACCACTATGCCCAGAAGGTTGATGTGGTTCTTGTTGATATAGAGCTGGACCACACATTGCCTTTTTCCTCCAGTGTTGATGTTACAGACCTTCCCCTGTGGAGTGTTCTGTCCTGGATTTGTCCTTTGTTGCTAATAACAGGTGTTTAAGAGCAGGCATATTCCCTGATCCTCTTTTATCCCACACTATACTGTTTATGCCTCAGTTTTCATTTGATGCTGGATGACTGAGTACATCATCACTGCTTTCCTGTGATGGGAGAAGCCTAAATTTGATTCAGAAGTATGACTAATGGCGATATGCTAATGTCAGTGAGTTTTGTTGTTTGGTAGTAGTCTTGGTTTCTGTAGTTTACAAGGTTGGAAATTAATGCAGACTTGGTATATATCTTAAAAATTTGAACTATATCTTTCCTTCCTTTTCCTTTTAGAAACAAGAGTCCAAATTCAAGAGTCTGTGAGGGGAAAAGATGTATTTATCATCCAGACCATTTCAAAGTAAGTGGTTTCTTACTGCCTGTTGGGTACGCCTATCAGTCTGAAGACCTGACCACACAGGAGAAGATAGTTTAAAACTGATGTGCTTTTGCTAGTCTTTAGTTTCATTTTATGTGAGGTTCTTGCCTACATGTTTATTTGCATACTATGTGTGTGCTAAGTACCTGCAGAGGTCAGAAGAGGGTAACAGATGCCCTGGGACTAGAGTTCAAGATGGTCATGAGCTTCTATGTAGCAGCCTCCAGATCCAGTGGAACTGAGCCTGAGAGCAGTACCACATGCTCCTGGACGCCAGGAGAGCCTGCACTCTTCACCACTGAGCCATCTCTGCAGCCCCCTTTTTGCTAGGTTTTCTACCAAAACTGCTGACTTTCTTACCCCTCGCCCCCTCAATCCTTTCTTTGTTTTGTTTTCAACTCTTGATATGTTTCCAGGCCAGCCCCAGACTCTTTGTCTCAAGAGATCTCTCTGCCTTAGCCTTCCCAGGCAAATATCACTGTGACTGCCCTTCTCTGGATTTGTGTGTTTGAGTGTTTGGTATTGTTTGCTTTGACAGTTGTCAAGAATGGCAAATTGCTGATCCTTCTGCCTCCACTTCATGAGTTCTGAGACTACAGGCACATGTCCCTGTGCTCAGTTTTATGCACTGCTGAGGATTTAACCCAGGGTGTTGTGCATGCTTAGCAAGCACTCTACCGACTGAGCTGTGTCTCCTTTCTGTATTCTTAGATGTATTTTTTATCTTATGTGTATGTATGTAAATGTACTGCATGTCGTCCTGGTTTGTATGGAAATCAAAAGGGTGTTGAATCTCCTAGAATTGGAGTTAGGGACAGTTCTTAGCCATCTTTTTTTTTTCTTTTAGGATTTATTTATTTAGGGCCTGGGGAGATGGCTCAGTAATTAGGAGTACTGTCTGCTCTTCCAGAGGTCTTGAGTTCAATTCCCAACAACCATATGGCTCACAACCATCTGTAATGAAGTCTGGTGTTCTTTCTCTTCTGGCCAGCAGGCATACATGCAGGCAGAACACTGTTTATATAATAAATAAATCTTTTTTTTAAGATTTATTTATTTAATTTTACTTGTGTGGCTATTTTGCCCACATGTATGATCAAATCTTTCTCTCTCTACGTGTTCTCAGTCTTGACCAGGCTGCAGAAAGCCTGTACACCAGGATCTTCTTTCTGAGATGCCAAGAGATAGACTAAGGATTGGATAGTGTCACATTCAGTGGCTACTGGACTGTGTTGATCGGTTAACTTGCTGATGAATTAATAGCAGTAGTAGGGATCAGACTAAGTGCCTCCTATTGTTGGGCAAGCATCGTACCATTAAGTTGTACTGCACTCCTTCTTTTAAGCACAGACTAGTTTAAGCTACTAAAAATCTAGGACAGATTTTTTTTTTCTCATTTTTTTTATTCTTTTTTAATTAAAATTTCCAACTGCTCCCCGTTTCCCATTTCCCTCCCCCTGCTAGGACAGATTTTAAATGAAGGCAATCCTGTCCATTAACTGACGTTTTCCTGTCATCCATTTGCTTATCTGAGTTAGTGGTAGTATTGGCCTCAGGGTGACTGTCTCCTTGTTATGGTTCCCCTGCTTACTATTCCTTATAGAATGCTTTTCTGAAAGTATTTTTAATTCATCTGGGATCAGGTTTGTTCAATAGTAATACAGCCTTCTCATCCAAATGTTGGCATTCTATTATTAACAATATTTGTTGAATAATTTTAATAATTGGGGTCCTCTTACATGTGCAAAATGCTTTTGTGCTTGGAACAGTAGATGATCTAGCGAGGGAAGACACACAGAGAACATGATAAACCAGACAAGGTAGTGCATGCCTGCAATACCAGCACTCAGAGACTAAAGCGGAAGGATCATTAGTTTCAGAATAGCATCATGGACAAGGTGTATTTGTCCTGTAGGCCATAGGTTGTATGCATCCATGGCCCAACACATTTGTAGACCTCAGTATTATATCACAGTGTCAAAAGGTTGGCAGTCCCTGCCTGCATAGTTAGCCTTTCTCTCAAAGAAAACAAAACAAAAAGTAGAATTTGATAGATATCAGATAGACCGTAGAATAAGTGCTTTGTGACATATAGCACAGAATGGGGAGTGCTAAAGCTATTACTTACCGGTAGAGGAGTTGTCTTGCATTTAAGAGCCCCTAAGTTCAATCCTAAAATTGCCAAAGTTTTTTTTTTTTTTAAATGATGGGAGAGAGTTGGGATGATGCTAGTCAGAGGGTAAAGGGACAGACAAGGCAGGCCTCAGTGAAGAGGAGAGTGGGTGTCTAAAGAAGGCACGTGGAGCAGGTGTCAAGGTGGAGACTGAGAGCAGATCTTAGAGGGCCCTGGGAGGCACTGTGCAGCTGTGGGTGGAGGGGGAACCATTTCAGGGCTTTAAAGACAAGCTGCTCTGTTTGGAGTGTAAACTGAGGGCTTCAGGGGGAGCAGCAGCAGGCCACTGTCACCCAGTGGGGGTAGTAGTGGAGCAGTGAAGGCAAAACCATGTGAAGAGAGGCATCTAGCCACCCCTAACTGTCCAGAGTAGCCTGAGGAGCAGTGTGGCCAGTGAGGTGGTGGGCACAGGTTTTCTGGAGATGCAGGCATTTTCAGGGAAAAGCAGTTCATTTAATATGGGTTAGATTTCACATTGAGATGGAAACGCCTAGCACCAGTTAGTTAGATTGCTTTCAGAAGGGAATCTTGGGCGAGAGATGGGGCTGTGAGAGTGGCCAGCATTTACAGAACTGAGAGATGGAGGGGAAAGGAGGACAAGACAAATGACTGTGGCAGGAGCCATGGGAACCAAGAAAAGAACCACAGGAAGCAGTAGTGTCTTAGTTGGGATTTCTATTACTGTGAAGAGACACCATGACCACAGCAAGTCTTATCAAAGGAAACATTTAATTGGGGTGCCTTACAGTTCAGAGGTTTAGTCCATTTTCATAACTCTGGAAGCATATGGCACGCAGGCAGACATGGTGCTGGAAAAGGAGCTGAAAGTTCTACATCTGGATCTACAGGCCACAGAAAGAAACGGAGACCTCAGAGCCCACCCCCAGTGACAGGCACACTTCCTCTAACAATGCCAAACCTACTCCACCTAGGCCACATCTCCCAATAGTGCTAGTCCCTGTGAGCCTATCGGGCCATTTTCATTCAAATTATCACAAGGAGGCAGAGGGACATTGTGCATCTAATGTAGGCACAGGCGAACAGCTGCCTTAGAGGCAGCAGAAAGGGAAAGACTGACTAGCCAATGCATTTAGCCAAATGTTGGAGACTCTTTTTTTTTTTTTTTTTTTTTTTGAGACAGGGTTTCTCTGTGGCTTTGGAACCTGTCCTGGAACTAGCTCTGTAGACCAGGCTGGTCTTGAACTCACAGAGATCCGCCTGCCTCTGCCTCCCTAGTGCTGGGATTAAAGGTGTGCGCCACCACCGCCCGGCTTGTTGGAGACTCTTGATGGAAGCTGGGGAGCATTTTGGATGCTGAAGCTTCTTTGGTGTATTTATGGGAGAGAGAGTGAAGGTGAAGAGTAGGAGAGGGCAACTGTAGACTTCTCTCTTGGGGTGTCCTCCAAAGAGGGTCAGAGGACTGAGATGATGAGGAAGAGGTTCACAGGGACGAGGGGCAGGAGAAGGGGTGAATGATGGTGGCACTGGTCCTCTACAGAGCAGTGAGAAAATAGAGGGAGTCTGCTCAGGAGCTGATGGAGCTCTGAGAGAAAAGGGATTTGTCCTTTTTGTGTCTAATGCTTTGTCTTATAGTTATAAGTAACATACTAAGTGTCTGACACTGTCCACGGCTTTCAGGGACGTGAACACCACTATCATGGAGCTCCTGATCATGGTGTATGCATGCAAGACCTCATGTGCCAAGAGCATCATCGGCGTGATCCCCTACTTTCCTTATAGCAAGCAGTGCAAGATGAGAAAAAGGGGCTCCATTGTTTCAAAATTGCTGGCTTCCATGATGTGCAAAGCTGGTAAGAATGGCAGATTGACTTCGTTTGTTTCTTTTTTGAGACCGTCTCTTTATGTCTGGCTGTCTTGGGACTTAACTATGTAGACCAGGCTGACCTCAAACTCAGAAGTTTGCCTGTCTCTACCTCCAGAGGAGGAAACTAAAGATGTGCACCACCGTGGCGGATTTGTTTTTTACCTTAGGAATTTCAAAGCATTATCTTGACTAGAGTTCTGGACTGAGAGCAAACAGTGGGACAGCTTTTAAAGACATTTAAACATAGATAGCTTATACAGTGGGTCCCCTTCCCAGGAGAGGTGTGCTGGCCTGCAATACTGCATGGTTACATTTCACATCCCAGCTGGGTAGCAATCACATCACCAGTACCCTGTCCTGGGGGAGGAGAAGACCATCACAAGACTGGTCACATCGCTGGTGACCTGAGGTTTAAACTTATCAATTGTTTCTTTTTGGAACTTGTCATTAAGTGTTTTGGGACCGTGGGTATCTGAAATCATGAAAAACATACCACAGTAAACTGGGGTCTGGTTTAATTAGAAAACTGCAGAGAATTCTGCTTCCAACACCCTAAGAAGTAATGAGAAGAACTTCTGTTTCATTTGTTTCCTGAATTACTTGTTTAACATTTGTGTTGACAGTTTCAGTTTCTATTCAAGTTTTGAAAGAGAAAAAGTCCTCTCTGCACCCCCTGGTAGTCCAGTTTGTAATTTTGTGAGAAACCGTCACCTTTGAACCTTATTGCTAGACTCTATTACGGGAACCATCTTCATTTTACCACGTATATTACTTTCTGTTAAACATTCTCAGGTTGTAACAGCCTAAATATTTTTGAAAAACATTTTCGTGTTTTCTAAATTAGTGTACAGATTATTAGTTTTCATCTTTTTTTATTTTTGCTCCATGGTGTTAGGATCATCATTCATTTTAAAGATGTGTGTGTGTGTGTGTGTGTGCATGAGTGTGTGCAAGTGCATGGGTGTGTGTGCATGCTCTTGCCAGAGGGCAGCTGTGGCTCTTGTTTCTCAGGTGAAATTTACCTTTTTTCTGAGACAGGATTTCTCATTGTCTTGGAGCTCCTCAAGTAAGCTGTGCTATTTTACCCCCTTCCTGTTTCTCAGTACCTTTCTTTCCTTTCTAGTTTCATAATCCATACCATACACTAACATATACATATTCATACATATAACATTAAAAGGTAGGATCCACATATGAGAGGACATGCATATTTGTCTTTCTGAGCCTGGATTACTTTGTTTAATATGATCTTCAAATTCATTTTCCTACAAATTTAATTTTTTTTACAGTTGAATAAAATTCCATTGTTTATATGTACCACAATTTTATTATCTAGTCATCTTTTGTACTTCTAGGCCGGTGGCCGATTCTGTTTTCTCATGGTTGTGAATAGAGCAGCACTATATATGGTTTTTTGGTTGGGTTTGTTGTTGTTGTTATTGTTTTTTGTTTTGTTTTTGTTTGTTTGTTTTTGTAGCTTTGGAGTCTGTAGCTCTTGTAGACCAGGCTGGCCCCAAACTCACAGAGATCCGCCTGCCTCTTCCTCCTGAGTGCTGGGATTTTAGGCGTGCGCCACCACCGTCTGGCACCACATTATATATGAATATGCAAGTATTTGTGTGGCAGAGCATATCTGCAAAAGAGTGGTTTAGCTGCGATATATGGTAGCCTTTTGTTTTTCAATATTTATCTGTGTTTTGACTATGCTATGTCTGTGTGCTACATGTTTGCAGTGCCCTTGGAGGTAAGAAGAGGACATTGGATCCTCTGGAACTGGAGTTGCAGGCCTTTGTCAGCTGCTGTGTGGGTGCTGGGAATGGAACCAACTCTTGGAAGAGCAGCCAGTGCCCTTAACATCTAAGTCATCTCTGCAGCCCTGGTAGTTCTATGTGTGATTTTGTGAGAACTCTCCACGTTGATTTTCGTGGCGACTGCATCAGTTTGTACTCCCAGTAGCAGTGAATAGTGTTTCTATTCCACAGCTTTGACAGCAAATCTGACTAGGGTGAGATTGAATCTCAAAGTTAACTTTTTTTAATGGTAGGAGGATTTTTTTGTTTGGTTGGTTTTTTTTGAGACACGGTCTCAAGGGATTAAAGGTGTGCCTCACCACACCTAGTTGAAAGTAGTTATTTATGTTTCCCTGATCGCTCAAGGTGTCAAACACTAAAATATTTGTTGCCCATCTTATGACTTCTTTTGAGAACTGTCCATTCGGTCAGTTCATTAGCCTGCTGTTTGATTGGCAGTTTGGGGGTTTGTGTTTTGGGGATTTTGGTTTTTTGTTTGTTTGGGTTTTTTGGTATTTATTTTGTGCATTTCTTTGTATTCTAGATAACACCTCCCCTGATATGTCTGATATGTAGCTGGCAAAGATTTTTCTCCTATCCTGTGGGTTATCTATTCATTCCACAGCCTAAGTATTTTCTATGTGTTTGTAAATTCTTACATAGCTCTCATTGTATGTGTCAGACTTCTGTGCTTGTGAGTGTATATGATAGGAGGTACAGATCACAGAAATTTGTGCAAACAAAGGAATGAACCTTCCCCAGGTCGCTGCTTCTTACACTTATTATGGAATATATTTTCCAAGTAGCTTTGCAAAGAAGGCAAAAGCAAAATACGGCTTTAAAAAAATGTGAATTCCAGAACCCTCAGCCATGTTAGTTAATGACATCACTGCTATGACAACCCTGACAAGAGCAACTTAAGAAGGAAGGTTTATCTGACTCCCAGGCTGAGATGCAGCCTTCTCAGCACAGAAGGTAAAATAGCAGGACCTTGATGCAGCGCCTCACACTTTGTTTTGCAGTCAGGAAGGAAAGCAGTGAATGCTGGACTCCTTATGCAGCCGCAGACACCAGCCCAAGGAGTGGTGTCTCCTCTATGTAATCAAAATAACCCTCACAAGCATGCCAAAGGCTTATCTCCTAGGTGATTGCAAATCCTATCAGGTTGACAGTATTAGCCACTGGACCCTACAAAATGCTGACACAGTAAGGGCGAGGCACCTGGTCTTGGTATTACTATCGGGTTTTGTCGTCCCCGCTAAAGAAACTTCCGGGAGATGCCATCTGCTGCGACAGCACTTTCAAAAGCACTTCTTTGTTATGATTCCAGGTTTAGCATGTGTGCTGCCAGAGCGAGCACTGCTTCTTTGATATGTCTAAGGGCTTATTTTTATTTTTGCGTATGTGTGTGCGTATATGTACATATGTGTAAGCTTCTAGAGGCTAAAAGAGGACCTCAGCCTCTGGAACTGGAGTTATAGCTGGTTGTGAGTCTCCTGGCGTGTGCTGGGGACCAAACTTACATCCTCTGCAAGAGTTACTTGTTGAGCCATCTCTCCAGCCACTACCTCTGTACTTGAAATGGAAGTGAAAATTATGCATCTCGCCGGGCGGTGGTGGCGCACGCCTTTAATCCCAGCACTCGGGAGGCAGAGGCAGGCGGATCTCTGTGAGTTCGAGACCAGCCTGGTCTACGAGAGCTAGTTCCAGGACAGGCTCCAAAACCACAGAGAAACCCTGTCTCAAAAAACCAAAAAAAAAAGAAAAGAAAAAAAAATTATGCATCTCGTATTACTATAACTAGGAGGAGTAGAGGTGCCAGGTTTTCGAGTGTTTGCCCAATCATTGTTGTAGTATTGTGGTACTGCTGACGTGTTTAACCTGTTTACGTTTGAAGGTCTAACTCATCTCATCACTATGGATTTACACCAGAAGGAAATCCAGGGTTTCTTCAATATTCCAGTGGATAACTTAAGAGCCTCCCCCTTCCTGTTACAGTATATTCAAGAGGAGGTAAGCTAGATCTAATTTTTATGGTAATATTCTGGGATGGTACAATTCTATTTCTTTGGGTTTTCTCTAAAAGATCAAAACTTTATGTATTTGATTTAAAGAACTATTATACTTCATAAGTGCACAGCTCTAAAATTTCATGTCTGTATTTTTTTCCACTTAACTCCCCTCCCCCCAATTTTTATATGTATGGCTATTTTGCTTGCATGTATGTCTGTCCATCTTGTATATGCCCAGTGTCCATCAAGGCCAGAAGAGGGCATCAGATCCCCTAGAGATGGAGTTACAGATGGTCTGAGCCACCATGTGGTGCTGGGAATTAACCCCAAGTCCTAGAAGAACAACCAGTGCTCTTCACTGCTGAACTTTTTTTTTCTGTCCCGAGACAAGGTTTCTCTGTGTTAACAGTCCTAGTTCTTATAGACCAGGCTGGCCTTAAACTCAGTGATCTGCTTGCCTCTGCCTCCTAAATGCTGGGATTAAAGGCATGCGCCACCACCACCTGGCTTGCTGAGGTGTTCACCTCACCCTCCATATACTTACTGACTTGTGAGTTCCACATGGCTGACTTTTTCATCCAGTTTTTATATTTTGCACATTTTACTGGCCTTTCCCCCGTCCTGCGTCTCATTTCATCAGTTCCCTTTTGTTAATTTCTGAAGAAAAACTCTGTCTCTTTAAAATAGTATCTGTTTTTTTTCTTGACCTAACCCTTTGTTGGATCACACAGGGGCAGATTCTATCCCATGATCTTGCCCAAATGCTTTCAGAATTTGTTTAATCTTATAAATATATGCTTTTAGGAGCTGTTGTTAGCACATACAGTGTTTCTCTATAGCAACTCTTCCAGAGAGCTTCATTCTTGGTGTTGCATTTGAAGGCAACACTTTGGATAATTCTGAAGTATCGGGAGCCTGTTTTAGGGTCCTTTTGTTTTGTCATTGGTTTTGTTTGGTTGGCTATTCTATCTTTTTTTGGATGTTTGATGTTATTTTTGATGTTTGATGATTTTTTTTTGATGTTTGATGTTGTTGGATGATAAAGGGATAGTATCAGTGACTTCCTTGTTTGCCGTGATAAGATCTGACAGAGTTAGAGCACAGACCCTTGGTGGGGAGTCACTGCAGCAGGACCCTGGGGCACCGTCACAGCATCTCCTCAGGAAGCAGAGCTTGCTTTCTCCTATTGAGTCCAGGTCCTAGTCCATCAGTGCCACCCATATTCAGGGTGATTCTTCCCTCCATAGTCAAACCTTCCTGAAAACACACTTGCAGACATTCTGAAAGGTTTACAGTGGAGATTAGTCATCACACCCATTCGTAGTGAAATGAATTAGAAGTGTTTCTTTAAAGTTCTTTAGAGTTATATGTAAGACCACCAATAAGCTAAAAAATAGTGTAGACTATTCACTAATTCAGTTCGTTTTACTTACTGATTTATTTTGAGATCGGCTTCTGTTCTGTTACCAGGCTGATCTTGAACTCTAGGGGTCAGGTATTCCTCCTGTCTCAACCTCCTGAGTGTTCACATTGTACCTGGCCGTAACTTCCTATTTTTGTGAGGACAGGTTGGAGTTACTACACTTGTTGGTCTAACACTTGCCTACAGCATCCTGGGGGAGTCGGCTCTCTCCTCCCAGATTTGCTCATTAGCTTATTTCTACTGAGCTGCTTATTTGGACTAAGAGCTTCTTCCTCCTAGGTTTTTTTCTTGGTTCTTTCTCATCAAACCTTGATATTTATTTATAAGATTTCCTGTTTTACCTTCTAAAGAGAGAGCTTGTTTTTATTAGAGTCCTTTGGTTTCACTAATGACTTTGTTGGCTATTTTACTGTCTCTTGACAGGGTGTGGTATTATGAGGCAGTGAAGTGCACGGGATGGTTCAGAAAGACTTCTGACTGGAACAGAACACCTAAATGGATATTTTTTTTCTGCCTTCTTGCCTGAGAACAGTAGCCAGCATTTTTTGTTCACTTACTGTATGCTTGCTATCTAGCAGGGCTTTGGATGGTTCAGCCACCTGTGTTAAAATTTAGTACTGGGATAGAGAGATGGCTCAGCTGTTAAGAGAACTGGATGCTCTACCAGAGAACCAGTTTGCAACATCCAACTGCCATGTTATTGTGAGGAAACAGCAATGGGAATGGTCTTCAGTGGAACAATGGCACTTAATGAGTTGGTTATGTTTTAAGACTATAGTTTGAAAATACTGCCGAGCCGGCCGTATTTAATCCCAGCATTCAGGAGGCAGAGGCAGGGGGATCTCTGTGAGTCCGAGGCCAGCCTGGTCTACAAGAGCTAGTTCCAGAACAGGAACCAAAAGCTACGAAAAATCCAAAAAAAGAAAATACTGCCGAGATGAAGTCAGAAACCGCAAACTGCTGTTCAGCTTAAAAATGGTTCCGCTCTGTGCATACAGACACAATGACATCTTCTCTAATCATCATTAACATTAAGTACTTAGTTTTTCAACAGTGAAAAGATTCCCAAAGTGGCTGGTTATTTGTTTGCTTTTTTGGTTTATTTGTTTGTTTGTTTTTTTTTTTTGAGACAATCTCGTGTAACATAGACTGGCATCAAACTACATAGCCAAGAGTGAATGGGCTTGAACTCCTGATCCTCCTGCCTCTACCTCCTGAGTGCTTGGCTTATGGTTATGTACTACCTCACTTTGCTCTAGTTAACTTGATTTTTCTTGTAAGTCATGTGTTGGTTGGTTGATTGGTTTGTTTGGAGACAAATCTTACTATGTAGACCGGGCTATTCTCAATGCACAGAGGTCTTTCTGCCTCTGCCCACTGAATGCTGGGATTAAAGGTGCTGCCACACTTGTCTGTTGCTTGCATTGTTTGTTTGGAGGGACTTTTATCGTATTTTTTTTAAGTAGCACTAGGTTGACTGTTCTTTCACAAATGGCTTTCCTTAGCATGGAGTGACTATGACTACATTGTGTTTGTCACCTGTTTAAACCACAGTATTTCGGAATATGACATGAATTTGGATTCAGGTTCAGTGAATGTCATCCTTGTATTGTGAAATTACGTTCAATGTGGGATTCGTGAAAATACTTTATTTATTGAGACAGGTTCACACCATGCAGCTCTTAAAACCCAGCCTCCTGGGTAATTGGGATCATAGACCCACACCGCCACACCTGGTTTGCTTCTGTTAATTGTTTTTGTTTTGTTGTAGGGCGTGGGTGTGAAGTATGCATTTTTGCATGTGCACATGTTGATGTGGGTGCACATGTATGTGGAGGCCAGAGGTCAGTGTTCAGTGTCTTCTTCAGTTCACCTTGCTTTGTGAGGGCCTCTCACTGAACATGGAGTTCATTGATTAGCTAGATTAGGCCAGTATGCTTTAGAGATCTGCCTACTCCCCTAATCCCAGCGCTGGATTACAACACAGGCTGCCATACCCAGCTTTTATGAGGGTGCTGGGGAGCCAAGTTTGGCTCATCACTCTTGTACAGCAGTCAGTTGACTGACGGAACAACCTCTGTGAGCTTTTGAAGAGCACATTTGTACTATGGTACTGGGTTTTTATATATAGGTAAATTTATATTGAGAACATTTTTATCTTTGTTTTCCAAAGGGAGATTTTACTTTGAATTTTTCTTTTTTGGTGAAACTTCTAAGTAACCAAATGACAGTTTTGAGTCTGCTGGAATGTTCATGTTTGTTGGTTGTTGGAATAGCCTCTTTGAGACAGGGTAGTAATCCCTGGCCTCTTGTCTGCCACAGATTCCAGATTATAGGAATGCAGTCATCGTGGCCAAGTCTCCAGCTTCAGCCAAGAGGTAGGTGGGACTGCATGGCCTCTCTTGTCATGTCTTTAGGATGTCTCCATTGAATCCCATTGTCCAGGTCAGACTGCAGTGATTCCCCTAGTCCCCCTTATTTTTCTTCCATTGGTTAATTTAGTATTATGCTGCCACCTACCTGTTACGTAGATATTTTAGAATCTGCCAGTCATATTTCTTAACCAAAGTCATCCCATCTGAGGAATATTGACCTAGTGCATCTACTCTTAGTCTCCAGATCTGTCAATAAAGTCCTACTTGAGGGATCTGGTAAGATGTCTCAGAAGGTAAAGGCATCTGCTGCCAAGCCTGATGCTTAACCTGAGTTCAGTCCCTGGGACCTACATGGTACAAAGAGAAAACCAATTCCCATTAATTGTTCTCTGACCTCCATACATCCCTAACCCATTTTAAATAAATAAGTGTTTTGGTTCTTTTTTGTAGGGGGGTTGTTTTGTTTTTCTGAGAGAAGATTTCTCTGTGTAACAGCCTTAGCTGTCCTGGACCACACAGAGATCCACCTGCCTCTGCCTCCCAAGTGCTAAGATTAAAGGCGTGCATCACCATGCCTGGCAATAAATGTAATTTTTTTTTTTTTGGTTTTTCGAGACAGGGTTTCTCTGTGGTTTTGGAGCCTGTCCTGGAACTAGCTCAGGCTGGTCTCGAACTCACAGAGATCCGCCTGCCTCTGCCTCCCAAGTGCTGGGATTAAAGGCGTGCGCCACCACCGCCCGGCCTAATAAATGTAATTTTTAAAAACCTGACTTAACCTACTTTGTTTATTGCCTCATCTTCAAAGAACTCAGTGACTTATTAGCAGACTTGTAGCCAGCTGACAGGCCATGTGTTTGTGTGTGCAGAAAAATGACATTTACAAAACAGAAGCACTCTAAAGCAGCTCAGAGTCTATAGCGCAAGCCAGGTTTTGCCAAGGATATGGTAGCTTGATGATAAACTACAGCAAACTGGTTTTGGTTGGAAGGTTTTCCACATACCAATAACTATGCCTTTCTAGAAAAACACTGCCCCAGAGAGGGAAAGCACAAAATCACACAGGATTCAAACTCTGTAAAAATTATTTGCCAAGAAGAAAAAGAAAGAAACTAAAATCATTTTCTAGTCAAATGCCTTAGTTCAGTGGATTTCTAGAATACATACATACACACATATCCTAATGCAGTATAATAAATAATATAGTCCTTTTACTAAAAAGACAAACAAGGTGGTGTGAAGGAACCAGGTACTATTATTAGTATGGAAGGACGATATATTTTTTCCATGTAACTTATGCACATCCACTTGAGACAGGATCTCACTGTAGACCAGGCTGGCCTCAAACTCACAGAGATTCTTCTGACTCTGCCTCTAAGTGCTAGGACTAAAAACATACTACCATATCCAGCTCTCCACCTATGATTTTTTTTTAAGATTTATTTTATTTTAATGTATACGAGTGTTTTGTCTGCATGTGTGTGTGTGTGCCCACCACCACATATATGGCTGATGTCCATGAAGGCCAGAAGAGGCATCAGATTCCGGAACTGTAGTTATAGCTGATTTTGAACTTTAGTGTGTGCTGGCAACTGAAGCTGGATCCTCTGCAAGGACAGCAAGTGCTCCTTATTGCTGAGTCATCATCTCTCCAGCCCTGCTCCTATGACCTTTAAATCATCTATAAATTATATAATTCCTAGTGCAAAGTAATAAATAGGTCTTTTTGCTGAAACTAGGCAAGAAGCAAAGTATCTCCATATTCAATACAGAAATAAGTGGTTTTCTGATGCTTTCAGTATCTGGTAAAGTTCAATTCGCGATGCAAACCCCAAGAGTCTGGAAGGACTGGAATCTTTTCACAGTTCATAGCTTTTATAGTGCATTTACAGTAACGACAAATGCCACCTGTCACTCTTCAAGACTTTAGTACCGTAGAAAATCACCCTGTGGCCATTAAGAAATGAAGCCATCCTTCTCCTCAGACTCCCCTGAGCAGACATGCTTGTCTGTCTGCCTTTGTGGATTTGCCATGGCAAGGAAATGACCTATGGCATGCTTTCTTCACCTAGCGCCAGTCCTGGAGGTTTTTCTGTGTATGTTGTGTGGTGCTTATGACAGCTGGGACAGTGACTACAGCTGACGTGATGTCAGCTTTTTAATTTATTACTGCTGCTGTTATTTTGGTGTTGG
Organism: Chionomys nivalis; assembly: GCF_950005125.1. NCBI lineage: Eukaryota > Metazoa > Chordata > Mammalia > Rodentia > Cricetidae > Chionomys > Chionomys nivalis. The sequence continues at coordinate 43,519,116 of NC_080092.1, read as the reverse complement.
GAATGGAACTCAGCATCAGACAGGTCAGAAAGTGCTCTGCCATTGAGCCACACCGTAACCCCCAATACCAAATCATAAATATTGGGGTATTCGGCAATTCCTAATAAAAGGTTCTCCCTATGTGACTCAGCCCTTTTCTCTGAGCTCACACAGATGACACATACAGATCACCTTTTATGTTTAACTGTCTGGCACAGGTTCTTCATATTTCCCTTAGAAATATGAATTCACTTCTCGATAGGACCAAGCCAACAGGTGACTTAGGTGTCACAGGACAATTAAGGTGCGTGTGTTACAGTGATATCACACTTTCTACTGAAAGAGGCATTATGTCTCTATAAAAATGTACCTTGACAGTGACTGAGCCTGAGTCTAGATGTCCTAGAGTGATTACTAGCCTTGTAGCAGCACTTCTCTCAAGTGTGGAGCAGTGCGAATGCTGTACCAGGGAGTTTCTGCCTCCCCTTCCCTCCCCACCCTGGGGGAACTGTTTCCTAGCCTGGCTCCTGATGTCATCTAAGTGTTACCCCTGAGACTGAGAAGGTCTCTCCCTTCCCCTTGTTTCCCTCTAGCTATTGTGAGCTTGTGGATAAAGCCTGTTTTTAATTGTTAGTGGTGCTGGAAAAGTAAGACTAGAATTGCTGGGTCCTATGTAATTGGGGTCTGACCCAGTGGGGAGGGAGGATGGGTATAATGCGTGGTCAGGGACCTACTGAGGCAGGTGCACAGCAGTGAGTGGAAGAGGGTGGGATTTGAAGTTAAAGATAACATGGCTGTGCAGGGTAATTTTTGTTAATTTGACAAACTATAGATACCTGAGGAGAGGGGACCTCAGTTGAGGAATTGCCCCCTTAAATTTCCTTTTGGGTTATTGTGGGGCAGTTTCTTGGTTAGTGAGAGAGTTCAGTTCATTGTGGGTGGTACTACTACTAGGCGGGTAGTCCCGAGTTGTATAAGAAAGTGGACTGAGCAAGCTCTGAGGAGCAGACTAGCAAACAGCGTTCCTCTGAGGTCTCTGCTTGAGTTCCTGTCTTGGCCCTCAGTGTTGACTGTGATCAAGAAGTTGAGTTAGGTCATAGTCTGTCACCGCAGCAGAAAGCAGACCAGGACAGTGACAGACCATGGGAAAGTGAGCAAATGAAAGCTGAGTGGCTGTGCTGACCCCTGACAGCCGGGGAGACGCGCACTCCCAGGAATAAGGACGGTCTTTCATGAGAAAAGGTTATTCCATTTTTTTTCCTACAGTGTGTTTCCTGGGATGGTTCCCAGTCATCTTGAGTCGTGTGCTGCGGTGCTGCTCCTCCTGAAGGAGCATCCTTCCATCAGCCAGGCCTTCTCGCCTGTAGGCTGACAGTACAGTGAAGTAGCCATGGGGATTTTATATTTTATAGCATCCCGGGCATTTCACATCCATAAAGTAGGAACTGGGGCTCTGCAGCAAGTGCTTTTTCTGTTTCCTTTCCTCTGTGGAGAGGCCTGCTCTCATGGGAAGGTCATCACCCTCAAAAGGAGGAAAGGTCACTTCTTCAGGAGGGTGTGAGCTAAGTAGCAGGGTTTCTTTCAAAATACAGTAACTGTTAGGAGAAGTGAGTGTGTCCTCAGGGATGGTCAGCAGTCTCACCCTCCCTGTCAGCCACCAGCAGAACACACAGCAGCATCAAGAAGGCTGCTAAGCCCAGGTCAGCTAGGGACTCCACCAGGAGACGACAGAATGGACATTCTGAGCTTTAAAGAAGGTCTGAGTTTAAAATTACTAAAGTTGGAGCTGGAGAGATAGATGGCTCAGTTAAAAGCACTGGCTGCTCTTCTAGGGGACCTGGTTTTTATTCACAGTGGAAGCTCACTGGCCTCTTTGAGCACCAAGCACACCTGTGCACATGCATACTTATAGGCAAAGCATTCACACATGTAAAATTAAATAAATATATATATATATGTATTTAAAAAAAATACAGAAGAGGTGGCCAAGAATTATTTCAAATTCCAGTTCCAGGGAATCCAACACTCTCTTCTGGCCTCCGTAGGCACTGCATACATATGACATATCAAAACAATTTTTTGTTAACGATTAAAGTCATATAAACTGTATCTTTTTTTTTTGACAAGGTCTTTCTCTGTAGCTCATATTGGCTTTGAATTTAAATCATTCCTCCTGCTTTAGTCTCCATGGGATTGTGCCCATGAACCACCACACCCAGTGAGATCCAGATGTTTATGGTAGATTCTGTGACATATTTATGGGAGAGTGAATGCTAACTTTATAAACATTTCCAGAAAAAATGGTCAGTGATCAGTAGATGCTTTCACCTAATTCTGAGGCTTCATTACTGATAGCTGATTTAAGTGAACCAAGAGGGAAAGTTCTAAAACACCATGGTAGCAAACTGAATTAACAGTGTACAAAAGATGAACACATCATGCCCTTTGAGTTTGTCTCAGGAGCCTGAGGTTGGTGTGGCAGCTATTAAAGGTCTGTGAATGTCATGTTAAAAGAACAAAAAAAGAGAAGCCACATAATTATCTCAGATTCAAAGATTTGACAATCTAGCTTAAGCAAACTAAAAATAGAAGGGAACTTTTTCTTCATGTAAAGATCTGTAAAAACCTTAGAGCTAGGCCGGGCGGTGGTGGCGCGCGCCTTTAATCCCAGCACTTGAGAGGTAGAGGCAGGGGGATCTCTGTGAGTTCAAGACCAGCCTGGTCTACAAGAGCTAGTTCCAGGACAGGCTCCAAAACCACAGAGAAACCCTGTCTCGAAAAAACCTTAGAGCTGACTTCTCAGTGTTGAAAACTGATGCTGCCCCCCAGTTCTAGAATAAGACGAAAGTGTCTGTTCTTTCATTTGTATTCAGATGGTACTGAGGTTCTGGGTTGTGCAGGTAAACAATCAAAATGTGTGTGGATGCAGTGATGACTTCTTCACTCACATAGGAAACCTGATGGACTTTGGAAAATGATATCAGGACTAACAGTCACTTTAGTAAACTTGTAAAAGTCCATATATATGCTGGGCGCACGCCTTTAATCTCAGCACTTGGGAGGCAGAGGCAGGAGGATCGCTTTGAATTTCAGGACAGCCTGCTCTGCATAGTGAGACTCTGTCCAAACCCAGCAGCCATGTCAAGTAACTCACAACCGGGTACAGAGGATAGTTCCAGGGATCCAAAACCCTCTTCTAACCTCCACAGGCAACTGCACTCATGTGCATATATCCATGACAGACACATCTGTACATATAATTAAAAGTAAAATAGGCAATGGTGGCACGCACACCTTTAATCCCGGCATTTGGGAGACAGAGGCAGGTAGATCTCTAAGTTTAAGGCTACCCTAGTTACAGAGTGGGTTCCAGGACAGGCTCCAAAACTAAAACAGAAACCCTGTCTCAAAACCCCTTCCCCCCAAAAAAAAAGTAAAATAAAAATCCTTAATAAAAAATTTTAAATGGGAAATGGAACTAATTCCATTTCCTATGAATAAGTAAATAGATAAGCAGCAATATACAGATCTCTCAGAGGTTGTGAAGTTGTATGCTTGGAGTATGTAGTTTCTTGTGTTCTCATTGTACCTTCATAAAGCTTTAAAAAATTAATATGTAGTGCTTTAAATACTGCTTAATGGACTTTGTTTCATATGATTGATTCTCAGAGAAGTCTCGCAGATAGTATTAGCAAGTGCAAGAAAGGAAACTTGAGGCTTCAAGGCGGCTCCTTGACACTCAGCTTCTCATTGGCTGATGAGAGCAGCTCGTTTGTAGGTTCTACGCTCATCCTTCCTGAGTCTTAAGTGGCTATTCTCTTTTGTTTTGTTTGATTGGTTAGCTTTAGTTTGGGGTTTTTGTTTTTCCAGACAGGGTTTCTCTGTGTAGCCCTGACTGTCCTTGAACTCACTCTGTAGACCAAGCTGGCCCTGAACTCAGGGATCTACCAGCCTCTTCCTCCCAAGTGCTGTAATTAAAGGTGTGTACCACCACCCGGCAGTCATTTTCTTTTGTAATTACTCCTTTGGGAGAGACATTTTGCTTATGTCCTTTGGTGTCTTTCCCAGACCTCAACAGGCCGAGGTCTTGTGTGGTTTTTGATCTGCTGTTCTTTGCAGGGCACAATCTTTTGCAGAGCGTCTGCGACTGGGAATTGCAGTGATCCATGGAGAAGCACAGGATGCTGAGTCTGACTTGGTGGATGGCCGGCACTCCCCGCCCATGGTCAGGAGTGTAGCTGCCATCCACCCCAGCCTGGAGATCCCAAGTAAGTGTCCACAAGTACTTTTTTTGTCACTTTTCTCTGAGCTGCTTGAATTTGTAGAGTGGCTATTTTAATATAAATTCTCTTTTTAAAATTATTACTAGTTTTTTATATTTATTTTTGGTTTTTATGTGTATGCCATATGTGTGCAAGTACAGAAAGTGGCATCAGATGCCCTAGAGCTGGACTCACAGGATATTATGAGCACCTGGGTGCTAGGAACCAAGCTCAGGTCCTGGAAGAATACCCAGTGCTCTTATCCACAGAGCCACTTCTGCAGCCCATGGATTCTCTTTGGTGTGTGTGTTCACATGCACATTCATGTATATTTGCAGCTACACATACACGTGGAAGCCAGAGATCCATGTTAGCTATTTTTCTCAGTGCTTTCCATCTTTTTTTTTTTAATATTCATTTATTTATTATGTATACAATGTTCTGTCTGTGTATGTCTGCAGGCCAGAAGAGGGCACCAGAGCCCATTACAGATGGTTGTGAGCCACCATGTGGTTGCTGGGAATTGAACTCAGGACCTTTGGAAGAGTAGGCAATGCTCTTAACCTCTGAGCCATCTCTCCAGCCCTTTTTGTTTGTTTTTTGACAAGGTCTCTCACTGGCTTGGAGTCACCTGTTGTCTAGACTGGTTAGGCAGCAAGCCTTAGGGGCCCCTTGTCTTACCCTCTCCAACCTGGGAATTACAAGTACACACCATTACACCCAGATCTATTTATTTTTAATGTAGGTGCTGGGGACCCAAACTCAGTCCTCATGCAAGCGCTTTACTTCCTGAATCGTCTTCCTAGTCTCTTTCTTAACTTTTTGAGTTGGCAAAAACTGATAATACCCTTTCTAGTTGAATTATGGTACCTGTTAGCTTCCCACATTTAGGAAAGACTAGAAAAATGTTCTGCAGTTTAGACTTCTGCTGTACCTCGGGGAGCTGTATGCATCTGTCTTTTCAATGCATACTGGCATAGGCAGGAGGCTTCTTTATGCACAAACCCGTTCAGTATTATGTTATATCAAATGCAAGGTGTAACAACCCAACTCCTAAATTACTGCAGTAGCTTGTAACAGTCAGAGCACAGCATTTCACTTTTTAGCCTCTAAACCCATGTCCATCTCACATGCAAAATATATCATGTATCATTCCAGCCAATAGCCCTAAAAGTTTATTCCAGTTAAACCTTTTTTGTTTTTCAAGACAGGGTTTCTCTGTGTAGCTTTGGAGCCTATCCTGAAACTAGCTTTGTAGACCAGGCTGACCTTGAACTCACAGAAAACCACCTGCCTCTGCCTCCCAAGTACTGGGATTAAAGGCATGCACCACCACTGCCTGACTCCAATTAAGTCTTGACTTGGTTCTAGTAACAACTCAAAAGTCCCAAGTCTTATATAAATATCATCTTATACAGAAATGAGTGAAACTCGGAGTGTCATTCTGAAGCAGTTTTTTCTCTAGCTTTAATCCACCCTCCTTTTCCTGTTGATTAAGTATATGCTTCCAGAATACAAAGTGGAATAGACAATGTTATGGTTTAAGTAAAAAATGCTGCAGGTCTTCAAGTGGCAGCAGTGGGCAGCAGACCATGAGACCAAGGCGGGCCACAAAGGCAGCCGGGTCCCAGGCAGGGAGCCACGCTGTGGGTGAGAGACTGAGACAGATAAGCACACCATGAAGAGTGAGGTTGGATATTTATTTAGTGGGTTATGGGGGGGGGTGAAAGGGGAAAAGGGGAAGAGCAGAGAGAGGCAGAGAGAGAGTGAAAGAGAAACGGGGTGGGGAGAAGGGAGAGAAACAGAAGTGCCTTGGTGGTAGAGGTAGGTGGGGGTGGGCAGGGCTTGTCTCTTAAAGGGACAGGACAGACCATTACACCTGGGATCATCTTTTAAGATCTAAGAGGAGAGTGGCACTGCCCAGAGATGTTATCATGACTTAATGTTTGTGTCTTCTGGAGAGCTGGGGCAGGGAGGGAGCCTGACCAGAATGGAGGAGCAAAGTCAGGAAGCCCATGGTCCTGGCATGCTACTGTGTCACATAGTAGATGTCTGTTATTTGGTAGAAATTTAGGCTGTGCCTGTCATTTTTGTGTCTGCCACTGTTGTGTGCATTCATGGCTGAATTTCTCTGTGGACATCAGGTTTCCTTTCTTTTGGCTGTATACCTAGGAACTGCTTGCCAACCTGTTGATCATGTTTAACTTTTTTTTTTTTTTTTTTGGTTTTTCGAGACAGGGTTTCTCTGTGGCTTTGGTGCCTGTCCTGGAACTAGCTCTGTAGACCAGGCTGGTCTCGAACTCACAGAGATCCGCCTGCCTCTGCCTCCTGAGTGCTGGGATTAAAGGCGTGCTCCACCATCGCCCGGCTTGCATCACTTCTTTAAAAACAACAACAACAAAAAAAAAAAAACAAAACCCACAAAACTCACTTGCAGGCTTGTTAACCCCAGAGACCAGAAGAGGGCATCAGACTCCCTGGAACTAGAGTTAGCAGATGATTGTGAACTGCCATGTAGATGCTGGGAACAAAACCCAGGTCTTCTTGAAGACAGCAAGGCACCAGCTGTTCCATTCTGTATCAGCAATACATGAGGGCTCCAATCTCTCCAAAATTAAACTTTCTTAAAAATCCAGCCATTTTGTGGGTGTGAATGGCCTTTCGCTGTGGTTGTGTTTCTCCAGTGACTAGTACTGTCAGGTAGTGTCTGTGCCAGGCTCTTTGTATCTGCTGCTTAGAGAAATGTCTATTCACACCTTTTGCCAATTTTTAATTGGTTGTTCGGCTTTTGTTATCAAGTTGAATGATACCAGACTCTCACCAAAGAGACAGTGTTTAAATACTGTCTCATCCCGGGAGTTCTTTTTTCTGTCTTGATAAGTGTCCTTTGGTGTACAAAAAGTTTAATTTAATGAAGTCCAGTTTATATTTTCATTTGTTGTTTGGTATTTGATGTAATGTCAAAGAATCTTGTTTTCTTTCATTTCTTGAAGCCACCTTTTAGTTTTCAGATATTCTTAATTCCTTGGTTAAAGTTATCCCCATATGTTTTATTGCTTGAATACTTATACATGCAAGATTGCTTTTTCTCCCTTATTTGTGTGTGTGTGTGTGTGAGAGAGAGAGAGAGAGAGAGAGAGAGAGAGAAAGATGTGCATATGTATATTGTTTCCCCTTTATTTTGTAGATATATGTGATATGTGTATATATGAGAAAGAGAGAGAGAGAGAGAGAGAGAGAGAGAGAGAGAGAGAGAGAGAGAGAGAGCGCATGTTTCTGTGTTCATGTAGAGCCCAAAGGTTAACATTCAAAGTTTTCCTCATTTGCTCTCCATATTATGTATTAAGTTGGGGTATCTCTCACTTGAACCAGAGCTCACCAGTACAGATAGTCTAGCCAGCTAGCTTGGTCCAGGAAATCCCTGTCTTTACCTTCCAATTGCTGGAATTACACATGGGCTGCCACACCCACCTAATGTTTATGTGAGTTCTAGGGACCTGAATTCCAGTTCTCATGTTTGCCACTTACACAGCAAGTGTTTTAACTGCTGAGCCATATCCACAGCCTGGGGTTTGTAATTCAACTTTGGAATAGTCACTGCTCACCATCAGAAGAAGAAACACCAGGCTCTCTGCGTGGATTTATCCCTTTTATTGTCACTTTGATAAAATACATGACAGAGGCAACTTAAGGGTGGGAAGGTTTGGTTTTGGTTTACAGTGTCAGCGAGTTCATTGTACAATGTAGGGAATGCATGGTGGGGTGAGTCTTAATCAGTGGCATCAGGTTGTGACAGTTCGCATAGCTGCAGCCTGGGAAGCAGAAAGTACTAGACTGTAATCAGGGTTGGGTATAGCCCTTACAGGTCTGCTCCTGCTAACATATTTCTTTCAGCCAGGCCTCACTTTCCAAATGTTCCACCAGCTTCAATGTGCCACAGCTAGGGACCAGTCATTCAAACCACAAGCCTATGAGGGACAATTGAGATTTGAACTGGAACCCTGCAGATGGCAGAGTCCTGTGCTAGCTTGGGCTGTGCTTCAGGATTTCTTGGGGTGTTCTGTAACAGAGACGCACCATCTGTTAGAGGTGTTTCAGGACTCCCCTCTGATCCGGATGCCTTTTGTTCTTTCCTTGGCTCACATACCCAACGTAATCCTGGGCAGCAATGGTGCATGGGATGTCCTTGACTTGTTCCTTTTTTTAGGCAATATTAATTGGGCTTCATGCTACCTGGGAATTTTATAGTCCACCATCAATTGAGGGAGTTCCTTTCCCTCCTAAGTATTGGGAATTTTTCATAAAACATTAATTTGTTTTTGTTTTTTAAGACAAGATTTCTCTGTGTATCCCTGGCTGTCCTGGAACTCTTATCTGTAGACCAGGCTGGCTTCAAATTCAGAGATCAACCTGCCTCTGCTTCCTGAGTGCTGGGATTAAAGGTGTGCGCCACCATGACCTGTGACATTAACTACTTAAAACCTTTTAAGTCTTTGTTCTACCTTTGAGCATAGGCACTGAGGTGTGTGTTTCATTCTAACCAGTGCTGATTCCTAAAGAAAAGCCCCCAATCACAGTTGTTGGTGACGTCGGAGGAAGGATTGCCATCATTGTGGTACGTAGTTCTCTTTTATTGTTACCATCGTCACTCTGTTGTCTTACTTGTAATTGTGTGCATAAAGACTATGGGGGCGGTGTGGCCAGGTAAGTATCACGTTGGTTGCTGCTTTGTGCTGTATGTTAATTTGGGCCCCAAACAGAAAAATGGTAATAGTTGAAGGAAAAACACAGGAACCAGGCAGTGGTGCACACCTTTAATCCCACACTCAGGAACCAGGCAGTGGTGGTGCACACCTTTAATCCCACACTCAGGAACCAGGCAGTGGTGCACACCTTTAATCCCACACTCAGGAACCAGGCAGTGGTGGTGCACACCTTTAATCCCACACTCAGGAACCAGGCAGTGGTGCACACCTTTAATCCCACACTCAGGAACCAGGCAGTGGTGCACACCTTTAATCCCACACTCAGGAACCAGGCAGTGGTGCACACCTTTAATCCCACACTCAGGAAGCAAAGGCAAGAGGATCTCTATGAGGCCAGCCTGCTCTACAGAGCAAGTCCCAGGATGAACAGAGCTATACAGAGAAACCTTGTGTTGGAAAACCAAAGGGTGGGGGGGGGTAAATAGACAGTCTGTATAGTTACCTGAATATGGCACAGCTGTTTATTTCCATAATTTGAGAGTTGTTATTTTTATGGGTAAAGTAAGGGACCAAGTTGATTAACATTTTAAACACAGATGGGCAGTAAGGGTTGTAGTTCATTAAGGACTTGGTTTTGATACCTAACCCAAAATTCAAACATTATTTTATACACACATATAAATGGTAGACTGAAGAATGGATCAGACACCTGCAGCTCACTGCTCCCTGAGTAGAGAGTGTGGGACCAGGGGCCAAGAGCATTCCTAGGCTTTTCCTGGTCTCTTCTCTCCCCAGAGCTCCCATTCATGACATTCCTGAACTTTACAGTATATCAAGGGTACTATTCCTAAGTGTGAAAGGCCTGACACTGGGCTGGAGAGGCCGCTCCGTGGTTAGTACACTTGCTCTTCCTACAGGGGACCCGGGTTCATTTCCCAGCACCCACATGGCAGCGCACAGTTGTCTGTAACTCTAGTTCCAGGGGATCCAAAACACACAGGCAAAACACTCATATACATTTTTTTTTTAAAATGGAAGCTTGCGTGTTCCTATAAATAGCGTGTGTGTTCACATGATGACTTGGTCCATCCTGTGGTTGACTATGTGGTTAGTGGTACTTCAGTCTTCGCTGCTGAATGTTGTGCTATGTTACAACACAGCAGATGCATCTGTTCTCTGCATTGAACAGCTTTCTTTTTTTCCTTATGTTTATCTGGGAGTATATGTATGTAGACATATGTGCATGTGAAGGTTAAAGAGCAGTTTGTGGGAGTCACTTATCCCCTGCCACCATATGGGTCTCGAGGATCACACTTGGTGTCAGGCTCGTTTGCAGTTGAGTCACCTGCTGGCCCATCTCCCTGGTTTCCAGACAGTTTTTTCTAATTCCCAATAACATTGCTTTGAGCATCCTTGCATCCATTTCCTGGTGCGTCATCCAAGAGCTTTTAGTGGGGATGACTGGAGTCACTGGGTTTGAAAGTGCTATAACAGGCTCCTACACCCCATCACTGGTGCCTTGTACTTTTTCCTGTTGTTTAGTGGTTTTGTTTGTACCCTTTTCAGGTACATCTCCCATATGTCATCCCAAGGTTGTTTCATGGACACAAAGGTAGTGGTGGAAGGTGCAGATCGAGCATGGCAGCTGTCATAGCAAATCTGTTTTTCTTTTTTCTCTAGTACTAAGGGTTGAACCTATGGCTCTGTTTGTGCTAGACAAATGTCTAGCATTGAACTATATCCCCAGCCCTGTTTATTCTGGAGCAGAGTTGCTGAGGCTGGCCTTGAACTAGTTCTTCATTTCAGTCAGGACTCTGGCTCATAGTCTTCCTGCCTCAGCCTTTCTAGAAGCTGGAATTACAAGTTTGTACTGTAAGCCTCAACTCGCTGTGCTTTTTTAAAGATTTATTATGTATACAGAGTGTTCTGTCTGCATGTGTGCCTACAGACCAGAAGAGGGTGCCAGCTCTTATTATAGATGGTTGTGAGCCACCATGTGGTTGCTGGGAATTGAACTCAGGACCTCTGGAAGAATAGTCAGTGCTCTTAACCTCTGAGCCATCTCTCCAGCCTTGTGCTTTTAAAAAACAAACAAGGACCAGCCGAGGTAGCTCGGCAAGTAAAGCCTGATGGCCTGAGTCCAATCCCTAGAGCATGTGCAGTTGTTGAAAGGCAGAACTGATGACCATAGGTTGTTCTCCAACTTCCACGTGCATGCCATGGCATGTGTACTCATACGTTCACACATGCTCACATGCACACTATCAATAAATGGTTCAAAGTGCTTACCTCATGACATGAACACCATAAAACCAGGTCATACATTTTTAACCTCAGTGCTTCTGTGGGGAGTGGCAGGCAAAGACAGAATTCCCTCCCAGAAGCTCCTGAGTCAGCATATGTACCAACAAATAGAGACCCTGTCTCAGACAAAGTGGAAAGTGGATAACAACAGTACCTGGGGCTTTCACAAGTCCTCTGACTTGCACAAAAGCTGCCGGCATTCAAATACATGGAACATATTCACATATGCACAAACCCCAAATTTAAAAACCGGCACTTTATTTTGAGGTAATTATAGGTTCACAAAAAGAATGAAAACCTGTCCTGTAGGCTCTTGACCATGCTTCCTCCATATGCTGGCTAGTTTTTATGTCCTCTTAACACAGGCTAGAGTCATTTTGGAAGAGGAAACCTCAGCTGAGAAAATGCTTCTACTACACTGGTCTGTGTGCAAGCCTGTGGTGCATTTTCTTAATTGGTGATTTATGGGGGCCGATTGTGGGTAGTTCCATCCCTGTGCTGGTGGTCCTAGGTTCTATAAAAAAGCAGGCTGAGCAAGCAGTAAGCACAGTAAGCAGCACCCCTCCGTGGCCTCTGCACCAGATCCAGCCTCCAAGTTCCTGCCTTGACTCCCTTGCTGATGGACTATGTTGTGAAACTGTAAGCTGAAATAAACCCTTTTCTCCCCTAGTTGCTTTGGTCATGATGTTCATCACAGCAGTAGACACCCTTGCTAAGACTCTGCATCTTGCTCAACAGTGGTTGAGTAATAGGTGCATGCTACGGCATGTGCTCCCACCCAGTGTACACACAAATACAGGAGCAAATCCACAAAAAATGTAATACAAAAGAACTGTTAAGCTAGCTGACATCCATTATACTCTTAAAAAATGTTTTTTCTAAAGACAGGTCTTTCTACATAGTCTTGACTGTCCTGAAACTCACTCTGTAGACCAGACTGGCTTTGAACATATTTTAATCTCTGACCTCTACATATGTGATACGGTACTCATGCACCCATACATATATACAAATAAGTAAATATACTTGAGTTTTTCAGAGAAATTGCTTAGCTGGACACAGTGGTGTGGGCTTGTATGTACTCCCAGCTAAGGTGGGAGAATCACTTGAGCACAGGCCTTTGGAACACCCTGAACCACATAAGACCCCAAGTCAGACAAACCCACCATGTCACGTTTTCCCATACAGAGAGTAAGAAAGTATAAGAAAGTGCTTGGGGAAGCCTTTAAAGTAAGTAGTTCCATTACTCAGAGTTGAAAGCATCCAAAAAAAAGCTTTCCTGTGTATTTCAAAGTCATCCCACAGACCTCCCCACCTCCCAGGGCCTTGAGTGTGCCAGGAGCTCCCTGGCAAGTGGCAGGTGCTGTGGGGGAGGTGACTTGTGTGAGAAGCCTAGAAGGGCTGTGGGGGTGCAGGCGCAGGAACATTCTGTCGAGACTGAACCGTAGGTGCCCTGACTCTTCTTTCTTCTTCCTGCTTGTCCAGCCTGTCTTTACAAGTGTTGATGTGCCTTTTGCTCCATCTTTGATTTGACAGGATGACATCATTGACGATGTGGACAGTTTTCTTGCTGCAGCAGAGACCCTGAAGGAAAGAGGAGCATATAAGATCTTTGTGATGGCAACTCACGGCTTGTTATCCTCTGATGCCCCCCGGCTAATTGAAGAGTCTGCCATTGATGAGGTAGTAGTGCTGGCCGTCACTGGGCCGCCTGGGTACTGACTGCCTGAATCCTTAACAGAGAGAAAAAGTACTAGCTCATTCTCAGTAAGAAGAGAAGATGCAAACCAATAGGGTAGCTTGTGACTTTAATCTCAGCATTGGAGAGGCTGAGACAGGAGGCTTGCCATGAGTTCTATATCAGTCTGGGCTACAGAATGAGATCATGTCTCAAAAAAAAAAAAAAAATTAAAAACGGGGGTTGGGGGGTAGATGAAAAGTTGATTGTGTTTGCATTTTATTTACTGTGGTGCTTTCCCATTTGAATGAGGTATGACCTGATTCAGTTATGACTTACAGTGATGTTTAGAGTGCTCCAGTTGTGTGCTGGGCACGCAGCTGACTTAAGAAGAAACATCCCCTATGAGCTCTTATTGCACATGCCTTCTTAGTTACCGTTGCTTTATTTCTCTGTGGATTTGCCCATGTGCCCATTTCACACTGGTCGTCTGTGACTAGACATAGTGTTTTCAACATGTACTAAGTCTCCATGCCTGAAAAATGCCCTGCAGTGGGCTGTGCTACATGCTATCTCTTCCTAAGTCGTTGGAAGCTTGGTTTGTTTACATCTTTTAGAATTAATCTGTATCTGTTTTGTATGTCGTGCATGTGAATGTGGGTGCTCGTGTAGTCAGAGGACACCTTTCAGGAGTCAGGTCTCCCCACAGTTGGGAAGGAGAGAACAGGAGTTCCCGTTTCTCCACATTTTTCCCAACATTTGTCGGCATCATATGGGCTGAATCTGCACTGATAGGAATGAGATCATCAGATCTTGAAGCTTGAGCAGCTTTGCCCTAATGGAAGCAGGAGCTGTGGGAAAGAGCAGGTCCTGGACACGGTAAACCTCAGACGCTGTGGGGGATGACAGGCCCCCCAGCAGGGTGAACTGCAGATGAAGCCATGACATTGGCTAGATTTGCTCTGTTTTCCAGGTTTGGCTTTGTTCTATTCTGTTCTGTTCTGTTGAAGTACTGGGGCTGAACCCAGACCTTCACACACCAAGCATACACTCTGCCATGAGTCACACCCCAGCCCTGAAGCTGCTTGGCGTCTGATGCTCTGTTTCTTGTGACTCACAGGTGGTGGTCACCAACACCATCCCACATGAAATCCAGAAGCTCCAGTGCCCCAAGATCAAAACCGTGGACATCAGCATGACCCTCTCAGAAGCCATCCGCCGCATTCACAACGGAGAGTCCATGTCCTACCTGTTCAGAAACATAGGCTTGGATGACTGAACATTGCTCCCGTGGCAGAACTCCCACTGGTCACATGGGAAGCCCAGCGTGCATGCTGGGAGGGCCCTTGCCTGGCCAGGTACTCCTTCCCTCTCCTCACATTCTCCTGAGTGATTCCTGTGATGGGACAAGGACCAACTTTTTAATGTCAGTTTAGGTTTTTGTGAGTTTGGGGGTAATTTTTATAACAGAAAGATCTCTTCTGAAATAAAATAAGTTAAAACCTGATGATTTTTAGTGTAACCAAAAAAGATAACACTTGATGAGGTTTTTAAGCTCAGTCTTTTTTTAAAGTTGCTTGATCCAAGTGTTCAAAAAAGTTAAATAAAATGACCTGCTGTCTACTATCTATAGTCAAAAAACTACTGTTGGTTCCAGTGACATTTTTAGAAATGCTTTTATAATGGGCATATAGCATATGTGGCTATTTATTCTCTGCAACAAAGAAAAAATAAAAACCTCATGTTTGTATTTTAAGCCTCTGTATGTGGGCAGTCAGTTTTCTGTATCTGGAATAGACAGCCACTGAAGACCTGAGTCACTCACAGCTTCTGAACTGTGCTCATAGCTCTGTCTGGTGATGCAGTTCTGGCTCTTATAGGTCCTCAGAAGCCTGCAAATTCTTGACACAGAGGTGGGGCTCACAGCTTCATCAATGTAACTCTGTTTTCTAATTCAGAGTCCAGCCAATCCTCAGACCAAGATGTAAAATATTATTTTAAGGTGTGCTACTTTTATTGATGCTCTGGAACATTTGTTTAATAATGCAAAGATGTGTTTGATTAAATAAAATTCACCTGCTGACAGGTAGTAGGTAGGAGCCAGGTGGAAGGGAAGAGGGGCAAGGAGAAGCACCAGGGCTTTTGGACAGACGAGAAGGTGAGGCTATGAGCTCCTTGCAGAATTCCTCAGGCTGCTGCCCTCATGGCCTAACCACTGCTGATAGCCATGGAGCTGCAGTTTATGATTCAGACAGCTGTGGATTAAAAGACAGCAACAAGTTAAAAAAAAAAAAAAGAGGGAGAACAATTGGCACCCAATGTGGGGCACCAAAATGTTGTGTGATGTTTTATTCTTGGCTTTTTTTGGGGGGCACCACCCAGCTCCCAAATAAATCACACACGGAGGCTATTATTAGTAATGCCTGGAGTTGGCTGGGGTTGTTTCTTGCCCACTGTTCTTAAATTATTCCAACTACTTTTTGCCTCTGGGCTTTTTCCTTTTCTTACTTGTGTATCTCATTCTTTCACTCTTCCTCCGTGGCTGGACCCTGACATCCTCCCCCCTTGTTCTCTTGTTGTTCCTCCTCTTCCTTGTTTCTCCTACTCTCTGCCTTCCACCCCTCCTGTCCTTGCTCCTGCCTCACTATTGGCCGTTCAGCTCTTTATTGGACCATCAAGTGTTTTAGACAGGCAAAGAATCCCAGCTTCACAGAGTTAAACAAAAGCAACACATCTTTGCGTCATTAAACAAATGTTCCACAGCATAAACAAAAGTAACACACCTGAAACTAATACTCCCCAACACAAGATTCAGTAACTCATGCTGGGTGAGAGGCTCTGTGGGTGGGGCTTGTCTGTGTCAAGGATTTAGGATTCAAGAGTTTCAAGTTGAGTTTTTTTTTAAAGATTTGTTTTTATTTTTGTATGTATGACTGTTTTACTGCATGTATGTGTGTACACGACATACATGCCTGGTGTAGAGATCCAAAGAGGGCATTGGATCCCCTAAAACTGGAGTTAACAGGTGTTTGTGAGCAGCCAGCACGTGAGTGCTGTCACCCAGCCCTGAAGTTTATAATGCTGTCCATCTTCGTTACAGTGTGGAGCGGGCCTACACCAGAGTGTTGATGCCCATCTCATTTTACTAAGGAAAAACAGGCATCCCATCCCGAGGTTTAAAACCCAGTTTGATAACAATGCTTTTGCCTTTTGATCCGGGAAGGAAGGAGTCCCAGTCTCACAGATAGGAGGCTTGGGGCCTGTCTCCCTGACAGCTACTGGAAGAGCTTTGGGAACACCGTGTCACCACATGAGAGAACTGGTGTGTGGTCGGGAGCTCAGTCCTGGCTCCAACTGTGAATGTCCTCTGTCCTGTGGCTTTTCTCCTGCTCCTTTATAGACAGCAGTGGAGGAAGTAAGTGGCATTTCACTGGGAACAAGGGCAGCGCTTTCTAGTGCTCCTGGGTGTCTAGGTCCCTGCTGGCACTTTGGCCTTCACCTTTGTCCGACAAGGGAGGATGGGTCACTGTGGTTGCTGCTTGAGGGGAGTGTGCTTTCCAGCACTTGCAATGGGCCGCTGTGGCCAATGCAGCGGCTTCCTGGGTTGCTGTGGCCAATGCGGCTTCAGGCCTGGTCCTCTAGGTGTCATCAGCGAGGCAGACATATTTACAGAAGAGAAGCAAGTAAAGGAAGATGAGTAATGGAAGCAGTTGAGGTGGGAGGACCCACAGCTTACACTCTGGTGTAAGCCCGCTCCACTGGGAAAGCCCAGAGCATGAAGAAGCTATCCCAGAGGAGTCAGAATAGGGAGGGTATGCAGGTGCCCATGCTCAGGCATACGTGAAGCCCAGTGCTTACTGCTGCTAGAGCAGACAGGTCCTGGAGGGGCCTGTGTTCATGGTTGGAAAGGGCCATGGTGCTGAGGACCACAGGAGTGCCAGGAAGGAGGACACAACTAGATCAAGCCTCACCCCACTTCTCCCTTCTCAGCAAACCTGCAATGGGTTTGAAATTTCAGAGTTTCCCAGACTTGCTCAGCCAGAGACACCTTAAGCATACTGTAGTCAGAGATGATGTGCACTTGAATCCTAATTCCATAACAAAAAAGACTAGGCTGGGCGTGGTGGCACAGACTTGTCAGCGAGGCACCCAGGAGTTTGAGGCTGGAGTGTTGAGAGTTAAAGGCCAGACCTGCGGAGGATGGTCTGGGAGTGGGAGGTTAGTTTCTAATTTATACTGACCGTAATGCCATCTCTTGACAAATGTGTTTAAAATAAAGTATTTGCAGCATCAAGAACACAAGGTATTACTGAGCGCCATGGGTAAGAGAAAACACCAGTTCAGCCACCACTGTGCAGGAGAGGTCACCGTTTGGCTCGCAGTTTCTTCTTTGCTCCAAGTCCCCACCTCCATGCCCAGTCAAGCTAGTGGGAGGGTGGGACCCCTAAAGAATCCTGAGAATACCTCCATGGGTGGAAAGTAACTCTCCAGTTGGCTGCTGAGGCCAGGAAACAACATAGATTTGTTGACTTCTGTGGGGTGCACTGGGCAGATCCACTCTGTTCAGCTATATTTTTTGTTTCCAAAATGGTTTCCAAGCACCCCACCTTTTCGGCCCATGGCCCAGCCCGCTTGCTGGTGGCCTCAGTGGAGGCTGCAGCCTCATTCCGGGGTACATATCTGTCAGTGGTGTCAGTCCATCCAGGCCCAGATAGTGGTGCCCTGCGCTTCCTCTCTGCCCTGGCTGGACCCTATGGAACCCACCTGGAGCTCTATAGCTGTCAGGGTGAATAAAGGCGTGGCCCGTGGGTAGGGCCTGCTGTTTTGACTTAACACACTGAGCCATCTCTCTCGTCCCTGGTCCTCAGCCTGGGGACCTGTGACCTGTGGTTTTCTAGTTGATTCACTCTGTCTTCTCTGGCCCGCTGCTTCCTGGTTCCTTCCAGTGCTGGGATTTCTCCCTTCATAAAGATAGGACAGTGACTTCCTAGTAGACTTCTCATATCGTGGCTCCAGGCCCAAGTCTGACCAGGAAAAGGCCTCTGGCCTGATTTCTCCCAGCTCTGCCCTTTGTTAGGCTCTGGCTGCCTGCTATTACTCCTGTTACACACTGAGCAACCTGACAGCTCACTGTAGCTCTTCTCAGTGTGAACAAATGCACTCCAGATGATTCATAAGTGGAACCCAGTATGGAAATACCTCCCAGGTTCTACGCGGGTCCTAGTTCGACCCCGCTAGACTCTAGGGCCTAGAGCGTCTCCCCTGCTGCCAGCCCTTTCACCCCCAGGCACCCCTAACCCCCTAATGGCAGTTAAGGATTCCTCTCTGAGGGAGGAGTGAGGCAGTGGTTAAGCCCCCCTTAGGCTCATGGTAGCTGGAAGCTAGTCAGTACAAACGGAACACCCCTTGAATGGACAAGCAGCTCTCCAGCTGGATTCAGAAGCATACGGCAGGTGGTTTCCTTAGTGGGTCGATCCACTATGTGTTTACAGACGACCAGTCCCAGCCAGCAAGATGGCCCAGTGGGTACAGGTGCTTGCTGCTAAAGCTGAGTTTGATCCCTGGCCCCCACGTGACAGAACAAACTTCCACAAATTGTCCTCTAACCTCTGCATTTTGACATGACCTCAGTCTCCGTCCAATTCACACCATGAGATCTGTAAAATACCAACGGCTCTGAATGTTAATTATCCACCACTCACGGTCCGCCAGATAAGTACACCACAGATGCACCTGCTTTGCCCACACATGCGGGAGAGCTGGGAGTGTACCCAGCAGTCCTTCCTGGCCTCGCTGTTTGCTCGTCTGCCTTGATCTGAATCTGAACTTTGTTGAGCAGCCAACTGCCGACTTAGCCTTTGGATGGTAATTCGTATTTATACTTAAATGTTCAGAGAAAAGTTGCTAACTTCTGTGATAAGTGTAATAGAAATTACTAACCTTATTGACCGCCTCCATATGCCAGACGCTAACCTTATCACACTCCCTGTCTGAGGTACAGGGAAGCTGGCGCAGAGGAGTGGAGGGCTTTGACATCCAGCATTAACCCAACACCCGCAGGGCCTACATATGCATGAAAACGGTCCTGAAGCTGTTCTGGTCAGAGCAAGGTGCTGGCAACCCCAGCAACTTAGGCTGTGCCCCCACCTGCAATAGGACAGTTAGAAAAACAGGAGGGAAGATGTTCAACATGGCCACATTGGGAAGAGGAGCCAAGAGGTCCAGTGAGACCCCTCCACCCAGTCCATCTGCAGGCACACACATCTCAGCAGCTCAGGTCCTTCCTCCAAGGTGGCCTGACAAACTGTTAGTCTTTCAAGACAACTTTCCAGCCCAGGCTTCAGCCTTTCCCTTCTCTCGTGGGAGATTCCTGGGAAACTGCAGTTTCTTGGGGGGCCATTGTCTCAATAGTCTGATAGGTATGGGGTGTCTGATGGGTCAGGGAAGCCCCAGAGGCTCCCAAACAATACAAGCTCTTGCTTTCCACCTGAGTTTGATAGTAAGATACTGTTGTGAAGTCACCAACCACACGGCTACAGAACCCAGAAATAGGCTGGCACTGGGCTGGAAGCGCCCTCCCTGCTGGCCTAGCTTTTGTAGCAGCAGAAGGTGCCACCGAGGAAGAGGTAATGGTTCCAGGGGAGGGTGTCCGTCTCCTAAGTGGGTTTCCCACTGGTAAACTGCCCATGTACCGACTGATAGCCTATCACCCCCACTCCTGCAAGCAGGCCCACCTAAATTTAGCGGGACACACAAGACATGGACATTGGAGGGAGGTTTCTTGGGAAGAACGGGAGCTTTAGGGGGAGAGGAGGCAGAGAATGGTGGTAGTGGAGGTGACAGTGACTAGGCACCATACCCATGTGGTGGTGTGAGTGAGAGCGGCCCTCATAGACTCGTGGATCTAAATGCATGGTCCCCAGTTGGTGGAACTGTTCAGGACTGATTAGGACACAGGACGTACCACTTTGTTGGAGGAAGTGTGTCACTGGGGGCACAAAAACCCATGCCAGGCCCTGTTAGTGCCCGTAGCTCAGATGCAAGCTCTCAGCTGCTGGTCCTTCTGTGCCTGATGCTGCATTCCCTGCCATGGTGGTCATGGAGTCTGGAACTGTGAATCCCAAATCAAATGCTTTTTCTTAACAAATCTTTTTTTTTAATAATTTATTTTTATTTTATATGCATTGGGATTTTGTCATGGATGTCCAGTGCCCTGGAACTGGAGTTACAGACAGTTGTGAGCTGCTATGTGGTGCTGGGAATTGAACCTGGGTCCTCTGGAAGAACAGTCAGTGCTCTTAACCACTGGAGTCATCTCTCCAGCCCTTCAAATGCTTTCTTTTATGAGTTGCCTTGGTCATGGTATTTTCATGGCAGTAGAAAACCAAGGCAACATGTATGAAGCAATCAAAAATAAATTCATAGATAATCACTGGTAACTTAATAACCTAAAAGTGTTTGTTAACAGAAATAGTCAGAGCTGGTGAGATGGCTTGGTGGGCAAAAGCACTTGCCAGGTATCTTAGGAGGTTTTCTTTTGCTGTAAAAAGACACCATGACCACAGCAAGTCTTATAAAGGAAAACATTTAACTGGGGGGAACTCATAGTTCAGAGGTTTAGTCCATTATAGACATGGGGAAACATGGTTGCATGCAGGCAGGCATGCTGCAGAAGGAGCGGAGAGTCCTACAGTTTTATCTGCAAGCAACAGGAAGTGGTCTGTCTCACTGAGAGTAGCTTGAGCATATATGAGACTCAAAGTTACCTCCACAATGATATGCTTCCTCCAACAAGACCGTACCTCCTAAAAGTGCCATTCCCTTTGGGGGTCGTTTTCTTTCAAATCACCACACCAGGCAAACCTAATGACCTGGATTTGATTCCTAGAACTCATGCAAAGGTGGAAGGAGATAATCAGCTCCACAGAGTTGTCCTCTGACCTCCCTCCACACCCCATCATATATACATATGCAATAATAATAAATCTTAGCCCAACAAGATTAGCCTGGCCCCTCAGATACAGACCCCACACAGATAGCATGTGACATAAGTAGCAGCCCCTCAGCTGTTATAGGTGACTTCCTGCCAGCCCTCCCCACCACAGTTCCTCCCCTTTCAACTGGACCGATGTATTGAATACACACTCTCCGGCTTTTCCTACCTCCCTGGGAAATTCGCTCAGAGCATGCACATCATCACCAGCCTGCTGTCCTGTATTCCATACAGCACATAACTGAGTCTGTAACACTCTTTTTTTTTTTTTTTTTTTTTTTTTTTTTTTTTGGTTTTTCGAGACAGGGTTTCTCTGTGGCTTTGGAGCCTGTCCTGGAACTAGCTCTTATAGACCAGGCTGGTCTCGAACTCACAGAGATCCGCCTGCCTCTGCCTCCCGAGTGCTGGCTCTTATGTGAAACATCTCCCTGGAAAAAGGGAGTGCTGTCTCCAGACAATCTTTACAGGGTCTCTCTGTGACCCTCGCTGGCCTGGAGCTCGCTTTGTGGACCAGGATAGCCTCAAATTCACACAGATCCTGCCTCTGGCTTCCAGCTCACAAGGGCTGGGATTAAGGCTTGTGCCACCATGCATAAATTCAAAAGTTGTGTTGACATCCTTACTGGGCAGACCTAACAAGCTCGGCTTGGCCACTCATCTCCAGTGTGCTAATTAGGCAGAGAAAGCAGAGAAAGTGGCCACACCGGGAGGAAGGACAAAAGATCTGTGACACTTCCTGGCCCAAGTCCATTTCCCAGAGGGTTTAGGTTTAAAAAGACAGTGAGAGATACGCATAGCTAAATAATCCTGGTCGAGGTGTGGTCGTGTCCATCACCGCCCCATTGTCTGGGCTGTGATGAGCTGTCAGAGTGGTGTGTCTCTCCTCTTCTGTTTGGCACCAGGCTACAGTCTTTACTCAGCATGAGACTCCTTGGGAAATTCCAGGGTGCAGCGTTACAACAGGTCCCTTTGTTCACATCTACACTGAAAGCCCATGATGGTCCACAACAGGCCGTGGAGGAAACCTGGGTGGGCAGACAGTTGGGTCCTTTGCTTTTGGTTTCTGTGTGACCCGCAGTGGGCTCCTTAATGTCTCTGTCTTGGGTAATTGATGCTGTGGTTTGAATGTGAAATGTCCCCGTAGGCTCATGTGATAGCCACCTTGGGAGGCTGTAGAATCTTAAAGAGGTGAGGCCTGGCTAGAGGACACTGCTTGCTGTCTACCAACACAGTGTGACCAGCCTTGGACTGCCAGCCGAAGCTAGAGGTGCCATGCCTCTGCCACCATGAGTCTAACCTGAAATAGGTCCTTCCTCTGAGTTCTTTTTTGTCAGGTGTCTTAATTACAGTTCTGTTGCCGTGAAGAGATACCATGACCACAGCAACTCATAAAGGAAAAACATTTAATTGGGTGGCTTGCGTTTTCAGAGGTTTAGTTCATTATCATCACGGTGTAACATGGTGGCACGTGGGCAGACATGGTGCTGGAGAAGGAGCTGGGAGTCCTACATCTTGCAGGCAACAGGAAGTGGTCTGTGACACTGGGCGAAGCTTAAGCAAAAGAGACCTTAGAGCCCACCCCCATGGTGACACACTTCTTCCAACAAGTCCTACTCTAACCAAACCGCACCTCCTAATAGTGCCACTCCCTATGATGTTATGGGGGTCAGTTACATTCAAACCACCACATCAGGTTTTTTGTTCCAGTGACATCCATCAGAGAGTTGGGAGTGTTGATGTAGACAGTGCCTGAGCGCAGTGAGCACTCAGTATTAGTGATGGTGACCAGGACAACAGGGACCTGAACTGGCCGCTGGGGTTCCTACTGAGCCCATGAAGCTCTGGAGAAGAGGCAGGGATGATGGGGCTGGATTGTTCAGTGGGGTGTTTGAGGGGAACTGTCAAGTGGCTGCCTGGACTTTCGTCCCCAAAAGCTCAGCCTCAGGACTGGCAAACCAGGACTGGGAAGGGAATCCAAGCAAGAAGGGTCACCAAGAGGCTATGGGCCCAGCAGATGAGGGTGATGCACACAGGTGGGCAGTGGCAGCTAGGAAGTGTCACCGTCTGGGTTCATCTCCACCGCCTGTCATCAAGCCCTCACAAGACTCTCCTTGGGCTTCTCAGAAGTTAAAACCAGCCTGAACCTGCTCCCAGAGCAGCTCCCGCATGACTGAGGGTTCCCAGCCAGGCCAAGGCAAAGGCTGCAGTCTCAAAAAGCGCTCAAGCTGTGTTGAAGCATGGAGAGTGGAGACTCTACCCCGTGTCTCCCTTCTCCTGTTGAAGCACGGAGAGTGGAGACTCTCTTTACCCTGTGTCTCCCTTCTCCTGTTGAAGTATGGAGAGTGGAGACTCTTTACCCTGTGTCTCCCTTCTCCTGTTGAAGCATGGAGAGTGGAGACTCTCTTTACCCTGTGTCTCCCTTCTCATACAAGCTTGCTTTGAGTTCTAAACATCTCTGCAGTTCAGATATGTAAGCTTTGTGCATCCTAAGATCTCTCTAACATCTATCTGTTGTCTTCTAACACCTATCATCTGCCTATCTATTAGTTACTAATCTATCCATCTATCCACCTATCATCTCTCATCTACCTATCTATAACCTATTAATTATTAATCTGTCAATATACCATCCATTTTCATCTATCTGTCATCTATCCATTATCAATCATCTGTCTGTCTGTCTATATCCATCTAACATCCACTTGTCTGACAGAATTCATACCAGATGCTGCTCAGGCCAAGCTCACCTGCAGCAGCCTCTTTGTTCTGGAAATGTCAGGCCTCTCCAGAGCCTTCTGTGACTCCCTAGAAGACCCCTCAGGTGCTCTGATTTCTGGGGAGTAACAGGAGCCTGGTCTCACATCACCGGGGGACTTCACAGACCTCAGGTTTCCAGGCTGTAGGATATCGGAGGGCTACAGATGGCAGCCCATCCCTCACACTAGCATAAATAATACTCCTCAACAGGTGTGCCCCCCTCCTCATTTTCCACTTACAGAGTCACTTCTTGGCAATCCAGGGCCTCTCTCTCCCTCCTCTGCCACCCACAAGGGAATCAGAAACAGCCTGACTACATGAAACATCCCCTTCTTGAGACCTGTACTTGTGAGCCTGAAGTCTCCTCAGAGCCCCTGCCACGCAGCTATCACTGGCCTGTATCATTGTGATGTTAATAACACTAATAAATCTCTAACCCACCTCAGTGTCCACCTCAGTGCCTCTGTCTATTGTCATCCACCTCTGCCATTTACTTTTTACCATCCAGAGCCACCATCTTCCATTCTGCTGCATGAAGCCAGCCACCTTGCCTTTCCCCTTCCCCTGCCCAATGTGGCATCCCCAGGCTGGAGGTCCCATTGTGCCCACATCTTGTCTGGGAGACTGTGGAGGGCATTCCCAGAGTTCTGCTGTTGTGTCTGGCCTTGCATTGGTCACTGTGTGACTGTCCCCTGTGGATAGAGGGGGCAGTTGGTAGTGAAATAAACTATAGACCCATAGATGTCGCACGGCACAGCCCTGCACTTAGCTTACCAGCTGTTCAGAGCATATGGGACTCATTAGTGCAGGGTGTCCAGCTCTTTCCTTTACTATCATGGCAGGAAGCGTGGCAGCAAGCAGAACACTCGAGTAGCTAAGAGCTACATTCTGATCCTCAAACAGAGGGAGAAAGACTGGGCCTGGCGTGGGCTTTTGAAACCTCAAAGTCCACCCCCAGTGACACATTTCCTCCAACAAGGTTACACCTCCTAATCGAGCCTTTCAAATAGTGCCTCCCCCTAGTGACTAAGCATCAGATATATAAACTTATGGGGGACATTCTTTTTGTTTGTTTTTTGAGACAGGATTTCTTTGTGTAGCCCTGGCTGTCCTGGAACTCACTTTGTAGACCAGGCTGGCCTTCAATTCACAGAGATCCCCCTGAGTGCTGAGATTAAAGGCATGGGCCACCACCGCCTGACATAGGGGCCATTCTCATTCAAACAACCGCACTCAATAAACCTCGATGTTACCCAGTGGGTCTTCAGACTGCTACATGTTGTACAAGTTCTAATTGGTGTCAATAATAACAACCCGGAGTCAGATATTGGGGTAAATGCTGAACCATTAGAGAGGAAAAGGAGCAAACAGCCAACTCTCACCTTGCTAACTCCTCAGCTGAAGAAGGGCTGAACTCCTGTCTCCTCCTGCCTTATATTCCTCTCTCCACCCAGCCATATTACTTCCAGTCTATCTATAGAGACCTCCAGACCTCTATGGTTAATTAGTGGCTAGCTCCACCCTCTGATCTTCAGACAAGCTTTATTTGTTAGAGTACAAACAAGATACCAGCACAGCTACGAGTGAGTATTTGGTTCCCAGACACTGCTGACAGTCACTTGCAGGCAAGCGTAGTGAGGACAGAGCCCTTTAAGCCTGCTGAAGCCTGTGCTCACTTTCCTGTCTTGCTCTTGTCCCGCACAGAAGAGTTAACCTTTAGTCTCTGCTCAGGGTTGCCAAGTAGCAGGCGGGGTGGGATTGTAGGCCAGTGTGTTCCCGGTGGCGGTCACCTACTCATTAACACTTCTGGAAGGGTACAGTTAAACTCCAAACACTTCACAGAACACGAGCCAGGCTGCTGAATGAAGCGTGAGGCGACTGTGACCTGCTGAGCACTGATGACACTGGCGAAGCGGTGGAGGTCTTGGTGGAGTTACAGCGAACCTAGAACCACCACTGCCAGGATGCAGAGACCCAGGTCTCAGTCTGCAGGAGAACCTAGCTCTGCCCCTTGAATGATGGGGACAGACAACTTAGCCTTCAGTTCTGTTTCCTTGGCTAGACTGGGATATCACCTACCACCTAAGGTGGCTTTCATCATGACATGGGAGCAACTGCAGAATGGCAAGGGGTCCTTGGTATTTGACAGCTATTGGCCCAGGCCGGAGTGGTGGGTAAATGGGTGGCCAAGTGGACAGACAGGTCAGGCCTGTCTTGCTTGCTAGAAAAACAGGAGAAATAATGGCTGCAGGACTTAGGGCCTGGCATTGTCAGGAGCCACCATCTTGAGTTCAGCTCAGACTACTGACTCTAGGGATATAATCTGTCCCTCGGGGAGATGTCCCCAGAGGCAAGGCAGCCACCCCACTGCCCCATGCTTCCTGCATAAATTAAGTCTAGCTAAAGCCAAACCGGGGCATTGGCATTTCCTTCTGAGCCGGTCCACTTTTGTTCTCTCTCAACCCACTCGGCGTTTAAGAAGTTCCTTCCCCTGCCCTCACTTGTCCCAGATCACCCCAGTTTCTGCCCTCTGGGATTCACTTGCCGCTGGGGGGCAAAGAGGCTTATATCTGCACACACCTCTGCACGCGGCCACATCGTGGGCTGGAGATGCCACTTTCTCGCTTGGTTTAATGATCAATTAATTCTGCTCAGAAAGCCCTTCGTGACCTTGCTTCTCTTCAGTCCCTGAGCTCAGAGTGGTATTTGCTGCAGGATGGCAGCTGACAACTCCACCGGGGACTTCCATGCTCCAGGGACCCCGCTGAGTGTCACGGACATCATTGTCATTGCTGTGTATTTTGCCTTGAATGTGGCCGTGGGCATATGGGTAAGAACCTGCAGTAGCCCACTGGGCTCTCGCCGTTGAACTGGGGCCAGCACATCCCTGGGTGTCTGCACGGGTTTTATTTGGTGGCTTGCTGCCTGAGCACTAGAATTGTGAGTCTCTAGCTATGCTCAAAGTCCTGGTGCAGAAGCCAGAGGCAGGAGGGTGTTTGGGGCCTGGAAGCTCCTGAGCTTAGTTTCCCCCCCCCCCCACAATGTGACAGGCAGATGATTCAATCCAGCAACAGATCCACCAACACTGCTATGTCGATGCCAGGCCCTTTCCTGTGCCCCATCCCCACTCCAGCCCCCTGGAAGGCAGAACTTGTGGGTGGATAAGAAGTCAAAGCAAAGGGTTTTAGATTTACCCAGCGGTCCACAGAGTGGGCATGGGCTGTCCCTGGTGTCATCATGGCGCCAGTCTTCAAGGTACTCATAAATGGGAGGGAGTGTAACAAGTCAGCTGTGCCCCAGCTCCCTGTGCCATGGTCAGGGCAATTCCTCGCCTCGGCCTTGGAGCCCTGAGGTTCTCCATAGGAGAATCATTATCCTTTCTTTCCTTCTATGACTCCTGGCCAAGATAAGAGCCTGGGGATGGGAGACTGGTCATGCTCACTCAGTATTGTAGGCTGGTGACAGTGCCTACTCTACAGCGTGACAGCTACCAGTGAGGCCGGTGGAAGACATCACTCCACCGCCACCATTGGAGCTATAGGAGACGCAGTGCCAGCAGGACTACAGTGGTTAGTGATGCTGGACAGTGTTGAGGGCGACAATGGTAGTGATAGCAATGGGGAGGTTTTAAAGGTGGTAATGGTGAGGATAATAATGATGATAATGGTGGTGGTAATGGTTATGGTGGTAATGGTTATGGTAGTAATGGTGATGATAATAATGGTGATGATAATGGTAATGGTGAAGATAATAATGGTGATAATGGTGGTGGTATTGATGGTGGTGGTAATGGTGATGATGATAATAATGGTGGTAATAGTCATGATAATGATGGTGACTGTGATAATGGTTACGGTGGTATAAATACTCCACAGACTTGCCTATAGGTCAGTCTGGTGGTTGCATTTCCTCAATTAAGAGTCTCTCTTCCCAGATATGTGTAGTTGACAAAAACCAACCAGTGCAGTGGTGATGGTGGTTGTGGTGGTGGTGGTGATGGTGATGACAATAATGATGGTAATAAAGATGGTGGTAATGAGGATGGTGGTGGTGATGGTGATGACAATAATGATAATAATGATGATGTAATGGCAATGGTGGTGCTAATAATGGTGGTAATGGTGATGATAATGATGGTGGTAATGATGATGGTGGAGGTAATGATAATGGTGGTAATGGTGATGATAATGATGGTGGTAATGATGATGGTGGCGATAATGATAATGGCGGTAATGGTGATGATAATAATGATGTAATGGTGATGGTGGTGGTAATAATGGTGGTAATGGTGATGATAATGATGGTGGTAATGATGATGGTAGAGGTAATGGTGATGATAATAATATGGTGATGGTGGTAATGATAGTGGTGGTTGTCTTAGTTGGGGTTCCTATTGTTCTGATAAAACACCCTTACCAAAAGCAACGTGAGAGAAAAGGGTTTATTTCATCATATAGCTCTCAAGCCATAACCTAACCCTGAGGGAAGTCAGGGCAGGGACCTGGAGGCAAGAGCTGATGCTGCAGAGACTATGGAGGGTGCTGCTGACTGACTTGATTCCCATGCTTGCTCAGCTTCCTTTCTTATAGATTCCAGGACCACCAGTCCAGGGTGGCCCCACCCACATGGGCTGGGCCCTCCAGCATCAGCCACTAATTAAGAAAATGCTCCACAGGCTCACCTACAGGCCAGTCTAATGGATGCATCTCCTCAGTTGAGATTCCCTCTCCAGATATGGTGTAGCCGACAAAACCAATCAGTGCAATGGTGGTGGTGGTGGTGGTGGTGATGGTGGTGATGGTGGTGGTGGTGATGGTGGTGATAGTGGTGATGGTGATGAAGGTGGTGGTGACGGTGATGGTGGTGGTGAAGGTGGTGGTGATAGTGGTGATGGTAGTGGTGGTTATGGTGGTGGTGGTGATGGTGGTGAAGGTGGTGGTGATGGTGGTGGTAGTGATGGTGGTGATGGTGGCGATGGGGTGGTGGTGATGGTGATGGTGGTGGTGATGGGGTGGTGGTGGTAGAGACAGCACTAACATAATCAATTATATCAAATACTGAACGACAAATGGCTATCGACAGAGCAAGGTTCTTCTCTTACCCAGTTCTGCTCATTTTTGTACTTCTCGGGTCCTGTTTTGGTTTGGTCTTGTTTGGTTTTAATTTTATTTTATTTTATGCATATGGATGTCTTGCTTGCATGTATGTCTGTGCATCATGTGCATGCCTGGTTGGTGCCCATGGAGGCCAGAAGTGAATCAGATCCTCTGAAACTGGAGTTACGGATGGTTGTGACCAATCATGTGGCTGCTGCTCTTCAGGAAGAGCACTCAATGCTCCTAACCACTGAACCATCTCTCCAGCCCCACGGTGCGTGCATGTGTGTGTGTGTGCGTGTGTGTGCTCTTAACCACTGAACCATCTTTCCAGCCCCATAGTGTGTGTGTGTGTGTGCTCCTAACCACTGAACCATCTCTCCAGCCCCACAGTGCGTGCGTGTGTGCATGTGCACACGCATATGTTTGCATGTGTGTGTTTTACAAGGTGCTGTTTTAACAATCCTGCTTATCTCTGGTGCCATTTTTCCGACTGCATGCTCTCACTCTCCCTGTTGCAGTTTGCTAATTGGCACAACTTCCTTATCAGCATTATACCTTCCATGTTGATCTGTAACCTTTGATATTACCAAGGTAACCATCTGGGTGTGCCGCGTCCATATAGACAGGGAACTTATACTCCTATTGTTCCTCTGCCTGAGGTTCCTGGTGTCTCTCCTCCCCTCAGGCCTCCCTATGTCCCCAGATAGGTCCCCAAATGAGGCTAATTAGTAACCTGCCATGCCCCGTAAGTGTTCAAGTGAACCGAAGGGTTGCCGTTCCTTCCCTCCAAATCAAAAGCTAGAAATGATTAAACTCTGCGGTGGGGAGGAGACTGTAGCTCCTAGGAAAGGCTCCTGAAGGAGAGAGCTGGTGTGACTCCAGTGAGCTGGGGAACAGCAAGGAAATCAGCCTCCTTCTGACCAATCAAAGCACGCAGCACCGCCTTCATCTCGCCCTGCCCAGGCCACCTCCAGCCCCAGCGACTACCCTCAGCAGCGTCCTAGCAACAGTGCACAGGACTCTGGGCAGCCAGCCCCTCCTTCAAGCCCACCAGTTCCTGGCATCACCATGGGCTCTGTGCCTGCCACCCAAGCAGAGAGAAATCCACAACGGTGCCCACAGTCTCTGTGCTTAGGCTTGTGGGCCAAGGACTGTAGAGGCTGAGAGGCCTGGGTGAAGGCGTCCAACACTGGTTACAGGGAACAGATTCCCTAGCAGCCTCTTGGATTTGGTTCATGAAGTCCAGTCCCGGCTAATGGGCACACATCTTGGTGCTGTTCTGAGTCACACTTGTGGTCTCTGTCCTTTCTAAAAGCTTCCGGCACTTGTGTGTAGCCGTGCACTGAGCATCACTTAAATGAGTAAAAACGTCAGGCAGGGGAGATGGCCCGATGGTGAAGCAAGTGCTATGTGAGCGTGAGGGTCTGGGTCCAAAATCCCAGGACGCATTTAAGCACGCACCTGTGAGACCAATGCTTCTATGACAAGGAGACGGGAGGCGAGCAGGAGAATTCCAGAAACTCACAGGACAGCTAACTGGTTATGCAATGCTGCACAGCAAGAGACCCTGTCTTAAACAAAGTGGGAGATGAGGATTGACATCAGAGGTTATCCTCTGACCTTCATACATGCACCACGGCACATGCGCACGCACGCACGCACGCACGCACACACAATAATACAAACGAGATGCGTGAGACACTGAATCTCCGGCAGCAGGTCTGGACAGTGAGTTTAGACCAGAGTTCCAAGGGATGATAACTGCATGTAATTCTGATGCTGAAGGTTTGATGACGGGGGAACTGTTAAATAACCGAGTGACAAAGACCATTGTTTTAGAGAACAGTAGTTCCCAGCAGGCCAGACCGACAGGGTTGGAGAGATGGCTCAGTGGTTAGGAGCACTTGATGCTCCTCCAGGGGACCAGGGTTCAATTCCCAGCCACATGGTGCTTCACGAGCATCTGTTCCAGAAGATCGCATACCATCTTCTGGCCGCCAAAGGCTCCAGGTATGCATGGGGTGCACAGACATACATGCAGGCGAAACTCTCATACATATAAAATAAAAATAGAAGTCCTAAAAAAAAAAAAAAGAAAAGAAAAGATGGAATCAGTCACACTACAGTTTGACCTCCTCAGTGTGAGAGTAGCTGCTCCGCCGGACCCTCCAAGACAGCAGGATGGAAGAGGCACCGCTGCCTGCCTGCCTGTGTCAATAGGGATAAACAACACAGTGTCCCCTGCAGCAGAGAGCTAAAGTAAGCCAAGGACCCCATGCCTCTGTTTTTCTGCCCTGCCTCCATTCTCTGCCTCCCGAGGATAGTTACTTTGGAGCTGGCAGGCCACTTAGAATGTTCGTTGCCTTTTTAGCCTGTCTATAAAACCATCCCCTCCTGCTTGACCAATAGAAATGATCATTCTGTCTTAGGAGAGAAATCACAACCAAATTTGAAACAGAAAATAAACCAGGCGCACGATAATTGTGCCTCTTTTGCTGGCTGAATAATATTCCACTGTACGGAACACCTCGTTTTGTTTACTCATCAGTAGGTGGACTTTGAGTTGTTTCCACTTGGGGCTATTTTGAATAATGCTACCAAGAACATTCTATGTGCCTCTGTGTAGACATGGTCTCACTTCTCTGAGGGTCACATGGCATTGCTCTGCTCAGAGTATAGAGGAGCTGCCCCGGGTTCCGGGGGAGGCAGCAGCTTCTGATGTTTGTTGCAGTTTGTTGCAGTTCCTTCCCTTTGCTGTTCTTGCAGTCTGCATGTCGAGCCAGCAGGAACACAGTGAGTGGCTACTTCCTGGCAGGCCGGGACATGGCTTGGTGGCCGGTGAGTTCACCTCTCCTCTGTCCACAGGCAATCTGCATCCCCGAGGTCACTTTCTGTGCCCCCTTCAAGGTCCCTGTTTAAGACCAGCTCAATGGAATAGGCCTGGGCTGGAGGAGACTCCCAAGTCAGCTGTGTAGGGACAAACTGCTCGAAGTTTTCTAAAGGGCTTTGGAGTCTGAAAACTCTATTTCTTAGCCTGTGGGTGCCCCAACTTGCACCCCTAAGCCTGGGTTCTTCATGTGTGAAGAGGGAGTGCCCTCCTTTCCCCCTTGGACTGTCAGGTTGGGGGAGGTATTTCTGGGTCAGGTGGGGCTGAGGTCATGGGCTCACAGTGATCACTTTTCTTCCCTCTGCAGATCGGAGCCTCGCTCTTTGCAAGCAGTGAGGGCTCTGGCCTCTTCATCGGACTGGCAGGCTCAGGTGCTGCTGGTGGCCTGGCTGTGGCCGGTTTCGAATGGAATGTGAGCCTCAGAGGATGGGCACCTCCTGCGGGAGGGTCAGGGCGGAGGACACAGTCACACTGACTGGCCCTTGGATATGGTGGCTCCCAGCAGTGTGGATCAGCCAGGGTCTGCCAGGCTGCAGGACACAGCATGCCAGGACAAATGTAGACACAGACACGTTGGGTGACCCCACTGACCAGAGAGGCCCATAGAAGGGAGAAGTGTCAGCTTCTTATAGCAAAGCAGGAGGGGCTGGGGCAGCCTCAGCACCACCAGGCTCTATCACATCTGACTGTGTGCCAGGGTAGGGCTCTCGGGAGCTGTGCCCACAGCCCTTTCCTGCCTCTGTTCCCACAGGCCACCTATGTGCTTTTGGCGCTGGCATGGGTGTTTGTACCCATCTACATATCTTCAGAGGTGAGTCTTCCTGGGGCCTTGGCAGAGGCTGGACCCTCACCAAGTTAGCAGGGGCTGGACCCTCACCAAGTTAGCAGGGGCAGGCAGGACCTCTGAGACATCATGTCACAGGGCTGGGTTTACTGACATCTCTGTCGAGCAATTACAGCTGGTCCCTTTGGCCCTTACTGTCACACGCAACTGGCCCACCATGGCCAGCACACTGCCTATCGGGGCTGCTGCTCCAGGCAGCCCCTTGGTAATACGTACACCTGTCTGCATTATCTGAGACCCTCCTGTCCCCAGCCTCAGTCCTGAATTCGCTGAGTCTGCAATTCCTTTTCTGGAAGCTTCTGTGCTTTCTAGGTGCAGGGCTTGGCCTGGGGCGGATGCGCCCCGGAATGGAGCTGGTTCTCCCCGATACTCATGTTGTAAGAGAACACTTAGCCCTCATCCCTTCTGCCTACCCAGATTGTCACCTTGCCTGAGTACATCCAGAAGCGCTTCGGTGGCCAGCGCATACGCATGTATCTATCCGTCCTGTCCCTGCTGCTGTCTGTCTTCACCAAGATATCGGTGAGCTGCCCCAGCCTGCTTCTGCATGGGAACATCCAGGGTCTAGGAATGCATGGTGCATGGGAGGAGCCTCAGAGACTAGCTTCTCTGGCAGCCGAGGGCCAGGGAGAGGCAGCATCTCCCAAGTCTGGGACAGCTGCTCCTGATGCCCAGTTAGGGAAGGGTGAGGGATGAGATCTGAGCTATTCAAAGTAAGCCAGGAACTGGGTGGTCGTGGTGCACACCTTTAATCCCAGCACTCGGGAGGCAGAGGGCAGGTGGATCTCTGTGAGTTCGAGGCCAGCTTGGTCTACAGAGCGAGTTCAAGAGCTGTTAGACAGAGAAACCCAGGGGACTGAGCCAGGATTCACCACTAGAGGGAGCCAAAGGCCTCATGGTGCCTGCCAGTTCCAGCTTCTAAGCCTTCTCTTAGGACCTCGCCCTGGAAATAGCGAAAGCAGGAACCCCATTTTCAGTGACAGAATAGGAGGAACTCAGGGCCTGTCTGGGGCAAGCACCTGGTCTTACAGATAGGGAACTTGAGGTTGGAAGGAAGGTCAGTGGTTTTGTGGTAGGCCCATTAACAGTTCCTCAGGATTGCCTTGCTCTAGCAGCTGCAGGCTCCTGAGAGGAGCTTGGACAGGAGTCAGTGACCAGGGAGCTGGCCTAGCCTAGTCTGCTGCCTCCTGTGGGGAGCACAGCCAGTTCTCAGGATCCGGAGAGGTGGATGCTGTTTCCCATGACCTCAGCAACGTCCTGCCACAGTCTTTTCTAGGTGTTCCCAGAGAATCAGGATGGCTTATCTCCTCTCTCTCTCTCTCTCTTTCTCTCTCTCTCTCTCTCTCTCTCTCTCTCTCTCTCTCTCTCTCTCTCTCTCTCTCTCTCTCTCTCTCTCTCTCTCTCTCTCTCTCTCTCTCCTCTCTCTCGGGATTCCTTTGCAATCTGGAGGGACCTGGCCTTGAGTTTGACTGCCCCTCTCCCACTCTTCCTCTTACCCCCACCCCCTTCCTCCCAAAACTCACCTCCTAGAAGTCAGGCAGAAGGCCTGATCCTGGCCTGCCCAGGGCCCACTCTACTGTGTGTGTGTAGTCGGGGGGTGGGGATGGAAGCATACACAAGGCAATCCTGGGGCTCCAGTAAGGAAGAGGTGTGATAGTCAGGGAGGATGCCAAGGAAAGAGATGGTGGCGGGGTCTGAGGCACACTGGCGGACTCTAACAATCATAGAAACAGTCAAGTGTCATGTCACATCTGGTTCTGGGACAGACAGACTGCTCTGGAGGGGACAGGAGACTGTGGCCTTAGGCTGTGGGAGGTCAAAGAGCCCCAAAACTGGCGGGGTATCCACAGCCGCTAACAGGACAGCTCTGCAGAATCACTCAGCTGAGCTGGGGGAGAAGGAAAAGGGAAATGGATGGAATCTTGGGGTGCTTCCTTCCCCATCAAAGGCTTCACACTGGGAGACTCCAAGTGGGCCACTGGGCAAGACTTCAGAGGACAGAAGGAACACGGGAGGGGCCTCAGAGACAAGCTCAGCAGCAGCTGGTGAGTCCTTCAAGGTTGTGGTGACTGGGCCAAGGTCAGCTAATCTCCAGGTTTCTGTCAGAACCACAACAGCCAGGATGTGGCTTCAGACTCTGCCTTGTGGGTGACTCCGAGTTACCACCTGTAAATGGGGAGCAGTCACGTCAAGGCCTTGCCTCAGCACCAGGCCGGACTGCCTGCTGAGGTTGAGGGGAAGCGGGAGGAGGCACTAATTGCTGCGCTTCGTTTGGGAGAGGCTGGGCCCGCCCTGGGTCTTGGCTTCAAGTATGGAGCTATTTGAAGTGCGTGGGCCACAGTAGGCCCAGACACAGAGCCCAGGAACGCCCTGCCTGTCTGTACAGCTTGTCCAGGCAGAGGTCACAGGGCCCTCCCGCTGCTATTGTTCAGACAGGAGCTCCAGCAGGCAGAAGATCTACCATGGCCGGTATGGAAAATCACAGCCGGTGCTCAGAGCCAAGAGTCCAAGCGCAGTTCCATCACTGTGGGGCTCTGGAAAACAGGGGAGAGAAGCATGACACCACACGCCCCTCAATAAAGGCTAACCAGGGCTCACAAGGAGAGCCATCATGGCTCACAAGGAGATCCGTCACACCACATCACCTCTCCCCCCCCCCCCAGCCGCACACCGCACATCAGCCATATTGGCCTCCATGCACTTGCACAAACACCAGGCAAGCCTCTGAGTTTCTGCCTCAGGGCCTCTGCCCTCGCTATGGTCCTCCATCACACGCTCTTCCCTGGGGATGCACGCTGCGCCTTTGCCTCTCTGGACTCGCAAATCTCTCCTCTTTCACCCCGCCCCTGCACGTCTAACCCCTTTATTCTCTCTCCCTCTTTCTTCAGACCTGCAACATTTTCTGGGATTATGAATTAACTGACTTAGAAAGTCATAGCTGAGGGTAGTGACTCATCGCTGTCATCCTAACATCTGAGAGGCTGAGGCAGGAGGATTGCTATGAAGTCAAGGCAAGCCTTGGTTACAGAGTAAGACCCTCTCTCAATAAATCAACCAAGAGAGAGTATATCCTCACCAGGCAGTGGTGGCACATGCATTTAATCTCAGCACTCAGGAGGCAGAAGCAGGCAGATCTTTGTGAGTTTGAGACCATCCTGGTCTATGGAGTGAGCTCCTGGACAGCTGGAACCCTGTCTCAAAATAAATAAATAAGGGAAAAAAGAAAGGAGGGGAGGGAGGGAGGAAGGAAGAAAACAGAAAGGAAGGAAGGAAGGAAGGAAGAAAGAAACAGCCAGAGCCTGGAACAGCCAGAGCCTGGAAGCCCAGCCCCTGCCCAGCAGTTATGGGCACTCTGTTATTCTCCTTGCATAAGGCAAGGACAGGCAAGGCTGCAGGGCTGTCAAGGGGCAGGAAGGGAAAATGGGGTTGGCATTTGGAAAGAGTCCTCAGTGGCAGGGGTACTGAGAGGCAGAGTGTGGCAAAGACAAGCAGGTCCTCTTCTGAGCCACCTCCCCGCCACCTGAGACAGCACCCACAAAATGGGCAAGGCCCTAGATCGGGAACATGAGTGACCCCTGGAGGGGTCCCAGGAATTCTGTGCAGCTCCTCAGAGGAATGAGCACAAGAGAAGTGGGGCGGGATGGCAGGCAGAGGGCACAGACCCTGGTCTCCATCAGCTCCTAGGTCGCAGCAGGAAGGGCCCATTCCCATCGGTGCTGAGTTCAGTACTGATCTCCTTGGGGAACCCCAGAAGCCTGAAGGCCCAGGGTCCTGCAGCTAAAAAGATGGCCTCGTCTTCTTCCTGGGACCATGTGACCTTAAGCAAGGCAACTGCTGTCCAACGTTGGCAACTATCTGTTAGGGGCTTGTGAGCATTATGGGAGCCATGGACTATGTGACACTCAGGATGGTGCCTGGCACACAAACATGTATCCCTTATCAAGGCATGCCAGGCTTTCTGGAACAACAGGGCTTTGAGAACCAGCTGGGTACCAGGGCAGGCAAAGAGCTCTTATAGAGAGCTTGACAGGAGTGGCAGTGCTGCTGAGGAAGAGGTGGGGAGGGGAGGCCTGTGGTGAGGTGAGTGTGGGCCAGTCAGAACCCACTGCAGCAGCAACAGCAACAGCAGCAGCAGCGGCGGCGGAGGCCTGGTTTGTTTCAGGCCTGAGGGTAGTCCTTTCTTTAGGACGAGGAGGCCCAGTGCTGTCCTTTGGGCAGTGTCTCTGGGTTTTGCCATGACAGACAAATTCCTGCACTCTCTTGGCCTCCATATCCCATGTCTTTGGGGAATTAGGTGAGACTCTGTGGGTTCCCCCATATCATCAATAAAAGGCAGCACAAAGGACAGGAAGTCCCAGGGAGGGTCCCCATCTTCTGCACCTTTAATGCCAGGCTAGTGGGCTAAGGTATGGAAGGCTGAGTGTGGCTGGAAACAAGTCTGTTTCACACCTGATGCCCTACTTTAACAGCTAAGGACCACAATGACCCAGGAGAAGGTGACCTGCTCAAAAGGCACAAAAGACTGGGCCACCTAGGACAGCCCCAGGTCCCCACAGCAATTAGCTTCTATTGGTACAAGGTGGAAGCCTAGGCTGGGCAGGAGGTGTTCAGGCAGGCCTCGCCAGTGCAGTCTCTCTTGGGACTGTAGAGCTCTTCCTGGATGATGAGCAGGGCTTTTACCCCATAGCTCTGTGCTGTCGGCCTCCCCAACACTGTTCAGCTGTTCTGGTGGAAGGCAGGGAGGGCACCGTGGATGAGTTGTGGGTCAGATGGACAGCCTAGAAGATGAGAAGCAGAGAGCAGACAGTCCCAGGCCCAGGAAGCTAAAATCCTAGAGGTAGCGTGGTGCTGGGAGTGAGTGCTGGATAACAGCCAGGAAGGGGACTCCTGGAATAGCTGGCTGTCCTGAGGTCTCCTAGCCCCCCTCTTACTCCTGGTGAAGCCTCAGCTGGCAATGCCAGGTGCAGATGCCTAGCAGGAAGCTGGCTTTGAGAAGTCTCCCCCTCCCTGAGCCTCAGCCTCTTCAGCCACACGAAGCAATGTCTTTTGTCCTCAAGCTGGAGGCTGATCTCTGCACTGTCTTTGCCCAGACCAGTCTGCTCCCCCGACACACACGCCCAAAGCCAGGTGCCCAAATGAAGGCTTCAGCAGTCACCTGAAAACACCACATTAGTTTCCAGATGGGGAGATCTCTCAAATGCAGGAAGGAGACAGTAGGGAGAGCTGGGGGGGTGGCATAAGAATAAGAGGCTATGGTGCCAGTGCTGTGTGTAGACGGGTTTGTTACACAGCAGGGCAGAGGTTGAGATGAGAGGCACGGATGGGAGGAGGAGTGCATGGGAAAGGTTTGGGGAGAGATATAGAGAAGGTGTTTTTGCAAGGGGTGTTAAGGAATAGGGTCATTGAATTGAATTCCCCTCCGACATCCTGTACCATCCCTGGGGCCTAGATTCTAGAGTCCAGAGCCGGGCTGGCTGCTCTAACAGCCAGGCCCTGAGGAGCTCAAAGGGTCTGGGGCCCATATCTCCTGGGCCTCAGGAAGGCTGGGCTTTGCACCAACTTGATCCATACAACTGGGGGCTAGGGTGACCCATGGCCTTGCACCTTCTTAGGGACCTATTGGTCCTGAAGGCTGACCTTGAGCTGCCCTCCCATGGCTCACACACAACACAGAAGGGCAGGTTTGGAAACAAAGTGGACAGGGCAGAGCCCATTCTTCTAGTCCTGGTACTCCCACAGTTGGTGGAAGGAAGGGCCTTCCCCAGGCTGCCTGTCCAGCCAAGCCCTGGGACCAGCCTTTGACACACCTGTCTTCAGGCCAGTCCCCCTGAAGAGCAACAGAACTGCCTTCTGCATGACTTCCAGCTACTTCAGAGGCAATTAGTTTGAGTCTCTGGGGGAGTTCCTCTTGGATGCCTCCTTGTCACAGTCCTTTATGGAATTGGGGGGACAAAGCTCTTTCATATCCCCCTGGGTAGCGGCCGAATTCAATGACAACACACTATCTGGTGGGCTCTGGCCACTTTGAATTTTATTGTGACAGTAACATTCGCCATACAACTGAACATGACACACAGCTGTCCACAGCCAGTTCTCTCTCCCACCCTCCAGCTGCCCCACCAGGTGATAAACAGCTTGTGTGGGGTGTCTCTATTCCTCTCCCCTGGGACACCTATACTTAACAATGGCTGAGGCCGAGTAACAACGCCAGTGTCTCTGAGCCCTGTATCTCACTACAATGTCTGACTTGTGCCCAACTCTCTTTCCCCAGATTGACCTGTATGCAGGAGCCCTGTTTGTTCACATCTGCCTGGGCTGGAATTTCTACCTGTCCACCATCCTCACCCTTGCCATCACGGCCGTGTACACCATCGCAGGTACCGTTCCTGAAAGCCCACCAGGAACAAGGAGCCAGGGATACATGCAGGGGAACCTTCCCACAGCATGGGGGGGCCCTGGGAGTGGCCAGTGATGCTGGTCAGACAGACTCTCCTGGCTCAGGGATGGGACACTTATCCAGTAACCTTGTTTCCGGCAGGGGGCCTGGCCACTGTGATATACACAGATGCCCTGCAGACGGTCATCATGGTGGTGGGCGCTATCATTCTGGCAGTCAAAGGTGAGGTCTGGGGGCTGGGCAAGGGTGGGCTGTCCCAGCACCCTGGAGTTCTTTAGGTTAAGCCACAGTGGATCTGCCCTACTACTGGCCTCCTTGGCTGGTAGGCTCTGCTTCCTCCTGCCTATGGGGCGCAGTGGTGAGGCGCTGCCGAGGCTCCCTCAGGGCTAGGCAGGCCTCACAGCAGGCAGCCACGCAGGCATACAATTAGCAGACCACAAAGCAGCTGAGGTGTTTCAGCCAGCGCTTAAAGTCATGTGCAGAGTCCTGGGAGGTGCTGTCTCCCGTCAGACAAAAGCCTGCAGGGAGGGAGGTATGCTGGACAGGTAACACTAGTCTAGAAATAGACAAGTGAGTTCTACTGATCCCCTGGAAGGGAAAGAGCTGGGAGGAAAGATAGGTCCTAAGGTGGGTGGTTTTAAAGGTGAAACCTCAGCTCAGGGTCTGAGACCCTGTGGCAGAGGCTACCCCTGGGCCTCCTCACAGAGATTTCTGGTAAAACAGACCCTGGCCTACCTAGGCTCCTAGCCCCACACTTCGCTGGGAAAGGGAGCCTGGGGCGATGCCAGAAGCTGTCCTACGTCCAGGTATGCTCCTCCCAGGGTAACAGCCTCCATCTCCAGAATCTCCTGCAGGCGAGGGGTCTCATGGCCATGCACAGGCTGGACGAGAGGGCAGTGACTATGGACACTGTTAGGCCAGGGCTTGGCCTTGCACCACCCAACCCTGAGGTAGATAAGACAAGTCCTGGACTCAGAGGAAAGACCCTTGGCCTGAGCCCTACCTGCTAGGCTGACCATGAGGCGCAGAGGAGCCTCTGCCTCCCTTCTCTGTGTCTTGGAAGGAAGGGGCCACATGCCAGCAGCGTCTCAGCTTTGCTGAAGTCATAGCCTACAGAAGCCCAGGTCATGGCTTCAATACCAGATGACTCAAACACCAAGAAAACTTCTTCCACCTCCTCGAAGGGCCAGTCCAAAGACTGGCAGAGAA
Source organism: Chionomys nivalis (assembly GCF_950005125.1). Taxonomy (NCBI): domain Eukaryota; kingdom Metazoa; phylum Chordata; class Mammalia; order Rodentia; family Cricetidae; genus Chionomys; species Chionomys nivalis. The sequence continues at coordinate 43,479,001 of NC_080092.1, read as the reverse complement.
CCCCGGCCTGAGGCCAGCAGTCTTCCGGAGACTAGCCATGACTCCTGCTGGCCAACAGGACACTGTGGGCCCATGTGCAAAATGCTCATGTAATAGTTATATTTTAAATACAAATAAAATACTCTATTTCACCTTTTTTTCTTTTTTTAAACCTCAACCCTTCCTAGAGCAGGCAAGGTGAGGTAGGGACTCCAGTGATGCATGAAGTTATCTGTGAGATGAGGGTAGTAGGAGCCAGGGAGTCAGGGCCACCCAAAACCAACCCATCTGTACCCAACCCTCCAGCTTTCAACCAGATCGGTGGTTACGAGCAGCTGGAGGCAGCATATGCCCAGGCCATCCCCTCCAGGACCATCCCCAACACCACCTGCCACCTGCCGCGAGCAGACGCCATGCACATGTTCCGGGACCCTTCCACAGGAGACCTCCCGTGGACTGGGATGACCTTTGGTCTGACCATCATGGCCACCTGGTACTGGTGCACTGACCAGGTGAGCACCAACATTGCCCATCCCCCACCTGCTACCCTCTGGGGTGGGGTTGGGGTACAGTTCAGCTGCTAGGGTTCCTTATGGTCTCGGGCCCTGCGCTTAGAGTCCGACGGGGCCCACTGGCTGCCACCTGCCCTGGCCTTCAGGTGCTTTGACTGGGACAATTTTGAGTATGGGATTCCAAAGGGACTTGGATGTTCCTCAGTGGCCGTGAGGTCTGCTCGGAGGCGAGTGTTTCGGGTCGGCCTTGGACTCCCAGGATCTGGTAGCATTCGGGGTGCTGGGCCACTCTTGGGCTGCCAGTGGTGGGGGCCTGCTGTGGCTGGGCTTGCTTTCTTGGGAGAGCTCTGGGTGCCATCAGCAGCAGGCCGGTAACGGGGAGGCCCCGGGGTCCTTGAGGCAGTGCCCCCATGTCGGTGGAAGTGCTGGCCCTGGAGAGACAAAGGAGAGTGAGGTCTGGATGACATGGCAGAGGGGCAGAAGGACTCCGGTTGCATAGACCAGGCAGAGCCTGGCCTGCCTTTGCCACTCACCAGAGGGTTAACTACTTTTTCGTGCCTCAGTTTTCTCATCTGTACTATGGATGATTCTTCCCTTTGTGGTTTGTGCCCCCAGACCATCCATCTGCAAATAGGGTTAGATTACGGAGGGAGGGGCCAGAGGGGGTTGGTGGTGACAGTGCCTCCGTGTGAGCCTGCGTTTCTGATGAGAACTGAGGCAATTCTGACCTCTCCTGATTTTGAGCTCTGACGAGCCATTTCACTTCTCTGGACATAGGGACCTGTCCTGAAGGCTGTGGCAGCCATAGAGAAGTGGAGCAGGGGAGGGTCCTGGGATGGGCATAGGTCCACTGACCATTGGTGTCTAGAGTCCCACTCAAACTAAGCCCCCCATAGGATAAGTCAACCAGGCTACGGCTGGCAGCTAGGAGGGCTGTGACCGTTTACACAGAGTATCTTATGCACACACACCTGCCTCCCTGTGGGTCCCTCAGGGCCAGCCCCACTCACGGGCTGAATATCAAGGCCAGACACACCTGATGCACACCAAATGGAGAAACAGTTCACACAGATTTCCAGTGTGGGAACTCACACGGGCAGCCAGGGGACAGAGACACTGGGAGGCTAGGCCTTCGTTTCCCTTTAGTAACCGGTTGCTCTCCAGCAGGGCTGCTCTCCTGTGGGACCCCACATGCCTGAGGTTCCCACCTGGCCTTTACCTCCTGCCCAGGCCTTTCAGGTGGCTTGAAGCAGGCGGTACACTTTTCCTTTGAGGACTGATGGCCAACCCCAGAGGGAGTAGAGAGGCCCCTAATCCCTGCCATCTCTTGTTTCCCCTGACCAGGCAGGCCGGGCCCAGCCATACATCTCTGGGTAGAATGTCATTCGAAAGCATTTCCCATGAAGGCCAATGAGTCAGCATCTATCCTGCCCTCGTGGCTAGATGAGGGCAGATATGGAGCCCAAAAGGCCTAGAGAGGGTCACCAGGGATACAGAGGATGGTTCCTGCTAACCCAAGGTGGTCACATCACCAGTCATGCCTCCCTGGCCTCACCTTGGACTGGGTCTACTCCAGGATGCCAGGCCTTGGTATCCCAGACCCTGGGTCCCAGATGGCCCTCAGTGGCCTTGAGGGTCTGAATGAACTCTATCCTGCATGCTACAGGTCCACCCACAGTAGGTGACCATTTTGTAACCAATAGTGGGCTGGGCGTGGTAGCACACGCCTTTAAACTCACTGCTTGAGAGGCAGAGGCAGGCGGATCTTCTGTGAGTTCAAGGCCAGCCTGGTCTTTGTAGGAGTTCCTGGTCAACTAGGGTGACACAGTGAGACCCTGTCTTAAAAAAAACAGGAAGCAGGGCAATAGCAAATGAAGCACAGGCTCTGCCACACCACTGCCACTGCCCCTCCCAGGCTGTACTGTCCCTCATATGAAGCAGAAGGCTGCACAGAGGGAACACATCCTGCAGTCCTATAATCGCAGGCAGCTCCTGGATTTCTGCACCAGCAGCATCCTCTACCACAGCCATGGCTATGAAAGCAGTTAAGAACTTCAGGAAGTTTCTGGAGGCATCACAATCCCTGACTTCAAACTCTACTACAGAGCTACAGTACTGAAAACAGTCTGGTATTGGCATAAGAACACACAGGAGGACCAATGGAACCGAATAGAAGACCCGCATATCAATCCACACATCTTCCAACACCCGATCTTTGATAAAGAAGCAAAAAATATCAAATGGAAAAAAGAAAGCATATTTAACAAGTGATGCTGGCATAACTGGATATCAACATGTAGAAGAATGAAAATAGACCCATATCTATCACCATGCACAAAACTCAAGTCCAAATGGATCAAAGACCTCAACATAAAGCCAGCCACACTGAACCTCATAGAAGAGAAAGTGGGAAGTACACTTGAGCGCATTGGCACAGAGAATCACTTCCTAAATATAACCCCAGCAGCACAGACACTGAGAGAAACAATTAATAAATGGGACCTCCTGAAACTGAAAAGCTTCTCTAAAGCAAAGGACACAGTCAACAAGACAAAACAACAGCCTACAGAATGGGAAAAGATCCTCACTAACCCCACATCAGACAGAGGTCTGATCTCCAAAATATACAAAGAACTCAAGAAATTGGACACCAAAAGATCACATAATCCAATTTAAAAAAAAATGGAGTACAGACCTAAACAGAGCACTCTCAACAGAGGAATCTAAAATGGTTGACAGACATTTAAGGAAATGTTCAACTTCCTTAGTCATCAGAGAAATGCAAATCAAAACAACTCTGAAATTCCGTCTTATACCTGTCAGTATGGCCAAGATCAAAAACACTGATGGAACTTATGCTGGAGAGGTTGTGGGGAAAAGGGAACACTCCTGCATTGCTGGTGGGAACGCAAGCTGGTACAACCCTTTGGATGTCAGTGTGACGATTTCTCAGAAAATTAGGACCTTCCTCAAGACCCAGTAATACCACTTCTGGGTATATATCCAAAGGATGCTCAATTGTTCCACAAGGACATTTGCTCAACTATGTTCACAGAAGCTTTGTTTGTCATAGCCAGAACCTGGAAACAACCTAAATGCCCCTCAATTGAAGAATGGATAAGGAAAACGTGGTACATTTACACAATGGAGTACTACACAGCAGAAAAAAAATAACATTTTGAATTTTGCAGGAAAATGGATGGAGCTAGAAAACATTATTTTGAGTGAGGTAACCCAGACACAGAAAGACAATTTATCACATGTACTCACTCATAGGTGGTTTTTAAACATAAAGCAAAGAAAGTCAGCCTACAAACCACAATCCCAGAGAACTTAGACAACAATGCAGATGCTAAAAGAGACTTACATAGCTCTAATCTACATGGGAAGTAGAAAGTATAAAAAGACAAGATGTCCTCAGTAAATTGGGAGCATGGGGACCTTGGGGGAGGGTTGAAGGGGGAGGGGAGAGGCAGGGAGGGGAGCAGAGAAAAATGTAGAGCTCAATAAATATCAATAAAAATGTATATAAAAAAAGAACTTCAGGAAGTGCATAGCAGCCCAGGGTCCTAGAGAACCAGGCCCACCAAAGCGACCAGCTTCATCCTCGAAGCCATACTCGGCTAGGAGGCAGTTCCCATGTTCAGAGGTCAGGATGGTGAAGTGGCCAAGCCAGCGATGGGAGTGCAGGCCTCCCCAAAAGGAATGAATAAGCTGGGTAGTGGGGAGCACCCCGGACTGCTCCAATTTCGCGACAGCATCTGTCACAGTGCCAGCTGCTCAGGCTCAAATGTATCCTGCCAATCAAAGAGGAGCACACGCTACAGGCTCAGGGAAATGGGGGCTTCTCTCTCCTGACAGCTGGAATTTCAGGTCAGCGGAGGGCGAGGCTCCGTCAGGGCCTCCCTGAAACACCCCCACTGTACAGATAGGAATCAGGCCTGCAGGGAGACAGTGGGAGAAGAGGGACAGGGCCTGCTGCCCTGCACTGAGGGGTCAGTGTTAGCAGCCACACATGGGAAGGAAGCGAAGATGACAGCTTCTTCCTAGCTGTGAGTCACAGGCGCGGACACCGACAACACAGGAAAAGCACATTTCAGAGTTACACTCGTCCAAGCCTTCGAGCAAGCTGTGCCACCAGAACTCCCGCTCTAAACAATGACCCACACATGCCACAGTGCTGGCCCCACAAGCTGCCCAGAGCCCTGTGAACACTCCCAACCTCCTGCTTTTTCAGATCAAATTCAGATGTGCTCACATATGCCTTCATCCTATTTGGGAGACTGAGCCGGGGGGACTGTTGAGAGTTCAAGGACAGCACAGGCTACGGTGAAGTCCTAGTCATCCTGAGCTAGAGAAGACACTGTCTCAAAAACAGAAGGAAAAGAGGGGGAAAAGTTCTGACGAGCAGCCCACCCCCATTCTGCAGATCCAGAAACTGAGGCCGTCAGGATTTACCTAAGGATTGATCTGGCAACCATCATTACTACTGAGGTGCAAGCTTTCCCTCAGCCTAGGTCTAGGGCTCTGCCCCGTCATGTAGTCAATGCCAATTTCTGCTCCCAGGATTTATGTGAATGTCTGTTGTTTATGAGGGTCCAGGAGGTGGGGGGTCTTGGAGTCCAACACACCTGGGCCCCCTTTGGCTCTGACAGACACCAGGGGACCCATTTTGCCCTGCTGGATGGACAGGGAGACAGGTGAGTGCTCCTGTGCCGACACTCTGGCTGCTCATCTCAGGTGAGTCCAGGGGAAATCACACTGCGTCTACCGGTGTCACCTTACAAGGTCCACCAAGGAGTTGCTGACACAGTATCCCCGAGGCTGAGCCTCATTTCTTCCCCCTGTGCCCCAGGTCATCGTGCAACGGTCCCTGTCTGCCCGGAACCTGAACCATGCCAAAGCAGGCTCCATCCTAGCCAGTTACCTGAAGATGCTGCCCATGGGCCTGATGATCATGCCAGGCATGATCAGCCGAGCACTGTTCCCAGGTAGGATGGGCTCTGCGGCCACACCTTCAGTGGCAGGGCACCCAAGGCTCTAAAGATTTAGTCTACAAAAGCCACTAGGTGACAGAAGAGGGATCTGCTGGTTGCCCAACAAGGAAGAGGGAGGGACTTGTCCTTAGGAGCACAAAATAATCTACAGGAAGGTAGTTTAGATAAAGTCCAGAAGAGGAGTATTTCTGACTGTGTGACCCTGTAAGTATAAAGAAACATCTGTGACCACCCATGAGCCTTGTCTACAAACTAGGGACTGTACCTTCTACCTGGGAGGATGCATCAGACCCTGTGACTCTGAGTATGTGGAAATGTGTGCTTTTTAAAGTTGTTTTGGAGAAGATTCTAGGACTGAGAGAACCCAGCATAATAATGGCCAGCCACACGGCCCTGTGTGCCTCCACTTTTCCCCATTCATCATCTTTCTGTAACAGGGGTGTCATTGGAGCCAGGGACCCAATGGCCCAGGGCATGGGCATTTTGGGATCTTGGGGTGATTGCAGAAGACCTAGGGATGAGGGATCAGACTCACCTGAGCCTGCTTGTCCATAGGGCGCTGTGGTTGCATTCTTGATGTATCTACATCTTCTCTGCCCCGACCCTGGGCCCACAGGGGGCTGCCACTCAGGGGACCACTAAAGGTCCCTCGGGTTACATGAGGAGCACTCAGCTGTCGTCGGGGTGGGTGGCCTGGCCCATTGGCCATCTGCTCTGAGTGACGCCTCTGGAGAGGTACTGACCGCTCCCTCACTTCAAAGTACTCGTCTGACATGGACGAGGCCACTGAGGGCCGCCGGTGGCCAGGGCCAGAGCTGCCTGAGAGACTGTCCTGGTCGCTGAGGGTCACGTAGTCATCATCATCTTCCTCCTCCTCCGCATCCAGCCCATTGGGGAGTCCTGTCTCTAGGCCATCAGGGTCATCCTGGGTCACAGATAACTGTTGCTGTAGTGAGGCCTGGCTCTGGCGGGTTGTCATGGGTAGCCTGGGGTCTATCCCATTTGGGGGTGTCTCCTTTTTTGGGGTTTCTAGGGCCCAGCCAATATCACTACCATCCTGGACAAGAATATTTGCCACAGGAACTGTCCGGGGCTTAGGTACAGGGGCCTGTGGTTCAGGGTTCTCCTGAGGGAAGCCATTCTCAGCTGGGACCACACCCTGGGAGTCCCTGGGTGCTGGGGGAGGACAGGGGTCTGGGCAGGGACGGGCCTCCTGGCTCTGCTTCCATAGCTGGTGCTGGGTGCTGGCATGGGCCGTGTCACGGATCTTGATCCGGTTCATTTGGTTGGGCTGAGGGTTCCAGATGTTGGGATCAATAATGTTGATGTAGCCCAGGATGTCACTGCCAGGCTCTGGGTCCGGCTCCACCCACGTGGGCAAGTACTCAAACATGTTGGCCCTCTCCAGGTTGAGCAGCCCCGGGTGGACAGGTGGTAACAGTTCAGAGAGGTCCCCTGGGCGTTCAGCAACTGTGGGGCCCTGAAGCCCTGGGGACTTTGCAACCTCCTGTTTCTCAGAGGAAGTCTTGGCAATCTCATCCACACTCTTGGCCTTGACCAGTGCATACTTGGGGTTGACAAGCTTCTTGGCCATGGTGCCCGTGGGTACCAAGGGCACCACCGATGGTAGCACAATGGGATCTGGCTCTGGCTCCTTCTCCATGGGTATGTCCTTGAGGCTGACGCCTTGAGACATGAGGTACAGCTCCTGAAACTGCCGGTCAAACATCTCTACCACCTGACCAGACAGCACAGAGATCACATTCCGGTCCGTCCTTGCTGCTGACCATGTGAAGCTACAACATAAAGGCAAGGTAGGAAGTCAGGCACAGAATACACGTGTCTCCATGACGCCCTAGTACCCTGATTTAGTGAGAGTCCCTGGCCCCTGAGACAGGGGACATCTACAGTGTATACTCCAGCTGGGGTCTGTCAGACTGGCCACTGGGCCCTAGCATAACAACCTAAGTGGCACTGGGGTTGGGGCACAGCTGGGGAGCTCAAACCTAAGTCTGGGAGCCTATGTCTAGCTCTTCCCCAGCAAATTCCTGGGACTCGACTGGACTCATGAAGGCAGCATGAGGATGTCCACTGCAGCCTCAAGTAGCAAGAACTACCCAGCACAGTGGCCATCACTGATGTCTTTGCTGTCATCAATCCCAGAGTTACTGTGTCAAATCTGCCCTGCTTCATGATGATGCAGAACTGGCTCTGTCCTTGAAGATAGCTCTCAGAATGACTTCCAAGAGGGCTTGGGCAAATTCACCGTGACCTAGCCCACCCTACCCTTGGGCCAGTGACTGTGTGGGATGGAACAACAGCCTGCTTGGACAAAAGTCTTCCCTGCCTGTCTCTAGAGACTGTGGGTGGACCCAGGCCTGCACACAGCTCAGCAGTTTTGGGAGCAATGAACTGGAATAACCAGCATGTCACATGCAGGGATTAAGGGCAGAAACCAACTGGGATCCGGAGGCAGCTCCTCCCCACGTCCCAGAGGAGAATCACCTGTAGGAGCCACACACAGCCCGATCTCCATCCACAAACATGAACTTCTGGGCCAGGACACCCTTGAACTTGGTGGCTGACCGTGTGAAGAACTCTGTTCCCCCGCTGCTGCGTACCCTGAGATTCTGTTGGGAGACAGGGAGGCAGAATTAGATAACTAGAGGCGCTGCTTTCACAGGTGGAGGCGGCAGAGTGCCCGGAGCCTGGAGACAGTTGTGGGGAGTCAAGACCCGGAGTGAGGCGCAAGGTGTGGAGGGCAGTCTATCTGAACTGCTGGGCCAGGCACGGGCAATGGTGAAGCCGCTGCTGAATGCTGTGGGCCAGCATGTTCTCAGCGTGTCCCTAAGAGCATCCACACAGTAGCATGGGGCAAGATGAGACCTCGGTGGCAAGAACAATCTGGGAAATGCTGTTGTCCAGGGTGCTGTAGGGTCTTGAGTGGGAGGGTTAACTTTTAGAAAGGTCCTATGGACAGCTGGGTGGCGGGTGAGGGAGGGGAGTGGAAGCGGGCAGGGGCCACCCTAAGGACCCTGGGTCTTATACTCTGACACATCCACGGCCTTCTAGAATGACTGACCATGGGCGTCTTCCCCACCCTTGACATTCCATGTCACATCTGCTGGACTCCCTTACAGGCACTCGGAGAAAACTCTCTCTGGAGATGGCACGAGGCCTGGCTCCAGAGATGGTCTCATAAATGGTCATCTTCAGTCCCTATCACATGGCCTGGTTTAGAGCCAGCAGGGGAAGAGCCTGAGAGCCCAAAGGAGTTCACAGAGGCCCAGGGAGGACAGTCCTGACCAAAGAGAAAGTGGAACCAAAACTGCTGGCCTTTCCTTGGTCCTGAATACATAAAGGGCCTTTCTCTCTAGTATAGCATCTCCAGAACCATCCAGGACCTGGGTGCTACAAGAGCCAATGCTGGTACAGGTGGCCAGAGGTGAGGAAAACCTGACTGAAATCTAAGCATAAAGGGACTGCTGAGGCTACGGAGTAGAGCAACACGTAAGGGACCTAGGGCCCATCTGGCCTCCCAGAGCTTTCTGACTGGTCTACTTACATGCCTCCTGTGACGGAAGTCTCACTCCTGTCAGAGCTCTGGATTCAGACAATGGTTGGTGACAAAGTCTTTGTCAGACTCCACCGTGACTCGCCTGTCTGTTGGCTCACCCACTCAGCGGTTCCAGGTTATTAACTGCCCACATGTTCCTTTATTCACCGACCCCTGCTGAGGCCCCCAGTGCCAGACAAAGATGACAGCGACAAGGATGCTACTGTGGAGGTGGCAGTGAGGCAGATGAGTCAAAACAAGCACCTGGAGTGCCCAGAAGCAGAGGAGTGAATGGAGGCAGGGGCTGGGAGGCTCCTGGGAAAGGATGACGTGGGGCAAGGTAGGAGGGCAAGCACACCAGGGGAGGGATGCAGAGGCTGGGCAGTGGAAGAGCAGGCTGTCTGCACAGCTGGACTCGATTCTGGTGAAAGAGGCCCCACCTGCTTCTGCTGTGGGCAGCAGGAGCCGTGTACAGCTAAACCCGAATGGCAATGGGCATACGGAGGCAGAGAACAGGGAGGCTGGGGCATACAAGGGAGGTGGTCTGAGTGAGGGTGCCACCCACGGCAGTCTCCCGTCTAGTGCTTCCTATTCCCAGACTCCCATGGTGGCCCAGAGCACCATCCATAGAAGTCGACAGGGGTGGTCCCTGGGTGGGTCCCTAAATGATGTCCACCCAGCTGTGGGGCGAACAATTGTCGTCTTGTTGGGCCAGACACAGAAGGCAGATAAGCTGTTTGCAGGGCCAAGCTTACTCTGGCCCCGCCTGCCCACAGGCCTGCCCACAGCCAGCTCAGCAGGAAGCTGGCCAGGGCCCAGGACAATTAGTACTCGTGACTTTGTACCTAACACGCTGCACACTCAGGGACCAGAGGTTGGAACAAAGATCTTAGAGGCCTTCCCTGTCACCTGTGCCAACCACAGCCCAGCCCTGTGGCATCCTGTGGTCTCACTGTCCAACACTCTGTGTGCTGGGGCCATGGGCTCCACATAGGCAACCAGCCGGCACACTTCTCTTGCTGGTGTCTCTCTACTCAGAAAGTCATTACCTACATTTTGGGGTAACTCAGCCATGTGAGAGGCAGGCCTGGTTGTGTCACTCACCTGTTGTGTGATTCTAAGCAAGCCTCTGGCCCTCTCTGGGCTACCATTTCCCTGCCCGCATAGTGGAGATTGGCACTGAACCCATCGGCTCATCCACCACTGGGGCTGGGCAGCAGGCAGGGGCTTGCATCAGGCCCCCCGCCCTCTGCCTCCTGTTCCTGGTAGCCTCGCCCCACGGGCCTGGCCCAGATGAGGTAATGTCTCAGGTGTCTGGGCTCGCGTGAGCAGAGGTGGAGGAACCCACAAAGCTGCATTGTCTCAGGTCCTGGGGTGCCCCTAGTTGGGTACGGGCAGGTGGGGTGGAGGGTCCCGAGACTCTTTCAGACCTCCGTAAGGCACAGTGGAGTTGGGTGAAGCAGGGCAGGAGCAGAGATGAGTCAGGTTACTCTGGCCCAAAGTGCTTGTGGAGGACACAGGTTTACTATGTTGGTCTCCATTAAGCTGGCCTGGGCATTCTAGAATTCTAGTCTATGTGACTCCAGACATGGTGCCAGACACTGACTGGGCCTCTCCATGCCTCAGCTCCCTCACCTGCAGCATGCATCTAACTACCAGGGCCACCTGCAGCTTGAGGGCTTAGTGACCTGTAGGGAGTTGTAGAAGGGACTGAGTTCTCACCGGGACACACTGGGGTGCAAACTTGGCAGCAATCTGTGATAGCCTGGACTTTTCAGGGACACCAGAACTGTCAGACCCACTTGGTGGCTAGTCTAGAGGACTCAGCAAGGGAGGCCATGAATCGTCATCTTTCGATAGGATGTAGCAGATCACACTCCAGACCTTGGCAGGGTAAAGGCATCGGTCAGCCATACCTGGACCAGAGGAGGTGCAAGATGAGCTGGGGTGGGAGGCAGAGCTGTAGTTTACCCAGGTACAGACCTCTTATCTTGATCCGTGGACAGACGTGATATTCAACAGGAAGTCCCTTGTGATCTGGGGCTTAGACACATGTGAGCTTACCCAGCTCCAAGCCCTGGTGTTAGTGCTCTTGGTTGGTTCTTCCTCTAGAATGACTGACATGGTGGCTAAGTCACTGTTGGGCTGTGCTAACACTGATGCTTAATAACAGCCCTGCCTCTACCTACTTAGTGCCAACAGTACCTGATTCATGACCAGCCCAGTGAGGTGAGCCCCTTTGCTCAGATGCAAGCACTGGCATATATCCTTACCTGTCGGTGGCCCAGACCCAACCATAGGCGGTAGAACATGAGCTTACTCAAGAAGGGACAGGGGATGGGGTCCAGCCCACCTCCCCCTCTACTTGCCCCAATAATCCCAGCTGGAGCCTGGCAGGACACAGCTTGAGCCTCTCCTGTCCTTCTTTGGCCTTCTGGGCCCAGTCATGTATCCTCGCCATGTGCCTTCCCACGGCTGTCAGATGGCTGGTGTTTCCTCGCTTGTTGGCTGTGCAGTCAGCTCAGGTGGCTGCTGGTTTTTCCAGTTTGCCTGCACAGGTCAAGGAGCTTTCATATTGCTAGGTCTTTCACAGCTCTGGCCTGGCTCCCACTGGCTCATGGGTACCTCTCGGCACTAGGGTCACCCCCATATATAACCTAGTCACTGCCCTTGTCCTGTGACCCTGGGAAGTGATAAGGTCAAAAGGCTGGGTACTATTTTCAAGGCCCATTTCCCATGTGTGATGCAGGGGTTCATTTCCTTACTGCCTACGGGGCCAGCAGACTGTGGTGCCTGGAGCAGCTGGGACCCACACTTTGGAAGAGGCTATGTATGTCAGTCCCCTCCATATGGGGACTGAGAACAGGGTCAGCTGTGGCACTAACAACCACTGGCAAGAGAGGTGGCTCCTACCAGACTACTGTTTTGAGAAAATTAGTGTCGCTTGGCACTCAGAACAGATCTGAGGGGCGTTAGGAGCTTCGTCCCTCACCACACACAGCCAATGGATCCTCCATCTCACTCTGCCCACCACGGTCTCCTGCACTCTGCACAACAGCCTTGCTGGAGGGAAGGCATGAAGATGGGCCCATTTTCCACATGAGCAATGGAGGCCAGAACCAGTAACTACCTGACAGGGCATTTGGGGTCTTCCCAATCTGGTGCCTGATACCCCATGGTCAAAAATGTGACCCCAGCAGGGATACCTATAACTTGGGCCTACTGACTCTGGGGCAGGTTGGAGCAGAGTTGGGACAAGGCAGTGGGTGGCTGAGAGCAGCGTATGGTTTTCCAGTACAGGAAGTGCTACCGAAACAGGCCCATACCTAACCAGCCCACGGCAGGGAAGTTGTCCAGGAAGGCAGACTCTCCACACAGTGACACCTGGCAGGGCTGTGCCCAGAGGAACCTCTGACCACTTACTCAGGGCTATGGTGAGGCTGTTACAGTTGAGATAGGGTTATTGCTTGCCCATGACAATGTCTGCCTCCTAGGATCATGCCCTTTAGACCTGGTCACCTTCCCAGAGAGAAAGCCGAGAGAGTGGGACAGGACAGGCTACTGAATCCAGCAAGCTGCCCTCCTGCCCTGACGGTCCTGGGACAGCTGAAGGCTAATACTGGGATGGAGCAGACACCCATGGACCCTGTCCTGACCCTAGGCTGGCAGCCGCACACTTACGCAGCCTTAGTGTCTCTCAGTTACTCTCCTCTGGGAGCCAAGTCCCACAGTGGTCAGTGAGCAGAGAGTCAGTGTGGGCAGCACCAAAGAATTCTGGGAGACAGGTATGCACTCTCCTTGTCAAGCCAATTCCTTACTGATTTTTAGGCACGAGCCATACCTCCCCCTAGACCTCAGTTTCCCTATCTTTCTTGTGGGAGACTAGTCTGACCAGCTACAAGTGTCTGGGTTCAGATAACCCCATAAAGCCACAGGCAGAGCCTTATAACTATAAGGCCAAGTCCCACTGCTTCCCATGTCCTGAAGTTCAGAAAACACCAGACTGAGGAGCCATCAAGAATTCTCTACTAAGAGCCCTCAGGCACTGTGGAGCCGGGATGCCAAGCAGTCAGCCTGGGTGAGGACACCCCTTGGTACCTACAGGTCCCAACCCATTGTCTGCCTCTATTACCAGAGTGTGGGTCGAGTGGCATACATGCAAAGCACCGCCAGAGTGTGGCAAATGCATGGAGTGGGGACCTTCCTGGAGCTCTGGAGCTGCCACCCGCCCACAGCGCAGCCAAGTCCCAAGTCACCTTTTTCTGAACTTCCACACAATGGCTCTTTCTGGCATGAGCTGTCTGCTACCCCAGAGCCATTTCTAGATGCTAATTACATACCAGGCAGGTGTGAGGCTTGGGGTCAACCTACCTGGAGACCACATGAAGAAGTTCCTAAAATTAGAGACCGGTAGCACAGCAGAGAACTCACACCCACTTAAAAGGCTCTGTAGGGGGCCTTGACAAATGTTGACAAATTACAGGTTCCAAGCCCTGCCACTGTCACCAGCCCTGTGTGATGACCATCTGGAACCTGCATTCCAATCACAGGCCTCCAGCCTGGGGCACCTGGCCTTCATCTCTAGTTTATTGGCAGTGACATCAGGCAGCTGCTTTTACTGCTTCATCTGCAAAATGGGAATGACAGGTCCATGCCACTTGGGTTGTCAACGGGCTTAAATAAGCTAAACTATGGAAAGTGCCAGGACACTCACGCTATGAGAGCACCAGCTGCTGCTGCAGACCTGTCTATACTCGTGGCTCCATGCTGTACATAGGTGCTGCAACAGTCGAGCAAGCCACGAAATGCTAGGGGTCTCCGTGGGAGAGCCTGGCAACACTGATTTATCTACCCGTCAGAACAATGAACTCCTAGAGCTAGCGTGGTAGGCAACAAGATCTCAGACAGCAAAGCGAAGCTGAGAATCCAGGCATTGGCTTTCTCTCTCCCAACTCTGTTCCACTGTGCGTCTTTGCCCCAAAGATCTATTCTACTCTGGTTAGGCATCTCAAGTCCATGCCAGCCCTGACCCAGCACAGAGGTGTCTGAGCCAGATCCTAATGCCAGACAGTGGAACTGATGAGATCAATTTAGGGTTAGCACAGTGAAAGATTTCTTGGGGGGTTAGCGCTCTCAAGGTGAGGTATGAGCTGCCTGTGGAGGCCGTGAGCACACACCTGTCACCAGAGGTATGTAGGCAGACCAGACGGGAGACCTACGTGGAATGGGTAGCACAGGACCTGGCAGGCGCTCTGGCAGCTGGGTGAAGGCAGTAGAGCTGTGTTTATCTTATCTGACTGTTGGAGGTAGTGAATATCTTATCCCTCAGGGCATTCAAGTTGTGTGACCACCTGGCAGAAAGGCGCAGGGCGACTAAACTCTGGTATAAGGCACTGTCTTGTTGGCTGACTGAATGACTTCTGCCCTCGGTTGCACAACCAAGGCAAGACAGCTCACCTTGAGGTGTCCCAGGTGCATGCGGGCCCGCTCACACATGTGCAAGAAGTACTTGACGTTACTCTCATCCACAATGATGTACACAGCCACCTTCCTCTTGAAGCCAGCATCCAGCAGGTCCTTGAAGATATCCACATCAGTGAACATGTCCATGACCACAGCTATCACCTGAGCATGGGAAGAGAGTGTGGTTTACCCGCAGAGCAATGGGAACAACCGCCCTGCTGCTCCCAAGACACACGCCTGTGAAAACCCTGGCTCCAGTACTCCTCAAGGTGGATGGTGCAGGGAGGAGTGCAGACATGTCGGCAGGGTGCAGGAGGGTTGATGACCTAAGAGCAGGGGCAAGGTCTATGTTACAGTTCCACGTGTTCAGACTGGTCCTCCGGGCCTCCTTCATCAACAAGGTTGGGAGTCACTGATTGGTGCTGCCACCAAGCAAGGTCCAGGGAGGCCCTGAGCGTAGCCAGGGTCTCAGCTCAAGAACCTGTATTGGTGCCCTCCTGGGTAAGATTCACAATCAGCTACACATGCCCCTTTCCAATTCCTGGAGACAAACCAGATGTGGCCACAATGGGAAAGAGGTCAGCAGGTGGCATGGCCACTAATTTGAAACCCAATCCCGGGTTGCTGTGAACTTCAGCGGGATGCCTACCTGGATCACTGGATCAGATAGCACCCACATCAGCATGTGCTCTTCTTTTTTTTTAAAAAAAAATATTTATTTATTTATTTATTTATTTATTTATTTATTTATTTATTATATTATGCGTACAGCATTCCTTCCATGTGTGCCCACAAGCCAGAAGGGGGCACCAGGTCTCATTATAGATGGCTGTGAACCACCATGTGGTTGCTGGGAATTGAACTCAGGACCTCTGGAAGAGCAGTCAGTGCTCTTAACCACTGAGCCATCTCTCCAGCCCCAGCATGTGCTCTTCTTGTCACGTGCCAGCACCTACGTCCACTACAAGTGATCTCCACGCTCCTGAACTTGACTAAGGGTGGAACTCCAGAGGTCAAAGCATATCTACACCTGGCCGGCCCAGGCAACCACCTGCCTCAGTTTCCCACGAACCATAGGGCTGGAGCAGAACTCACAGTGCGGACCTGGTCCCCAGTAGAGCACGCTAATAGTTAGACCAGGGATGTTCCCAGCTCAGCTGCCAGCTCCCTGTGCTGCCCCTTCCCTTCTGGCTGACACACCTGGAGAACTGGGACAGAGGGGCTGGAAGCCACACAGAACTATTGGGGGCTAAGCTCATGAGCACAGCCAGCATCTTCCTTCAGTGAGATCAGTACACGCAGGGTGACAAAAGGCCACCTGGAACCTGCTGGGGACACGTCTGCACGCCCACAGTGAGCTCGCTAGGCTAGCCGCTGCAGGCCCATCTGGGCTCCTCCCAAGTCTCTGGCCCTGCTGATGCCTGCTGCTCATCTGGCACAAAAGTCCAAACTCCTCAGCAGGAGGAAGTTCTAGGCCTGCCCTGCAGTGACCTTGCAGAGTGGCCCTAAGTCAAACCCTTAAACAACTCCGGGCTCTTGTTTTCTCATCAGCAAAATAGGCTGCATTCATGAGAAGCAAGCACACTTGGGGCGATGCCTGTCAAAGACCCCAACCCAAGGGGGTCCTCAGGGATGCCCACATGCTGCCTTCTCCCCAGGCAGCCTTGCCTGCGATAGCCCCACTCCAACCTCTCAGGAACAGCAAGGTGAGATACCAGCACATAGCTGGGCAAACTGAGGCCGGTGAAGTCACGAGCCAAGCTGAAGCAGAGTAAATGCTACCCACTCCCAGATGTGCAGGGCTGTTGTCTGACCCTGTGGTCTCCAAGGCCTGAGAGTGCTTATCTGCTCAGAATGAAGGGGAAAAGGAGGCCAAGCCCTAGGGCGATCCCTGGATCTCCAGAGGAGAGCTACTCACCATGTCTTAGGGGCTGTCTAGTGGTAGAGCGGGCACAGGGCTACCCTGGCAGGGTAAGCTAGAGGACAATGTCAGCACTAGATGAGGAAGCACTTTCCTTTGCCGAGTGGGAGAAGTGAGATGAGACAGAGGACCTGAGAGCTTCTGCCCACCATGTGCTTATGTGCTTGCCAAAAGTCAGAGGCTGCTAGAAGAATCGACTCTATATGGCAGTATATATATATATATGGGGGGGGGGGAGGCTGCTGCTGCAGGGACCTCCTTGCCTAAGATCCCAAAGGCTGTAAGCCACTCTACCCATGATGCCCCCTTGGTTAGAGCACTCCTGAGAAGGCAAACAGCTTCATGTACTGCCCTGGAAAGAGGCCTGACCTGGCTGGCACACCGTGCCCTGGAGGTTCTCCAGCCCACTGCACCCCAGATCTGTCACGGCTGGTTTCAAGCTGTGGGCACCACAGCAGATTGAGATGTGCCCCAGCAGGACAGGGGACCTGATCCAGGAATCACAGGTTGCCAAGATGGACTTGTTGGGACCTATGCCCCAAGGTGGATTTCTGACAGGGTCCCATGGCTGGCTGGTCCTCTTTAGGTGTTGGATTCTATGCCTAGGATGGTGAAAGGAAGACTAATTAACTATCAGCTAATGCTGGAAGGGAGGACTGCCTGGTGCTCCTGGGATCTGAGGTGATGCTGGGGGAGGGGAGGACTGCCTGGTGCTCCTGGGATCTGAGGTGATGCTAGAGGGGAGGACTGCCTGGTGCTCCTGGGATCCGAAGTGATGTTGGAAGGGAGGACTGCCTGGTGCTCCTGGGATCCGGACTGTCTGGTGCTCCTGGGATCTGAGGTGATGCTGGAGGGGAGGACTGTCTGGTGTTCCTGGGATCTGAAGTGATGGAAGGGAGGACTGCCTGGTGCTCCTGGGATCTGAACTGATGCTGGAAGGGAGGACTGCCTGGTGCTTCTGGGATCTGAACTGATGCTGGAAGGGAGGACTGCCTGGTGCTCCTGGGATCTGAAGTGATGCTGGAAGGGAGGACTGCCTGGTGCTCCTGAGATCTGAGGTGATGCTGGGGGAGGGGAAGACTGCCTGGTGCTCCTGGGATCTGAGGTGATGCTGAGGGGGGACTTCCTGGTATTCCTGGGATCTGAGGTGATGCTGGGGAGGGGGACTGCCTGGTGTTCCTGGGATCTGAGGTGATGCTGGAAGGGAGGACTGCCTGGTGCTCCTGAGATCTGAGGTGATGCTGGGGGAGGGGAGGACTGCCTGGTATTCCTGGGATCTGAGGTGATGCTGGGGGGAGGGACTTCCTGGTATTCCTGGGATCTGAGGTGATGCTGGGGAGGGGGACTGCCTGGTGTTCCTGGGATCTGAGGTGATGCTGGGGGAGGACCATCTGGTGCTCCTGGGATCTGAGGTGATGCTGGGGGGAGGACTGCCTGGTGTTCCTGGGATCTGAGGTGATGTTGGAGGGGAGGACTGTCTGCTGCTCCTGGGATCTGAGGTGATGTTGGAGGGGAGGACTGTCTGGTGCTCCTGGGATCTGAGGTGATGCTGGAGGGGAGGACTATCTGGTGTTCCTGGGATCTGAGGTGATGTTGGAGGGGAGGACTATCTGGTGTTCCTGGGATCTGAGGTGATGTTGGAGGGGAGGACTGTCTGGTGTTCCTGGGATCTGAGGTGATGCCGGAGGGGAGGGCTGCCTGGTGCTCCTGAGATCTGAGGTGATGCTGGAAACAGGTGCTCACAGTGCTGTTATGTGAGGTAACACTAGGAGAAGGCTTCTTGTCACCGCCCAGAAATCTCACATCTTGGTCTGTCCATGGTCAGGCCACAAAGGTTCCCTGAGAAATCTTGGGACATGTTAGGATATACTGGCTTTGTAGATGGCAACATGGAGGCAGTCAGTGACAGAAGCTGAAACAAGTATGCCCTGCCTTGCACCCCTCCTCCCAGCCTGGGATGTCTGGGGTTCGCAGTTCCTGACACCAGCACCATTACCTCTAGGGTCCTTACAAATGCAGCAACCAGCAGTTTTCCCTCCCATTCACAGGAGAGGACACGGAAGCACTGTGCCTCAAGACCACCTAGTTACCTGTTTGGATGCGTAGCTCATCTGTGACACTGTGAGCTTATCAAGGGTGTCCTGTTCTGACTGGGCAGTTCTCAGGGAGTTTCCATCTATCAGAGAGACAGGCAGTGTGGTCCCAGAGCTTCTGCAGCATCCGAGGCCTGGTACTAGCCATCTCATGTCTTAGGTCCCCCAGTTCCCACATCTATGAAATGGGATGGTGGACCAGCTATCAAAGCCTGTCCTTTCCTTGCTGGCACCTGCCCACAGCCCAGCGGGGTCTGCATGGGCTGGCTGGAGCATCCTGCCAAGTCAACAGGGTCTGTGAAAGGACATTTTGGTAGCTGCTCTTCAAAGAATCTCATAGGCTCCAGCCTCGCCAGGTGCTGACACCAGCCCAGAGCTCCCAATACCCACAGCCGCTTCTTCCAGGCCCCTTGTGTCTCTAAGTCTCACCCAGTAGAGCAGTGTCCTCATGAGACAGTGGATGGACAGGTTTCCCCACAAGTGCCAGAGAGGAAGGGCAGGTGGGGCAACTGGCTGGTCTGAACATAATTGAAAACTACCGGGGTACTGGCCCAGCTTCTGACACACCTCTCCTGAGAATCCTGGTTCCTCTCCCCCAAAACATTCAGCCTTGAGCATTGATACATGCTGTCTCCAAGGCCATTTGCTGATTTTGCCCACATCTGGAGAGCTGTTCAGGGCCCCTCAAGCAGTCAGCTGGCAGTGGGATAGCTCACTCATGGAAGGAAACATCAAGTCTGGGAGGAGCCCCTAAGGGGCAGCTACAGTAATAGATGATCCTCATACAGGACCATGGGAAGCTCCTGTCTCCCAAGCTAGGGCAGAGGTTATCCTGATACATGGGGCCTGTGGACAGGCCACAAAAGGATGCTGCCTAGGTAGTGAGCAAGGAAGTCTTGAACCAAGTACGGACAAACCTCTGCCAAAGAGCCACATGTAAACAGCCTAGCTCCCTGTTCCAGTGCTCGTCAGTATAGCAGGCAAGCAGCACGGATGGCAGCATCTGTATTCCAGAAGTGGTAAAGCTGTCAGGGCTTGGTGTGCTCAGTGGGCCGATGGGCCTGCTTCTATCCTAAAGTCTATTCTGCACCGTTCCTATCAAGGTTTAGGTATGCTGAGGACTGGGTTCCACCCACAGCCTACACCCCACCCCCCAAAAAGTGTCTGATTCTAAGAAACTTCACTGCGTTCTACAGCAAAGCTCTAAAGTACTTTTTAAAAATACACACCAGAGCCTACAACAGAAAATCCACTGTTTCTGATATTCAATAGAGAATTACAATACAGACAAAGAAATGGGAAAACAAGACTCACTGAAGGGGCGGGGTGAGGCAGAGTGACCTTTAATTCCAGCACTCAGGAGGCTGAGGCAGGCAGATCTCTGTAAAGATTGAGAACAGCCTCATCTACAGAGTGAGTTCCAAGACAACCAGAACTATGGAGAGACCCTGCCAAAATAAATAAAGGTACAGAAGAATAAAAAAAAAAAAAAAACCTAACACAAAATGAAAATGTATACTGGGTGGCATGAATAGTAGGTCAGATATCATGGAAGACACAGCAGCACCAAGTACCCCGATGTCACACAGAGAAAGACTGAAGAAACAGCATGCTGTCAGCACCCCTGGCTAGCTTCAAGGACTTTGACAGACAGCTGGAGCCTCAGCTCACTGCAGGGGTGGAGTGGGAGTGGGAGAGCGATGAGAAACACACGTGACCAAATAACTACTCAACTGTACTTCTTCACTTGATAAAAATGGAAGTGCACAGACTCAGTGACGCACACAGAAGAGACGGGAGGAAAACTGCTAAAGCACAGAAAACCAATCACTCAAAACCAGCAAGATGGGAGCTAAAGAAAAGCCAGAAGGAAAACAGATCATTGCATATGGAGGAACTGAGCCAAGCCGACATCCTACCAGTCAGCAAGAAGAGGCAGCGCACGAAGTCTTTTGAGCGCCAAATGAAAACAAACCGTCCAACTAGAAGTAGATGATGAGGGAAAATAACTTTCAAAACCGAAGCTAACATAAGGACGGACGCACAAAGCCTCAAGATTTCGTTCCTGGCAGGCCGTGCACTGCAGCAATCACCCCCCTGTGTAGATAAGAAACTGAGGCTGGGGACTGCAGCCAACTCCATGGTGGGAGCCCAGACGTTCCCTCTCTCCATCAATGAAGAGGATGGAGACGGAAGAACGGTTTTCCTGCCCTATCTTGTGTTCTAGTAGTGCAGCGGAACTCTTCTTGGAGTGGAGAGGTCTGAGCCAAGCCACAGGACGAATAAATAGCAGGTCACCAGCATTCACATGTAGGGAACCAGAGAGTGTTGCACTTCCCAGAGACGCAGTGACAGCCCAGGGTCGCATTCTCCCACTGTCAGAATCATGTATCTTTCCTAGCTCTGACTCCATGCCACCATCTCCCAGAGCCCACCTTATCCTGAAATACACCTGCCTCAACCTGTCCAGTCCTGCCCTGCCCTGCCTTGCCTTCCTGGGTCCTTTCCCACTTCAAGACTCAGTTTCTCTACCTGCTACAGTGCTATGAAGATAGGATGGACCTCCAAGTACCCCCCTCTCCAGACCGGAAGCCAGCTGCTGCTTGGGAACATGCCACCTATTAGAAGGAAGACTCATTAAAACCAATTAGAGGAGGGCTGCGGCCAGCAAGTCACAGACAAGAAGCCATGCTGGTCACTCCACAAGCTCTGTTCAGGGGCTCCCTGCACCCCAGGAAGACCAGGCTTCTCTCCATCCCTGGGGCTCAGTGAGGCTGGAAATAGGGCTGTAGAGCCATGGAGGTGACATTGACAAGACTGCCCTGAGTGGCTCTTGGTGAATATGAAGATAGAGGGAGTGAAGGAAGAGACCTGGCTGCACTGGGCACAGCACGGCACCACCTCCCATGGGACCACAACACGCTGAGGGACAACTCATGCTCTCCTGTGGTCATTTAAACCTCACCTAGACTTTGACAAGCAAGTGTCAGTCTTACTGAGATTGACCCAGGGCAAAAGTGAAGAACTCTCAGGAGTTGCCAGAGACAAGACAGAACTGGGCTTGGACCTGAGCCTGCCTGACACTGAAGCCACTGATGGTCCTCCCCACCATCCCACATGGCATGTACCCTGGAAGGTACCAGCCTATTTGGGGTCTGTCCAGTGGGGTCAGCTGTGAACCCTAGTAGTGGTCAAGTGGCAGGCAATCTAGGGCCTCTCTCAGTTCATGGGGTGACCTTCAGTTTCACCATGGAACCCAGTCCAGGCCCAGCCATACCAAAGACCCAAAGCTCCATTCCACTCTGTGCTTTGGTCTCATCTGTGATGTAAGCAGGCGGCAGGGTCCCATTGGAATAGCAGAAGGGCTCCTTCCGGGCAGAGCACATCTCAACTCTCCATTAAGATGCAGGTACCTGCCGTGGGGTGGGGAGCCTTGGAGAAGTCTGGAGCCAACACCTGGGATTATGCTATCTGATGGCTCCCACCCCAAAAGGTGCGGCCTGGCCCAAGGCGGGAGCTGCCACAGCAGGCAGAAGGCAGCTCCTGGCCCATAGAAGCCTCTGTGTTGGGGGCTATTTTGGTGCAGTCATGTGCCACCGAATAAATAGGACACATCCTGAGGCATACACTGTCAGATGCTGTCTGCAGACGTAGGTATGCTCACAAACTTGGACAGAAGGGCAACACTAGATGGCATTCGTGCCCTTACAATACTGTGGAAGGCACGCAGGCCAACGCTGACTGAACCTTTACGATGTGGTGTGCAGCTAGCCTGTGGTGCTGAGGGATATGGTCTCCAGGGGGGCTGGGCATAGCTGTGGCTCCGCATTTCAGCCTTCCTCTACCTCTGGCAGCCCAGTGTCTAGGGCTCAGGAGCCTGTGAACATGCTTTCACTGCCCCGAGCCAAGCAGCTCGGGAACAGGGCCTACAGCCCAGATCCTCCAGTCCACAGTTCTGAGCCACCAAACCTTGGGTTCCTTCTGGGGACAATGGAGACAACACCTACTTTATGGAGCTGCGGCAAGGACTACACAGAGCAGGTAAAGTGCCTGTCAGCACTTGGCATATAGTTGGTATTTAATAAATGCCTCATTAAGCTGCCTTTATTCTCCTGGAGCCAAAATGCAGGCCAGGACTCCAGAGTGTGAAGGCAGGGACCTGACAGGAAGATGTGAGGTCAATCGGGCATCATGGAACTTGGTTCCACTTTTTTCCTGCTGTGTGGCCCTGGGCAGGAACACAACTTCTCTGGACCTCCACACTTAAGCCCTGGCTGGAAGACATAAATCTGGGCCTAGCTGAGGGCCAGCTCCTACACCTCAGCTTCCTTCTGTGTCCTCCACAGTAACTTGGAAAAGCTCTAACTCACGATGTCCCTGGACTGGTAAGGGGATCTAGGAGTCAGTCCTTGTTGGGGTGGGCGCTGGGATCTACTGGAAAATCCTGAGGCCCAACCCCCCCCCCCAGGCCTCACCCTCTGGAGGCCACACTTGTTCTCATCCCTCCCAGGCGTGATGCTACAGGCCTCTGGTATGCGGTTGGAGCCCAGGGGAGGTTCCTCCCAGCCTAAGGGTGGAAGAGGGGTGAGGGAAGGTAGGCAGGGGCTGCCTCAGAGGGGAGCTCACTGCCAATGGACAGCAGAGCATATAAGCTCACAGACACACAGCCAAAAGAGCATGATGTGGGGGACCCCACTGTTCTCTGTTCCCTGTTCCAGATGAGTTTAGGTCCTGCAGGTGACGGCAGGACTAAGGGGACCCTCCAGTCTTCAATGCCTGTACCCACTTCACAGACAGAGTGATCGGGGGTGAGGGAGGAGCCGGGGCTGGTCCAGTCTCATAGGGAGGCAGCACCAGGGTCTGCTCCCACACTCCAGGCCCTTCCTAGATCAAACCATTTCGGTCTTCAGGGAAGGGAGGATGCAGCAGAGTAATCCTGACAGGAACATGGCCACTCAGGTGGCTGAGGTGGCGTGAGCTGAGTGTGTGCTGTGTCATTTCCTTGCCCCAGGGTCTGTCAGTTGTGCTGACTACTGGCAGGGTGACTCAATGCCAGCAGCCATGCTGCAGAAGTCCCCATGGAAAAGGGCTAGTCAGCATCCCAACCTCCATCCCAACCCTAGGAGGCTGGGGTTTCCCTAGCACTGGCATAGGGTGAAAAGGGGAGGTGGGCAAGAGGTGACTCATGGCAACAGATAAGATAGAAGCATTCCTAGAGGGAGGAGCAAGGAGAGGGCGGGCAAAGCGCTCCGTCAGCACTCACTGGCGTCTGGGCCTGCCCCAGGAGGCTGGGAAGCAGCAGTTAGGAGGTAAAGACTCAGGCCACCTAGGTCAGCTGCCTCTCTCAGGTCCTGCTGGCCACTGTTCTACCAGGCCAGGCTAGGTTCTGGAGTACAACAGGACTAAGTGACCTTGGACAGAGACGCCCAACCAGTCTGGCCTCAGTTTCTACCGTGTGAAAAAAGAGGCAGATAGCACAGCACTACCTGAGATTATAAAGTGCTCACACTCCGCTGAAGCTATTATTACAGCCTCCCCACGTATTGTGTGGGCCACAGAGCAGAGGTGGAGGAACAGGGACGCACACGGGCCCACAAGGGAGAGGCCTGGCTCAAAACTGCACAGCAGGGCTGTGAACAAATCCTTGATCTCTGTAAGATGAGCAAGGCCGCTGTCAATTCTCAGGACCCTCAGGGACTCCTGCTATGGGGAACAGGCTCCAAGTGTAGGGAATTGAGGGCAATGCCTCTCCTTGATAGGCAGTAGGAGGTCACCCACTACAGTGCCACAGAAATGGGGCTCACTAGGATCAATGTCTTCCTGGCTCTCACCCTCGACAGGTGTCAATAACCTTGGAGAAGTGGGACAGGATGAATATGAAGCTATAGGTTTGTAGGGATAGAGACATCTCTGTTGTGGTCACAAGGATGTGGACAGAAAACCCTAAGGGTACAATTTGGCCCCAGGCACCCCTATCTGCCCCTATCACTGGCTGGCTCTATGTCATTCTGTCTGTAAGATTAGAGCCTGTGGCTGTTCCCAGGCCAAGCTGGAAAGGGCAGCTGCCTCCTACCTGCCGTGAGAGCGCTGGCACAGTAGGTCGGGCTCCATTCAGGGTCTTTATTCCTCCTCTCAAGGGACTGGAGTCACAAGTGGGAGTCACCCCAGGCCCTTTTAGGGGCAACAGATTCCCAACTATTGCCAGGTGTCCAGAGGATTATCCAGTCCTTCCTCATTCCCGCCACCCAATACTCCACCATCACAATGGCCAGAGAGGCGGTTTGTGCCTACAGAGTAGAAACCCTCAGCTAGTGGTGCTATGGACAGAGAGCCTCCAGCTGCTGGAAAACAGCCAGACCACCGGCTACTGACCCACTTCTGGTCTCTCTGCCCAGGAGCTCCCCAGGCCCTGTCAGCCAGGACAGTCTCCAGAGTGAGCATCTGGCCTTGTACGCTGACTGCTCCATTCTGGACCAGAACAGTGAAGCGGGTCTGACCCAGCCAGGAACCCTCTCACTGCTACCAGACTTGCTCCAGACAGAACACAGTTTGCAATGCCTTAACCTGTCCAATCAGGCACGCCTCCACTCACAGTCCCCGCCACCCAGTTATGGTTTGGCTGTGTGGTCAAGCCGTGTACACTGTTTCTCAAGATGTGTGTCAGTGTGTCAGTGTGGCGCAGCCACCCATAGCCAGGGCACTGTACAGCCCAGTGGTGTCAGGCAATCCAGATGAGGCCTGAGAAGTCTCCCGATGACACGCCACAACCCAAGCAGACACTGTCACCTCTCCCACAGGTGAGAACTCGTGGAACCCCATTCATTCAGACACCCTGGACTGGACAGCAGCTGCTCCTGCCCCTCGTAAAAGGGCTCAGTGAAGCCGAGCAGCTGGCGGCCAGACACTCAGCACAGCTAGGAGGAAGCAGGCAGATTTTCTCGGGACCCCAGACCAGTCTCTCCCGTAGACCCCTTCTAGCAAGCTCATGTGTGTGTGTGAACTTCTATCTTCTAACAGATCTGAGGCGAGGCAAGGGAGAGTGGGTGAGAGAGAAAGCCCAGAGTCCTCCCACCCCACTCCTGCAATGCATTCGAGGGGTTCAGAAACCCTTCAGCCGGACACAGACGCCCTTTGAGCCCAGTGCCACCTGCTAGAGATGGGCATTCGGCTGCCGCCCGCAGGAAGTGGCAACCAAGAGGTCAGTCAGCGGTCCCCCGAGCCGTCGGGGTTCCCATGCATGCTGGGTGAACCGGGTCCCGCCTTGGCGCCTCACCTTCTGCGCCTGGCTGATCATCTTGCGCACCACTTCCTTGATGTGCGGCTGTCCGTCGATGGGTGGCTGCATGTAGACGCTGGCCCGGGTGACACCCCTGTAGGCGATGGTGTCAGGCCAGCCCAGGTCCAGCTGCGGGATGGAGCGGTCCGACTTCTGGGGCCAGTACTCCAGCGAGGGCTGCGGCTCGGCCGTGGCTGGGGGTCCTCCCGCCGCGCTGGCATCCTCGCTGGCATCCGCGCCGCCGTTGTCCTGGGGCTCGGGGCGGCGGCCCGAGCCCCGCGGGTCCTCGGAGCCCGGGTCGTACACCTCGATGGCCTCCACGATGCGCGCGAGCTCCAGCTCCGACAGAAAGTCGCGGATGTTCTCGCGCTTCAGCACCTCGTAGAAGGCATCGCGACCGCGGGCCACCAGGGCCTCCAGGGCCAGACGCTGCTCCTCGCTGTAGAAGAACTCGGGCTTCGACTCGCTGGAGCGCCAGTTCACGTGGTTGTCGTCCAGACACTGCACCTGGGAGAAGGCCATGACGGCCCTCGCTGTGGGAACGCCGCCCGACGGGCACCGCGCTCTCAAGCTTCACGGCCGCAGCGCCTCTGCGAACCGCACCTGGGGGAACCAGCAGAAGACCGGGGACCGGGTCAGAGGGCGGGTGTGGGCGGGGGAGAGCGGCATGGGCGGGGCGAGGTCGTGGGGGCGGGGCTGGTGGGCGGGGCGTGGGAAGGGAGCCGACTGTCCAGGGCCGAGGTTCGCCTCTTGGGATCCGCCTGAGGTTCGCGGAGCCCTGGGAATAAGCTGGGGCTGCCGAGGAACCCCGCCCCAGTCTGGAGTAAGAGCAGGGGCGCCAAGTCCGATCTGGGCTTCGGGAAGGGAGGCTCGCAAACCCGGAGGCCTGCCCGAAGGAGGGAATCGCTTACCGGGCAGGTGCGCCGTGCAGAGCTGGCGACCCCAGGAACCACAGGCGCTGGTAGTGGCAGCGGGCTGGACGGCCGGTGACTAAGGGCGGTCCCTCCCAGGCCCTCCGCCCTCACCTGGGGTCACGTGCGGCCCTGAGGGCGGGGCCGGAAGCTGATTCATCTCCCACAGACAGAGCAAGGCTGGACAGTTTGCTGCCTCCGGCCGCACAGAAACCTTCCTCCTCCCCCAGTTTTGCTGGCGATCCTGATTCAGCCCTGGCCCAGTTTTGTCTTCTCGCAGGTGGGATGCTCAGCTGTCCAATTGAGGAGAGAGAGTTGGTTCATGGACTGAAACCCCTCTCCCTCCAACTGCTTCCACACTTCTGATGTCCGCAGAGCTGACATACTCACCTGTCATGACCTGGAGCACAGCATGTGCCTAAACCCTGCGGCAGGGAAGGGTGAACAGGACCAGGCTGTGCTCAGACCCAGCTCTTGGCTAAGTGTCCCCCAGCAATGGAGAGCGTTGGGTTCACATCTGAGGGCAGGGTGTCAGGTGCAAATTGGCAAAACTCAATAAACCCTGCAGACAAAAGGCTCCTTCCCTGGAGCTTTTAGCTGCAGGGCACCAGGTCAATCCTGCCTTGTCTTCCCAACCATCCACCAGCTCTTGGCCAGGATGGAGCTGGTTTGAATCCCAATGGACCCTGGACTTGTCTGACTGAGATGTCTCATAGCATCCTTGTACCCCTCCAGACACATCGCCACTGCCCGTTAGCCTGGAAGCCCTCCTTGCCCTGCATCTGCTGCCCCTCAAGTCTAGTTAGTACACAGGGTCTCATCGTTGATCCCCAGACCCAAGCCCTCCACCCCAACCTTTGGGCCCTCATCCATATCAGGACTTATACCTGTGAACACTGGGTTTTGTTGGTTTGGTTTGGTTTGGTTTGGTTGTTTTTCGAGACAGGGTTTCTCTGTGAAGCTTTGGAGCCTGTCCTGGAACTAGCTCTTGTAGACCAGGCTGGCCTCGAACTCACAGAGATCCACCTGTCTCTGCCTCCCAAGTGCTGGGATTAAAGGCGTGCGCCACCACCGCCAGCAGAACATTGTGTTTCCACACCTGCTCCTTTCCATACCTTTCCCCTCTAGCCTACCTGAATCACCCCTCCCCTTCCATTCCCAAGGAGCCGAGAGAGGCAGGGGTGTGCGTCTTGGACTCCCAGCAAAACTGTACTGGTTCTCAGTTTGTCCTCCCGTTCTTACCACTGTAGAGTTCCTGGTTTCGTTGAGGAACCTGGCCTCCAGGCTGGAAGGCTCTTTATCTGCCTCACTCACAGTCAAGTCACAAGAAGTTGTAAAGAGTGAACAGGGAAGTTGTGGGTACCTTTCACCACTTCCCACAGTGGTGTATTATGACATAACTGTCTCAGCCAGAAGAGTCTCTGGTGCATCCACAAAACTGCATCAGATCTCATTAGTACTGTGTGTGCATATGAGTGTGTGTGTGTGTGTTGGGAGGGTATACAGTGTTGTCATATGTATAGATTTGTGTAACAGTCGTTACCATCAAGATGTACAAGGCAGTGCACATTGACAGCCCCAGGACTTGGG
The DNA here is from genome assembly GCF_950005125.1 of Chionomys nivalis. Lineage (NCBI taxonomy): Eukaryota > Metazoa > Chordata > Mammalia > Rodentia > Cricetidae > Chionomys > Chionomys nivalis. Next base: position 43,450,703 of record NC_080092.1, on the reverse strand, counting down.
ATGCTGGGGCAGGAGGATTGCAGGCTTGTGCCAGCCTGGAATAGCAGAACTGTACCAATGCAGAGACCTCACTCATTAGAATTAGGCATCCAGGTTCCCACCCTAACCCTGGCTGCCATGCTCTCTCTCCTGGTCCTGTGAAGATGACAGTGTCATTAGCAAACTTCCAGGGTGCAGCCTAGAGCTCTGGGCCATCTTCTCGCCCCACCAACAAGGCGAACACACGCTCATCCATTTGCGTAATTGTATAGTATTTTGGTGTGGTTATTACTTATTATTTATTTATTTATTTATAATTTATTCATTTTGCAGTGGCAGGGATGGAGCCTAGCCTTTCATGCAAGCACTCTACAGCTCAATAGGCTTTTTTTCTTCTTCTGAGACAGGGTTTCTCTGCAGCCCTAGCTGTCCTGGAACTAGCTCTGTAGAACAGGCTGCCTTGAACTCACAGAGATCCACCTGCCTCTGCCTCCCAAATGCTGAGATTAAAGGTGTGTGCCACCACTGCTTGGCCTCAGTGGTCCTACTATGCTATAAACTGTACTCGTGATGACTTTTGTTGATGTCTCAATTAGGGTTCCTACTGCTCTGATGAAACACCATGACCAACAGCAACATGGGGAGGAAAGGGTTTATTTTCCTTATACTTCCAGGAAGCAGTCCATGCTCCAGGAAAGTCAGGGCAGGAACTCAAGGCAAGAATCTGGAACTGAGCCGGGCGGTGGTGGCGCACGCCTTTAATCCCAGCACTCGGGAGGCAGAGGCAGGCGGATCTCTGTGAGTTCGAGGCCAGCCTGGTCTACAAAGGGAGTTCCAGGACAGGCTCCAAAGCTACGGAGAAACCCTGTCTCGAAAAATCCAAAAAAAAAAAAAAAAAAAAAAAAGAATCTGGAACTGAAGCAGAGGCCGTGGGAAAGTGCTGTGTACTGTCTTGCTCTCCAGGGCTTTCTCAGTCCTGCTCTCTTTCAGAACCCAAGCCCACCAGCCCAGGATGGTACCACCCACACTGACTGAGCCCGCCCTCATCAATCACTATTTAAGAAAATGCCATGCAGGCTTACCTACAGCCTGACCTCCTCACATGGTTCTGACTTAAGTCAAGTTGGCATAAAACTAGCCAGGGCAGCCATTGAACGTCTCAGGTGTTCGTTTGCCGTGTGTATGTTCTCAGTGGGGTTCTGCTCATAGCTTTTCCTATTTCTTGATAGATTCCTCTCTGTTGCTGAGTGTCTAGCACTCTTTATGTACTGTAGATACAGTCTTTGGCATGTGGAGGGTGTGTGGTCTCTTCCAGTCTGCAGTGTGTCTCTCTGTCCTCTTCACAGGTATCACACCGAGCAGAAGTTGTGCGTTTTGATAGTGTCACTTCATCGGTTTTGCCCGTCACGGATCATGCTTTTGGTGTAATATCACTTTTGACCTACTCCCCAAAGCTCAATCACTGGTTAATAGTCCGCATTAAAATCCATGATCCATTTTGAGCTAAGTTTACATAAGGTTTGATGGTTGAGTTGAGGTTAAGTTTTTGTCCTGTACAAGAGGAAACAACCTTAGAGACATTAAAGGATCACTCTGCATCATACAGCAAAGGTCTGGGGAAAACGGTTTCCAACTGGGGCCGACATGCCTGTTTCCAGCACTTACTAGCCAAACAGCCTCTGAGCTGTCTCCCAGAGATGGGCGAATGTGCCCACTGGAATGTCGTGAGGATCTTAACTGCCCTTGAGGCAGTGTGCCTGGCAGCTCCCTTAGGAGAGGGCCATTCAGTTGGTCAACAAACTTGGCCAGTATTTGCCATATGTTGGCTGTGCTAGGCATGACTGAAACCCAGGAGTCTCCCAGGGACCCCACAACCTTGGTGGGGAGCAGGGCTGACAGAAGTTGGAAGGTTATTGGTGCTGAGGAGGATATTGCTACCAGACCTGGGGAAGCCAAACATCCGTGAGATCAGAAGAATGAATTTAAATTCCTTGGGTTTATGAGGAGGGAGGGGCGTTCCAAGGAAAGGGAACAGCAGATACAGAGGCTCAAAGATGCCCACAAAAGCCTGGGTGCCGCCTGCGGGGGAGGGGCGGGGACAGAGGTGTGGGGAATGAAGGTGCCCAAAGGGTCAAGGTTTGGCACAGTGTGAGCCTTGTGAACCTCTGTGGAATATGGGGATGGTGAGCAGGACAGGCCACGGGCAGACTAGTAGATAGAAGAGGCAGTGAGGAGGTGACATCCTGTCACTAGGAACCAGGCTGGACTTGGCACTGACCATGGGGAGGTAGGATGTGAGGTAGAGAGAGGTGGTCCCAGGCTTGGGTATGACACCTGGCTCCGGAAAAGCCAGAGCCAGGTAGGAGCCCCCTGGCCTCTGCTGCTGCCCAACCTCAGGTGTCCAGGGCTGAACTCAGTTTGGGTGGAGTCTGGGTGAGGCACGGTGAATTTGGGGGATCCCCTCACCTGGCTTTAAGAGTCATTATGTGTTGGGATGCTGTCCCTGCCTCCCAGGAGGGTCGGGTCTCCAGTAGCAGAACTGGCAGGGCTGGGCCTAGGATGCAAATCGTCTCTAAGACTCGGGCCCATGAGATCTCACAGCCTGCCAGAGTCCCAGGCTCTGTTCTGGGTTTGTGTGTCTTCCCCAGGACTGTAAACCCCCTGGGAGAGGAGGTGGGAGAAAGTACCTGAACTACGTAGGGCTCTTCCTGGGAACCTTTCTCCCTTCTCTTCCAACGTCTTCCGCCCTCCTCCCTCCTCTCACTTACTCATTCCTTCATTCAGCAAAAGTTCAGACTGTCTCCTCTGGGCCCAGCCCTGGGCTGGGCGATGCCAGGAACTGGGGATGATTCAAACTGGTGTCTGCCCTTGGGGTGCTCCAGAGCTGGTGAGGAAGGTGGCATGGTAAACAAGCCACAGGAACTGATCCTGGACCTCAGGAGTTCTAGGCAGGTGGACAGGTAGGGGCAGTCAGGAACCTCAGAGGAGTAGCAGGGGATAAACAAAGGCAGCCATGGGTGTCAACAGGACAGCAGCACACAAGGGAGGAGGGCCTGTGCCTTCAGAGACATGGAGGCACCAAGTGCTGGGCGTGTGCAAAAAAGCATAAGCAAGGAAGATGGTCCTGGGTGCTGGGGTGTTCGACAGAGGTTATGGGACCAGCCACTTCCCAAAAGGCTGGCCTCCCCTCTCCTGATTCTACTTCCCACCTTCAAGAGGGTGGTCGAGACCACCGATGGGTGGGCAGGTGTAGAAGCGGCAAGCACAGGGTCACAGGTAGGGCACACCGCCAGTAGCCCCTGGCCTGGAGTTGGGAGCAGGAAACAACCAGATGAGGGCCAGTGATGGAGGCAGTGGCAGGGACGATAGCAGGGGCCAGACCCCCAAGGACTAGCTCTGGGAAACTGAGGTGAGGAGTCAGAGGGGCCGCCGCCGAGCAGCTCAGGCTAGTCTGGTGTATGTGTGTATGTGATGCACAGGTATTGTTTTCTCACAGATGATGTGGGCTGTGTGGTACCATCTGAGTGTCTGCGGGCCTGTGGGGCTGAGATTGGCTGCTCCAACATTGCCTACCCAAAGCTGGTCATGGAGCTAATGCCCATAGGTGAGTCCCTCTGTCATATACAGGTGATAGATCCTGGTGACTGAGGATTGGAATTGTGGCTACTGCTCTGTGTGAGTCCCTGTGCCGTCTGAACAGCCAGACAGAAGTGACCGTAAGTAAAACCCAGGCTCCCATATGTCAGATCTTTTTTCTCCCCAGACTGCTCAGCTGGGCTCATCTTCATGTAAAGATGGGGACTCGGGGTTGGAGAGATGTGGTTAAGACCCATTGCAGAGGATCTGGGTTTGGTTTCCAGTACCCATATGGTGGCTCACTTGTAACTCCAATCCCAGTGAATCTGAACTCCTATACTGGCTTCACAGGGCTCCTGCACACACATGTGATACATATAAACTCATGTAAGCAGATACACACACGCATAAATAAATCAATCTAAAAAAAAAAGAGAAAGCCCTAGACAGGTGAGGTGACCTTGCTAAGGCCACAGGCATGCCAGCTTCTACAGGCCTGACCATGTGTGTCACCTCTGGAGACCAAAGGCTATCTACTGCCTTGTCTTCACCTTTTTATCAATACCTTCTCATATGGGGAAACTGAGGCTGAGGATGTCATGCAAACTGAAGTCCACTGCTTACTCCTTTGAGATCAGGAGTCCCTTAGCACCCATATTTGTAAGAATGAGCTCCACCCACAAAAGTACTGTTGCCATGGCACAGAAGAGCCATGGCACAGCTTTTGGCTTTCCCCATAGTCCTTGTGGTAGCCCTGCTATTCTAGTATTAGGTGGTGAGTTCCCCAGCCAGGGAGGCATGCAAGCAACAACAATGGTCCAGGGCTGGGGGAAGTTCCACCCTAAGCCATCTCCAGGAGCCCTGCAACCTAGACTCATCTGGAAGCCGAGGCTCTTCCCTGACTCCTGCCTTCCTTCCCACAGAGCCAAGCCCAGATGTCCACACACCTGGGAACAGACCTTGGCTCTGCTATGTGCCAGTGGGGTTATTTGGAGCACACCACTTACCTGCTTAGAGCCTAGTGCCCTTGTGTGTAAATTGGAGATAATGAGTCTACCCACCCTGAGGGTTGTGGCCAGGATTAAGCCTAATGACAGGACAGAGACAGGGCCTGACCACACCGTGGACTCCCACCTCAGGCTGTGCCTCCCCTTCCATACTGAGCTAAGGACTCAGCCGAGCACTGACAGACACATGTTGGGCCCCCAGCCCTTTCTATGCCTTGAGCTCCGTCTGAGAAATGGGTACAATGAACAACAAGTCAACTACTTTCCAAGCACCAAAGGGGGTAGATAAATATTTGGGGGAACCATGACTTAATTCACATTCCTGAGAAGTAAACAAAGCAGGTCATGGGATGCCTAGAAGTCACGCTACAGAGTTGAGGTCAGGCGTATCAACACCATTCTGGAAGGCAGAGGAGAGGAGTCACAGGAGGTGACCAAACTAAAGCACCACAACACTGAGTCCTTTGGGCCCTTTGGAGCCCCTAACTCCCAAAATGTTGCCTTGCCTGGCCAGGGGCCTTTCACTCACAGAAAATAGGGTGAGTTTCTCATGCCCTCACCTCCACAAAGGCTCTCTCCCAGCGTCAAGAAGGGCTCCACCATGCCTGCTGGGACTTGCTGTGTACAGGAAGTGGCGTGCCAAGGAGTTCCAGAGACTAGGCTGCTGCAAAGGGTCCCATGCTTGCCACCCGTCTCCCCTCCCAATCTCCATCTTTCTGCCGTGGTAACTGAGGCTGTCCTAGGCTCCTCACTCTCAGGCAGTTGGATCGGGGCAGGGAAAGTGCTTTGTCAGCTCGGGCTCCGCAGAAGGTAGACAGCAGGGCTGAAAACAGCCCTGCCATGGGGGTGATTACTCCACAGCAGGGCCACAGGCTGCCCTTTAAGAGTTCCCAGCCGGGCAGGGTCACAGTGGGGGCCCTGTTCTGCCCGCAGGTCTTCGAGGGCTGATGATAGCCGTGATGATGGCTGCGCTCATGTCATCGCTGACCTCCATCTTTAACAGCAGTAGCACGCTCTTCACCATGGACATCTGGAGGCGGTTGCGGCCTGGCGCAGGAGAGCGGGAGCTGCTGCTGGTGGGCCGGTATGGGACGGTTGGGGCATGGTGGGGCTTCTGCAGCCTGGGAAGTCCTCACCAGATTTGGAGTTTGAAGGATGCATAGGAATTTGCTAAGCAGTGAAAGAAGGGAAGTAGCCAGAGTATCTGGGGTACACTTGTCATTCCTGAGCTGACTCCTTCACCTGGAGTCAACTCTGCTTCCCCAACTACACCAAAGATCTTTCTGAGCCTTCTGGTTTGCTCTGGCTACTCTGGGATCCCAGGGCTAATCCTCAAACTGGCCACACCCTGACCACAATGATGCCCCTAGTCTCAGGCTTCCAACACCCTGAGCGGGCTGAGGACGCTGTTTCCTCCAGCTGGCTCTCTTTCCTCCACCCAGCACTCAGCCTCACCTCTGTCCTCTGGGTAGCCCTCCAGATACTCCCCCACAAAGATTGAGCACTCCCCATCGCGCCCCAGACCACTACCAGATCCCTCTCTCCCTGTCGGGCCATAATATGTCAAAATGAGCCTCCCTGCGGGACATTTCCGCCCTGCCTGTGTGCTTGACTGTGAGCCTGGGAGGGACTGGCCATGGCGATGGAGAGTGGTCTCCTCCTCGTGTGCCTGCTCCCTGCTCACTAACAAGGGCTGACTGTAGTCTTCCTCCTGGAGCCTGGGGCAGGGGCTCTCCCAGCACTTGTTCCGGTGATGCAAAGCAGTCAGCTTCTGTGAGAACCCTGTTGGGACATGCCTGGGAGCCGGGGTGTCATGAGCTCATCTGCAGGAAGGGAGCCTTTGGCCTTTCTAGCAGTTCAGGTTCTGACCTATCAGACCTGGTCACATGACACCTGACCACCTGTTTGCTCCTGCCTCTCTGCAGCTGCAGTGTGACCAGAGGCCTGTCTGAGATAGCTTTTTCCTTGAAAGAAGCCCTTCAGACTCCCACCTCCCAGGCCCTGGGTCTGGGCATCTCCAAGCCTAGGACTCCAGTAGCCCTAGCAACCTTGGCCTATGGCCCCCTGGCCTCCCAGAAACAGGCTCTTCCTGGCCTCATTCTAAGTCAGAGAGCTGTCCTAGGCCATCAGGCAAGCTGGGATTGCAGGCGGACAGTGATGCTCAGGACCCTGCCCCCCTCCTTTACTCCCTCACAGCTGCCCCATTCTGTTTCTTCCCTTGGAGTTCTATGTCCAGCTGAGCAATTCGGAGGACTCAGCCCCCCCCCAACACACACACACACACACACACACACGCACACACAAACAACTCACACCATGCCAGACACTCATGAGATTGGCTGTGTGCACACCCCCTGGAGGTTGTTTTAGGAAGAGGCAGCCTCCTCCTCATCCAGGGGCCCGGCTTGAACGGAAGGCCAGCAACCTGAAGATTGAAGTTCAGGAGCTGCTAAGCCCTCCAGCTGGAGGGTGCGGGGCATGTCGGTGGAGACCGCCAGGCTTTGAAGAGGCCGCGCCCAGCTGTGCTCCAGTCTAAGGGTTAATTAGCCTCAATCAAAGCGGCACCTCCTCTTTCTGCCACCCTCTGCCTGGGGCCCGGCCTGAAGCAAAGTGGGAAGGTGGGGAAAGGACCCACCCTTCTGCACACAGCCAGTCAGTCGGTCTTGCACGGCGCCGGCCACCGGCCTCGCCCGCCCACCGTACCCCTGAGTGAGAGGGGAGAGGACTCGACCAGGTGGGATTACAGCCCTGGCATGGTGACTCAGCCTCTGAGTTTCCAGGCTCCCCCCTGAAGCCCCCAGACCCACACTGCCCCTGGGTTCCTTTGGGCGTAGGACGGTGGATCTGTTAGCAAGGCCAGCCCCAAAGCCTGGAGAGTTTCCAGCAAGGCCTTGTGGGAGGAGCAAATCGCCCGCGGGCAGCGGATAGGTGGGAGGCGGGGTGTCACCCGCCGAGTGTTGAGGGTTAAGGGACTAGAGTATGCTGGCTGGGATTGTGCAGTTTCCGCAGGTGTTCTAAATCCCACTAGGCTGGCCCCAGGTATGAGGGCCACCGTGACATTCACCGACCCCCAATGCCTAGCGCGTGCGTGCTTGCAGTTGGGGGGCGCACGGAGAAGGCAAGGGCAGGGTTGAGTAACTGGCCGCATGGGCCACAGGGAGCCACGGCAGGAGATGGAGCAGGAGCGCTTGGTCACTGGTGGCATGCGCTGAAACGGGCAGAGGGAACCAGAGGCAGGTCTTGGGGAGCAAGGGAAGTTCAAAGCTGAGGCAGGGCTGGCTGCCCGCAGGCTGGTCATCGTGGTGCTCATAGGCGTGAGCGTGGCCTGGATCCCAGTCCTGCAGGGCTCCAACAGTGGACAGCTCTTCATCTATATGCAGTCGGTGACCAGCTCGTTGGCGCCCCCTGTCACCGCCATCTTCGTCCTGGGCATCTTCTGGAGGAGGGCCAATGAGCAGGTGGGTAGCCCAGACAGGTCCGGTGGGGTTCCCCTTAAGGGTGCCCCACGAGTCCTTTGAGGTCTTCCTCTGTCTCTCCTTTCCCTAGGGGGCCTTTTGGGGCCTAATGGCCGGGCTGCTGGTGGGTGCCCTGAGGCTGGTCCTGGAATTCCTGTACCCTGAACCCCCCTGCGGCCAGGCAGACTCGGGGCCAGCCCTCCTCCGCAGTGTGCACTACTTGCATTTTGCCATTGCCCTCTTCCTCCTCACCTGCGCTGTCGTGGCTGCTGGAAGCCTACTGAGCCCGCCCCCTCAGCAAAGCCAGGTGAGGCAGTCCTGTTCCCTGACCCCAGTCACCACAGGCCCCATTCCTGACCTGACTGATGGATTCCTGTCTCTGTGCCCCTCTCTGATTCCAGACATTCCCACCTTTGACTCCTAACCCTTCCTGGCCCAGACCTCTGTCTTTGTTTGAAGCTTCTTTCTGTAACTGACCTGCTACTTTCCGGGTCACTCTGTCTTGCCACACCTCTTCCCTGCAGATAGAAAACCTAACCTGGTGGACTCTGGTTCTGGACCCGTCCTTAGGAACCAAAGCAGGTAAGTGGATCCCCCTGGGACTGCTCCTCATCCCACCACCACGCTGGGGCTGGGAGTATGGACACCCAAGTATAGCCTGTATCCCTCACTGACCTGCCTCAACCTCCTGTAGACGACGGCCTGACACCCCAGAAACGCGCCTTCTGGACCCGCGTGTGCAATTTCAATGCCATCTTCCTTATGTGCGTCAACATCTTCTTCTATGCCTACTTTGCCTGATGCTGCCACCCCAGTGGGAATGTGGGCGCTTCAGTCCTCAGGGCCACCCTCCTTCCTAGGCTGGCCATGGAGGCCCAAGGAAACAGAGTGTGTCAACAGCTCTACAGTAGTCAGTACCAAGTGTCTGGCTGAGCCAGAGGAACTGGAGCTCTGAAAATATGGTGGGGAGACCTTTCAAAAACAGTCAGATATGTTGGGGGGCAGGGGACTGAGAGGAGGGAGGGGAAACCATGGTCTGGATGTAAAAACAAAAATAAATACAAAAAAGAGAAGTCAGATATGGGAGATTCTGTTGGATGTCTCCTGGTTCATGTTTTATTTTGAATATGCAGGTATGGGTTGGGAGCATAGGGTATACCAGGCTCAGAGCTTGAAGGGTCTTGGGCCAGCCTGGACTCAGGGAGAACCCCTGCAACCTGGGCTCTTCAAGGGACTAAAGACAACCACAGAGGTGCGCTCTCTCTCTCTCTCCTCCTCCCTCCCCCAAAGCCCACCACCATGCCAGGCCTTGTCAAATCTGACCCAGTTTTCCCAACCTGAAGGTGCTGTGACTCTGGGCAGAGATAGCTCAGGGTCCCTCAGTGGCCAGGCATCACCTCCTTGGACTTCATGTCCACTCGATGCAGGCCGTAGGCTGTCTGTTCCTCCAGAGCAAGCAGAACCCATGCCTCCAGGCTGGGTTCTCTCTGTAGCCAACAGGAGGGGACCCACTGTATGGCATCTGTCCCTAAGGGGCCTCACCTCTATAGAGCTCATCAGGTGCTGGTAGGGTAAGGCCAGGGGCTTCCAAAGTGTTGAAGTGGGAGGAACCCTGCGTCCTCATGGAAGTCCAGGTTGCTCAGGGCTAAGTCACATTCCCTGCAACTTGCACAGTCTGAAGGGTGCTTTTGAAACATGGGCGGCAGGTAACTGCTCAAGGGGAGCACTCTTTGAGCGGGGCCCTAGCCATTAGCAGTCGGTCCTCAAGCCTAGAGAGGCTGGGCCTTGTCAGTGGCGGGTGGCTTCATGAACCTGGCAACCAGCCTGGTGGTGACCAATGTGGGTCCTGGTTAGTGTGAAGAGGCTGTGCCCAGAGCATCGCTCCTTTGGTCTTACGGGGTCACAGGTGTACCGGCTGCACGTAGCTCCGTGGGAAAAAACCCAGACGCCCACCGGCCCGGCCCCGCCACCAGTGCTGGTCCCCACACTCTATGACTTCCACGATGTCACCTCGGCGGAGGCTGAGCTGGGATGAGTCTTGTGCTGAGAAGTCAAACTGGGCCTGGGCAAAGCAAGCCCGGGGCGGCTGTGGAGGAGTAGGCAGAATGATTAGTGGCCTTTGGAAGCAGTGAGCTGTCCTTCCCCTGGAGCCCCATGGAAGACGTGCGCTCCCGCTGGGGAACATGGGACAGGCCCTCTGCCACTCACAGCCCTGCTACATAGTTTGTGGAACTAAGGTCCAACTCTCTCTGGGTCCTGTTACCTACCTCTGGGCCCACAAAAACATGGTAACTGATGCCAGGCATGGAAGTACTCCAAGGCTTGGGAAACACTAAGGAGCAGATTCTGCCACAGCCGCCTCAGGCTTGGAGGAGCAGAAACGCTACCCCTACAATCTGCTCTCAGGTCTGGGTCCTGGGTGTAATGGCTTCGGTTCATCTCTGCCTCCTGGGCCCTACTGTCTTCCCTATTGTTCCTGCTAGGCACCTGCTGTGTCCCAGCTCAGGCCCTCCCCTCCGCCTCTGCTGAGCCTGCAGAACTTCCAAACCTGATAGGATCAGTGGGCTCTGCCCAGGAAGGAAGAAGCTCACCCTGCCCCCCCCCCAATGGTGACCCCAGGCTCTGGCAGAGCCAGTACAGAGGAAAACAGGTCAGATCAGCCCCTCCCTTTCACCAGGCAGAGCTGGCCTAGGTGGTGAGCAGGAGGGGCTGCTGTTTGGACCTTAGCTCACTAGGCCAGGCGGTGGAGCCATGTGGGCACCACTGGGGGGTCTCTGAAGTCACAGTGTGTCTCTCCTGGTAAAGCAAACCCCTAACTCGTCCCATTGAACAAAGGGGAAACCAAGGCCGAGCTAAGGATTGAAATGGCCCCCAGGTCACATAGCAGGATCTCAGAGAAGAGAAAACACAAGGCCTGACTGCGAAGTTGAGCAGCCCTCTCCAAGCCTTGGCAAGAATCATATTCCCCTCCCTCTCTTGGTGCTCAAGTTCAAATGTGCCCAGGTCTTGATTTGTCCTGGCCTCGAAGCAAAACACCGTGCTGCACTAATAACCCAGTTGGCTGGTGTCGTCATCCTAATGAGAGCGAGAGCTGCTCCTGGCTCCTTGATGAAAGGACCGGCTGCTGGAAAATCATTGTTATTGTGAGGACTAGGGCTGGAGGGATCTCTCTACACCCGGGGCCCAGCTAGGCCTTGTCCCTGAGGGGGTCACACTGCCCACATCCTGTCCAAGCTCAGCTCCTCCTTGGGAAGCAGAGAAGGAACCTCTCACTGAGCGGGCTCACTCTTGGCCCCTGTTTCCTTATCTGTGTAACGGGAATGAAGAGGTGGGCATAACGTGGGCACAGAGTACCAGGCTCATCCCAGTGCTCGGGAGGCTGAGGTAGGAGGATCACGGAGACTTCAAGGCCAATCTGTTCTACATAGCACATCTCTGGCCAGCCCGGGATACACAGAAAGATCCTACCTCAAAATAAACAAAAATTCTGCCAAAACCCAAATCGGAATGCACAGCGCAGCTCGGTGGGTGGGACTCAGCAGGTGTCTATACACTCGCTCACTAGCGAGCGCTTATTTTCACCTATTACACACTCTAGACCCTGTGTGGGCAGGGTGAAGTTTCTGCACTGTTCCTACCTTCTCTACAGCCCTTCCTCCTTCCCTGTAGGGACCACACTCATGCCGCTTTGGGGACTTGGGCTTCTGGGGAGGGCAAGGCAGTGCTCCTCAGACTCAGGGTTCCTGGGCCCAGCTTTACCTGGAGCAGTGGCTGCTCATCACACAGGAAGATCTGCCGCCTCTTGGCGATGGTGGTGGTTCTGTAGAAGTCAACCAGCTCGTTGAGGGAGTTGAACTTCTCTTCCCATAGGAAGTACTTCCCGGAGGCCTCTCGAAGCACCTTAAAGTGCTGCACCTGGTCGCCATAACTGTGGGGAAGACCCAGTGCCTCAGACCTAGCCCCGTCTCTGGAGCCAGGCACTGCTCTTGGGGGATCTGAAGTCAAAGGAGGCAAAGATACAGGAAGCCATCCTGGTAGAATATGGAATTCAGGGCATGGGCTCCAGACAATGACACTTCCTTGCTGTGTGGCTTCAGGCAAGCCATTTAACTCCTCTGAACTCCTCAGTTTTCTTATAGGGAAAACACTTCATAGTGTTTTAGGATAAGGAAGCTGAAAAACACCATTGGTGTACTGGCACCATCCCTGGGTACCTCTGGGCACATGTCTTTCATACTTCTTTGGCATCCCCTCAACTTTGACAGTCTCTTTCTTCCCCTTCCCCTCCCAGTCCTCACAGTACTCTGGGGAGTGAGTCCCAAGATCATTCAGACTCTGATCAAACTCTGTGCCTATGAGAGCTACCCAGGCGTTCTGAGTATTCCATGTTCTTTCCCCTCAAGAGCCTTCCATGGCTGCCACTGCCCTCATGATAAACCCAACTCTTCAGATTCAAGAGCTGGCTTCTTGTCTTTGCTAGCTTCTCTGATACCAACGGCCCCTTGCTTTCTAATTCTATGTTCAGCCTTTGAGACCAAGGCCAACCAATTTTACCAAGTCTATCCCAGTCCCACTAAAGCAGGCCATCCTGTTAGGGACTGTGTCCTGGCTGTCGCACACCAGAACAGCCAGGCAGCTTCAGGGCTGCCATTGGGGGTGGGCACGGTGGCAGCTGTTAAATCTGGGTCCCGTTTCCTGTCACAGGTGGCTAATCTTGCCTCCTGACCCTATGCACAGTAGGGAAACTGAGGCCTGAGTGCAGCCGCAGCCTGTCCAGAAATCCACAGAAGGAAGGCTAGGTGGGGCTGCCTCTAGTCACAAATGCTCAGAGGAGCTCTCTGATTGATTATTGGTGGGACAATGGCAGTTGTCACTCCCACCGGGACAATATGTCCCAGATATTATTCCAAATGCGACCTACACCCTGGGCTGCGCCCTCCAGAGAGACCATTCTCCTCCCAAGTCTGTAACCGCACCTTGCCCTCCACTGCTCCTTCTCTCTCCAGCCCCAGGGATGGGCTGAAGGTTTAGGATGAAGACAGCGCTAGGAATCTGGGGACGCTCCCTGCCCAGCCCTGACTAGAGTCTGGAGTGGGCGTCGGCTCACACCTGGAATCCCAGAGTCCAGTGTGAAGCCAGTCTGGACTACGTAAACAATCCTCTCTCTAGGCCTTGGTCTTTCAGGACGAACGTATTTTTGCATTACCATTCACGGTCAAGTCACTGATAAACTGCCCACTTCTGGAGAGCTGACCTCATGCGATTCATCAGGGCCAGGGTTCAACTTGGATCCCAGTATCCTCACCCAGTCTTGTCGCTCACAAAACTCACAAAGGCTTGTATACAGGCACCAGAAACGAGGAGATAGAGCTGCCCTGAATGTCTCCACAGCCCACGACGCCTTCAGCCCTCACCACAGAGCCAGCCTGAGGGCCCCTCACCACAGGCTTTGCTGAGGGCTTTTCCATGGGGGCTGTAGCTACCAGGTGACCTGGCCTCAGATCAGCCCTACCTGCAGTCATGGCACTGCTTATACACCTTTGGAAGGGCCAAATTTCCTCAGAGGAGGCTTCTGCCAGGTCTGCCACAATCCCCACGCCTCAGTGCCTAAGGTGTGGGTGTTGAGGGTGAGCAGGGGATGGTGGGCCCACCTCTCTGGCCTCAGGGGTAGCTGCATGGGGAGGGGTCACTGTGAACAACAGAGTGGCTTGACTTGGCTAGGACAGCAGGGACCCAGCAAGGCAAGATGGAGTGGGACAGGGCAGGCTCCGGACTCATAAGTCCTTGCTCCTCCAAAAGCAGCTGAGAGCCTGAGGCTTGGAGAATTTTGCAGAGGGTTGCTCTTGGATCCCATGGGAGAGCTGGGGGACAGGGCATGGGGCCAGGAGTTCTAGAACTTTCCAACCTGGCAGCTGGGAAATTCTTAGGGCTGGGAAATGTGACAGTCTGGGCTGTATGTGACATGTCTTGTCCTTTCTTCCGCCTGGCCTGCACTGTAGCTTTTCCTGTTTCCCAGCTGAGGAAGGGCCAGGCTGTCTGGAAGGGGGTCAGTCTCTCTACTTCTCCATCCCACACTGCTCCTCAGGACCCCACCCTGCCCCCAAGCCCCAGAGCTGGGTTCTGGACTCCAGGGCTTTGCACTAATCCCTGGCACACTTATTTTTACTTATCTCCACCTCTGTGGAGTTGACTGCCTGTGTCCCTCATTGGGCACCACTCTGACCCTGACCCCAACCCCCAAAGGGACTATGCTGAGCCAGTTCCCCGCATTTGAAAAACTCATGGTCTTAGTCAGGACAGTCTTGCTCATCGAGTTTTTCCTGCCTGGTCGCAGCAACTGCTGCTGAGAGGGGAAGAGAGGTTGGGTGGGCAGGAGCCCACATGCCGCTGTTCCCAGCTGGGGTTCACTTGGGTCAGGTCTGGGCACTCACTGCTCCGTCCACTGGGGAACAAGGGGGAGTGGAGAGTCCTCACTGCAGCACACAGGGAGAAGAGAGCCGGCCTTGAGAGGCCATGCCAGGTCTTTGTTACAGGAAACTGTCTGGCAGGACACTGAGGTCAGTAGCAAGTTCCTCACCCCTCTTTCTTTACCTACACACTGGGATCTACAGCCCTGCCTCGTTTACTCCAGGTGCCATTATTTGCTGATCACGAGCTCTTCATTCTACCAGGACACAGGTATTTGGGGAACACGGAGCTTTGTCCTATTTAGTAGTGGCCTCAGGGACAGGGCCTGGCTCACAGTAGGTACTCAGTGTAGCACCCGTCTGGTGGTGCAGACAAGTGTTCACTAACTCCAAGGCACCCATGGCCAGAAAGGAAGCAAGGCACCTTAACTGGGGACTATCAGCTGTGACAGAAGAGTCTCCAGTGGCCTAGAGAGGAGTACGTGGGGACAGTTAGGCACACAGGGTTCAAGGGGTCAGCTCTCTGAAACCTCTCCAGTCAACTAGCTGTGCTATGGCATTGCACAGCATCTAAGGCCCATGAAGCCACCTGTGACGACAGCTTTATGTGTCTTGGTATGAACTTGTGGGAGATCCATGCCAGGGAGGGCGGACTGTCAGGTTGACTTGGGGTCACAGCTGAGGATATGACCACCAAGAGAGGACCAGAGTCTGCTTGAAATTATACACAAGATCCAGGCAAAGCCAGGGCTCCCAACCGTCCCAACCAGTTGTCTTCTGGGAAGCCCTGGGCAAGGGCAGGGGAGCCAGAAGTGGTCTCCGAGCAGGTGCTCCCCTCCAGTTCCACCTCAGGCAATAGTTACAGAGTGGGTACCCAGAACACAGTTCTGTTTATGCCAATGTCTGCTTTGTGGACGGGGAAGCTGAGGCTCCCAGGATAACTTGTCTGGATTTCAGGGCAAGGAGACGTTGGAGCTGGGACTCACTCCCTTTCAGGGATCCTAACACATTAGTCTGTCTCAGGATCCCTGACCCAGCCTGGGAGGAAATGAGGGTGGAGATGGCCACCTGGTGGTCCAAGCTGGGGAAGCACTGGCCTGGTCCAACATAGGTGCTTGGCTAGGACTCCTTGGGAAGGGGCTGGTGGGGTGTGGGCCAGGGTATTTTTGAGTACCACACATCAGCTCAGCTCCCCTACTTAAAATCTGCCCCAGAACACTGCCATCTGCCCTTCCAGTCAGACATGCTACTATCCAAGCAGCCCTCAACGTACAACCTCTGGATCGCCATACATGCTGTCTCTTGTGCCTGATACCCCCAGCCCCCAGTAGAGCTCCCACACATGCTTAAGGCCTGACTGCTGCCTCTTCCCCTCTTGGAGTATGACCTCTGTGTTTAGACGTCCTCCTGCACCTGCTCATGGTAGAAGTTCTTGGTCTATGTGTATCCCATCATACTCCCTGTCCCACGGTGACCAGTCAGAGCTACCTTCCAAAATCTGTCAAGACAGCCTGGGTCTCTGGGACGCTCAAGAGGAATGTGGTTGGGACCCTCCTGGAGCAGCCAATGGCTGCTGCACAGTTGGGGTGGCTGGAGAAAGTGTGGGGGACCTTCCTGAAATAGCCAGTGGCTGGGGTGGCTGCCAAGCAGCTGCAGGAGACAGGACACGCAATGTGGTCCCAGGGCAGTAGCTCCCCACGGCGGTGGGTCTTGCAGCTCCCACAGGCCATGAGAGCAGAAGGGAGAGACCGTAGTCCACAGGAGCAGAAGGGTCCTATACTGCCCTGGTCCTCGATAGGCCTGTTGTTGAAAGCCGCTGGCCAGAGGTCAAGCATCCTTGAAGAGGCACACATAGGTCACACCTCCCTCTGTCCCTTTAGCACAGTAGCTCATTCCAGGAGCAGCCAGGCAACAAAACAGATCCTGTGGGGCCTGCTGTTCTAAGCCATGCCACCTCTAGGCCTTGACACCACTCTCCTCCCCAGCACACTGTCTGCTGCTGGCTTCCTGCTGCCTCAGCCCGCCAAGTCCTTCCTCCTCACAGCCACCAGGGGGACTTGCTACAGATGGAACTTTTCCTCCTCAGAACCCCCCAGGACTCGGGACTGCTCTGAGAGAAAAGCCCAAGCTGTGTGCTAGGCCCTCTGCCACATGGCCCCCTCTCTTTGAGTGTGTGTCAGGCCTTGTCCCTTGTTTCAGCCGCTCCCACCACTTGGCAACAGGGTTCTTGCACAACCCAGGGCATCCCACAGTGGGTTTTGGCACTGTAGCTCCCCCTGCCTGAAAGCCTCCCCTGGGCACCAGGCAGAAGAGTGCCTCCCGGCTCAGAGACCCCAGCAGGTTTCCCTGGTTAACCTCCCAATGTGTTTGTTTCCTTGTTTCTGTCTCCACCGTGCAGCCCTCATTTTCGTCGTCTCCAGTCTGCTTCCCAGCTTCCAGCCAGCCTGGCGCAACTGAGAAGTCAATAACCTGCCAGAACTGGCGGCCAGGGGCTGACCCCGCAATCCTCAATTCTATTCTGCTATACCAGACTAAAGAGCAACTGTGTTCATCTTTAGTAAGCCTCACAGTTCCCCGTTCAGCAACCTTGCTTGAGCTTCTGTGGTCAGGCCCTATCCTGCGAGGTGTGAGCTCCTCCCTATAGAGTAAACACTACATTCTGCTTTACAGGCTCAGAGAAGTTAGATAACTGGTTCTATGTCACACAGCCACAAAATGACAGTTTCAGAATTAGAAGTTCCTGGCATCAAGGTCAGGAACACTCTCTGGGCACCAGCCCGGGGCACCAATGGACACTGTTCCTCCTCTAACTAAGAAACCGGCTCGGGCAAGAAGTCTGGCTGTCTTGGGCTGCCACTGTGGGTGCGCCCAGTGTGCTTGCAGCACTTCCCTGTGCTTTTCAGGGCTCAGAGGACTTGTTTCTGAGCCCTTTACCCAGCCAGGGGCCCTACCAGGTCTGCTCCACTCCTGCATCTCCCACCCCGGAGCTCACTTCACAGAGACGGAGAACTCGCCAGGGGAGCTCTCGCTCTCCCGGATCAGGAAGGCTCCTAAGTGGTTCCGTTTCATCAGAGTCTCTTCAGCCAGTTGCCGAGAAATCCTGCCCGAGTACCACCTGTGCAGAGAGGGGACAGTGTCAATGCTGGGCAGGACTGGCCTTCTGTCCCTGGCACCATTGTCTTATTTTCCATGTGGGGAAATTGAGAAGCAGGGAAGAAGCAAATCAAGGTTACACACAGCAGAGGCAAAAAACATCCAAGACAGCCGGGCGGTGGTGGCGCACGCCTTTAATCCCAGCACTCGGGAGGCAGAGGCAGGCGGATCTCTGTGAGTTCAAGGCCAGCCTGGTCTACAAGAGCTAGTTCCAGGACAGGAACCAAAAGCTACGGAGAAACCCTGTCTCGAAAAATCAAAAAAACAAAAACAAACAAACAAACAAAAAAAACAAATAAAAAACATCCAAGACAACCTGTCTCTGCTGCTTCTTACCAGGCCAGACAAACCCACACCCAAGACAAACAAGGGCCAGGCTCCAGGGCTCCACCAGCCTGTACACTCCAACCTGACAGTAGAGGAGAATTTCCTTCCCTTTTAAGATTTATTTTTATTATTTTTAAATTACAAACACACACGTATGCATACACACGTACGTACATACATACATACATACATGGGAGGGTGTTGTGCGCGTGAATCCGGAAGAGGGTGTCAGATCCCCTGGAGCTGGTTGTAAGCTGCTACCTGATGCAGGTGCTAGGAACCACACATGGTTTTCCTACAAGAGCAGTATGCACTCTTTTTTGTTTGTTTTGTTCTATTTTGTTTTTCGAGACATTTTCTCTGTGTTGCCCTAGGTCTGTCGAATTCATAGAGACCTGTCTCTGCCTCCCGAGTGCTGGGATTAAAGGCGTGTGCCGCCACTGCCTGACCAGTATGTACTCTTAACCACTGAGCTAGCCTTGATTTTTTTTTTTAACATTAAAATGTGTTTATTTCTGGTGGGTACATATGCAGGAATGTCCGTAGCACATATAGAGGGAGCAGAAGTCCTTTCTCTCCTTCCACCATTTGAGTCCTAGAGACTGAACTCACGTTATCGGGCTTGGCAGCAAGCACCTCTAACCATTGAACCATCTCACTGGCCAAGGACAAACCTTCAAAAGTTAAAAAGTGCAGACCCGTGCTGGGGTATGGGTCAGTGGTGGCATGCTGGCCTGTCACACCCTGAATAAGTACGGATGACATCAGTAGTAGTGTCCTCCCTTTCCTGAGCCCCTCCAGAGTAGGAGTAGCCTTGGTACAGGACTGCAGGAACAGCCTCTCCCGGTGTCCTTCCTATCTGTGGGGCTGGCCAGGTCCTGCAGCAGCCTCGACAGCCTTGCCAGCCAGCCACTCTTCTAGGCTAGTGTGCTGAGATCTAGAGAGGATTCCCTGGAGGTGAGGGGTCCTCAGGAATGGCAGACTGCCTGTCATGCCTGGCAGGAACTCCAAAACCCACACATTAGAACTGGGTCTCTTGGATGACTGTTCTTGGTTGTCAACTTAACTACTAAACCCCCCAAAACAGGGAACACCTGTGAGGGAATTCTGCTTAATTTGAAGTAGAAAGATCTACTTCTGATCCATATGTCTGAGGTAGGAAGACGTGCCTTTAATCCAGATCTTTTAAGCTGGGAAACTCCACCACTAATCTGGGCATGCCTTCTGCTAGAAGCCTATGTAAGGACATGGGAGCAGGAAGCTTTTGCTGTCTGTCTGCTTGCCCTTGCCTTGTTAGCAAGTTCATTCCTTCCTTGGCATTAGAGCCTACGCTGGGATTCCAGCGTATACTGAAGATCAGATGAGACATCCAACTTCGTAGACTGAACAACTACTGGATTCTTGGACTTTCCATCCATAGCCAGCCATTGTTGGATTAACTGGACCACAGCCTGTTCTAATAAAGCATACAGACACGCCTGTGCGCACACACACACACACACACACACACACACACACACACAGAAGAAGGTGGAGGAGAGAGAGAAGGATTCATTCTTTAAGTTCTGTCACTCTAGAGAACCCTGACTAATACGGTCTCCAAGCAGCAGAGGTGGGACCCCTGGGGTGACATGGTCAGAGGGAATGGGTCCAGTGGGCTGTGAGTTATGGAGAGAGGGGGTTACTTGTTTGAAGGACAGGGAACACTCCCCGGAGTTCTCACACTCAGTTCTCATCACTCTGTCTTTGACTACATCATGTTGCTTCTTCTATTGATGTGGAAACTGAAACTCAGGGAGGCCTGGGGTCTCCTGAGAGGTTCCCCGCCCCCACACACCGCTGCTCTCACAGGTTTTCTGTCCCTCTCTGCAGGCTCATGAAGAGCCTCTACCATCTAACTGCAATCCCAGCCTGCCTCTTGCCGGCTAAGTGATGTTGGACAAGCCACCCAATCTCTGTGCCTCTGCTGGTCCGTAAGAGGATGTTAATAGCTCCTCTACAGTTGGGCAGCTGGAGGGACAGCCACCTGGGGGCTTTTCCAGCTGCCACTATGAGAACATGGCTCATTCCCTACCTTCCACACACCCCTGGGTCTGTTTCTGTCTTCCCTGGCAAACTTCTGTTCTAACTTGCAGGCCCAGGGGTTTATCCTTTTCCTGAGAACCTCCCACCCCACCATTCCACAGTCCTCCAACTTCACTGAGAGTAGGGATAGTGCCTCCTGGTCCAGGGGCAGAGGACACCCTGGGGCTCAGGGATAGAGGGGGCTTGGCATAGGCCTTTGAGGATTACAGCCCTCTCTCCCCACCCAAGAGGGAATGTCTCCCAGAGCTGGTTTGGGTAGGGCCTAAGATTACCAAGCTGGGCCAACTACTCAGCAGGGCCCTTAGGATCTGGCTAGCATCTGATCATGATCCTGCTTGGTCTAAGTACAGGTGGCCAGAGCCGCCCTCCAGGCCACCAGGGGTTTGGGTTCCGTGATTCTGAGTACCCTGTTGGCCCCTCCGTCCTCCTGTCCTCCATGACAGCCTGACCCAGGACTTCAGCCCTTGCCATCTCTCTCCTAGCCCAGGGTCAGGGCTTCTCAGCAGTTCAGACTCCACACACAGCCCCCCAACCTTTGCCTTATGCCCTCCCTGAGGCCACACAGATGATCACAGCCTTAGCTCGCGCATGGCCCGGGCTTCGCCTGGCTAGCATCTGAACTACATGCTGTGCTTTTCTCTCTTCATGCTTGTGTTCTCCTTCCCCTGCCTCTGGGTGGGTGGGTGGGTGGGTGGGGGGTGTACCTGGCAGGAAGGCCTGGGACCCAGCAGGGTGGTTGGGGATGAGGACCCCAAACAGGAAGCTGGAGGTGGTAGAGAGGTAGCGGCACGTTTGGAAACAAGCAGAAAAAAGACACAGAGGAAATACCCTTTGAGCCCCACCCTGCACCTCCATCCCTCCCACCCAGACCACAGCATAGCTCCCACCTGTTAATTGAACTCCCCCCTACACACACCGTCTCAGGACCCCATGGCTTCCCACTCCCTTGGCTCAGCACCCCAGGCTCTTCCGGCCAGTCCCCTGTACTGGTTCTACTCATTGCTCTCCTTGGCTCATTCTGGCTTCCTCCCACTTTCTACCTTCCCCTGAAAATGCTTTAAGCCCCCACCTTTGTCTATACAGCCAACTCCCATCCATCCCTCAATGTCTCACTCACTGCCACCCCTTCTGAGAGGTACCCTGATGCTGTCTGCCTTTCCACATATTCTTTCTATGCCCTGTGTCTCCCACTGTTCTGATCCCTCTGTCTCTGTGCCTGGGTCCCTGGAACCAGACCAATGACCCCGATGCCATTTAAGGTATATCCAGCTGGTGGTCAGGGACTTTTTAGTGGCCCAGGCATTCTGAGAGCAATGCTCAATGCCACCTCTTAGGAACCTGACCTAGGTCCCAGGCCTGAGACATCTGGGTCTGACTGTACGCCTAGCCTCCCCAAGTTTCAGACCGATTAGCCAGTGTCCATCTCCTCGGGCTTTGCAGTACCTAGGACCATCCCAAACATCTTGGCTCTGGCAGAACAAAGTGGGGTTGATAGCCTCCAGGTGGATGGTGGCAGTGGGGCCTACTCACGGATGTGGCTTTACACGGATGTAGTTCTTGGGAACAAAACCCTCGGCTCCTCGGAGCTCGGCCTTGTACCAGTTCTGGTCATCTTCCATGTTCAGGAT
Source organism: Chionomys nivalis (assembly GCF_950005125.1). Classification (NCBI taxonomy): domain Eukaryota; kingdom Metazoa; phylum Chordata; class Mammalia; order Rodentia; family Cricetidae; genus Chionomys; species Chionomys nivalis. The sequence goes on along the minus strand of NC_080092.1, from coordinate 43,429,086 downwards.
CTGTAGGCAGGAGCAACATGGACGCTTAGCCACCTGCTGAGGTCCTGCTGTCTGCAGCTGTTCCCAGGCCTTTTGGAGGTCAGAGCCCTGGATGAGGCCCTGATGCAGCCCACAGGCCAAGGCAGCCTACAGGCTGATGGATGGTCATCCACAGCAGGCCTGTGCCTCCTGGTGAGGCAGCTGAGCCCATGTAAGTTTGTGGTTATGGCACGGGGCATTGTGGCCTCTGTGCTCTGCCATCCAGACCCCCAGGGTGCCCCAGGGGCCTCAGGGGGTGAGAGTAGGTCTTTTGATTGCAGGAACCCAGAACAGCCAATCACTGACCACTGAGGTGTGACATGAAGTTGGAGACCCCCAGATGAGTCAGTGAGCCCCAACATTGGGTCACATAAATTTCGTGTTTGGGACAACATGAGGGCCAGGAATAGCAGAACAGACGAAAGAGCTGTGTTCTGATGAAGCTAGTTCCCAGGTTCTGGCCCAGATGCTTGGACTCCACAGACACCCTGCAAGCCTGCTGGGCCCTGTCACCCCAGGTGTACTAGGCAGAACTGGACAGAGAATCACTGCGTTAACCACTGAAAGGCAGAAAGTAGCCCTGGGGAGGGGACAGCACACTTCATCCCGTGGGTACACTTGCCCTGTGTCACCCCAATTCTCAAGCAACCAGAAGAAGCTGAACATCACCAAGTACTGTTTCACAGATAGACTCAGAGGAGTGAACTTAACCAGAGCGGCACAGCATAGTTGACCTGGGGTTTTAGAAGTGCTGGTCATGGGGGCCTTGACCCACCACGGGCTTTCATCCCCCTCTCTGCTCCTGCTCTGTACCTGGAGCCACTGCAGAGCCGGCTGCCCCCCTCCCCTCACCACCAGAATAACAGAAACAGGGGACACAGACATATTCCAGTATGATCCACAAGTGAAAAGCACCTGGAAGTCTGGGCTTGTGCCTCAGCTCCAACCTGAGCCCCCTAAGAGGCCCTGGAGCCAGCGCTGAGCTATTTCTTCCTTCCTGGTCTGAACAAGGTCAGCAGCACCAGGCAGATGGAAGCAGGTAGCTGACGCAGGACCACTTTCACTCAAAATGAAACCAAGTTTCCCCAGTGGCCACAGCTTGAGACAGAAGTCCGTGTGCTCTTGAGCTCTGGCTGCTCCTGCTGTCTCTAGAGCTTTGACTTTAGTGTCCTTGTCTATAAAATGGGCACAGCTGTGGCCAACACCATACAATATCCCATCCTGTAGTACCTAAGCAGCCACTGTGCCTGTAACCCCTGCCATGTGCTGTCCTGCTTCTACCCATCTCTTTATAGAGACCCAAGGTGCTTCTGTGCTTACCTTGCTGAATTCTTACTGTTGATGGAGCCCCAGACCTTTGGAGCTTTGGGAACTTCCCCAGGGAACACACTTCAGGGTAGTCCTGCTTCCCAGGTCAGGCACAGATCCTGTCTGTGCCACCTCTGGCCCTATCTGCTGCTGGTCTCCCCACTGTCCCCAGACACAGTCACTGACAGCTCTTGACTGAACACCTACTGGGTGCAGACTGCAGGAGTCCTAGAGATGCAGCCTTAGGAGCCTGTGAACCACGGGCAGTGGTGCTGTGAAGAAGCAAAGAGCCAAGGAAAACAGCAGCCTCATGCTGGGGAGAGAACTGTGGAAGCCATTGTTTGGACAAGGAGCTGCCAAAGGGGTACCCAGAGTGACTCACAAAAGTCTTTCTGGAGATGCCCCAATTTACAAGAAGGAATCAGCTAGTTTTGTGGTCCATGTTTGTCACCCCAGCACTTAGAAGGTTGAGGCAGGAGGATTGTTGAGTTCTAGCCTTGTTTGGGTGACATAGTAAGACACTGTTCATAGTTCTCCATTCTCCAACAGCAAAAAGAAAAAAGACTCAAATCGTGCCACAAGGACATGTGCTCAACTATGTTCATAGCAGCTTTGTTTGTCATAGCCAGAACCTGGGAACAACCTAAATGTCCCTCAACTGAAGAATGGATAAGGAAAATGTGGTACATTTACACAATGGAGTACTACACAGCAGAAAAAATAACGTCTCGAATTTTTTTTTTTTTTTGATTTTCGAGACAGAATTTCTCCGTAGCTTTTGGTTCCTGTCTTGGAACTAGCTCTTGTAGACCAGGCTGGTCTCGAACTCACAGACATCGACCTGCCTCTGCCTCCCGAGTGCTGGGATTAAAGGCATGCGCCGCCACCACCACCTGGCTTAACATCTTGAATTTTTCAGGCAAATGGATGGAGCTAGAAAACATCATTTTGAGTGAGGTAACCCAAACCCAGAAAGACAATTATCACATGTATTCACTCATAAGTGGTTTTTAAATATAAAGCAAAGAAAGCCAGCCTACAAATCACAATTTCAGAGAACCTAGACAACAACAAGGACCCTAAGAGAGACAGACATGGATCTAATCTACATGGGAAGTAGAAAAAGAAAAGACCTCCTGAGTAAATTGGGAGCATGGGGATCTTGGGAGAGGGCTGAAGGGGAGGGGAGAGGTAGGAAGGGGAACAGAGAAAAATGTAGAGCTAAAAAAAACAACAAAATTTAAAAAAATAAAATAAAAAAGGATGGAAGGAAGGAGAGAAAAAAACCAATGGTGAAAAGATAGGGGAATGGTGTCCAAGTAGAGGGAATGGGGAATAGCCAGGGCGACGGCTCTGAGATGGACCCACCTCTGTCTCCTTAAAGGAGGCTGGCATGTCTGGTGTGGGCTGGAGGCAGGACAGCAGCATGTGCTGAAGGGCAGTACATCGGCTCCATGACCAGAGGAGAGGGCTCGGGGGTAGGGAGAGATGCTCAGATTCAGGGTAGGCTGCCAGGGTGCATGGGTGCCATCAGCTTTCCAGGGGATATTAGCCTGGGTCTCTGAGGCAAGCTGATCATGGAGAGACTCCGTATCTGTGTGTGTGTGTGTGTGTGTGTGTGTGTGTGTGAGAGAGAGAGAGAGAGAGAGAGAGAGAGAGAGAGAGAGAGAGAGAATAGTGTCGTGCTCTTCCTCCAGGGAACAGTGGCAGGGTGCTAGCTAGCTACCCTTGCAAGCACCGCCTCGCCTGCCAAAGAGAGCCTTCATCCCTGGTAAGACTCACTCAGGGCCACATACATGTCCTGAGCTGGCCTATGGGCCAGGGGGTTTCCTCCTAGATTTTCTGAGCAGCACCTGCAGAGGAAGTTGTGTTCCCCCTTCAAGCTGGCACGACTTGGCATGACATGGTGACACTCGCCAGAGCCCAACTGGGGAAGGGCTGAACGCCACCAGCACACAGTGTAGAAGCCCTGGCCAGAGAGGAAGTGCCGCTGCAGTACACATGGGTGTAATCTTTTTAAATTCCAAATAGCCAGGGGAGACTACAGCGAGGCGGGGAAGCACTCTGGGGTCAAGTTTAAAGTGATGCCAAAAATGTTAGAATGAAGATACTGAATACTATTTCACACAACTTGTTAACCAGTTGAAATGACGAGGAAATCAAATCTAGATGTGTGGTGGGCAGCACTCACGTAGCGATCCGTAACCACGGCTAGCAGCTGGTGGCTCACTGCAGCAGTGGGGGATGCACCCTCCTATCCTGCGGTTTCCTGCCAGTCTAAAACAGGCCTAAAGCAGAGCCGGGGGAAATCAATACAAAAAGGATTGCAGAACCAGCCTGTGCAAGGACTCTGAAGAGGGACCGAGAGATAGCGTGTTTGCCTCGAACGCACAAAGTCCTGAGCGCCTTCCTAGCGCTGCCCTGGTGGGGTGCATGAGCCTCTATTCCAGCACTGAGGAACTGAGGCAGGAGGATCACTGTAGGATTGAGGCTAGCCTGGGCTACATAGTGAATTCAAACTGCCTGGGCTTCACAGGGAGACCTTGTCTCACAAACAAGAGGGACAGGGAGAGAGCTCAGCAGACAAAAGCACTTGCTGCCAAGCTCGATGACCTAGGTTCGGTCCTTGGGACCCACGCGGTAGCAGGAGAGACCTGGCTTCCCCAAGTTGTTCTCTGAGCTTCACAAGTGCACTGTGGCATCCATGCCCTCACACAGTGTAAATACTACAGTTTTATAAAAAGGAAGAAAACAAGCAAATAAACAAAAAGAATGTGACTCTGGGCTGGAATAGTCCTGACAGTTCTGCACCCTCAGTGATTTCCGGTGCTCTGGGGTGGGGAGGATGGGTTTCCGCCCAATCCCCACCCGACTGGTGCTGAATTCTTACACAGAGTGGTAGGGCTACACCTACCTTCCTGAGGGCTGGGATCACTGGCTGTGCCACCACGCCCACTCAGGATGACTCCTGTGCCTAATTTGTGGTGTGGCCACCACCAGAGCATCAGCTGCCTGGAAGTGGCAACCCTGTCAGATACTGTCTGGTTATAAAGGGACTTTCTGGGCCACACAACAGATTATCTTATTTTTCATTTATTCATTTTGAGACAGGACTTGCAATGCTGTCCAGGTAAACTCCTAGACTCAAGCAATCCTCCTGCTTCAGCACTACAAATGCTGGGGCTACAGGAACATGCCACCAGGCCAAGTGCAAACATTTAAAACTTTTTATGTGTTTCCCAGATGTCTATCAGTCACTTCACCCATCTGCTACCCCACAAGGAAGTACACACCTCTCCACACTCTCAACAACCTTGGAAGTTTTATTTGTTTGTTTGGTGTTCTTCAAAGGGAAGTTTTTAAAGTCCTAGGCATGGTGGTGAACGTGTTCAGCAACATACTCTGGAGGGAGAGGCAGAGGAAGGCAGATCTCTGTGTGTTCCAGGCCAGCCAGGGCTACATAGTGATATTGTCTCAAAATAATAGATTAATTAAAATACAACGAAGTCATGCAGAATGAGCAGCAGACACCAGTCACACAGTGCCTGTCACTGATGCATCTGGGGCGGCCACCTGCTCACTTTGTTTCTCTTGCAAGTTTCTGCTTGTGTCCCTTGTCTGTCTTCCCACTTGTGACAGAATAGTGTAAGTGTGTGTGTGTGTGTGTGTGTGTGTAATAGTATACATATACATCACACACACACACTTTCTAGAGCTCTTTAAAGCTAGGTGTGGTATCAAATGCCTTTAAGCCCAGCAACAGGGAGGAAGAAGCAGTCTGATCCCTGAGTTCAAGGTCAACCTGGTCTACGTAGTAAGTTCCAGAACAGCCTTGCTCCGTAGTGAGACCCTGTCTCACAAACAAAACAAAGCAAGAGCTCTTTTTACATTACTGTCATTTTGGTCTTGAAGTTTGTTCTTAGTCTGAGCTATGGTTGTGTCCCTTCTGTCCCTTCTGCTCACCCAGCAGACCTGGACTCCTCCCCTCCCTCTCACAGTTTTGTCAGACTCTTCAAACAGGTCAAGGTCCTGACTCGGGGTTTTGTCTGACCTGGGCTCTCTTCCCCAGGCTCTTTGCACAGCCAGTTCTTTCAGTGCCCAGGTTTCTACGCCTCTTTTGAAAAGTTGCTCTGTCTTCCCTGCTTACGGCGACTCTCCCAATCCCCAGCCTCAGCCTTTCTGCCTGTGCCCTTACACGAAGCTTGGCTAAATAACCCAGTGCTTGTCAAATGAATCAAGGGGATGCAGCTCCCCAATGTCTGCCGACTACTCATAGCCCCATAAACTTGACATGGGCCTCTTCTGCTTCCCTACCCACCCCCTTACTGAAAGCCGACTGTGCAAGCTGTTCCTGCCTTGGGCTTCCAGGTCCTTATTCTCATGGCTTGGGATGGGTAGCTGGATTCCCCTCCCCCCATTCTTCACCCCCATTTCTCAGTAGACTCTTAGCAATGTGATTCCCTGATCCTCTTGGGAATCTGTGAAGGAGGAGGCTATCAGGCTTCACAGAATTTTCTGGGGACTTCACTGGGCCCTTTGAACCTGGGCTAGAATCTTCTACACAGCATTCCTGTGGGCCAGCTACCTTCCAGCCTCAAGTGTGTGTGAGGATATATCCCGAGCTGGTCTCCAGAGTAGCTGAGGCCTCTGAAGTAAACTAGGATCCACATAGAGTCTCCTAGCCCGGGCCCTTCCCAGGCCAAAGTGGTAAGTGTGCACAGGACCCAGGGCTAACAACTTAGGCAAATACAACATGGTTGAGTGTGCACAGGACCCAGGGCCAACAGCTTAGGCAGATCCAAAGTTGGTTGAGTGTGCACAGGACCCAGGGCCAACAGCTTAGGCAGATCCAAAGTTGGTTGAGTGTGCACAGGACCCAGGGCCAACAGCTTAGGCAGACCCAGGTGCCAGCACCTTGCCTTGAAGAAGGGGACGCCACAAATGTATATGGCTGCTTTAGACCCATAGCAACCTTTGAGCCCAGCTTAGAGCTTCGGACACCCAAGGGACTGAACAAAGGCCCAAGAGTTAAAGCAATAAAAGTTGAGACTCCGCTCTACACTCAGCTCACGCAGATACCTCCCCGCCTCGCTTCGCTGCAGCCAGGCAATGGTCTTCCACACCCAGGAGCTCCTCGCTGAGCATGGGTCCCATGGATGAGCTTCAGAGAAGCTGTCCCCATGCTTGACTCTTGGGGCCAGACTCAGGGTGGTAGCTACCTAGCCCTGTGCCAGTTGCTCCCGTGGGTCACTGGAAGGGCAACGGAGGGCACAGGGGAGGCTATTAGTGTTCCAGTGCCTATGATCTAGCATGGCCACCCCCAGATCTTGACTGTGGCCCCCGGGCTCTTCCATTGCAGCAAATGTCTAAGTAAGGGCACTCTTACTAGACGGTTCACACATCCATCTCTAACAGCGCGGACAGCCACCATTTCGACCCAGAGGAGCCCAGGTGAGAGCAAAGGAAGTATATCATTCTGCTTTCCCTCTCCCCACATTACTGCTGGACACTTAAATCCTAGCTATCTTGGCCCCACTTGGTTAGGATGTTGGCTTATTCTAGACCACCTGTCTCACACACACGGTCTCTGTCTCTCTTTCTCTCTCACACACACCCTCTCTCTCTAACTCTCTTTCTCTCAGTTGTTGTTGTTTTAAAGTACAAAACTGGGGAATTGAACGAACTCCTGCCAGGCACTGTGGCAGCTGCCTCAGACTCTCACAATGACCCCAAAGGGAGGTAATCACTATTCCCATTTCCTAGACAGAGAAACTGAGGGACACAGAGGTGGCTCAGCTGAGCCTGTCCCTCACAGCCCTGACTACCAGCGTTATCCTGGACCCTGATTCCAACCCACCACCCCTGTTAGCCCAATCATCCCGGCTCCAGCTCGGTACCTTGAGCGTGTCCCCCTTGTTGAAGGCCAGCTCGTCACTCTCTGTGGCCTGAAAGCTGTACAGGGCCACGGACTCCATCCCACTGTCCCTGGGCTTCAGCCGAGGACCCAGCAGACACTTCCTGCTTCCCGTGGTTGAGGACCACTTCCTTTGTTTTGAGTGTTTGTTCTTTTGAAGCTGGAGCAGGAAACTGCCCTTGATGGGGGAGAAACAGGAAGCAGAGACATGTCACCCATGTCACAGCTCAGGGAGGGTGTGCTCACATAACCACGTTGACTCTGGGGAATCCCAGTGTCTCCACTTAGGAAGGTACAGAGCCATCTCGTGATTGGCTTCTGTCTCACAGTATCCACTTTTCTTACTTGTCTTATGCAGGGTTTCTATTGCTGTGATGAACACCATGACCAAGAGCAACTTGGGAGGAAAGGGTTTGTTTTGACTTACAGGTTGTAGTCCATCATGGAAGCCAAGGCAGGAACCGAAGCAGACACCATGGAGGAGCACTGCTTACTGACTTCCTTCCCATGGCCTGCTCAGCTTGCTTTCTTATACAATGGGTACCCAAAGCCACCTGCCCAGGGGGTGACACTACCCGCAGTGAACTAGACTCCCCTCACACCAATCACGAATCGAGAAAACGCCCCCCAGACTTGTCTGCAGGGCAGTTTCCCCCGCTGAAGTTGTCTCTTCCCAGATGACCTTGGCTTGTGTCAAGTTGACCAAAAAAAATCTAACTGGGACTCTACTGATACTTCTAGTGATTCCTAAGCACCTGCCGTGTGGACCCCAGCATCCAGCCCATGTTCAAGACCCTCCCAGTCATCTCCTCTCGCCCACTCCACACAGCTCCCACATGAACGCTTACTACCCCCACTGTAAACAAAGAACTGCTTGAGCCACTGCGGTGGACACACCGCCCTCTCCTACCTGCCACCCCTTGTCTTCCCTCTGCTCCAGAAAACTCCTCACCTATCCAAACCTCACTCATGAGTCATTGGATAGCTCCTGTGCTGTGTGTCAATTACAGTCTGAAAGAATACAACTAAATCTCCCTGGTGAGACTGGTAGGGCTGTGAGATTGGTGCAGACAGCATTGTTGCAAGTGTTGGAGGATAGAATCTAACACGGAGAAACACAGCTATGTGTTTGGAACCAGAGTTCTCCACAGGAACCACAGTGAGCCAGTATTCTCAAACACACAAGGACAGGATGAAGAACCCAAGCTATAGAACGGGAACTGGATGGGTCCAAATGAAAACAGATTTTTTTATATGATGTTTTTCCAAAACATGGAGAGATGGCTCAGTAGGTAAGAGGACTGGCTCCTCTTCCAGAGGACCAAGGTTTGATTCCCAGATCGACGTAGCGGCTCACAGCCATCTGTAACTCCAGTTTCAGGTCTGTCACCATCTTCCGGCTTCTGTGAGCACCAAGAACACAAGGGTACACAGGCATATTGCAATCAAAATACGCATAAACACAAAAAATCTTGAAAGGGAAAAGCAGATTTTAAAAAAACCTAGGGTTTCGGTATGTAGTACTGGCTATCTTGGAACCCTCTATGCAGACCACATCCCTCTGCCCCTAGATTGCTGGGATTAAAGCTGTGCTCCATTATGCCCAGTCACGGTCTTATATTTTTAAAAAAACACTTCTAGGGAGCTGGAGAGATGGCTCAATGGTTAAGAGCACTGGGTGCCCTTCCAGAGGACCTGGGTTCAAGTTCCAGCACCTATATGGTAGCTCACAACTGTCTATAACTCCAGTTCTAGTGAATCCAACATCCTTGGCCAGAAATACATGCAAGCAAAACACCAATGCACATAAAATAAAAGTAAGTAGGGCTGGAGAGATGGCTCAGAGGTTAAGAACACTGACTGCTCTTCCTGAGGTCCTGAGTTCAATTCCCAGCAACCACATGGTGGCTCACAGCCATCTGTAATGAGATCTGGTGCCCTCTTCCGGCCTGCAAGCATACATGGAAGGAATGTTGTACACATAATAAATATTTAAAAAAAAATAAAATAAAATAAAAGTAAGTAAATCATTAAGAAAAAGAATACTTCTAAAATTTAGGGTTTTTTCAATCAGAATGCAAACAGCTATGTATCATAGCAGCCTTGTTGAGTAAAACACATTACTGATAATTCTCCCCCTCCCTGGGCTCCACCCTCCCACTCTCCTCCAGTCCCCCCACCCCCGCTTTCTGCTTTCATGTCACTGCGTTCTGTGCACTTACCCACCCCCGTCTTCCTCAGAACCTCTTTTCACTCTCTCTCTGTCTCCTTTCTAGTGTTTTACCCACATTTCCCCTTATTTGCGCATGCGTATACATTACAAACTAGGACCCACATATGAAAAGAACATGGAGCTTTTCCTTCCCGAGCTTGGGCCATCTTATGTAATGTACTGCTGCCCCGCTCCATCCATTTTACTAAAGTTTTCAGTTTTCTCTGCAGCTAAATGGGTCTCCCCTGTATATGCACCGCCGTGTCATGACTTGGGAGTCAGTAGATGGACACCTAGGCTGACGTAGGCGTCAGTAGACAGACGGACACTAGGCTGATGTAGGCGTCAGTAGACGGACATCTAGGCTGACATAGGCGTCAGTAAACGGACGGACACCTAGGCTGACGTAGGCATCAGCAGGAGGACATCTAGACTGATCACGCTTCCTAGCTACTGTGTTGGAGCAACAATGATCACAGATGTGCAAGTGTCTCTGTGGTATGCTACAGTCTTCTGGGTACATACCCTGGAGTGTTAAAAGTTGGGTCATACAATAGTTCTAAACTTATCTATGAAACCTCTATACTGTTTCCCTGGTGGCCACACCAGTTCATACTCCCATGAGCAGAGAATAGGGATCCTCTTCCCCATGTCTGTGCCAACATTTGTTGTCAGGTTCCTTGATGGTGACCGTTAGGGCGAGGTAGTTAGCAAAGAAGTTTTAGTATTCATTTTCCCTGATGTCTAGAGGTGTTAAACAATTTTTGTTTTTGTTGTTTTTTGCTTGTTTGTTTTTTGTTTTTGTTTTGAGGGTCTTACTGTGTAGCTCTGGCTGTCCTGGAACTCACGATATAGACCGGGCCTCGAACTCACAGAGATCCACCCCTCTTTGCCTCCTGAGTCCTGAGATTAAAGGTGTGTGCCACTACGCCCTGCTAAAATCTTTTGTTTATTGATTTTTTTTTTTTAAGCTTTTTCAAGATAGGGTTTTTCTGTGTATCCCTGACTCTCTGGAACTCACTCTGTAGACCAGGCTAGCTTCAAACTTAGAGATGCGCTTGCTTCTAATTTTTAGAAAATGCTTATTGGCTATTTGTGTATCTTCTTTTGAGGAGGTCCACACTGCCTTAGCACATTTGTTCATTCTTAGTTTGGGGTTTTATGGTGTTTAATTTTTGCAGTTCTTTGTGTGATAGGACAGGCTAATAAACATCTTTATGGCAAAGGATGGAAACAACGCCCCCAGTGGCAAGCCAGACAGGACAGACCTCCTTCTAGAGGAAGGCAGTTACCCACCAGGACCACTGCACCCTGGCAGCAGGAGTCACCCTGTTCAGCACTCATTGCTTCTTTCTTTCCTTTTTTCTTTGTTTCATTTTTCAAGACAGCGTTTCTCTGTGTAGCCCTGGCTGTCCTGGAACTCACTCTATAGACCAGGCTAGCCTTGAACACAGTGATTTTCCTGTTTCTGCCTCTGCCTCCCAAGTGCTGGAGCAAAAGTGTATGCTGCTACCACCCTGCTACTTACCAGTTCTTGCTTACATCTAGACCTTCTAGAAGTTTCAGTGCTTCAGGTTTTAAATCAAAGTCTTTGGTGCACTTTAAATTGATCTTGTGTGGGGTGGAATATACGGATCTGATTTCGCTCTTCTGAAGTGGCTGTCTCGTTTTGCCGGCACCATTGGTGGAACACAGCTATTTTGCACGTGGCTTCTGTATTCATGTCTTTGTCTGACTACATAGCTGCAGGAGATAGCTGGAAGGCCACAGATGCAGCCAGTATGAACTGGTGAGCAGGTGGAGGGAGTCTGAGCCGCCCGGCTCGTTCTTATAGCTTATATTCTGAAGGTCTATGGAAATGTGGGAAGATATATGCCAATTTACACTTATCACAAGCACACAAAAAAGGACATATCGAAACAAACAAACAAAAAAATAGTTGATGGGAACAGCATGGAGTGGCGGCCTGCTCTCAAGTGACCCATCTAGGCCTCCTCAGGGTCCCTGCCTCTGCTCTCTGCCCTTGCCCTCCCTGCCACAGACTCAAGGTGACAGGAGTTAAGCTGCTTCTTTTCTTTTTGCTTCAGTCTCAGGCAAGACTTTCGAACCTCAGAGTGGTGTGGCTTGGGGTTGGCACATGCCCACCCCAATCTGATATGGGAAATGCTTCTCCCTTGGAAGTCAGGTGTGGAAGGCTGGAAGCCCCAGGCTGCTGACGGACCCTGGCTAAGTGTCGGCTCTTCACAAAAGGGTGAGCACAACTCAACTCTCTTGAGATGCTGTAGGACCAACCCTGTGATTGGCAAGGCCTAGAATGGGGCAGAGGTCAGGAAGTGGTGAGAGAAGGTGGCAGCTACAGGCCCAAACTCATTCATCAGCTCTGTGTTTCCTACCGTCTGTCTTCCTTTCCCTCCCAAGTCACTCGCTCACACGGTCATCTTGGATTCCTGCAAAAACAGAACTGGTTACTGAACATCCTTATGACAACGGATTGAGACTACCCCCAGCAACCAGGAGCCCTCAGGACAGACACCCCCAACACACCCCAGCGGAGGGCAGTTACCACTATGGGTGACCATCCAATTGAGCAATAAAAATTTCTTGAACTACTTTGCAGAACCAGACTTGAGCTGATGATCAACCAACGCACAGCTTGACCAGGACTGCACAGTTAAACATGGGTCTTGCTTCCTGTCTCCTTGCTTCCTGTTTAGCCCTCCCACACCTCAAGTCAGCCTCCTGAAGACAGACGAGGTCACTGGACTCTATTTCCTCTTTCAAATGTGGTTATAGGGGAAAGTCTCTGATTTCACTGCTGTCCCCTGTTGTTGTATTAGGACAAGGTGGCCAAGCCTGACTTGTTGAGGCTGCCGGGACTTCAGGTTTTGCCCTGAAAATTCTGGTTATGCCTCCCACCAGATATGGTATACTGGGTTGAAGCTGGCCTCCCACAGATGTGATGACCAGGGCCTGAGCATCGGTTCCTTAGAGACAAAAATTTTTAACCTATCCTTCAGAAAATGCCCCAGAATCTACTCCAGGGCATGTTGGCACCACCTTATTGAGAAGGAATACGTGCAGAAGCCAGCTGGTCTAGTCAGTGGCGCTGTGATGTCACAACTCAAAACCTCCTTCCCGGAATATAACAAAAGAGCATGTGACCGTGGGGAGGCCCCCAAACACCTGCACAAGAAAGCCCTAAGACTGCTCTGTGCTTGCCAGGCAACTAACAGGCAAGTCCCCCCCCCCCCGTTTCTTGTAGCACCTCCCCCTGTCCCACCCTGCTCCCCACAACCACCACCGAGAGCTAAGAAATGGAACCAGAACTGCCAGCTTTCTTACTGGAAGCCGTGAAAGAAAGCGCCCGTGACACATGACGTCGTCTAGACAAGGACACAGATGGAGAAGCAGCTGGAAGGTGATGTAACCACAGGGCTGGCTCAGGCCCACATGGCCTCTGGCTGCTGGCTGTCCTTTGCCTCACTTTAGTGACTTTAGCCTTGCAAAACCACCTGCCCACCCACCACACCCTGTGCTAAGCACTCAGGAGGCTGAAGCAAGAGCATCATCACAGTGAGTTCAAGGGGTGTCTGAACTACACAGTGGCTCAGCAAAAAGTAACCAGGCATCGTGGTCCACACCTGTAATTCCAACAGTAGGAGGTAGCAGTTGCAGAAGGAGGAGGAGGAGGAGGAGGAGGAGGAGGAGGAGTTCAAGGTCAGCCTAGGCTATTTGAAACCCTGTCACTAAAAGAACACAGAGTAAAACAAAAAACCCTGCTCCTAACACACATTTTACCCGTGAAGCACCTGGAAAACCCCATTTAAGAATAGAAATGGGGAGCAAACCCCATTGGGGAAAGTCCAACCGATTCTTGGAGTTTCCCCATCTGAAATCATGAATAATCTCCCATTAAAGCTTAGCTATAATTTGAGCTGTCTAGGATCCCAAGAGGCCTCCTGATCCTGGAAAGACTGCCTGCCCCCTTGGGTACAGACCTCATCTTGGTAATAAACTTCCTTTGGATTCCTTACTTTGCTTGTCTCTAAATTTTTTTTTGCTTGAGACAAGAACCCAGACATGTCAGCTGCAGCTACAAGCCAGAGACACACCTCCACAGGGCTACCCTAGTGACCTGAGGGATCTGGTCTGAGGCCTCCCCGCAGGGAGAGCTGGGTTCTGACTGCATAGCAGAACCAGGACCAGATGTGGGAAACAGAGCTGGAGTTTGAGAAAGGGTTTGTTGTTGTTTTTGCGTGTGTGTGTCTGTGTGTGTGTGTGTGTGCATTCATGTGTGAGGGCAAAGATGTGTCACAGGACATGCGGGAAGGTCAGGGGACAGTCTTGGGTGCTCTCCACCTTATCTGGATCCACTGTGTATTTCAGATTGGCCCAACCCATGAACTTCCTGGGCCAATTATCGGTTTCTCGTCTCCATAGGAGTGCCTGATTTACAGACACAAGATGACAGCATGCCCAACTTTCAAACAAAGTCCTGGGATCTGAACTCAGGTCATCGGGCTTGGGAAGCAAGCACTTTTACCACTGAGTCAACTCCTGGCCCAGGAAAAGGATTGTGTTTTGTTTTGTTTTAATTATTTATGTATTCTCTAAGTGCTTGTGTGTGTGTGTGTATGTACATATGAGTGTAGGTGCCCTTGGAGTTAAGAAGAAGGAGTCGGATCTGGAGCAGGAGTTATAGGTGCTAGGAACAGAACTGAGGTTCCCTGCTCTTAATCACTGGGCCATCTCTTTGATCCCCTAAACCCCAAAGGTTTTAAGCATGGCTCCCATAATTTCCTTCCACCTCATACAGCACCATGGGCTACAACAAAGTCTTCAACACATAAGACCTTAGGGGATGCTTCAGGTCTAGTCAGAGCAGCTCCTACTTTGTCCTTGTTGATCAGTGTGCGCTCTTGTGCCAGTACCATGCTGTTTTGATTAGTGTAGTCTTGTAGTTACTTTTAAAAATCAGGAGAATCATATCTTCCTAAATTGCACTTCATTTTCATATTGTGGTGGCTCCTCTGGGCCCTCTGTGCCACCATCGACATCTTCCTGTCTCCATCCCCCCAGCACTGGGAGTGCAAACACACCCTACCCGTGCCCGACTTTTTACATGGATCTTTCTGCTTGTTCTGCAAACACATTACTGACTGACTCTCTCTAGCCTCTAATTCCATCCTCTCGTTAAGTCTTCTTGTCTGTGAGCTGGGATGTTTGCCCAGTTACTCAACCTTCTTGAATTTCAGCACTTTTTGTAGGTTTTGAAGTGTAATTTTATGTTGTATTTGCTAGATGTATTTATTAATCTTTTATTCTCACAATTACAATTAGAATGTTCTCAGTCAGGCACAGCCCTTTAATCCTGGCACTCTGGAGGCAGAGGCAGATGTATCTCTGTGAGTTCAAGGCCAGCCTGGCCTACAAAGAGAGATCCAGGGCAGCTAGAGCTGTTACACAGAGAAGCCCTGTCTCAGACAAAAAATAAACAAGCAAAACACAAAATTGTCTAGCTCTCGACTTCCTGTTCAGGTTACTCACTGCAGGTGTACAAAAATAAAAGTGATTTCTGTGTGTTGGTCTTGCAACCTGTGACATTGCTGAGTGCATCCATTAGTCCCCATATCTGTGTATAATTTCTCGTGATTTTCTAGACACAAGGTAGTAGCATCCATAACTAGACATAATTTTACTTCTTTTTAAATATTAATGCATGAAATTATTTATTTCTCATGTTTAATTTCCATGGCTAGTCCCTCAAGCACAATGCTGAGCTGAAGTGATAAAAAGAGGCTTTGTTCCAGGACTTGGAGGAAAATAACCCATCTTTACGGCACATGGTGTGAACTGTGGACTTTCTGTAGATGTCTATTATCTTGTTGAGGGAATTCACTTCTATTTCTAGTTCTTTGAATGCTTTTAATCATGAAAAAGGTTGTATTTTGTATTTTGCTAAATGACTTTTCTCTTGTGATTAGAGAAATGATTGTTTTGCTTTATAAACATGTTTATCTATTTAGTTATCACATTTATTTATTTATTTTTATGTGTATACACACACACATACACACTCATACCTGCCACAATGTGCTTGTGGAGGTCAGAAGACAACTTCCAGATGTTGGTTCTTTCCCTGTAGGTCCCAGAGGATGCTCTGACCACCAGGCTTTGCAGCAGATGCCTTCACCTGTTGAACTATCCCACCAGCCCTTTATGTCTTTTTAAAACCCTCTCTCACAGAACACAGGCTGCCATAGTTTACAGTGTCTCTGTGACTCAACCAGCCTTCCTTTTTTTATTGTACTGATACAATGTGTTGAATTAATTAATTTTCATATGATGAACCAAACTTTCATTCCTGGGAGAAATCCTACTTGTTGATACTGTCAAAATCTTTTTATGAGTTGCTGGATTTTGTTTTGTATCTTTTGGGTTGAATGCAATACTTAGTCCATTAATATTTAATGTTATGTGATTAGGTGTGGTGCTATACAGCCCTCTGAAGACTGAGGCAGGAGGATCATGAGTACCAGAAGCCTGCACCACAGTATGAGACCCAAACCAAACAACAACAAACACTTAATGATATCATTGATGTAGTTGATTAGTGTCTATAACTTTACCTAGTTTTCAAGATGCCCATATGTTGTCTCTCTACTAATCTTTATGACTTCCTTTTGACTAATGTAAACAATATAAGATTTCAATCCATACACACATGCATACACACGTACACGTGTGTGTGTATGGAAATCAGAAACCAAGCTGGTTCTCTTCTTTGACCATGTGAGTCTCAGGGATCAAACAGGTTTGGCAGCAAGGCACCCCAAGCTAAACCTGCTGAGCTGTCTCACTGGCCTGCTTCTACATATACGTATTTATATATGAGACACAGTCTCTCTATGTAGCGCTGACTGTCCTGAACTCACTATGTAGACCAGGCTGGCCTCAAACTCACAGAGATTCTCCTCCCCTGCCTCCTGAGTGCTGGGATTAAAGGTATTCGCCACCATGCTTGACTTACTTCTAAATCCTAACTTACCTAAATGGGCTTCTGAATTGTTTCTTTGCAACCAGTGATACCTAAAAATATTAATACTCAATAGTACTCCCCTTTCCTTTTTGTGTGTATTGTTGTTTTTACTAACATCACAACCTCAGCAGTACAATGTTGTCACCTTACTGTAGTCGGAGACTGCTCTTTCGTTTCCCAGCTGCCCAGACCCGAATAATCACACAGAAACTATATTAGTTACAACACTGGCCAATAGCTTAGGTGCATTCCTAACTAGCTCTTACATCTTAAATTAACCCATTTCTATTAATCTGTATATCACCATGAGGCTATGGTTTACCAGTATGATTATGGCTTCCTCCTCTTTCAGTAGCTACATGGTGTCTCTTTGACTCCACCTACTCTCTTTCTTTCTCTGTTCTGACTTTCCACTGGCTTTACTCTGCTAAACCATTGGCCCAAACAACTTTATTCATCAACAAATAAAAACAACTCATATACAAAAGGATATCCCACATCATCTCTTCTTTTCTGTCTAAATAAAAAAGTAAGTTTTAACTTTAACATAGTAAAAGTACATATACAAAACAGTTATCAAGCAAGAATTATAGTTATAATATTTAGTCCATTTACATTTGGCAAATTAAGGAAAATACTCTATCATCTATCCTATCTTTGTGAGTCTAAAGTTTTATATATAATTTATCCTTTATCATAACTAAGGAAAACTGCAGCTATCTGTCTTCAACTCTTCAAAGACCACAGAAGGATATAATATTACCTAAGTAAGCAGAGAGTGCATTGTAAGCAACTTCCAGGACTCTAGAATTGACAGAGACATCTAGCTGCCTGGATAGTCACCCAAAGTTCTTCTGTCATGTTGGGGCACCCATCTTCAGCCTACAGGCCCATGGTGTCTAGCAGACTTTTCCATGAAGCAGGAAATTTGAAAGACTGCTTCACCTATATTGGTAGTTTGTCAAACACTTTCTTCCGTGTCCTGCAGAATGTCTGGAAGGCTCTTTCATGAAGTAGGAACCCCAAAGGATTATCTCACCTTTACTCAAGGTCAGCAGTCATTTTTCTGTGGGTCCTGCATCTTCAGTTCATACAGCATACCATCAAGCAGTTCAGCAAGAGCAGTGTCATGTCCAAATGGTTACCCTTGTCACATCGAAGGCAAATTCCTTAACAAGCTTCTTCAGTGACCATCAATCTCTCTGAAATAATTGGTGCTGCCAAAAGCAAATATGTCTCACTGTCAAGAAAAGTCATACTTCTTAAAACCTTTTAAATGCCATATTCTGTAGGTCTTTGAAGTATTGAAGATTATCTATCTAACTGAAATATATCTCTGCATATCTAGAAAACTTTACTAACATGTCTAAAAGTTTGATTATTATAGATGACTATCTATTAATCTGTGTTTCTTAAATTATACATTATATTTTTAAAGGAGCTTAAATAAGAGCAGAAATTTAAATACCTTAAATAAGAATAGAAATACATATACACAGTATAACAAAATTGACCTTAAATTTATATCAATAGACCAAGATCCATACCAATACAAAGTATTCACTTCTAGATCATATCCCCCTTATATGTTTTAGGACTTGACTATGACAATTAATCAATTATAGCAACTCTTTTAAAATGAAAATAAACATTTATAAACAATCATTTTGAGAATTTGGGCATAGTTTTCTTCAAACTGCTTCCTGCTGTTTGCTGGGTGAAGTATTTTTAGGGTTCATGGAGACCTTTTTTGGGGGGGGTCCTGTACCATCAAACCACATTAGCCTGGAAGAAATCCACAGGTTCTCATCTTCTGTGGAAACAAAATCAGAACTCTGCAGTCAAAACATTCAAAGAGGGGCTGGAGAGATGGCTCAGTGGTTAAGAGCATTGCCTGCTCTTCCAAAGGTCCTGAGTTCAATTCCCAGCAACCACATGGTGGCTCACAACCATCTATAAAGAGATCTGGTGCCCTCTTCTGGCCTTCAGGCATATATGCAGACAGAATATTGTATACATAATAAATAAATAAATATTTAAAAAAAAAACATTCAAAGAAAACAAAATAATATACATAATCCAGAGCCTTTGTGGGTTTTCCATCTTTACATGGCTTTTTTACTCTATTATTACTTTTTAATATTATCTTTACTCCTTTAATCTATGTCTATCTGTACTTTTATTTTTTAAAACTATTTACTTCTTTTTAAAACTGTCTGTACTCTTTTTCCTCTCTCTTCCAAGCCTACATACATTTATTAAATACAGTGTAACCCATTTATAGGTTTATTTCTGTCTTAATCTGTCTTTATTGCATATCTGCAATCATTTTTTTGACTAGGAGCACCATTTTTTTTTTTAATGCCAAGCAGGCATGGCTAGGACCAACTCCACGGCCCTGCCTGTTTGCCCCATCTTGTCCAACATGGCAGAGGTATGTTCACCACCTCTGTGAGCCATGCTCACCACCCCAGCTCCAGAGATGCAGGAGGTCTATGTCATCATTAAGCAACCAGCAACTAGTAGCATTCTGCTCACAAACCCCACTTCAGTGCTCAGCCTCCTGAAAGAGTCAGAATTGTTTGTGCTGCCAGCATGAACCAGGAAGACATATCGCAAAGAAGTCCTGCAGTTTTTGCTGCTAATGATGAGTCAGGATGCCTTATCTTAAAGGAGCCATGCCTCTGCTCACTGCCAGCAAACAGACTCTATTTGGAAAAAAATGCAGCTACCAAGATACTGGGCTTGGCTACCATTTTTGTGAGTCTAGAAGCCCCCCTTTTCTTCTTCTTAAGCTTTTTAAAGTCTTATGTAGATCAATGCCCCAAAGAGTGGATGCCATTTTATAGACGGAGACTGCTCTTTTGTTTCCCAGCTGCCTAGACCTGGATAATCACACAGAAACTATATTAATTACAACACTATGTAGCCAGTAGCTTAGGCATATTCCTAGCTAACTCTCACATCTTAAATTAACCCATTCCTATTAATCTGTATCATCATGAGGCTGTGGCTTACCAGTAAGGTTATGGCGTCCTCTTCCTTCAAGAGCTATATGGTGTCTTTTTGACTCCGACTACTTTCTACCTCTGCTCTGATTTCCCACCTGGCTTTTACTCTGCTAAGCCATTGTCCCAAACAGCTTTATTCATCAACAAATAAAAGCAACACATATACAGGACATCCCACATCACCTTACCATTGGTTTTCATTGCCTTCATTCTGTGTGGATGTCCTCCCACCTAACCACTTTGTGCTATTATTGACAAATACATTAGGCTTCCATATGTTTAAGGCCCTACCTTGTGTGTGTGAATATATGTGAAGTGACAATTGTTCCACTCACTGTGTACATCAGTTAGAAGAGGACAGAAGAAAATAAATACCTCTGTCTTAGTTACTGTTATATTGCTGTGATAAAACACCATCACCAAATGTATAAAAGAAAGCATTTAATTTGACCTTATGGTTTTAGTGGGCTAGAGTCCATGATGGCCGAGCAGAAGCATGGCAGCAGGAAGAGCTGAGCGCTCACATTTTGATCCACAAGTCAGAGGCAGAGAGCAAGAGACCAACCTGAAATGACTGCAGTCTTTTGAAACCTCAAAGCCCACCCTTATGTTTGTTTTGTTTTTTCAAGACAGGGTTTCTCTATGTAGTTTTAATGTCTGTACTGGAATTAGCTTTTGTTGATCAGACTGGCCTTGAACTCAAGGGATTCACCTGCCTCTGCCTCTGAGTGCTGGGATTAAAGGCCTGCATCACCACCGCCTGACTAAAGCCCACCCAGGGCCACACCTTGATCCTTCTCAAACAATTCCACCAACTGGGGACCAAGCATTCAAATATATGAGCCCATGAAGGCCATTCTCATTCAAACCATATCAATCATCTTTTATGATCACCCTTACTAGTGTCTTTTAATTTTATCTTTCTCCAACTCTATCACTGTATGTCTACCTGAATTAAAGTTGCTCTCTGGGGTCACTTGCTTCTGTCCTGAAGCACTTCTCCGTTATTCCCCACAGAGCAAATGTACTAGCAACAAATTCTCAATTTCTGCCGTTGTTCATCTGGAAAAGTCTTTATTTCATCTTCTTTTCTGAGAGACAGCTGTGCTGTGTTAGATGTAGGGTTCTCAGCTGTCCTCCACCCCCCTGAGCAAAACACACGGTCTTCCTTGTGTGTGTCTCTTTTTGTTGTTGTTGTTGTTGTTGTTGTTTTCTCAAGACAGGGTCTCTCTGTGTAACAGCCCTGGCTGACCTCAAACTCACAGAAATCGTCCCGCCTCTGCCTTCCAAGTGCTGGAATTAAAGGCTTGCTCCCAAGTGCTGGAATTAAAGACTCTCAGATGTGAGTCTTACCAGGCTCCCTTGTAAACTGGAGGAGTTTCTCATCTCCTCTGACTGTCAGCATTTGTAGTTTGTGTTGTTTTGGGGCTTTGCTGTGATTCCCAGATATAGAAGTTACCGTTTCTCTGATATATTTGGGAAGTTTTTTGTCATATTTCTTGACTATTCCCCCTTCTCCTTTCTCCACCCTTTCATCTGATGGATGATGTCTTTAAGAATGTCCCATATTTGTCTGAAGCTGTTGGTATTTTTTCATTCATTCTTTGTTCTTTTTTTTTTTTCAATACAGAGTTTCTCTGTAGCTTTGGAGCCTGCCCTGGAACTAGCTCTTGTAGACCAAGCTGACCTCGAACTCAGAGGTCCACCTGTCTCTGCCTCCTGAGTGCTGGGATTAAAGGCATGCACCACCCCACCCAGCTCACAGGACTCTGTGTGTGTCTCTCTCTCTCTCCCTCTGACTGCTGTCCACAGAACTCTGTCTCTGTCTCTGTCTCTCTTTCTCTCTCTGTAAAGCTGTCCATAGGACTCTGTGTGTGTGTCTCTCTCTCCCTGTATCTCTCTCTCTCTCTCTCTCTCTCTCTCTCTCTGAAGCTGTCCACAGGACTTTCCCTCTCTCTCTGACTTCTGTCATCCATAGGACTCTCTGTCTTTCTGTCTCTCTGTCTGTCTCTCTCTGTCTCTCTCTCTCTGTAAAGCTGTCCACAGGACTCTCTCTCTCTCTGTCTGTCACTCTCTATCTCTCCCTCTCTGACAGCTGTCCATTGGACTCTCCCTCTCTCTCTGACTGCGTCCATAGGTCTCTCTCTCTCTCTCTGTAAAGCTGTCCATAGGACTCTCTCTCTCTCTCTCTCCTTCTCTCTCTCTCTCTGTGTATCTCTGTAAAGCTGTCCACAGGACTCTGTCTGTCTGTCTCTCCCTCTTTCTCTCTCTGTAAAGCTGTCCATAGGACTCTGTGTCTGTGTGTCTCTCTCTCTTTGTAAAGCTATCCACAGGACTCTGTCTGTCTGTCTGTCTCTCCCTCTCTTTCTCTCTCTGTAAAGCTGTCCATAGGACTCTGTGTCTGTGTGTCTCTCTCTGTGTCTCTCTCTCTCTGTGAAGCTGTCCACAGGACCCGGCACACACCACTGCTCCCGGCTCACCAGCCTATGCTTACTCCACACGCTCTCCCTTCTGCTGGACCAGATCTACTTTCCAGGCATTCAAGCTGCATTTTCCTTCCTGTACTTTTCATCTCCACACTTCCCCTTTGTCTCTTCCACACAAGTTCTTCCCTTTCACTGATATTCTCTATGTGGCATGATGCTATCTTCACGTGTTCCTTAACTTATCTATGCTTTGCTAAAGAACCCTTCAGTTCCGGCAACATGCGCTGGATCGTGGCTGTCCCTGTTCCTGAAAAGTCCAGCATTTGATCGATGTCATGGACAGTTTCCTCTGTCTGCATTTGGGTCATGCTTTCCTGTGCTTTTGTGTGTCTCATAACTTTTTTTTATTAGGAGTAATAATTCTAGGTACTCGTCACTTTCTCCAGGGCTTGTTATACTATTTCTCGTTTGCTTATTTAGTGAGTGGATTATTTGTTCCTCAGCAGGCACAGGCACAACTTCAGGTAGATCCGCAGTGGCCCAGGATAAAGGTGATTTTGGCAGGGTTACCCCGTCTCTTTCCCTGATTTAACAGCCCTCACACAGCAGTTAAGCCCCCAGTAATTGCCATTTCTAGAATTCTCTGAGTCATAAACTACTCTACAGATGAGTCAACTCTGCCCTTCTGAAGGAAGAGTGTGCGGGGTCTCACTTGGTCGATCCTTCTCCTCCTCCTTCCCCTCTCCCACCTCGCCTCCCTTCACATCCCCAGCCCCTTGAATGCAGGCAGTCTTGGACTTAGAATGATTTTTATGGGCTTTTCAACTTTACAGTATGTGAGACAGACATTTGTCTGGTAGAACTCACACTTTGAGTGTGGGCTTTGGATTCTTCCTGGGTTAGAGACCTAATGGCCCAAAGCCCTCTCAGAGCTGCTGGGAGCAGCTCGCAGTCAGCTCCCAGTCAAGGTGAGCCCGCCCACACACATTCTGTTTCGTCAGAATTTGCAAACAGCCAACGCTTCATTACAAACTAGTAGGGGTTAGATGATCTGTCCAACGGTCTGCGAACCTAAGTGTCTGAACATGTTTAAGGAAATTTAGGTAGATTTAATGCTTTTCTCCCTTTTTAAACTTGGGACACCATCATAAGTTGAGAAGCACTTGTAGGTGATTCTTCATTTTCTGTTCATGACGACGATAATTCTCCAGGACTTTAAATGTGTACTTGTTCACATTGGTTTCCCCCAGTTTTGGGGGGAAACGGATCTGCAGAGGTCCTCATGGTGCCCTGCCCAACATGGACCTTGAAAGACTCCGGTTTTAGTCTTTCGTTTGTTTGCTTGTTTACTGTTAGAAACACAGCGTTTCACTTCAAACCTGGCACATAATTCAGTCTTAAGAGCTCTCTGGGCGTGGGGGAGATAGTTCAATAAGTAAATGGCTTGCTATACAAACATGAGAAACTGAGTTCAGAACTCACATAAAAACAGCTGGGCACAGGGGCACACACCCACAATTCCAGTGCCCAGGCGGATCCCTAGGGGCTGTGGGCTAGCTAGTCTAAATGAACTGTTGAGATCAGATTGTGGTACTAGCTAATACTGTCAGCTTGACAGGATGTTGAGTAACTTTGGTGATGGTCTCTGGGCCACTTCAAGGGATTTTCTAGGTTGGGTAGATTGAGGTAGTGGGGGAAAGAGTTGGAAGGATCAAGTCTTTTCTATCAAAGGACTAGTCATGGGAATGGATCCTTCGCAATGTGGCCACGTAATCTCCTCCTCCTTGGAAAACTTTGTTTACACAGAAGTCTTGTGACATGCTCAAAACTCTATGGGTCAGAACAAAGGACCCTTTCCCCCAGTTCCTTCATTTTCTTAGCACCAATTTTATAAAATTAGTCAGTCTTCAAACAACCAGTGGGGAAAAAGACACAGTGCCCTCAAGGACAGAAATCTAGCACATTTCCTGTTCAGTGTGCTTGCTACCCAAACGAAGCGGTGCACGGCTCAGCGCTAGTAAATGCTGCCTCGCTGCCTTACTTTCTCTTTGCCCGTGTGCTGTCTTATGGATGGCGTCCTTGGATTCCAGACTGACTTTTCGACAGATGGGGAAATCCACCATAACTGCTGGACCAAACGCAAGAGAGAGAACTGAGCGCCAGCACCCATGGCTCTCTATTTCCTCACTGCAGATGCCGTGTGACCAGACTGCTGCTCCTGCCACCCAACCTTCCCTGGCACGACGGACACTATCTGCCGGAACTGTGAACCAAAACAAACTCTTCATTACGTTGATCGTATCAGCTATGCTATTGCATCAGCGAGACAAGCAATTATACATCCTACTCCAGACACAAGGGAGAGACATTGAGAAAGCTACCAGGATTTGACCACTAGCCTCCGCATGTATGCTCATGAGTACTTGCGTGCACAAAACATGTATACATACCAACATGCACACACATTAAAAAAAATCTCTGGCCTGCTAAGATGGCTTAGCAGATACAAGCTATGGCAGCACAAGCCTGGTGACCTGAGTTTCATCCTCAGAACCCATAGAGGAAGGAGAGAACCAACTCCTGAAAACTGTAGCGTGGTTAATAAAAACACAGAGACAGATATTGGGGGTTCAACCTGAAGGTCAGAAAAGCAAAATAGCCAGCCACTGACTCTTATCTCTACCTCAGTCTGAAATAGTGATCCTGCCTCCAGGAATCCTCAGGAAGAGACTGTCTGAGAGCTGTCTCCTCCCGTTTTATATTCCTCTCTAGTGCTGGGATTAAAGGTGGGCACCACTAATGTCCGGTTTCTATGGCAAACTAGTGTGGGTACTAGGATTAAAGGTGTGTGTTACCACTGTCTGTGTAATACTGACCAGTGGGGCTGTTTTACTCTCTGATCTTCAGGCAAGCTTTATTTATTAAAATACAAATGAAATATCACTACAATTGTTCTCTGATCTCCATATACACGTTATGACACTCAGGTACCTCCAGTCACACACATGTCATACACACACACACACACAAATGTGTGTGTCTCTCTGTCATCACCCCACCCCCTCTGTCTTTTGTGTGCTTGGGATGAACTGTCCAGAGAGATCCCATGTTTCTGCCAATCTGGATGACAAAAGCCTGTAATGTGACCTCTACGCTGCTCATCATCTAGTCTGGTGACTGCACAGCTTCCAACCTCATGAAGCTGCAGCCTGCTCCCCATAGGGCAGCCCAGCTTCTACTGGGATGGAAGCTGAGCTGGGTGTCCCTGCTCTGACTCCATCCTCATGATGCTCCCCTCTCACCCAGCCCATTCTGACTCAGAGCATCTTGGCTTCCTATGCTCCTGGTGACAACACAGCGGCTCACCATACCACGGAGCTGTGCTCTACAGCTCTGGAGCCCTGGCTGTTTCTCTGGAAAGTCAAGGTGGGGGCAGTGCTGATCTGAGGAGTCCTGTCTCCTCCAGCCTCTAGCCACTCCTGAATTCCTAAGCTCTCCTGTCCCGTGTCAGAGCTCCCTGTGAGGAGTGACACCCAGCACCGGAAGGCAAAGGCTGGGGAGTCTCAGAGGAAGCAGACAGGCTTCTAGCCAGATGGAAGACAAAGGGAGCATGGGAGGAAAAGAGCCCTTCACCTGTGGCTCCTGCCCTCTAAGAGTCAAGAGTTCATCACCACTGAGAAAAATTGCTATGAGGATCGTCCAGAGAAACAACATTCTTTTTATGTAGAGATATTTCAAATAAGTATCTCAAACAGCAATGAATCATGCTTATGTTTTATCACAAAGTATGGTATTTGTGTTAACCTCACTCCTTTCCTGGTTATGAGCCCAAGATGTTTATAAATGAAATTATGAATTCATTTACAGTCAAAACATACATCTTCATCCCTTGAAACAAGTATGGGAAGCATTCCCTCAGTTCTTATGTCCTATGGTCTGATTTTACCAGACTCTGGAAAAACCTAGGATCTCATTTACGAGAGAGAGAGAGAGAGAGAGAGAGAGAGAGAGAGAGAGAGAGGTGGTGGTGCACGCCTTTAATCCCAGCACTCAGGAGGCAGAGTCAGGAAGATCTCTGTGAGTTCGAGGGCAGTCGGGTCTGCAGAGCTAGTTCCAGGCAAGCCTGAGCTATTGATCTTAAATAAAGAAAAATAAAATAAATGATTAGCAGGGCATGAGGGTGCACACCTTTAAATCCAAACACTCAGGGGGCAAAGGCAGGCAGATCCCTGAATTTGAGACCAGCCTGGTCTACAAGTAGAGTTTCAGGACAAACAGGGCTACATAGAGAAACCCTTTCTCGAAAACAAACAATAAACAATAATAAATAAAGAGAAAAGAAATGAGGAAAGCCTTTCAACAGGGCCAGGGGTATAGTTTAGTAGGTACAATGCTTGCCTGGCATGTATAGAGCTCTGGACTCCAGTCCCAGGACCACCTAACTGGGCAAGGTTGTGTATGCCTGTAATCCCAGTACTCGGGAGGCTGGCTTGAATTTTCATGGGCTACATGAAACTCTGTCTCAAAAAAATGAAAGAAAGAAAGAAAGAAAGAAAGAAGAAAGAAAGAAAGAAAGAAAGAAAGAAAGAAAGAAAGAAAGAAAGACAAAGCCGGGCGGTGGTGGCGCACGCCTTTAATCCCAGCACTTGGGAGGCAGAGGCAGGCGGGTCTCTGTGAGTTCGAGACCAGCCTGGTCTACAAGAGCTAGTTCCAGGACAGGCTCCAAAGATACAGAGAAACCCTGTCTCGAAAAAAAAAAAACAAAAAACAAAAAGAAAGAAAAAGAAAGAAGAAAGAAAGAAAGAAAGAAAGAAAGAAAGAAAGAAAGAAAGAAAGACAAAAGGGTTCAACTGAAGAGAGGTTGGGAAAAAAAGAAAGACAAAAGGGAAGGAAAGAAGGAAAAAAGAAAGAAAGAAAGAAAGAAAGAAAGAAAGAAAGAAAGAAAGAAAGAAAGAAAGAAGAACCCGCTAAAGAGTACTAACTTCAGAAGCCCCTAAAATCATACGTGTGGCTACCGTTACGTGGAGTTCTCTCTTGAGGGGCCATACTCACACTTTTAGTGTGCACCCTTAGCGCTCCTGCACTGAGGTAGGAGGCAGACAGGATAGCTAATGCCGGAAGCTCTCCAGTCAGTCAGTCTGGAGTGCAAAGCACTGCTGCAAACAAGAAAGACCCTGGCTCAAAGGAGGCAGAAAGTGAGAATCAACACTTGGTTGTCCTTTGAGCTTCATGCACATTCTGTGGTACACGTGTGTACCACACACACACGCACACATAAATACATACACACACATAAATACAAATACACACACAGATACACACATATACATACACTCACAAATACATATACACACACCACAATACACACACATACTCACAACAACAACACTTCCACCAACAAACCATTTTTTAACAGACTCCAGCTCTGCTTCACCCTGGCTGGGCCTGAAACCCTTTTCTGCTGTGTAGTGAGAACCCAGCTCCCCCAAGGGGAGGCCTCTGACCGGCTGGCTCCCCAGGCTGCTGAGGCACTGTGGAGCTGTGTCTCTGGCTCCTGCTCCAGCTGCTGCTGATGTGTCTAGGTTCTTGTCACCCTCAGCAGGCAAAGGTGCTTACCACCATGTCTGACAACCTGAGTTTGAGCCTAGAACCCATGGGATAAAAAGAACCAACTCTGAAAGTCATTCTCTGGGCCTCCACACAAGCACAAGTACGCCCATGTACATACATGTGAGAAAAAATTCTAAAGGGCTTCTTCAATCCAGTCATCATCTGAAACAGAGAACTCACTGAGACTTTGAGTCGCTGCCTGAGGCTGGAGAAAAGTCTTGGGCGATTGCTCTGCTAGGTCAGGAAGTCAGCTGAGAATCTGGACACACTCCTAGCCTCCAATGTGGTGGTTTGAACCAGGATGACCCCTGTAGGTTCAAATATTTGAACACTTGGGCCCCAGTTCATGGATCTGGAATGTTCGGGTAAGATGTGCCGGGAGAGCACAGGAGCTGGAGTGGTTGATGAAAACAACGATCTACAAATGGTGGTCAGGCCTCCAGTCCCTCCATGCTTGGCATAAGCAAGAGACTAACACTTGAGAAAGTGTCACAGCCCGCTTCCTCTGGTTCCTTCATGTGAGGAGAGTCAAGTGAGGCAGCAGAGCCTCCAGGGTGACTCACGTGGGAGGAGCCCCAGTGAAAGGCTGATCAGAAAGGGCTGTAGCTTTCTTCCTGTCGCTGTGAGAAAATGCCCTGACAAAAAGCAACCTAGGGGAGAAAGGGTTTGTTTCAGTGAAACTCCAGTTTACAGCACATCATTGCATGGATGCCATAGCAACAGGAGCTTGAGATGACTCTCATATCACATCCACTTCAAGAAGAAAGAATTCATTTATGAATGCTTGTTTGCTTGCTTTCTTATGATTGACTTGATTTCTACCTTTTTTCGTTTTCGTTTTTGTTTTTTTGCCTGAGACATGTTTTCTCTCTGTATCTTTGGAGCCTGTCCTGGAACTAGCTCTTGTAGACCAGGCTGCCCTCAAATTCACAGAGATCCACCTGCCTCTGCCTCCCGAGTGCTGGGATTAAAGGTGTGCGTCACCACTGCCTGACTAATTTCTATACTCTTACACAGTTAGAAACTCCCATCTTAGGGAATGGTACCCACCCATGGTGGGCTGGATCTTACATGACCACAGGCCAACCCTATACAGACAATTCCTCACCGAGACTCTCTTCCCAGATAATTTTAAGTTGTGTCCAGTTGACAAAACCCCTCATCCAAGCATCTTCATACACTATGAGATGGAAGTAGGGCACTCAGATTGGCAACACCCCGGGTTCTGAGTCAGAGTTGGGAATGTGTAGGATTTTTCACTCCTCCTAAACAGGAAGTTCCCAGCAGAGGGACCTGGAGAAGAGAAAGACAAAGCAACTGGCTGCTTTCACGCAAAGGACACACAGCTGTGTGGGCACCCGAGTCTTTGACAGCAGGCCCAGTGAAGGACAAAAAGCATGGGCTTTTGTGGGGCCATGAGCCAAGGGCAGCTGTCCTCCGGGTACACCCAGGAAGGCCTGTGCTGTTGCCACTGTCTGTAAGATTGGAGCCAGGAGCCTTAGCTCTAACCAGAATGCTACTCAAGCATCATGGTAGCACACATGGCATTTCTGACAACAAGGAGCTTCCTAGAATCTGGATGCAGAAATGTCCCCAAAGGCCCACCTGCTAAAGGCTTTAACCACAGGGTAGCACTGCTGAGAGGTGACGACATACTTAAAGGAGGGGTCTAAGGGAAAGTTTGGGTCCTGGGGTCTCATGCTGTTGAGAAGGTAATAGGATGCTTGTCTCTTCTTGTTCATTTGCTTTCTGGCCTTGAGGTGAGCAGTGCAGTTTCACCATGAGCTGCCTGCCATTACCATCCGGCCTCTCACCAGCGACATGAGGGCAGTGGGCCCAGCGGAGTATGTGTGGGAACCTCCAAACCAGGAGCTGTTGCTCAAGTTCCTTCCCAGGGGCTGCAAGCTACCTCCACTTCCTTCCAAGGTTCAAGACAAGCAGGATTCACCCAGGGTTCACTCTGGGGAACCAATGGGGTTATTAGACTTCCTTACAGAACAAAAGTGAGGGGTTACCTACCGGGTATGAGTGGTCCTCCCTCACAAGGCCTTTACCCATCAGGATGAGGGCTTCCCCATAGCCACACAGATGGAGCCCCCCTCCCCTAGTTGGGGAACTAACGCCCCATACTGGCTTCTTCAGGGGCACCCATGTGTCTCTGAAATAAGTCTCTGAATCTCCACAACAGCCTTGTACTGTCCGTGTGTACCAAAGCCTTTCTACGCGGGTTGGGCAGAGCAGCAGTCCGAAGTCCTGAGCCACCATCTCCCCGGTGAAGCATTTGGAGTCCATCGTCTTGTGTTTTGAGCTGTGTCAGGTGATCACAGAAGTTCACCACTCAGGAGTCACTAAAGACAATCATAAGTCTGACAGCACGGGAAGATTTTATCCATCAGTATTAATTGTTCCCTTCGCAGACCCACAGCGTGGAAAGCAGGCACTAACTTAGCCCTCCACAACCTTCAGTCTCTCTCTCTCTTTCTCTTTCTCTCTCTCTCTCTCTCTCTCTCTCTCTCTCTGAACCATTTCACTTCCACACCCTGGAGCTCTTCCATGGAACCTCCCTGTATTTCCCCAACCCCGTGAGCTTGGTGGGGCTGGCTAGACAGCTCAGCCCTGCTCAAGACTAATGGCAAATGAGATCTGGCTGTCCTCTCTGCACCTGCTGCTCAGACTGGTTTCTTAGGTCAGAGAGGCTCTGGGTGGCATTGTAGGTATAGATAAGACTGTTGCCTCTCCACCCCACACACCTTGCTGTTGGGAAAGGTCCCGGCTGGGCAAACCATTTCCACCCATAGTATATCCTTTTTCAGGCGAGGAAAGGAGTCTGCTTGGTCTGGAGGGATAACTGCCCACCCCTTGGGCAGCCTTGACCTCCTGCATCTGTGTTGTTTCATCATAGACGAATTCTGTGAATTCCTCTTCTGGCTTTAAAGCCTTCCAGGAGTTGGTTAGCACAGAATCCGATTTTCTGTCATTTTGTTTCCCCCTTAGGAATTAGAGCTTGACACAAATTTTACCACATTTACCTTCAGGTAACAAAGACAGACGTCTTCCTCTGCTCTACATTTCGCTTATCTCTAGGCGGCTCTCACTCTTTACATGCTGGTCTAAGTCCTCCAAAGTCCTCCTTAATCCCCCAAAGCCTTGTCTACTCCACCAAAAGACTCAGCAAAGCTGCGAAAGCCCTGTGACGGTCTCCAGGTCCTTGCTCATCAAGTCTTCCTTGAGTCTCTGGTGAACTCCATCCTCTCGGGCCTTGTGACGCAGGCATCATACGCTTCTTCCTTCATACCTAGTTCCCTCGGCCATGCCTGTCCCTCCTCTGTTGTCCTCCAGCCCCCGATATCTCTGGGAACCTTAGCTGTTGATGACCAAGCATCTCTAATGGCTCCTATGAGCCAGTCTGTCAGGGACTGGTTCCACTTGGACCGCCTCAGGCTGTGCAGCCTGTGTCTCAAAGAGGGATGCTATGTTGTGCCGTGCCCGTTTCTCTGCTTCTGCAACATTCGCGTTGATCCTGTCTGCCCCACATCCCATAGCCTCACAGGCCAGGCCCCGAGAGATTCTCTCATTGCTTGTGTAAAACTCTTCCCTAATTCCAGAAATCCAGCATCGACTATTCTACTACCATGGTCTCTCACACTCGTGACCAGACCACTGAAAAGACCCCTATCTGTGTGCTGCTTCTTGGATTTTCCTTTTCTCTGTATCCAAGGTCAGACTACTCATGGGTATCTTTTGTTCCTTCTAGGTTATCACCCTCACCCTCATCACTACCTGACTCCTCCCATGGGTTCCAGGTTTTGGGGTCCCACAGATGGCTCTATATTACTGCTATAATCTGTGTCCTCTTCCCCTTTAGGGCCCTTAGATGTAAACAAACAAACAAAACAAGAACAACAACAACAAAAAAAAAACCAGGTCAACACCTCCATTTCTCTATATCCAATCTGCCTGCTAAGTGGGAGGCCAGGGCTGAAGCCAGGCAGCCTCATGCCCCTTTTCCCCTGAATTTCCTCCCCTACACCTGCAGTGTTCCCACCCCCAGAGTTGCCACCATATCAGATAGATCTCCTATTACCCACAGTGACTGCAGTGACTGGGCCTCTGCAGTTGCTGGCTGACAGGCAGCAGTCACACTTCTGATTGCCCTGGGGGAAGATCCCACCCAGCTAAGCGTCCAGTGTGTGAAGATTTAGTCCTGAGGAGCTTCCTGCTCCTGAAAAGCAACAAGGGCACAATCCCTGCAAAGGTGTTTGGAAGGCCGACTCTACCCAAGCCAGCAGCTGAACGCGGGAGTGCCCAGTGTTTGTGGTTTGACATGAGGAAGGACACAGGAGTAAATTGGCTGTGGAATCTTCCTCCACAATTTCAGAGCCTCTGTGGCCAAGTGTGTGGCAGGGGAGTCTCTCCACGGAGGCCCTGAGAGGCCATTTCATGAAGTCTGAGACCCCAGGATTGTTGACGATGTCAGAGCCAGGAAACATCTGCCAAGGAGAGTTTCACCCAGGAAGTGAAACCAGCCCAGGAGAAAAAAGGTGTTGTAGGCCGTGAGGCTGTAAGGTGGAGCCTTCTGAGCCCTTGGGCATCGGGCATTTACCGCCAGAAGCTGGTGTTTATCCTCAGCTACTGTCAACAGCTGTGGCTACCCACAGAGCTGCACAAGGCTGGGCCCATTAATTTTCTATCGTGGATGTGGGAGGGGCTCATAAGGTGCCACTCCACTCCTCCTCAAGGATTATATAGGTAGTTAACCGTTGTTGAGAGTTTTTCTTCAATGGTATAGTCGCCCGTAAGTCGCCTACACTCCTGTAAATTAGTCTTTGCCCACGCTACTGAAAGTAGCCCCAGTCAAACTCAACAATTCACCAAGCTACTTGGCTGGAATTGCGTGGGTGGTTGTGTGTCATTTGCCACTGATGTCCTATTTGAGGTGAACAGATTTTGGAGTGAACAGGGTCTCTCTACATAGCCCTGTCTGTCCTGGAACTCAATTTGTAGACCAGGCTGGCCACCTACAGAGATCCACCTGCCTCTGCCTTCCAAGTGCTGGGATTAAGGGCGTGCGCCACCTTGCCCAGCTCTTGTATTATATCTTATAGTTAACCTACTGTCATAGTTCATCGTGGGGGGTACATAGTGCATCCCCTGATATCTTATAGCTAGTTGCTCTTTTATCATAGTTGGCTAGTGGGGTGTGTATCACAGAGGCGACCCTTACACCTTATAGCTAATTAATCTTTCATCATGGTTTATAATGGGGTTCCACACAGCCTCCCTTATATCTTACAGTCAGTTTGCTCTTATCGTACAGCTGGGGACGGCAGATCACGGAGCCTTCCCTTACATCTTGTTCCTGCAGGTGCCCAGGCGATTGAAGCTCATGTCGCACACAAGCGCACCCTCTGCTGGTGGCCAAGCTGACGGCGCTCCTTTGCTGTTTTAACTGTTTCTATTTCCTGTTGGTTACACACTTCTGAGACTGCCATCCTCAAAAGCAGCTCGGTCATAAAGTCCAACAGAAAGCTCGGAAACAGCAAGCCCGTGTTACCAGGACTGGCGCTGAGTACTGAACTCATGGCACCTCTCACCAGAACCCAGAGCTTACATTCACAGACCGCAGTGTGGCCTGTGCTCCCAAAGTGAGAGGCATCTAAATTTGTAAGGACGATGTAAGAAGCCAGTGCTATTATTGAAGTCTCATTGTTTTGTTTGTTTGGTTTTTTCATGGTCACTGACACTAATCTCAATTTGGAACAGTTTAAAAACAAAACAAAGCCCTTCAAGGTATGCTGAGTTTCAGTGTGTCTCGACCATAGAGGGATTCTTTCAAGTCATCCAGTTTGGTTTGCCTGCTTGTTTGAAATAAGGTCCCATTATAACTCAAGCTGACCCCAAACTCAGTGATTCTCCTGGCTCTGCATTTCTAGCGCTGGGATGCGCAGGCTTCTGCTATAACACCCAGCTCCTAAGTGTTAGAAATAATCTCCAAGGCAAACAAAGGAACACATTATAAACAGCAAGAATAGCGTGGCAAGGCAGTTCTTTTCTGCAAAACGAGTGTGTCAGGACCCAAACCAGGGGAGCAACACACAGGGGCCAATGTGGCTCTGCTATGCCTGATGCGGGTGGAGACTGCATCTCATCCAATTGGTGGGAACTCAAGTTCACAATCTGATGCAATTGACTAATCAGTACAAAAGGGAAGTGGAAGGCTCAGGAGATATGAATCTTACCAGGCTAACAACCTGGCATTAAAACAACAACACCCCCAAACAGGCATCTCTCTTTCTGTTGCTGTGACAAAACACTGTGACCAAGCAACCTGTAGAAGGAAGGGTTTATTGGGCTCACAGTTCCAGAGGGCAAGAGTCCACTGCCATCGTGGTAGCAGGCAGGCATGGTGACTGGAGCAAGGACACTAAGACATTCTCACCCAAACCACTGCAGGAACTCACATTTCTGTGGCAAAGCAAAACAAAATCTCAAACCCAGGATTTATTCCCTCTATGTGTGTTATGTGTGTGTGTGTGTGTGTGGGGGGGGTTCATCAATAAAACCAATTCATTTTAACACGTTTATTTTTGAAATGGTGTAGAGTGAATTATGGTTTGAGACTCAGAATGTGAGTGTTATTGTCACACTGGATCCTATAAGCTAAAGAATGCTGGATAGGCAGGTGTGGTGGTGGGTGCTTATAACTGCAGAACTTGGAAGGCCAAGGCAGGGCATCATGATTTTGGACCATCCTGGGCTATATAGTCAGACCTTGTCCAAAAAGAGGGAAGTATTAACTTACATTTCTGTCACCTAAGTGGTGTCAGGTAGTTGGGGTGGCCTCTTTCCCAAGGCTGTGGGTACTTTGCTCCTCTATCCTGGGACCTGATGCTAACAGAGAGATGTACACAGCAGAAGGCAGGGGTGGCCATATGCCCTGGCTCCTCCTTTCTGATCCCTGGCTCCACACTGGAAACCTGGTACTCTTTGGGGTTCAGCTAGAGAAAGGGACGGTTGCAAATTGTACACTAAACACAGCCAGGGATTCAGAGTGGGACCTCAGTGACACTAGAAACAGGGCTAGGCACTGCCCTATGGCTGTATGTGCTGCATAGTTTTATGTCAACTTGATACAAGCTAAAGTCATTTGACAGGATGGAATCTTAATTAAGAAAATGTTTCCATTATATCCAGTTTTAGGCAGCCTGGCAGTGGAGGGGTGGTGGTGCCTGCCTTTAATTCCAACACTCAGGAGGAAGAGGCAGGTGGGTCTCTGTGAGGTCAAGGCCAGCATGGTCTACAGAGTGAGTTCCAGGACAGGCAGCACAGAGATACCGTGTTGCAGAAAAACAAGCAAACAAACAAAAAAACAAAAGGGCTGTAGGCTGTAGGGAATTTTCTTAATTAGTGACCAATGGGGAGGGAACAGTCCATTATGGGTGGTACCATCCCTGGGCTGGTGGTTCTGTAAGAAAGCGAACCGTAGGGCTGGAGAGATGGCTCAGTGGTTAAGAGCATTGCCTGCTCTTCTAAAGGTCCTGAGTTCAATT
Organism: Chionomys nivalis; assembly: GCF_950005125.1. Classification (NCBI taxonomy): domain Eukaryota; kingdom Metazoa; phylum Chordata; class Mammalia; order Rodentia; family Cricetidae; genus Chionomys; species Chionomys nivalis. The sequence goes on along the minus strand of NC_080092.1, from coordinate 43,393,998 downwards.
CCCAGCAACCACATGGTGGCTCAGAACCATCTGTAATGGGATCTGGTGCCTAGAAAGACAGAGTACTCATATACATAAATAAACAAATCTTCAAAAAGAAAGCCATAAAGAGCAAACCGGTAAGCAGCTCTCCTCGGTAGCCACTGCATCTGCTCCTGCCTCCAGGTCCCTTGCCCTGTTTGAGCTCTGTCCTGACCTCCTTTGATGATGAACAGTGCTGTTGAAGTGTAAACCAAGTAAACCCTTTCCTCCCTAACTCCCAACTTGCTTTTTTGTTTTGTTTTTGTTTTTCAAGATGGGGTTTCTCTGTATCTTTGGAACCTGTTCTGGAACTTGCTCTGTAGACTAGGCTGGCCTCAAGCTCACACAGAAATCCACCTGTCTCTGCCTCCCAAGTGCTGGAATTAAAGGCATATGCTACCCCTGTCTGGCTCCCAACTTGCTGTTTGGTTACGGTGTCTCATCACAATAGACCCTGACTAAGGCAGTGTGTTTGTTTGTTATTCTGATGTTTTAACCCTGGTGGAGCAATGTAAAGAGCTAATAGATGATCAAGGTAACAGATGACTTAATAGGAGAATAAAATCCTTTTATCTTACACTAGTCTGCTAGGTTATTCAAATCTGGGCATACAGACCAGCCCAAGTTAAACTGGGGGCTGGGAGTAGACCACCACCATATCCATACTGTTAGCAGCTGAGTGAGAACCATGTTTAAAAAAATCTGGAATACAATCATTTTAAAAGGTATGCAGTGGGCTGGGGAGAGAGCTCAAGCAGTTAATAGCACTTGCTGCTCTTGCAGAGATCTGAGTTGGGCTCCTAGCGCCTGTGTCTGTAGCCTCACAGTCACCTGTAATGCCAGGGGACTCGATGTCTTCCTCTGGCCTCTACAGGCACTTGCCCTCACATGCATACACACACACACACACACACACACACACACACACACTGAAAACAAAATATCTTTAGAAAAATACATTAGCAGGACATGCTGATATATGTCTTTAATTCCAGTACTCTAAAGACAGAGGCAGGCAGATCGCTGAGTTCCTGGCCAGCCTGGTCTATATAGCGAGTAACATGCGAACCAGAGATACATAGTGAGATTCTCTCAAACAAGAACAACAAAAAGAATCATTCCTGAGTGGGTAGGCCATGCCTTGACTGAGGTAGTTTCTGCTCCAGGCCCTACCCTGTGGAGGGTTATCTTCTATTACCAACCCCTCCCCACTGCAGAAGATGAAACAAAATAAGAAAATAAGATTATATTGAATTTGGATTTCAGGCAAACAAGCAGAAGGAATAAAAGGAGATGGAGGAGGCCCAGAACACTGGGCTGAGGAGGCACAGAGCCAGAGGTCTTTGTTGGGGGTGTGACTGACTCTAAGGTGGTGCAGCCCCTTCGGAGGACAGTTTTACAATGCTAGACTGAATGTTTCCGTGTCCTGAGATTAGCGGCTCCCTCTGTTTTTAGAGACAGGGATTTTATGGGGGTCAATTAGGGTAAAACAAAGCCACAGGATCGATGGGATTAGTGCTCTCCTCTCTCCCCTCCCCATCCCTTCTCTGGTGCCTCCCTTCCTCTCCTTTTCCCATGGGAGGGCTGTGGATCAGGCGGTAATCTCTAAGACAAAGCAGGAAACCTGCTTTGCTAGTCCTCTGACATTGGAAAGCAGGTACCCAGAACTGTTGTTTAACTGCTGTTTAACCTGCCCAGTGTGGGGTTTGCTATGGCAGTCCACAAAAGACAGGCAGATCATCGCTAACTAAACACACTCTACCATATGGTTCAGCGAGCTCAGCCCTTGGTATCTGCCCAAATGAGCTGAAATGTATGTCTACACTGAAAATGTATGTCCACACAAGAACCTGCACATGGATGTTTATAGCAGCTAGGTCCACATTTGCCAATCGGAGGAACAACCAAGATGTCCACTAGAAAGAATATAAGGGAAAAAAACACGCAAAACTGGTACATCCAGACAATGGGAATTATTCAGTGCTAACAAGAAATGAGCCAGCATGCCAGGAGGAGACACACATTGCCATGTGAAAGAAGCAGTTCTAGAAGGCTCTATTTCAACAACACATATTCTGAAATATGAAATTACAGAGACAGTAACAAGATCAGTGGTCATCTGATCAGTACACAGCCCACACATGAACATGCATTAAATGTCACGATTCCTCAGACCTCTATGATTGATTTCTGTCTTTCAAATAAAAATAGAAGTATATATATTTTAAAAGATCAGTGGTCACCAGAGGGTAGAGGGAGAGAGGAACAGGCAGAGACGTGAGCCGTAGTAGAATTAATTGCTCTGTGGGCTACTGCAGTGACAGACACCTGTCACTTTGCATCCACAGAATGTACTACAGGAAAGAACCCTAACATAAACCATAATTATATTTAACAATTCCAGATTGTTCCTAAATTCTTTCCCAATGGGAAACATAAACAGAATTACCCTTTCTCCTAAGGTGCCAATGACAAGCTGAGGCACAATGCCATCAAAGTTCATTCTGGGGAACCAATGAGTTTATTGGGCTTCCTTACAGAGCAGAAGTGAGGGGTGATTTAGAGGGTGTGGCTGCTCCTCACCCAACAGGCCACACCCAGAAAGCCTTTACTCAGCAGGGATGAGGACTTCCCTGTAGCTGCATCGATAAGCCCCCTCTCCTAGCGTTTCCCAGCCTGGTATACTCTAGCCCCTCCCTGAAGCAGTGTGCAATTAAGTGCAATCAAGAGTGACATACAACAGGCGGGAGGGAGTGGCTGGCTATCAGGTAAGAGGTTTGTGACTCTTCCCATCCCCCCCATGAGGGGAAGTAATTGGTCTACAAGCCTAGCTGAGATAATCTTTTCCAAAGGGCACAGCTGAATCCCCTAGGATGGTGGTCACTCGTCTTGGAGGACAGTTACTCACAATGCATATAAAAGCATTTAGTGTGGCTCTCTCCACAAGGTGCCACACCAAAGCAGAATAGCTGTGACGACTTGTAGGTGATCTCACAGGCGATCAGGCCAAATGACAGTCTCTCGTGCAAGCCGGGCTCACAAGGCTCCACCTTCCCAGAATTTCAGTTGTTACGCATAATAAGGAAATAACTGGCTGACTGATTTTTTGTGTCTTTTTTCTGTGTATTTTCTAAGAGTTTTAGATTTGGGAGGCGGGGTGGGGACGACACAGAGGCCTTTGCTTACAGACATACAGTAGGGCAGTGGTTCTCAAACTGTGGATTGCAGCCCTTTTTGGGGGGCCACATATCAGATATGCTATATATCAGATATTCACATTACAACTCATAACAGTAGCAAGATTACAGTTATGAAGTAGCAACAAAATAATTTTTTTATGGTTTGGGTCCCCACAACATGAGGAACAGTGTTAAAGGGTCACAGCGTTATGGAAGGTTGAGAACTCCTGCACTAGGGAAACCTGGAATGTTAAGCATACAGGATTGTTCCTTCAGGGGAAGGAATGCAAAACCTGTTTTCCACCCAGAAGGCTGGAGCTGATGTGCTTTCTAGCCTGATGACCTTTGAGCCATCTGTGTGGCTGGAGATTCTCCGGTAACAGACCCTCCCCCACCTCCCCCAGAGCCTTCTCATCAGCTTGTTTTTCTCAGTCACTGTAGAGAACCCATCTTTTTTTTTTTATTTTTTGGTTTTTCGAGACAGGGTTTCTCTGTGGCTTTGGAGCCTGTCCTGGAACTAGCTATTGTAGACCAGGCTGGTCTTGAACTCACAGAGATCCGCCTGCCTCTGCCTCCCAAGTGCTGGGATTTAGAGAACCCATCTTTATGGAAGGTGCCACATCTATTTTATGAAGAGTTTCAATGTAGCCACAGCTGTATGTCTCTTACTTTGTTCCCCAGAGAGATTTACGTTTGCTTGGTTATGCCGATGGGGCTGAGTTAATTGCTCATCCATCGCAAGGATAGTTTTCACCAAATTGTGCTGTTTAAATATGCCTCAAATAAACTTCTGCAGTTTGACCCAACGTTGGCTACTGAGTTGTGTTGTGCTGAATGGCCTTCTTGTCTCCCGCAGCTTGTCACTTTGTCACCATGCAGGTCCCAGAGACCCCGCATGTGTGTATGCATGTGTGTGAAATATGTATGTGTATGAGGATGTACACACCCCCATGTGTGAGCATATGGAAGTCCAGCGTCTTATTTATAACGCTCCGCCTTATTTTTTGAATTAAGGTTTCCCATTGAGCCTGAAGCTCCAGTTTCTGCTAGACTGGCTGTAGCACACATCTGGGTTCTACACCTCTTTGCCTTTCCCAGCGCTAGGGCTACAGATACACACTGCCGCTCCAGGCTTTTTAAAATATATACTTATTTTATTGTATGTGTTCATATGTCCACCAAGTGCGTGCAGGAGCCCATGAAGATCAGAAGGGGCACTGGATCCCCTCAAAATGGGGTTACAGACAGTTGTGAGCTGTCATGTGGGTGCTGGGAACTGAACAGTGTCCTCTAAGAGCAGCCAGAGCGCTTAACTGTCCGGCCATGGCTCAACCCGCTGGGTTTTCACACAGGCGCTTGAGATCCACAGTCCTGTCCTCACACTCGCGCAGCAGCGCATACAAAGTCAATCCTCTCTCCAGTTCTGAGGTTTTGTTGTTGTTGGACATTTCTTTTAGACTCGTTATGGGAGAGGGGGCCCTGCACCTTGCCTGGCAAAACAATAGGGTTGGCCCTGGCAATATGAGTGAGGGGGACCCAGACCTGAAAGCCCAAAAGCAGAAGAACTGGCCCTGCTCCTTGCTGCAGGCTGCATCAGGTGAGCTAGCCAAGGCAGTGCTGGAGGGCTTGCCCAGGATGTGGGAAAGTTAGCAAGCTGACCAACCCAGCTACCACCCAGGCCCAGAACCAGGGCTATGGGGTGTCCCACCCCAACATCCACCTCATCTATGAAATGTTGGAGCATGTGAAGGGGGTGAACCTACAGATCCAAAACAGCAGGGTCTCCATGACACAGGACAACAGGATACCCAAGAAGAGCCCCAGTGAGAGCCATTATTAGAGGCCTTGAGTCAGACCCATGTCTTTTAATGAACACTAAAGATGACTGGACCAGGGATAAACTGTGTGACTCAATGAGCCACACTACAGCCACCACAACACAATTCTTCTTTTTATTTTTGTTTTGTTTTGTTTCTTTGTTTTGTTTGTTTTGGGGGGAGTTACCAGGGCAGAAGGGATGGGGGAGATGAGTGGGATCTGAATGCATGGTGTGAAATCCACAAAGAATCAATAAAAGTTTAAAAAAACAAAAAGGAACAGCGGTGATGTTCCTAGAGAACTAAAGATGCATAGCAACCGTTTCTATGGTTTAGGGAGGGGGGTTGGTCAGCCATTGGAAAGTTCTCAGCTCCGCTAGGGCTTGGGAACCTGAACTTTACTTCACCCTGCAGGTAAAATGGAGTCTGAAATCAAAATGGCAGTACTCGGGCCAAGGTGCTTTTGCCTGCTCCTTCCAGTCAATTTTTTTGTGTGTGAGCGTTTGCCTGCATGCATGGCCTGGAGCCTGAAGAAGGCAGAAGAGGGGACTGGGCCCCTTGGAACTAGAGTTACAGTACAGGTGGTTGTGAGCCACAATGTGCATACAAGAAACTGAATCCAGGTCCCCGTCCCAGATCTTTTGAACCACTGAGCTGTCATTCCAGCCCCTGTTGTCACATAGTTATTTTGTTTTATTTATTTATTTGGTTTTTCGAGACAGGGTTTCTCTGTAGTTTTGGAGTCTGTCCTGGAACTAGCTCTGTAGACCAGGCTGGTCTCAAACTCACAGGGATCCACCTGCCTCTGCCTCCCGAGTGCTAGGATTAAAACATGCACCACCACCACCCGGATCCACATATTTATTTTAAAAGATCAGTTATGTACCCACACACAGACACACACCCATACACACTATGGTGAATTTTTCCCTGACAAGCTAGTGTCCTCTGAGAACCTCAGTTGAGAAGATGCTTCCATCATACTGGCCTAGAGGAAAGTCTAGGGGCAGGGATATTCTTCATTAATGATTGATGTGGGAGGGCGCAAGCTACACCAAGTACCACCCCTGGGCTAGTGGTCATAGCAGCAAAAGAAAGCAGGCTGAGCAAGTCATGGGGAAGAAGCCAGTAAGCAGCTTTCCTCTGTGGCCTCTGCTTCAGTTCCCATCTCCAGATCTCCCCATCCCCCACCACCCCACTACACCCCTCTCCCCACCCCCCATCCCCACCCCCCATCCCCACCCCTGGTGAATGCCTGCCCTGGCTTAAGTCAGTAATGAAGTGTGACATCAAAGTGTAAGCCAAATAAATCCTTTCTTCCCCAAGTTGCTTCTGGCCATGATGTTTAATCATAGCAATAGAAACCAAGTTAAGACATGTATAACTAACCGGGCGGTGGTGGCGCACGCCTTTAATCCCAGCACTCGGGAGGCAGAGGCAGGCAGATCTCTGTGAGTTCGAGGCCAGCCTGGTCTACAAGAGCTAGTTCCAGGGCAGGAACCAAAAGCTACAGAAAAACCCTGTCTCGAAAAATCAAAAAAAAAAAAAAAAGACATATATAACTAAAAATAAAAACAAATGAAAAATAATAAGGTGGAGAGTGACTACGGAAAACACCCAACATTGACCTCTGGCCTCCACATGCACACACACATACACACAAACAAAACTTATTAACCAATTTAATTAAAGTTTTTTTTTAATATTTATTTATTTATTATGTATACAATATTCTGTCTGTGTGTATGTCTGCAAGCCAGAAGAGGGCACCAGACCTCAATCCAGATGGTTGTGAGCCACCATGTGGTTGCCGGGAATTGAACTCAGGACCTTTGGAAGAGCAGGCAACGCTCTTAACTTCTGAGCCATCTCTCCAGCCCCCCAATTTAATTAAAGTTATGTGACACTCCTTACATCCCTGAAATTTTAGGGTAACGATTTATTTATTTATTTGTGCATGTGGGAGTGTACTCCAAGAAAGAGACTGCAGGTGCAGAAGCCAGAGTCCCCTGTAGAGAGTGAGGGCAGATGACCTCTTTCCTCTTACCATTTTATTTCTTCTTGTTTTAGAGACAGGGTCATTCCACGTATATAGAGCAGGACAGCACGTTCATCCTGCCGCAGCCTCTCAAGTGCTCAGATTAAAGGCATGCACCACTCTGCCTGGCTCTTCAATCTTGTCTGTCTGTCTGTCTGCCCATCCATCCATCCATCCATCCATCCATCCATCCATCCATCCATCCATCGTGTGTGTGTGTGTGTGTGTGCGCGCGCGCGCCCGCGCGTGCATTTGTGTGTGTATATATGGTCAGAAGAAATCCTGGAGTCCTTTTTCTCCTTCTACAGTATGGATCCTGCGAATCAAGCTTAGCACATCGCGCTTGGAGGTAAGCGGCTATCAAGCCATCTCTCCATGCTGGCTTCTTTTGCTAAAAGCACTTAAATCCCAGTACTTAAGAGGCAGAGGCAAGCGGATCTCTGGTCTACAAATTGAGCTCCAGGACAGAAAGGGCTGTTTACACAGAGAAACCCTATTTCCAAAAGCAAAAAGAAAAAGTTCTAGGAATGGAACCCAAAGCTGTACAAACGTTAAGGAAGTTTGAACACCGCGCTTTTCCTTTGTTTTTCCTTTTCTTTCTGCCCAACTCTCTTTCTAATCTGTTCATCCTCATAATTACATTACCCTCTAGCACACGCTGAATAAAAATTCTTTAAGTTCCTTTCACTAGGTAAAGAGTCAAATCTCTTCACAGGCACAAGAACAAAGCTTGCTAGGTTGCGCTGTACTTAGTCCACATAGGACTGTTTGACCCGGTGGGAGTGCGGTGGGAAGCCACAAGCTTATGGGATCCAGGGTCCAGCGCTTTCTCAGCGACAAACAGCACCATCGCCCTTCTGCCCTCTTGCGGTAGGCACCATAGGCATTCCAGACTTCCCTCCTGCAGCAGCTCCAGATGTTCTGGCCACCAAGACTCAGCCCAATGCAGTCACTTAGCCACCCAAGCCGGGTTTCCTCAGATGCAGAAACCAGAAAATATGGGCATGGCTGCCGATAGCCGGGGTGCGTATGTGCGCGCGGGTGTGTGTGTTTGCAGCTTCCCAGCCCACAGACACCCAGCCTCCAGGCTCCCCAGTTTCTCCCGCAGGCCCAGCCTACCTCACGTCAGTCCCCAAGCTCCGCGGACCAAGCTCCCCCCGCAGAACCAGATTCCAGTTTTCTGCACCCAGCTCCCCAAACTCCAAACCCAGCTTCCCAGTCCCACAGGTGGCCATCACTTCCAGTTTCTCTGCCCCCTAGATCCCTAGTTCCTGACTCCCCAACTCCCTAGCTCCTATCCCCGATGCATTTCACCACCGCAGCTCCCTAGCCCGCTTCGTCTAGCAATCCCCCCAACCCCAGCCGGCAGGGCGCGGTCGCGAGGGAAGTGGGACAGGCACGGCCAGCTGGGGGCGCTTCTGTCTTGCGGTTCCTGCAGCTCAGGAATTTTCCACCCCCGGAACTCCTAAATTGTTCTACCATTAGCTGATTTAAAAAAAAAAAGAGAGAGAGAGAGAGAGAGGAGAGAGAGAGAGAGAGAGAGAGAGAGAGAGAGAGAGAGAGAGAGAGAGAGAGAGAGAGAGAGAGAGAGAGACTGTCTGATGGGTCAAGTTCACTTAGGTAACAATACAAAAATACTGCTAATCAAGAATGGTAATGCTAAAGGAGACTGGCCGCCGAGCCCAGGAAGTTTGCTCTCTTCCTAAGCTTTGGTTTGGGGGTCAAGCCTCTGTCACTGAACTGCACCTAACCAACGATGGAAGTTTTCCGAGACTTAAATTCTGATTCAGATGCACAAGAAGATACGCAACGACTCCATAGTGAGACCCTGTTTCAAACAAAGCAAACAAAAGGGACACAGATAAATGTAACACAATGTCGCAGAACATTTTCCTTTCTTTTACAATAGTTTGTTGTTCCTCATTGAGAAGTACACAGAAGCATGGTGGTTTGGTGCCTTTAATTCCATCACTGGGAAAATAGAGGCCTCTCTCTCTCTCTCTCTCTGAGTTTAAGACCAATCAGAGCTATATAATGAGACCCTGCCTCCCCACAAAAGGCACAACAAAAAGAAAGCACGGAAATACACGGTGGGGTTGAGGCTGTGTGGGACTCCTGTTTTCTACTTCTGAGCATGTTTAGATGTTGCTAATTAGATAGAAGTTAGCGTTTATCCTGGCGTGGAAGCACACACTTGTACCCTGTAACCCTCGCCCAGGTGGCCATGCTGAGAAGACTGGTGCAGGCTCAAGGCCAGCCTGGGCTGCACACCGAGTCTCTGTATCCAGTCCATTGATTTTAGAGTTCACATAAGAAGGCACAATCTGTAGGAGACAAGGCAGCACTTGGGAGAGAATTAAAGTTGTCCTCACATCATGATGTAACTGGCAGACGGGACAAGGGTGAAGGAGGAGTTGCCCGGCTAGCATGAGCATGTGCTTGTACACATGGGATCCTTGGCTTCACGCCCCCCGGTTGCCCAGTGGCCCCCCAAAAGGGAACTGCTTTCTCATTACAATCAAGTCACTACCAAGATGGCCACCGTCAGCACCCCTTTTCCATCTGCATGTGCACACGCGTGTGTGTACACACACCCCATTCACGCATTAATAAATGTGTTAGTGTTTGGTCACTGCGTCAAAATAACCTGAGAAAATTCAACTTGCAAAGAGGAAAGGTTGACTTTGGCTCACAGTTTCCGAGGGCCTGTGGTGGCAGAGTACATCACAGCCAGAGGAGGCTAAAACTGCTTGTCCCATGGCATCCAGGAAGCAAAGACACAGAGAGGGACTGAGGTTCCAATAGTCCCTTTAAGGTGGTGTCCCCAATGTCCTAACTTTCTTCTAATGGGCCCATTTCCCAAAGGTTCTAAACCTCCCGATAGCACTATAGTCTGGAAACCTTCCACTCATGGGCTTTGGGGAGACATTCCAGGTCCAGAGTCCACAGAAAGTGAAACTAACTATATATCCCCTAAAATTCCTGCTGACCGTACTTGAGGCTGTTTAGACCAATAGGGACCTGTAAAAGCCTCAGGGGAGTCAGGCAATGGCAGCAGACACTCATATTCCCAGCGATTGGTCAGTAGAGGTGGGGTGGGGTAGGGTGTGTGTGTGTGTGTGCGTGTGTGTGTGTGTGTGTGTGTGTGTGTGTGTGTATTTCATCCTGGGCCACATGGATATAGTGAGAACAGCCTGGGATAAGCCTGTAATAACAAACAAACAACAGAACATTCACAAGCAAAACCCTCAAGATAGTCAGTGGCTCCTGGAAAAAACATGTGCCACACTGGGAGGAACACGGCTAAGATGCAAGGCAGAAACACCCCTGTGGGGACCAAGGCTCTCAGTTCACAGCCCCAGCCGAGCTTCCAGCCAGCAGCTGACAAATGTTCCTCGCCCACTCCCACCTCGGAAGCACAGGAACCCAATTAAACTTATTTTCAGACAAACAATGGATAGTTTTTAATGTAAGTATGTGCCAAATTTCTGGAATGTTCCTGCTCATTAAAACAAAACAAAGCAAAAAAAAATGAATTTCACTGTTTTCTAACTTAACCGAGTACCCTATCTTGCTTTGCAGCCTTCAGCAAAGAGTTTCCTCTGGCTGCAGAGTACTCAGCCCAGGTGGAAGGCAAAGGCCAGGGCTGCTCAGTCACTCCTGTGCTAGGGAGCAGTCCTGAGTGCTGTCCAGTGCCAGGCTGACAGCAGGGACTAGTCCCACTTCAGTGTCCATCTCTCTCCTTCCTTCTTTCCTTCCCTCTCTCTGTCCCTCCCTCCCTCCATCTATCCCTTCCTCCCTCCCTCCCTCCTTCCCTCCTTCATTCCTTCTGGTCTTCACTGACTTCCTAGGGCTACTTCCCCAAGAAACTCCTTGCACCCAAATTCTCATTCAAAAAGAACCCACTTTGAGAGGAGGAAGTAACCTTAGAAGCGGCAGTCAGGGCTCAGGTTCACTGAGCATTTTCTTTTTTTTTCTTTTTTTTTTCTTTTTTTTTTCTTTTTTCTTTTTTTTTTTTTTTTTTTTTTTTTGATTTTTCGAGACAGGGTTTCTCCCTAGCTTTTGGTTCCTGTCCTGGAACTAGATCTTGTAGACCAGGCTGGCCTCGAACTCACAGAGATCTGCCTGTCTCTGCCTCCCGAGTGCTGGGATTAAAGGCGTGCGCCGCCACCACCGCCCAGCCACTGAGCATTTTCTATACACATGTTTGGGGTGTAGTAACTTACTCCTTTCCAGCACCTTCTGCAGAATCATTCAACCCACTTTCCCTGAGAAGAAACTGAAGCAGAGGCCAAATGACTCAACTTTTGCAGGATCCACAGCCAAGAGGAGGCAGGAGAGAGGAGGACAGGTCAGAGGTCCTGCTTCTCTTTGGGGCATCATTGTCTGAATCATGCATCAGTTCGGAGCTATTATCCACAGTGGGGAACATTCTAGCACAGCCCTTGATGCCTACGCCCACATGGGGCGGCTGTGAGCCCACAGAGTAGATTTCCCTCACCTCTGCCAAACAATTTGCCAAGTAGTTGCATAAGACAAGCAATTTTTTTTCAGCTTTTACTTTATTTTTGTGGCACATCCTGAATACCTGTAAGCTTTTTGGGGGGTAGGGGCAGATTCTGACTACAAAGCCCAGGCTGTCGTAGGAGTGCTGGGTTACAGGAATGCCCCATTGAGCCTGGCCGCAGGTGCCTAGAAACTATTTCCATCGCAGTGGTGTAGACTGTCTTTCCCACAGCCTTCTGTTCTGACCTCACCTTCTTGGCAACTTGTCTTGTTATGTATTCTTCAGGTTGTAGTCTTTTGCTTAAAGAAGGGCCTTGTTGCCAAGGGTGGTGCCACAGGCCTGTAATCCCAGCACCGAGGGAAGCTAAGGCAAGAGGCTGTTTGGGCAACATAGCAAGGCCCTTTTTTAAGAAAAGCAACAAAATGAAAAAAAAAAAAAAAGACCTTGTATAGTTAAGAAGCTTCAGGCTAGGTGAACCCCCCACCCCCCGATAAACCTCTAAAGTGGCTGGTGGTTGACTGTGACTGTGACCTTGTCCTGAGCAAAGCTGGGGTTCACAGCAAAGTTCCTGCCACGCCCCTGCAGGAACAACTGGAAGTGGCAGGTTCCTGGCCCCTCTCAGTGGGCTGCCAGACACACAGGTGGGGAAGTTTCGGGCCCTGAGGGAAAGGGTTTTTACTCCCTTTGAGAGCCACCGTGGAGTTTTGTGTAATAAGCCTACTGAGCAACGGGTGAGTGGAAAACAGGAGCTTGTTTCTTTCAGATGGCAAGGGCAGGAGTAGAGTGGGAGACAGCCGTCCGAGGAGGATGGTTTAGAAGGAATCTCAGCAATTCTGTTGAAGGCCTCGAGACTGGAGCCACCCCAGAGTTAGCATGGACAGGCAACAAGCCTGAGAGTGCCGGGGTCACCCAGACCTCCAAAGCCAGAGGAAGGAGGCTGATGTCCTTACCTCTCCAGAGAGCGCCCGCAGCCCCATCCCAACCCCAGAACTTGCCCAGGACCACCAACTGATGCTATGCATTTGCTTAGCTGGCAGCCTCTGAGTCAGATAAATCGTTCCAGCTGCTACCTAGCTCATAGCTGTCACACAGGAGTTGTGGGACAAATATCTCCCACTTACAGAAGTGGCAATGGGCTCAGAAAGAGAACACAACTTTCCTGGGGTCCCAAGAAAGAGAAGACGGGGATCGGGCAGGGCAATTAAGGGCTGCCAGACTGAACCCCAAAGAGGATGTTGCAGGTGAGAGATGGGCACAGAGTGAGGAGATTGCACACACAGAGGCTGCATGGGGCTCTGTCCGAGGAAAGGCCGGCTTCCCCTTCAGGTGAGTTTAAACTATACTCTGAGAACCCTGAGGTAGGTGACACTTGAGAAGGGGACAGGGTGGGGACAGCGAATACAGAGACCACAAGATGTCCACAGGACTTAGGCAGTGGATTACAGGCCTGTTACTTTAAGACCAGACAGGCCTCCCTCCCACCCCTTTCTGGTCTGTCCCTTGAGACAAAGCCAGCTGCTGCTCTGGTCCTAAGAATGTAAGAGGAATTTGTTAGTGAATGTGTTTCATCATCTACTGACCACCGCCCACCCAACAGTCACCTGGAATCTAGTTGAACTTGGAAAAAGTCAACTTTTTAAATTCCTGTTGCTTTTAAAATTCCTCTGACTACATCAACATACACCTCCATTTACGGTTATTGATCACCCATAATGTCAGCTACAGCACCCTGGAGCATTTCATTGCTGTGTAATATTTTGATAAAGCTGAGACAAAAGCCAACCAAACAACCAAAAACCCCAAAATGAAACAAGAACAACAAAAACAAACAAACAAAAAACAGGCTAAAATAAACTTTGATTAGCCATTTTGTTAAAATAAATTTTGATGTTTGTCCTTGTAATTGTTATGAAGAACAAACCAATAGCTTCATTGGTTTAAGTAGAAGTTTGTCATCAATGTATTGAACTTAGACCTTAGAAAGTTTACTATCATATATACAAAATCTCATCTTTTACATACTTTATATAACTTGTTCAGGTCTTTGTAACCTGCTTAAGTTTTCCATCTTCTTTTCTGTTGTGGAAAAACATCTACTCATCTTAGTATTCACAAAGAAGTCCTTTTTTACTAAAAAAAAAAAAATTCCCATTTTTCTTACTTACAGGGCATGGGTGAGGGGTTACTGAAGAAGTGTGGGTGACCTTAAAGTAGCAAGTCTTCTCCAGTTTGGATGATGCCTTCCCTCTAGCTGCTTAGGTGGCCTTCCCTTTTCCTAGTCTTTCCCAGCCTGGGGGCCATGTGCACTTACGGCAGAATTGCATACAACTGATTGGGAAGAGAGGCTGGACACACACACCAGTAAGTATCCTTACTCTGTCCTTTTATACAACCAACAAACCCAGCAGACACAGCTGGTCTAATGAAGATAGTGGTTGTTTGGCTTAAAGGATAGTTTTCTTCGATACCACATTAATAAAAGAAGACCAGGGTCGGAGAGATGGCCCAGTGGTTAAGAGCACTGGCTGCTCTCTCAAAGAACCTGGATTCAATTCCCAGTACATATGTGACACCTCAAAACTGTCTGTAGCTCTAGTTCCAGGGGATCCGACACTCCGACACTCTTACATAGACATACATACATGTAGACAAAACACCAATGCACATAAAATAAAAAATAAATAAAAGAAAGCTAAATCCAAGTACAAACATAAGATAATGTCTCAAATTAGTATTACCTATGCACATACTTAAACTTTGGAACTATTTATTTATTTATTTATTATGTATACAGTATTCTCAGTACTCTGCCTGCAGGCCAGAAGAGGGCACCGGATCTCATTACAGATGGTTGTGAGCCACTATGTGGTTGCTGGGAATTGAACTCAGGACCTTTGGAAGAGCAGGTGGTGCTCTTAACCATTGAGTCATCTCTCTAGCCCTAAACCTTGGAACTTTGTGTCAAGGAAAAACAGAAGGCAGTCAAAATCTTTTGGGGGGATGGGTTACTGGAGAAGATGCTCCGTGGTTAAGAGTGGTGCATATTACTCTTGCAGAGGACCTGACAGTCCATATCTGATGGTTTACAATGGCCTGTAAGTCCAGCTCCAGATGATCTGACACCTCTTGTGGATTCTGAAGGCACCTGTACTCACACATGCATACCCCCCACACAAACCACACATATACACATAATTTAAAATAGATCTTTCTAAAGTTTTTTCCCCTTTGTACAGTTCAGAGAATGATCTGCTGCAGCTGCGCTTTTGATTTCGAGTGACTAGAGGTAGCTCATAGGAAAGAAAGGAAACACCAGCATACAGTAGGACCATCGGGGTTGGTGTTAAAAGATCCAGCAGAGCTCAACTGAGAAAGCCCTGCTAAAACCATGATGTCGGAGTTAACTGTTGAGATAGTTTTAGGCAGAGGACCCTCTCTATCCTCTCAATGGACTGGCAACAGTCTTTCGTATCGTCACTAGCAGCAGCAACAACTTGCTACCTGCAATCTAAAGAATATGAAACACAGAACACAATAGCATCCAAAAGAACCTGGGGAGGATAGCATCTATCTATATCACTATAACTGGTAAGTGGTACCCAGGGCTCAGTGTGGCAGGAACAAAAGCGGACAAGACTGGAGCAAAGGAGTGTCAAGAAGGGAGAAGATATTCTATCTCGATTAGAGAAAAAAATGATCTCGGAGACCCTGAGCAGAGAGAGAGAGAGAGAGAGAGAGAGAGAGAGAGAGAGCGCTGACCTTAGGACCCAGTGGAGCCTGCATCTCCAGCCTCCCACACAGCACACAGGCAGCCGGATTCCTCTTTGCCTCTGGCTGTTGTAGCTGCCTACTGGCAGCAACTTGTCTAGCACTTGGCTGCTGCAGCTGTGTGACTGGGCCATGGAAACCTGACTGGGAGTGACGGAGAGTAGCAAAGACAGACACAAGTAGGGTAAAGCCGGGTTGAATACTCAGTGAATTTGTTGTATAATATCGTAAACCAGGAGGCAGGTTACTAATCTCAGTAGGGTGTCTCTGTAGGGGAGCAACTTGGGCTGTGGTGTAATAATGCAGGCCTCTGAAAGAGGGAAGCTAACTAAGGTCAACACTTTGTGCAAAGCTGGGTGGTGGTGGCTCACGCCTTTAATCCCAGCACTTGGGAGGCAGAAGCAAGCAGATCTCTGTGATTTTGAGGCCAGCCTGGTCTACAAGATCTAGTTTCAGGACAGGCACCAAACCTTGTCTCAAAAAAAGCCGAAAATAAATAATAAATAAATAAATAAATCAGATTCAATGCAATGCCCAGCCAAATTCTTCAGAGACCTCGAAAGAACTGTACTCAACAACGGAAAAGCAAAAAACCCAGGATAGCCAAAACAATCCTGTACAATAAAAGAACTTCTGGAGGCATCACAATCCCTGACTTCAAACTCTACTACAGAGCTACAGTACTGAAAACAGCCTGGTATTGGCATAAGAACAGACAGAAGGACCAATGGAACCGAATAGAAGACCCGGATATCAATCCACACATTTTCACCTGATCTTTGATAAAGAAGCAAAAACTATCAAATGGAAAAAAGAAAGCATATTTAACAAGTGGTGCTGGCATAACTGGATATCAACATGTAGAAGAATGAAAATAGACCCATATCTATCACCATGCACAAAACTCAAGTCCAAATGGATCAAAGACCTCAACATAAAGCCAGCCACACTGAACCTTATAGAAGAGAAAGTGGGCATTGGCACAGGGAATCACTTCCTAAATATGACCCCAGCAGCACAAACACTGAGAGAAACAATTAGTAAATGGGACCTTCTGAAACTGAAAAGCTTCTCTAAAACAAAGGACATGGTCAACAAGACAAAACGACAGCCTACAGAATGAGAAAAAGATCTTCACTAACCCCACATCAGACCTCTGTCCTCTCTAAAATATACAAAGAACTCAAGAAATTGAACATCCACCGGGCGGTGGTGGCGCACGCCTTTAATCCCAGCACTTGGGAGGCAGAGGCAGGCGGATCTCTGTGAGTTCGAGACCAGCCTGGTATACAAGAGCTAGTTCCAGGACAGGCTCCAAAAACCACAGAGAAACCCTGTCTTGAAAAACCAAAAAAAAAAAAAAAAAAAAAAAAAAAGAAAGAAATTGAACACCAAAAGATCACATAATCCAATAAAAAAAAATAGAGTAAAGACCTCAACAGAGAAATCGAAAATGGCTGAAAGACACTTAAGGAAATGTTCAACATCCTTAGTCATCAGAGAAATGCAAATCAAAACAACGCTGAAATTCCATCTTACACCTGAAAGAATGGCTAAGATCAAAAACACTGATGGAACTTATGCTGGAGAGGTTGTGGGGAAAAGGGAACACTTCTGCATTGCTGGTGGGAATGCAAGCTGGGACAACCCCTTTGGATGTCAGTGTGGCAATTTCTCAGAAAATTAGGACCTTCCTCAAGACCCAGTGATACCACTTCTGGGTATATATCCAAAGGATGCTCAATCGTGCCACAAGGACATGTACTCAACTATGTTCATAGCAGCTTTGTTTGTCAAAGCCAGAACCTGGAAACAACCTGAATGCCCCTCGACCGAAGAATGGATAAGAAAAATGTGGTACACTTACACAATGGAGTACTACACAGCAGAAAAAAATAACGACAGCTTGAATTTTGCAGGAAAATGGATGGAGCTAGAAAACATTATTTTGAGTGAGGTAACCCACACACAGAAAGACAATTATCACATGTATTCATTCATAGGTGATTTTTAAACATAAAGCAAAGAAAGCCAGCCTACAAACCACAATCCCAGAGAACTTAGACAATAATGCGAACACTAAGAGAATCTACATGGGAAGTAAAAAGTATAAAAAGACAAGATCTCCTGAGTAAATTGGGAGCATGGGAACCTTAGGGGAGGGTTGAAGGGAGGAGGGGACGGGGCAGAGAAGGGAGCAGAGAAAAATGTAGAACTCAA
Organism: Chionomys nivalis; assembly: GCF_950005125.1. NCBI lineage: Eukaryota > Metazoa > Chordata > Mammalia > Rodentia > Cricetidae > Chionomys > Chionomys nivalis. The sequence goes on along the minus strand of NC_080092.1, from coordinate 43,376,448 downwards.
TAAATATCAATAAAAAAAAAACCACTAAAAAAAAACTTCGTGCAAGAGCTGTTTTAGCTAAAGGTCAACTTTAGTCAACATCCATACTGCACAGAGGAAGGCCTTGCCCTTCTTCCGACCCCGACACAAGGAAAGCCTTGCCATTTCTGTGAGTGCCAGACATTGGCATTCTTACTTGTTTGTTTTTTGTCTTTTCAAGACAGGGTTTCTCTGTGTATCTTTGGCTGTCATGGAACTTGCTCTGTGGCCCAGGCCAGCCTCAAACTCACAGAGATCTGCTCCTGAGTGCTGGAATCAAAGGTGTGTGCCACCTGCCTGGTTTGACATTGGCACTCTTGATGTGGTTGTGTTCATGCAAACAGTACACATCCATGGGGCTGGAGAGATGGCTTAGCAGACAACAGGGTTCAATTCCCAATACCCACATGGCAGTTCACAAACATCTTTAGCTCCAGGATCCAATAGCCTCATACAGACATACATGCAGGCTAAACACCAATGCACATAAAATAAAAATAAATAAATAATTTAATTTTGGGTTGCTCTAGCCCTAAAAAAATATTTTAAAAAATCACTCAGGCCTGTTTTCCATACCTGGTAATCTATCCTTTGGGCCTCGGTTAAGGTCTGTGCTTTCACAGATCTGTGCCTACCCCGGCTCACTGTAAGTTCACACAAACTCCCCAGGTCTCACTATCTCACAGTGTTAACTCCCACTGACACTTTGTAGCCCCCACTCCCACTAGTAGTTGGCTAGTGTTGGGTGCACATGGCTGGGAAAACTCTTTACTCCACACTAGAAGTCAATAAATATATCATATAAAACAAAGTGTCAAAAGTAAAAAAAAAAAAAAAAAAGCCAGTGGAGATCTGATATTACTTACCTCTTAGTCTGGTATAGAAAATACATCAAGTTGCTGGGTGGTAGTGCACACCTTTAATCCCAGGGAGGCAGATCTCTGTGAGTTTAAGGCCAGGCTGGTCTACAGAGCAAGTACACAAAGGAACCCTGCCTAGAAAGAAAAACAAAACAAAACAAAACAAATAAATAAAACCAAAAAAAGAAAAGAAAAGAAAAGAAAAGAAAAGAAAAAAGGCATCAAGTTGGTTACTAGGCAACATAGCCCATGTTGGAGTTTCCTCTGGTCTCCCATTTCCATGATGCTATTAGACATCCTGGAAAGTGAAAACTCAGAAGAGGGTTAAGGTATGTAACTGAATGCCAGTGTGCAGGAAATTCTGGGGCTATGGGAGCTCGATGGTACTGGGAAGTGTTATGAGTCTTGCAGTTTTGATATCGTGAACCATGGTGGTAAAGTCACAAGGCCGTCAATGTCTTCATGATGTCATTGCAAACAAAATGGCAATAAACACATAATAACTTTTTTGCTTATTGTGAGCTCAGCACAACAATAAAACGAGGCCATCCCCTAACAGAGCACAGGTCCATGTGGGATCCACACATCATAGAGATTAAATGCAGACAATGACTCTATGGTTTTTTTTAAGATTTATTTATTTATTTATTTATTTATTTATTTATTATGTATACAGCATTCTGCCTCCATGTATGCCCGCACTCCAGAAGAGGGCGCCAGATCTCATTACAGATGGTTGTGAGCCACCATGTGGTTGCTGGGAATCGAACTCAGGACCTCTGGAAGAACAGCCAGTGCTCTTAACCACTGAGCCATCTCTCCAGCCCCTCCCCCCCATGTTTTTCAAACAAGCATTCATACTAGATTAGCGTGACTCTAACAAAAGAAATTACTCTTGCATATGCAGGAATAGGAAAGTCAAGAAACAGAGGAAGGAATTCCATAGTCTCAAACTGAGGAGGTAGAGAGTCCATATGTCTGTCTTATCATGGTTGAAATGGGGAGCAGCTGTCATGTCATCTGAAGCTTGTTGAAGGTCTACCCTGGGCTCCTCAGAACAAACTCTTGGTGGGAACAAAGGGATGGGGAGGTGTGCCAACCTCCCGTAGGTGGTGCTGTTACTCTGAGAGCATAGCTTGGATGGGGGTCAGGTTGATTTGTGATCCTCTATGTTGGCTGGATTTTTTTTATTTACAAGAGTTCTAAATTTTATTTTATACAGTATTATATAACTTTAATTTTCATACATTTCAGGAGAATTGGAAATGCCACTAACCAATCTAAGCTTACCAAGGCAACATTCTCCAATTAGTTCACTATGTGCAGGATTTCAGACATTTCCATTTTCTGCTGTGTGCAAAATGTAAGTAAAGACAAGCAATTGCTTTTTTATTTTATTTTGGTTTTTGTTTCTCCAGACAGGTTTCTCTGTGTAGTCCTTGGAACTCAATCTGTAGACCAGACTGGTCTCAGCTTACAGAGATCTGCCTGTCTCTGCCTCCCAAGTTCTGGAATTAAAGGTGTGACCACCACTGCCCAGCTCAAGATAAGCAGTTTTTAATGAAATCTCTCCATTTAAAGCCACTTCCAAGATGCTGTTATGAAAAGATATGACAGTGTATGTGTATTATAAGCAGCTGGGGCAACGATATGAATATATATGCACACATCTGTTTTTTCCCACAGAATATTGTTAGATGATGACCTAAGAAACACATGAGACTGACTTTGCCTAGAAGGAAACTAGGCAATATGATAGGAGATTTTTCAGAATATAATCTTTTATAATATTTTTCAGAATTTTAAATGTTAATGTATTACTATTAAAAGTAAATAACCTGAAAGTTTAAATCCTGTGTTGGCTGGATTTTTAAGTTCCTTAGAAACCAATTTGTTGGGCGGTGGTGGCACACGCCTTTAATCCCAGCACTTGGGAGGCAGAGGCAGAGAGATCTCTGTGAGTTCGAGGCCAACCTGGTCTACAAGAGCTTGTTCCAGGACAGCTAGGGCTGTTAAGTAGAGAAACTCTGTCTCATAAAACAAAAAAAAATTAAATTGTTGCCAGGCGGTGGTGGCGCACGCCTTTAATCCCAGCACTCGGGAGGCAGAGGCAGGCAGATCTCTGTGAGTTCGAGGCCACCCTGGTCTACAAAGGGAGTTCCAGGACAGGCTCCAAAGCTACAGAGAAACCCTGTCTCAGAAAACAAAACAAAACAAAAAAAAATTAAATTGTTAAAATATTTAACTCCAGTTTAAAACCTTAGTAGCTTTGTGTGGCACTTTTATCTCATTAGTAAGGGAAGACCTGGGACCACATGGTCTGAGGCAGTACTGGACTGACACATATTCTGTGTCTGTCTGCTCTCCTCCTTCCCCAAATCTGATCCAAAGTCTCCCACTTCCTCAGAGGGAGAAGACATAGAGTTAAACTTATGTTTGGGATGTCTCTTTAGAATTGTTCACTATGGGGCTGGAGAGATGGCTCAGAGGTTAAGAGCAATGGCTGCTCTTCCAGAGGTCCTGAGTTCAATTCCCAGCAACCACATGGTGGCTCGCAACCATCTGTAATGAGATCTGGCGCCCTCTTCTGGCCTGCAGCACACATGCAGACAGAACGCTGTACACATAATTAATAAATTATGGGGGCAGAGGCAGGGGTATCTCTGCGAATTCAAAGCTACACGTCATAGCAAGTCCCAGACCAGCCAGGACCATATAATGAGACCTGTCATTTTTTTCTCGTTAGTCTTACTTTATGTGTATGAGTATTTGTCTGCATGTATATTTGTGCATCATGTATATTCCAGGTATGGCATCCTGTGGGACTGGAGTTAGAGAAGGTTGTGAGGCCCCATTCATGTTGTGTGATGTTTTGATTGTTTTATGACAAAGTTTGCTTCAAGTCAGAGGGCAGAACTAGAAACTAGCTGACTACAGAGATTTGGGGGACTGTAGAAGGGAGGACACAGGCATAACCCACAGCATTTATTTTCTAACTTTGCCAAATACAAATGGACTAAGTACTGTAACTGTAATTCTTACTTAATAGCTGTTTTGTCATCTATAATCTTACTATATTTGAGTTAAAAACTTTCCTTTTTAGTTAAGACAAAAGGGGGGAATACTGTGAATATGCTCATTGTTGGTTTTTTTTTTTTTTTTTTTTTTTGGTTTTTCGAGACAAGGTTTCTCTGTGGTTTTTGGAGCCTGTCCTGGAACTAGCTCTTGTAGACCAGGCTGATCTCGAACTCACAGAGACCCGCCTGCCTCTGCCTCCTGAATATGCTCATTGTTAATAAAACACTGATTGGCTGATAGCCAGGCAAAAAGTCTAGGTGGGGTGATCAGACTGAGGATGCTGGGGTGGGGTGATCAGACCGAGGATGCTGGGGTGGGGTGATCAGACTGAGGATGCTGGGGTGGGGGTGATCAGACTGAGGATGCTGGGGTGGGGTGATCAGACCGAGGATGCTGGGGTGGGGGTGATCAGACTGAGGATGCTGGGGTGGGGTGATCAGACCGAGGATGCTGGGGTGGGGGTGATCAGACTGAGGATGCTGGGGTGGGGGTGATCAGACTGAGGATGCTGGGGTGGGGTGATCAGACTGAGGATGCTGGGGTGGGGTGATCAGACTGAGGATGCTGGGGTGGGGTGATCAGACTGAGGATGCTGGGGTGGGGTGATCAGACTGAGGATGCTGGGGTGGGGTGATCAGACTGAGGGTGCTGGGGAAAGAAGGATGGAGTCAGGGGGGATGCCAGCCAGCCTGTCAGGGGAACAAGATACCCTAGAGGACAGGTAAAGCCATGAATCATGTAGCAAAACTTAGATTAATAAAAATGGGTTAATTTAAATGCACCAGCTAGTTAGTAATAAGCCTGAGCTAATGGCCAAACATTTATAAATAATACTAAGTTTCTGTGTGGTAATTCAAAAGCAGCTGCAGGGACAGGAAAACTCCACCTACACATGTGAGTACTGGGATTCAAAACCATGTCATCTGGAAGAACAGCAGTGAGTGCTCTTAGCCTCTGAACCATCTCTCCAGCCCCACCCTGCCAATTTTTTTTTTTTTTTTTAAGGAGAAGAGGTTTATTTTAGCTACAGTTTTAGGGCAGAGAGTGTGGTATAACAGGGCTATTCATCCAATGGCAGACAGGTTGAGGGGCCCTAAGACATGAACCCGAAGACATCCCTCCTCCAAACACAGCACACTTTCATTGTTCTACTTTCTCCTATGAGGTCTATTTAAAAAAAATCCATCAATAGATAGCCAGAGTCTTCACATCTACAAATGCCTTCACAGGCCCGTGAACAAATGTGCTAATTTCTTAAGTATCTCTGTCTAGTCAAACTGGTACTCACTATCACACCCAAACTGGAGGTCATCATAGGCCAACACTACCAGACCTTTTCTTGGTCTAAAGTTGATGTTCTTATGAGTCTCAGTCTATAATAAGGGAAACTGAGGCTCAGAGAAAGGCCAGTGCTTGCCACAGGGAGCAGGGCAAGAGCCCAGGTCTATCAGAGGCCAAAGTAGTGTGTAAAAGTTTTCTCTAAGATTGAAACATTCCATCCTGCCGGGAAGCTCTTTAAGTTGGAAGACGAACTACTCAAATGCTTTGGGAAGTTCCTGAAACTGATCGGATTCTTTAAACCTCCCCTCCTTGCCAGAGTGGCAGTAAACACTTGAGAGTTCTCCTCGGGAGCAAAGCTGGGCTAAGATCCAGACCAGATCGGCTGAAAGAGGTATAGACCACGGTTCCTTGGAAAAGACTCTTTTCAGCTGGTTGAGCTACCTACAGGCTGTGAGTTGTCACTGGCAAGAGTTGGCCTTGGCAGTGAAGCTGTCTTTGATTTATTTCTGCTTCTGGAAGTAACTCTTCACCCGTATTCCTGTAAGTAACCCCAATAAAACTGATTGGTTCCTCTGGGCAGTGGTGGTACAGGCCTTTAATCCCAGCACTCAGGAGGCAGAGGCAGGCGGATCTCTGAGTTTGAGGCCACTCTGGTCTACAAAGTGAGTTCCAGGGTGGCCAGGGCTACACAAAGAAACCCTGTCTTGAAAATCAAACAAATAAAAACCCTCACTGTGTTAGGGTCCTAGAGAAGCCCCCAAGAAAAGATCAACAGTCATGTATACAATAAACAAGAGTGCTTTATTAATATTAAAATAACTGTCAACATGTTGGGGTGGCAGATGGCAACCCCAAGAAAAGCCCACAAGCTCCTTTTAAACCGGGTTAGGGGAATTCCAGGGAGGAGAGATTAGTCTGGGGACTGATTGGTGACTTTAAACAAACCATTTATGGGCTGCTCTAGGATTGGTTGGTTAGGGGCTTGACAGGGTTTCTCTGTGGTTTTGGAGCCTGTCCTGGAACTAGCTCTGTAGACCAGGCTGGTGTCGAACTCACAGAGATCCGCCTGCCTCTGCCTCCCAAGTGCTGGGATTAAAGGCGTGCACCACCACCGCCCGGCGGGGCTTTTCAACTAAGGGTGGAAGGAGCTATGTTTAGCTCTTAAGCTTGCACGAGGTTGTAGGGCGCCCTCTGATTGGTTGATTGGTTGCCCAGGCTTTCCCAGGAACAGCTTGCACAGCTCCAGGTGGTTCCAGTAAACTCAAACTAAGGCCCGGTCGCTGGCAGAGGCTACTAGAAGCCTGTCATGGCTCTGGTCTGGCTCCCCAGCTCTCTCAGTTGTTTCCCCAAATCAGACTTTGGTGGTATCCAAACTTTGGCTGCTACATATTCTCTGTATGGGGTGAGTAGATGTGTGTGTTTCATCTTCTCAGGAAAAGTTTTTGTCACACAACAAAAGCCCTAAGGACATCAGTAGGTCACTGGTAAGATGGCCTGAGTTTTGGAAAAGGCTGAGAGATCAGGCAGATGCTGATCACTGAGCCACTTCTCCCTGGACCCTAGGGTGCCCTTATAAGAAAGGCAAGTAGGGGGCCGGAGAGATGGCTCAGAGGTTAAGAGCACTTCCAGAGGTCCTGAGTTCAATTCCCGGCGGCCACATGGTGGCTCACAACCATCTGTAAGTGAGATCTGGCGCTCTCTTCTGGCCTACGGGGATACATGCAGACAGAACACTGAATACATAATAAATAAAGCTTAAATAAAAAAACGCAAGTAGGCATTCACTGGATGGTGTGCATAATATGGAGTGCTGTGAATACATCTTCCCATTTTCCATAGTGCACTACTCTGTGCCGCCCTTAGCCATCCAACTGACTTTGGTCAATGAATGGTAACAGCTGTAATAAAGCTACAGGCTCCAGTATGCTGACTTGGCAGGTGCCCAGAAGGATGTCCCTCTGCCCAGCCATCAGCCCTTTATCCAGGCCTTAGAGTAAGATACATGGGACATCCACACCCCTCCATGCGGTCTGTGTTGAAGCCCTCCTGAAATAGAGGTACCCAGTCACACCAGCCAAGCCAGTGACTCTCAGTTGCCCTACAGAGAGAATTAATAACTTGTAAGTTTTTTTTTTTTTTTTTCCGGGAGGGTGGGTCCTGTTTCATAGCAACATGGTAGCCGTGTTGGATGCAAACTCCATATCATTTGAGCTCTTTTGGTTTTTCCTTATTTTTTAGCCAGCATCTTGCCTGGTCTAGAACGTACTGTGTAGTCCAGACTGGCCTCAGACACATAACAATCCTTCTGCTTGGTCCTTGTCCTCTTAAGTGCTAGTATTACAGGCATGTCTGACCATGGCTGCACTCTTGAGCTCTTAGGTCTTGAAACCATGCTTATTGTAACCTTGAGTTTTACTCTTTTTTTTTCTTTTTCCTTTGCTCTGTTTCCTTCCCTTCTGTTTTTTTTTTGTTTTTTTTTTAAATATTCATTTATTTATTATGTATACAATATTCTGTCTGTGTGTCTGCAGCCAGAAGAGGGCATCAGATCTCATTTCAGATGGTTGTGAGCCACCATGTGGTTGCTGGGAATTGAACTCAGGACCTTTGGAAGAACAGGCAGTGCTCTTAACTTCTGAGCCATCTCTCCAGCCCCTTCCCTTCTGTTTTTTAAGACAAGCTATGATGGTTTGAATGAGGATGGCTTCCATTGACGCATAGACTTGAATACTTCATCCCCAGTTGGTGGCACTGTTAGGATAGGATTAGAAGTGCAGAAAAAGGCCCCAGGGAAAGAACAGCCTGCCCTGGACTTGACCCCAAGCCCAAAACCAGGGTCAAAGGGAAAACACCCTGTCCCAAGCTTGACCTGGATCTCCTACAACTTGGAAATCCCCTTTCTGTGACTCAGTGTTATTAGCCAATCAATAATTCCAACCCCCAACCATGCAGGAATTTTCCACTAGCTCACTGCACATGCTCCAAAAAACCTATAAAAGCCCTTCCCTCCACCCGCCCCTCTGCTGTCTCTTCCCATTCAGAGGTAGCTGCCATTCTGTTCTCTCCAATAAATCTCTCTTGTGAGGTTTGTTCTGTGATGTGACTTTGTGGTATTCCTTGGCTCCTGACTGCCAAGATGACCTTGTGCTGGGAAAACCCTCACAAGGAGGTGGAGTCTTGATGGAGAAGGTACGTCACTGGGGGTGGACTTTGAGGTTTCAGTCCCAGTTAGTGCTCCCTCCTCATGCTTGTGGATCAAAATGTACGATCTCAGCTGTTCCTGCCATCATGCCTTTGCCGACCAAAGCCCACCATGGACTCTAAACCCTTTGAAACTGTAATCCCAATTAAATGTTTTCTCTTTTTTCTTTTCTTTGGTTTGTTTTTGTGTTTTGTTTTTTGAGGCAGGGTTTCTCTATATAGCCCTGGCCTGGCTATCCTGGAACTCTTTCTGTAGACAAGGCTGGCCTCAAACTCAGAGATCTACCTGCCTTTGCCTCCTGAGTGCTAGGAGTAAAGGCATGCACTCATATTGCCTGGCAAATATTTTCTTTTTATGTTGTCTTGAGCAAGGTGTTTTGCCACAATAGAAAGATAAGATGGGCTGAGCAGTGGTGGCACATGCCTTTGTTTCCAGAACTTGGGAGACAGAGATAGGTGGATCTCTGTGAGTTCGAAGCCAGCCTGGTCTACAGAGGGAGTTCCAACACAGGCACCAAAGCTACAGAGAAACCTGGTCTCGAAAAACAAAACAAAAAACAAAACAAAACAACAAAACAAAATACAAGAACAACAACAACAAAAAAAAAAGAGAGAGAGAAAAGAAAAGAAAGACAAAGAAAAAAGTAAGGTGGAAGTTGGGACTAGGAAGTGGCTTATTGCTATGTTAGACCTGCCCATGAGGTTTTTTTGAGGATGTGGAAGGATTTGGAACTTTAGACTCGAATGTGGTTGAATGTTATAAGCAGGGTTTAATGGACCATCCTACTAGGAACTTGGAAAACTGCTAAGAGCAACATGAACTGTGGAGTTCAAAGAGCTTCAGAGGGGAACACTATCAGCAAACTGGCTAGAGACCGTCCTTGTGATATTTGGGCAAAGAATGTGGCTGTCTTCTGCTCCTGTCCTAAGAATTAGCCTGAGACTAAATTGAAAAGTAATATGCCAATTTCCTGAGTGGGGGAGATTTTAAGACAGCCTAATGTTAACTCTGTTGTATGGTTATTAGTAACCACTCATATGCAGGTCTACAATGAAAAAGAAGCAGGGAAGGGATGAGAGCCCAGCTATGTTCCTGGAAAGGTTGATGGGGGCTTTCAAATAATACTTGCCCTATGACCCGGCATCTGGGGAAGCACAGCAGGCCATTATCTTAGCCTATGTCAATCAAGCAGCACCAAATAGTAAGAAAAAATTACAGTCTTTAGAAAAACTAGGAGAGCTGGGCGATGGTGGCGCACACCTTTAATCCCAGCACTCGGGAGGCAGAGGCAGGCGGATCTCTGTGAGTTCAAGACCAGCCTGGTCTACAGAGCTAGTTCCAGGACAGGCTCCAAAGCCACAGAGGAACCCTGTCTCAAAAAACCAAAAAAAAACAAAAAACAAAAAACAAAACAAAAAAAAGACTAGGAGAGAGGGGCCTAAGAGACTTAGTAGCAGTGGCGGAAAAGGTTCACAATAAGAGAGAAACAGAGGACCAGAAAGAAGAGAGAAGGGAAAGAGAACATCGAGAAAGGGAGGAGAAGAGAGACAAAAGACAAGAGAGGAACCTAACCAAAATATTGGATAGGCAGCGAGCTCAAATGGAAAAAGTACTCCTCGCCGCCGAGGCGGGAGGATAGGAGGGAGGCCAAGATTCCGGTCTAAGTTAGGAAAGAATCAGTGCAGGTATTGTAAGGAAGAAGGACATTGGGCCAAAGAGTGCCCCAAAATAAGAAACAAAGGAGAAGCATCGACAGGATTGGGAAAAAAGTCAACTCCCATCCTTGCTGTCTTGGAAGAAGACAGTGATTAGGGGAGACGGGGCTCAGCCCTCCTCCCCAAGCCTAGGGTAACCCTAAGAGTGGAAAGGAAACCTATCCAATTCATGGTGGACACAGGGGCAGAAAGTTCAGTACTTTTGACACCCGAGGGACCCCTGTCGGGGAAACAGACCTGGGTGCAAGGTGTGACAGACACCAAACCCTATAAATGGACTACCTGAAGAACAGTGGACTTGGGAGTGGGATGGGTAAACCACTCACTCTTAGTCCTTCCTGAACGTTCATATCCCTTGGTGGGGCATGACCTGCTCACCAAAATGAGAGCACAGATCTATTTTACCAATGCAGGCGCCCACATCAAACACCCAGATGGAAAGACCATTGGAGTGTTTTTAACAGTGCTTTTGGAGGAGGAGTACCGCCTCCACAAACAGAAATCTACCCCCAGCCCAGAGCCAGGGCGAATGGGGTTGGCCAAACTTCGGCCTCCAGTATATGTGGAATTGAAGGCTAATGTAGATCCTGTGAAAGTTCTCCAGTACCCCGTGACTCTGGAGGCCAAAAAGGGAGTTACTCCCCACATAAGATGGCTTCTACGAGAGGGGATTTTGCGGCCCATTCAGTCTGCATGGAACATGCCCCTCCTGCCGGTTAAGAAACCACACACCAACGATTATTGGCCTGTTTAGGACCTCAGAGAAGTCAACAAAAGGGTAATGGATATCCATCCCACCCTAACCCTTATACCTTGCTGAGCATGCTCCCCTACCCGAAAAGGGGTAGTATACAGTTCTTGATTTAAAAGATGCTTTCTTTAGTCTCCTGCTTGCCCCGGGGTATTTTGCCTTTGAATGGCATGATCTGGACATTGGAGTAAGTGGACAGCTGACCTGGACAAGGCTGACACAAGGATTCAAGAACTCTCCCACCATATTTGATGAAGCTCTTCATGAGAGTTTGAGTGAGTACTGATCTCTACACCCTCATGTCTCCCTTTTATAATATGTAGATGACATTAATAGCCACCAGGTCAGCAGAAGAATGCCTGAGTGGAACCAAAGACCTTTTAACAGTTCTGGGAACATTAGGCTATAGGTATCAGCAAAGAAGGCCCAGATCTGCAGGAAACAGGTGACTTACCTCAGATATATACTAAAGGAAGGTAAGAGAATACTCCTGTTCTCATCACCCCGCCTCTACTTCCTGTCTGGTTGACCTACCTATACTTCCTGCCTGGCCAATCAGCGTTTATTTAAAACATGATTGACAGAATACAGACAATTCTCCTGCACCAGCCAGAGAGTATGAGGGCCAAAGATTTTAAGCCACACAACACTGGCAGCCACAGAATCATTGGCTGGGAACAGTTGTACATGCTGCCTACCAAGCTGAGCTTTGAATCTCTTAACGGCCAGGATAGAGGAAGATGAGCCAGCTGCTCATGTGCTGGGAGCAGGAGGACCACGTAGGCTTTGTCCCGCAGGCCCCTTCACACTGATGTGTCCTAGCATGCACATCTCCACTTTCCTCTTCCCCAGCAGACCACCTCCCTGGCTGTTCCATCCCCAGCACCTTGCCTCAGCTGCCATTGTCATAGGAGCATCCATTCATTCTGCATCACCGTTAGGCGAATGAATGAGGACATGAATTAACAGATGGACAGATGACTCAATGAATTTAAAAGTAAATGAATTGGCAAGGAGAATGGGACTGGGCATGGCTCGGTGGTGGAGCAGGTGCTCTCCTTGCATAAAGGCCCTGGTTCTGCCCTAGTACCTCAAAGCAACAACACAAAGGAAAAAGAAAGGAAAAAAAATCAAATTCTCAGCATGTGCTGGGCCCTAATAGACTGTAGATACGGTCCCTGCTTAGGAGAAACGTGACTTTAACAGAGAAGGGAGATCCATACCTGGCCAGTCATGGCCAAGATAATCAGTGCTCTGAAAAGTCCCGAAGGATGGGGCTGCAGAGATGGCTCAGCAGTTAAGAGCACTGACCGCTCTTCCAGAGGACCTGGGTTTGATCCCTAACACCTACATGGCCATGGCAGCTAACAACCATCTGTAGCTTCAGATAATCTGATGCCCTCTTCTGGCCACTGTGGACACTACATGCATGTGGTGCACAGGCAAGCATGCTCTCCAACACCCATACATACACATAAAATAATTTTTTAAAAAATTCAAAAGGCCAAAAAGAGAGACCTAAGGGGTCTTCTAGTACAAGAGGCCAGGGGAAGATTCTTGGAGGTTAAAATAAATGGGCAGCAAAGGGATTAGCAGGGGTTAAGACCACTGACTGCTCTTCCAGAGGACCCAGAGTTTCATTTCCAGCACCCACAAGGTGGCTCATTACCTTTTGTAACTCAAGTCTGAAGAGATTCAATGCCTTCTTCTGGTGTCTTCCAGAACCAGGCACCCACGTGTAGGCAAAACTCAACGACAGATAGATGATAGATAGATAGATAGATAGATAGATAGATAGATAGATAGATAGACAGACAGATGATAGATATAGAGATATGGTAAACAGGACCAGCAGCAGCAACAACAACAAAGACTTGGGAGGCACACTCCATAGCACTCAACTAGCTCTGAGGCGTGGAGCATAAGGAATGGTACACAAACGAAATCCTGAATTTGTCTCGCAGAGCTTGGTTCATATTCACTAATTACACTCTGCAAGGTTCTCCATTAGAGGCCTATGCGCTGGGAACAGCCTGACTACAGTGACCTCCACAGACAGGCAAAGGAACAGTATCTGTGTACAGATAAAGAATAATCTCAAGACATTTGGTCAGGTGTTCTAATTGGGATGGGGGGCAAGCACGGGGTAATGTATAAGGCATGATCTTAATTCAGTAGAAACAGGAACGCTGGCGGTGCAGCTAAGTGGCAGAGTGCTTGCTTAGTGTGTGTAGACCCCTGCACATGTTCCTCAGCCCTGCAAAAATAAATACTAAACAATAAGAAGAAGCGATAGAAAATTGTCTATATTAATGAACCCATGCATGTACAAAGAATGTCCTCCAAGGGACCGAAGAGATGGCTCAGCAGTTAGGAGTACACCAGCATTGGGTGGCTTACAACAGCCCGCAGCTCCAGTGTCATGGGATCCAGTGTACTTCTAGCCTCCCGAGGCACCTGCATACATGCGGTGCATAAACAGACGCTCGCACATTCACAGAAAACATACCAGTAGAAAAGCTAGACGTAGTGGCGCACACCTTAATCCCAGCATTTAGGGGGCAGAGGCAGACGGGTCTCTGTGGATTTTGCAGTGGAGTTAACAGGAGGCGGTCATAGGATTAGGTTACCAGGAAAGAGGGCCAGGCGTGAGGGAAGGGTCAGGGCTTCCCTTCCCTAAGAGCAACTAAAACAATTGCAGAGGTGTTGCTCAAGCAGAGAGGGAAGGGCAGGAAGGAGATGGTGGAGCAGCAGGTACCAGGGCTTGAAGGGAGGGAGGCTGCCATATGTATAGTTGTTGATCCATGGCAGCCCCGGCATGCCCGCAAGACGGTCTGTGGAGCGCTTTGCCTGGGAGAGGCAGCAGCGGAAGTCCCTGTGGGCGGGTGGGGCTGTGGTAGCCCTGATGTGGTTTCTGTAGGGCTCCTGTGGTTCTAATCTGGGCGCTGAGCCTGCCTTCTGTGGCTTCTGCACCCACATAGTGCTCACTAGCCCGTGTGCTGCTTCCTGTGGGTAGTCTGGGGCTGAGAGCCCCAGTGACACCCTTCTCTTTGCGGAGATCCCGCCCTTCGTCTCCTGTGAGGGTAGGACTGGCATTCTGCTTTATTGAGGACGAAATATGGTTCAGAGAGGGACGGTGACTGCTCCAGGGTCACACAGTTAGTGGGACTGGGTCTGCCCAATGCTTGGAGATGCCTGGATTGGGCAGTAACACTCGGTGTTTTCTTCATTCATTCATTCACCATGAGAAGTTCACTTATCCAGGTACATTGACCCAAAGACTTCCAGCCAGGAGATGGGGGCTTTATTAAGAAGCTGGCTGGAGTCCCCTGCTCCAGAATTTGACCATGCTTTCCTCAGGGCTCCCACATCAAAGAGTGACCTTTAGCTCAGGCCGCCATCATTCTGATGCCCTCACAAAGCTGAGTACCAGTTGCCTGCAGTTTGTTCAAGACTATCCTGCATGCTCCGTTGCGGACACCTCCCCTTTTCTGTCCCATCTGAGTTCTTTCTGAGATCATATCCAGGGGTTGGCCCTGAGGCCATTGTTCTAAGGCAGGCTCCCAAGGGCACCCAGTGAAGACTGCCATCCATTCAGCCAGGCCTCTGCTGGCTGGGCTGCTGCCCTGAGCCTGGCCCTGGGAGGCCCTGGGAGCAGAAGTCCTAGGCTGCTTTAGCCCGCAGACAGCTTTGCTGGTGGAGGAGGCAGGAGGGGCAGGAACTTGCCACCCAGTGTGGTCGATGTGGGGTCAGAGCACCTGGTGGCAGAAACAAAGAAGAATCTTGGTGTTCATAAAGGAACGCATAAACAAAGTAGCTTGGCCAGGAAACTTCTTTCTGTGTAAAAGGGAGGACCAGAATTCCAGCAGTGACAGCAAGCACAAGGAGAAGAGGAGCACTTGTTTTTGTTGTTTTGTTTTGTTGTTGTTTGTTTGTTGCTAATGAAGGTGGTGACTATATCTTTTTATCAGCGGAGGGGGAGGGTCCTACCTCACAGTCTTTGAGGACTGGCTAGTTTAAAAAGAGCCAGCGCAAAGGAAATGAAGGAAAGGGGGAAAGGGTCTTTGCTACAGACCATCAAGTTTCAGGAATGCAGAAGGGCCTTTACTTCAACAAAAATTTTACCAGGTGGGGGAGACTAAAAGATTTCTTTTTTTTTTTTTTTTATATATATATATATTTTAATATTTATTTATTATGTATACAATATTCTGTGTGTATGTCTGCAGTCCAGAAGAGGGCACCAGACCTCATTACAGATGGCTGTGAGCCACCATGTGGTTGCCGGGAATTGAACTCAGGACCTTTGGAAGAGCAGGTGATGCTCTTAACCACTGAGCCATCTCTCCAGCCCAGACTAAAAGATTTCTATAAAAGTTTTACCGGGTGGGGACATTGATGGCGTGTTGGCCCTTAGTGGGCTAGGCACCTTTGACAGTACAACAAACAGGCATTTCTCACACTGAAATCTGGTTCCTTTGGGGAGACGTGGCACTTCTTTGACTTTGAGGACCTAGCAGGCATTTCCCAGCAGGATGGTAGCGAGGATAAGGTCTCACCTTTGGCATACAGAATGGCCTGCGGAGACCTGGGGTGGAAACAAGGAAGGACTGGTGGGTGGTGGCCCTAGAGATGTGGGTGGGATCACATGCACTGACCTTGAACTTGAGGTGAGGGTAGGGTGACTCTCAGTGTTGTGTAGCCACTGAACCTTTTTGAGCAAGGACAGGATTTGATCTGAGGGAACATGCTTTCTCTGGGAAGGCGTAGAGGCTTAATAGTTTCCCTTCCCTCGATAGAGTCCCCAGAAAATGAGGTTGGCCCACCCTGGACAGCTAGAACAGTAGCCTTGTTGGCATGGAGCGTGTGTGCCCTCCCTAGGTGTCCACAACCTAAAGACCTCTACAAACAGAGACACTGAGGGACTGCAGAAGTCAGTCAAGGCCTTGACACAGCTGGCAGGTAAAGCACTGGGGTCAGAGGCTGGGTGTCTTTAGTTTCGAGTCTCCAAATTGCTCTTCAGAACAGGCCTCAGAATCTGCTTTTGCTAAGAAATGCTGGCTTCTTACTTGGGCCCCCAGGGTACCAAAAACATGGGAGGCAAGTCTGGGTCTCCATCCTTGCTTCAGTCTCCTTTACTTGAACTCAGACTTCCCCTTGACCCTGCATAGGTGTGCTCACCACTAATGGATGCCTCTCTGACCTGTCTTCACGTCCAGGCTGAAAGCAGGAGATAAGTCATTGCCATAAGTTGACGCTCCCTTGGGATTCCAAAAACAGCAGGGTGTCTCAGGACAGACTGTCCTCCGGATGAGGACAGTGACCTAGGATAGAGAGACTTTACCCTGGAGATCACCCTGAACTGGGTTAGTCCCATCCTTGGAAGACTAACAGACTAACAGTTTACTGGATCACCTTGCAGGACCACAGCTGTGATGGTCAACCAGGCCACACCGTTAGCAGGCTGTTTAATTATGTACACCTTTGCCCTTCCAGTTCCTCCTCTGCTTTAACACAAGTCACTACCCTGAAGATGAACTTAGGAAGGGCCCCTTTTTCTGTTCCTATTCCCAACATGTCTCTTTAACTGGTGTATTGGCACAGAGAGCCAAGCCCAGCCTGTTGGAGCTACCCAAGCCCAGGATTTTGCCTGAACACTGCGGTTGTACCCTGGCCTGGACCTGCTCCTTAGAATCTAGGGTGCTCCAAGTAACACCTCTCTTCCCTAACACAGCCAGGGTTTGAGGCAGAGAACACCCCAAATCATAGCTAGGGATAAGGCCAAGTATGTGGTTTCTCTGAGGGATTAAGAGCTGTCCTTCTGGGTCAGGCTGGAAGATGAAAAGGAATTCTGATTGTGCCCCACACCTGTGACACGCCTCTATATTCTGCTTCCTATTGGTATAGCAGGACACTGAGAACATAGATGTAGCTACAATTCTGGGGCTGGGAAGTTCATGGTCACAGTGCCTTGTACTGCTTTAACCAGTGCTAAGAGGTAGAAGACCAGGGTCTAAGGTAGAAGAGGCAAAGTGAGTGCTGCCTCACTCACTGTATGACAATCCCCCCTCCCCTTCTCTTCTCCCTCTCCTTCCTCTCTCTCCCCTCTACTGTTGAGGGAGGTTCTATGACTCCCAGAGGATTAACCCCATCCCCTGATAGGCACTGTCCCCCTTTGTAACCATCTTAGAAACCTTACCCCTGACGGGACCCATGGAAGTCAGATTTCAGAGCGGTTCACACAGGTGGGTAGCCTTGTGTGAACTGGGTCCATCCTAATCTTCACCTCTCTGGGCCGATTCGAAGATCAAGCAAAGCTGACGACAGAGTTCTCAGCATTTTTGGCACAAGGTCTGAGGAATGAGGAGGCTGTGAAGGGAAACACCGTCTCTAGGTTTCTCTCTCCAGTTTATTGGCTGTCTTGTGACCTTAGGTGAGTGATGTCACTTTCCCATGACTCTGTTTTCTCCTTTGTTGCTCCAAAGCATGATGGCATTGTCAGGTCCAAAAGAGGCTAACTATGGTTGGTGCCTGTTAGCACACTAAGTGTCTGCAGGACTCCAGGCTCTCTCGGTACTTGTGGCTCCCCTTGGCTCCTTACCCTAATCTTCTTTAACTCAGGGCTTCCCTTCTCCCAGCTTCCTATCCCTATAGAGCCCTGCCGTTTTTGGCCGTGCACTCTCTTTGGCCCCTCTCTCTCTGCTCTCTCTTTCATTTTCCTCTCGCTCTCCCCCTCCTCTCTCATGGTCCAGTTCAGTCTACTGGTCGTGTTTGGTCTACTACTTTCTCTCCCTGCTCTGGACTCTTTCAGATGCCTCTGGCTGTACTCTCCCTCCTGGCTACAATAAAACCCTTCCCCTCAACCATACCTTGGAGCAGTCATGTCCTCACTCTGTACAGACATGGGAGTGCTAAGGAGCAGAGCCCCTGTAGTGGCCTCTGGGTGGACAATGTTGGCAGTCCTGGTTGTCACGCTGTGACTCTATGTGAGAGAGTGGGATCCCTCCCTTTTCACCATCCTTGGGTCACTCCATAAGGCTGGTAGTTTACACCTCCATGTCACTGGTGCACAGGGGTTTGCAGACTTCCTCTGGGTACAGGGTGTGGTAGGGGTGGTGTGGAAACTGGAGCCCTAGCCAGACTGACTCAGACTGTGTGGCTGTGACTCAGGTTTTCAAGAACATGGTGTGTGGGGTGAGCTGAGGGGAAGTTCTGGCTCTCTGTTTCTCAGAAATAGAAGTCAGATCTGCATCCCTCATGGCTGGGGGCCAGGACTGGCAGAGTGAGAAGTTGGATGTGGCCGATTCCACAAAGCCCAGGGGAACTACTCTCCACATAGGCGGCTGGATTTCTGCCTGGGCTTTTAACCATGGTTTCACCATATCCTGACTAAGTATCCATGATCTGGTTCTAGAGACACTGTCTGTCTTAATTAGGGATCACTGCCTGTCTTAGGGTTTCTATTGCTGTGAAGAGACACTGTGACCATGGCAATTCTTACAAAGGAAAACACTTAACTGAGGCTAACTTACAGTTCAGCAATGAAGTTCATTATCTTCATGGCAGGTGGCATGCAGGCAGACATGGTGCTGGAGAAGCTGAGAGTTCTCCATCTTGATCTGCAGGCAACAGGAAGTAAACTGAGTGCCACACTATGTGTAGCTTGAGCATAGAAGACCTCAGAGCCTACCCCCACAGTGACATATTTCCTCCAACAAAGCAACACCTAATAGTGCCACTCCCTATGGGAGCCATTTTCTTTCACACTACCACATTGCCCTAAGCTACCTGGACTATACCTGAGCTTAGAGACTAAGCTGGTCAGGTCTGGTTAGTCCTTAGATGTAAGGGTCAGCGTATGACATGTTGCCATGGATAACGGAGGCTGGTTAGGCCAGGGGACTATTTTAGTGAATCTGTTTCCTAAGGTTGGCCTGAAGGGAATGGGGACTGGGCATCAGGAATCTGAGGGAAGGACAGCAGGAACAGCAAAGGACAACAGGGGGAGATTCATCTATAAAGCAGAGGAGTATGGGGAGAGTGAAGCTTTTTTGCTGTAAAACAGGTGGTGGGAATTTTTTTAAAAAAAGATGTATTTGGAGCTGGAGAGATAGCTCAGCAGTTAAGAACACTTGCTGCTCTTGAAGAGGACCCGGGTTCTCACAAACATCCTTAATTCCAGTTCAGGGGATTTGATGACCTCTTCTGATCCTTTAGACACAGCATATTGGAGCTGGAGAGCTGGCTCAATGGTTAAAAGTACTGGCTGTTCTTCCAGAAGTCCTGTGTTCAGTTCCCAGCAACCACATGGAAAAACCTTGTCTCAAAACAACAACTACAAAAAGATACTGAGCATACATATGTTAAATATACATGCATAGAGTCAAAACACCCACACATATAACTTAAAATCAATACGTCTAATAATTTTTTTGAAATTAAGAAATATGTGTTTATTTTTATTGGCATGTGGGTGTTGGAGCCTAGAAAAGGGAGTCATACCTCTGGAGCTAGAGTTATGGGTGGCTGTGACTGCCAGACGTGGGGACTGAAGACGAAATCCTCAGGTCTTCTGCAGGAATAGCGGAGCTGAAGCTCTAGCACCTGTTGCTGGTTTTCAGACAGGCTCTTGCTACTCCACTGGTGTTGTGCAACAGTTTACTTCAAGACTGAAATAGTGGTGGAGTGCTGGGAAGCGGCAGCGGTGACCACAGCAGGAGAAGCAGCACTACAGCCGCCTGCAGCCCCAACCTGGGAGGAAGATGCTAATTAAAGTGAAGACGCTGACTGGAAAGGAGATTGAGATCAACATTGAACCCACAGACAAGGTGGAGCGAATCAAGGATCGTGTGGAAGAGAAAGAGGGCATCCCCCTACAACAGCAGAGGCTCATCTACAGTGGCAAACAAATGAATGATGAGAAGACAGCAGCTGATTACAAGATCCTAGGTGGTTCAGTCCTCCACCTGGTGTTGGCTCTTAGAGGAGGAGGTGGTCTTGGGCAGTGATGAACCTCGGTTCCATTTTACCTCCTTGCGCTGTCGCTCATAATGAAGCATCACATATCCTCTCACGCTCTGGGACACCAGAACTTCTGCCCCCTCCCTTGGATGCCCAGTCTTGTGTGTCTACTGGTGGGAGAATGTGAGGACACCAGGGTGCAGTGCTCCTGGCCCAAATGACCATTACTGGCTGTTGGGTTTTAGTTTGCAGTCCTGTGTGCTTCCCTCTCTAATGGCTATAACCTTGGTTGTCAATAAAATATTTCCTGGCAAAAAAAAAAAAAAAAAAAAAAGACTGAAATAGTGTGTTCTGCAGGGAAGCTCTTTCAATAGAAAGGTAAACACCTCAGATCCCTTCCCGAAGTCCCTGTAACTGAGCAGATTCACTAGGCTTCTCCCTGCCAGAGTAAATAATAAAAGCCAAGTCCCTCAGAAACAAGACAAGCTGCAAAGAAGACTTAACAGACTCAACTCTTAGCTGTGAAGATTCTCAGTCTAACAAAACTGTTAAAAAAAAAGGGGGGGGGCAAGAGACCAACTGAGGCATCTGGAAAGGACACTCTCCTGCCTGCTGAGCTGTCTCCAGGCAGAATGGACCTGTCCAGGTTCCCAGATTTGTGAGCTGTCACCATGCCAGAGTGGACCTCGGTAATGCAGTTGTCTTTGAGTAAGCAACCCCAATAAATCTCACTGGTTCTCCAAATTGGACCTTGGTGGTATTTCTGCTTTGGTTCGTGTGGGTTCCTTTTCTGGAGTGAGTAGATAGGTGTGTGTGCCACATTTCCCCAGGGAAAGTTTTGTCACACAACAGTCACCACGATGAAACTCATTGGTCCGCTGAGTTGGATTTTGTAATTGTCCGTACTTTGGTCAGTTGTGATTCCTATCTGAAGTGAGTAGATGAGTGTGTTGCATCTTTCTAGGAAGTGGTTTTTTGTTTTTTGGGTTTGTTTTTTTTTTTTTGGTTTTTCGAGACAGGGTTTCTCTGTAGCTTTGGTGCCCGTCCCAGAACTAGCTCTTGTAGACCAGGCGTGCCTCGAACTCACAGAGATCCGCCTGCCTCTGCCTCCCGAGTGCTGGGATTAAAGGCGTGCGCCACCACCACCCGACATCCTAGGAAGTTTTGACAAACAACGGTAGGCTAGGCTCCTCCTCCTCCCTCAGCCTCTTAAGCACTAGGAATATGGGTACATACAACCCTATCTAGCCCCAGGCCGTGGATTCCATACTGCCCTGGCCCTTGTGGAGTAGGCTGTGTAGAGCCATTTCCAGTACGTGGTTTGAGCGTCTCAGCGCCACCACCCCTATCCACGCATGCGCAGACCTGCTTCCGTTTCTGGGAAAGAGCCAAAGGCTTTCTCTCAGTTCACACACGAGCGTAAATGCATCATGAGCTTCGCTTTCCTTACTATGGTTGTAGGCTCTGTCTCCAACTGACGGGATCACAGGAACGCAAGCCGCCATTCTCTCCCCAACCTACCACCAGCCTGGCATCTCACAAAGAACTCAGTTTCTATGTCTCACTAGACAGGAGATGTAGCCCCGGTCTCCCTACATCCAGACACAACGTATGGACGGACCAGCTCCATGGGGGCATCTAGTCTCTCCTTTCTTGGCCCAACAAACACAAACACTCAGGAACTGCTGCGTTTGACCCAACAAACATACCCAGGAGTTGCTGCCTACGACCAGGACTTCACAGAAGTCAGAACCACAAGTAAACAAGAACTGTCCCACAGATTACAACTTAAACAGGATGTCACCATCTGGAGAACTCATGTAAGCAGGATGAACATCCAGAAAAGGCCCCCAGTGACTCCTGACTCCCCCAACCCTGTTGGCCTTGGCCAGCCCAAACATGAGAAGGGTATGCTCAGGGTGATCGTACACATATGTGGTTGGAAATGGCGGGGCAGATATTTCAGGGACCAAAGATGCTTAAGAAACAGTGGTGTGAGACACCTGCAGAACAGGGCCAGCGGATGAGCCAGAAGGCAGTTCTGTCCCACGCTAGAGCTCTGTTTCCCCATCTGTGCAATGGGTAACCACAGAGATGTGAAAGCAGGGCTGGGTGGGAGCTGAGAGGTGCCAGCTGGTTAACCTGTCCTGCCTTTGTCTGGTATGTGTGTGGGAGGCCGCCCAGATGGAGAGAATGGGGGTGCAACTTGTCGTGTTTCTGATCAGAGCCTCTCAGCCAAGCACATTTATGAAAATTATTAGTGATCATTGCTGTATATTTTCAATTTACATTTCTTTTTTTTTTTTTTTTTAAGAAATGGGGTACATAGCCAAAGATGACCTTGAACTCGGATTCCTGTTTTCCCTGCTTCACCTCCCTCACCCACCCCCATCATTTTTTGGCGGGGACAGGGTCTCTCTAGTTCTGGCTGTCCTGACTCTCCCTATGTAGAGAGCTTCTGGGGTGCTGGGATTAGAGGTGCCTCCTCCTGTCCCTTCCCACCTGACTCACTTTCCCCGCCCCCATAAGAGACAGGGTTACAGGTATATGCCACCACTCCAGATCTTCAATTCGAATTTCGTTTGGAGAGAAGAGATGAAGAGGGAAGGAAGGGGGAAGAACAGAAAAAAACTGAGAATTGAGAGAGAGGCAAAAGAAAAACAATTGGGAGAGAGGTGGGGCTGTAGCTTGGCTACAGTGTGCTTCCCAGCATGCATGGTGCCTTGGGTTTCATCTCCTGTGCTTCATAAGCTGCTCCTGAATCTGTAATAGCAGCACTGGAGGCAGAGGCAAGCAGATCTCTGTGAGTCTGAGGCCAGCTTGGCTTACATAGTGAGAACTTGTCTCAAAAAGGCAAAAGTGGATTAAACAAACAAAGAGCCATCAAGCCCAAGGACTCTAGTTTAATCTCTGGCACCCATGTGGTAGATAGAACCTTGTCCGCTCACTTTCAGTCTAGTACCCGGGCATGGGTACACACACACACACACACACACACACACACGTGCACGAGGGACGTGCACGGGGATATTTCTGTGTGTGGCTAAGTTTGCATTTTCCTACTCTACTGGCCCTGGTCTTCTGTCCTCTTTCTGGATTGTTACATCTTGACTTTTCAGTAGCTCTGACCTTGCCACTCTCCTTCCTGAGGGCCCAGGGACACCTTCAGCCTTAGTACTGCACAGTGGCAGTGAGGGCAAAGGCAGCAGAAGAGCTGCCCTGCAGGTTTCCAGATCACCTGCTGATGCTGAGCTCATGGCCTGGCTCTGAGCTGCTTCCTATGCATAGTGTCTAGCCTGGGCAGTTCTCTGCTACTCTGAGTTAGCGGTTTATCCATCACTCAGCAGAGGCAAGAGGCAGTTCAAAGCTCAGAATGTCAGCACTGCTGTGACTGGGCCTCCTAGGCGCCAGAAACTGTGTTTTCATGGAACCAGGATTGTTTCTAGATAGGGACAGTTTCCAGTCAAGAAGGCTGGATAGATGGAATAGTTTCTCCAGCCTACTCCATAGCTTTTACTTTTCCCGCTGCTTGGTCTGTGTGAGAACATTTTGGGCAAGGCTTGGTCTCGGGGTGGTGGTGGTGGCTTCTCATGCTTTTCTGGGGAATCAGGGTTATGGGGCTAGTCTCAAAGCAGCCCTGCATAGTTGGGACAGCCCCAAAGGACATACCACATTTCCTTGTACACACAGCAATTCAGGTCTTAGGTAATAGGACTCTCCTGTCCAACAGGTGATGCAAATAAAACAGGGGTCTTCTATCAGTTTTACGGCTGATTAAAATGAGGCTCAGAAAATTGAGGAAGAATTGTGAAAGCATTCTGACCTGACCGCTCACAGAACCCTGGCAGAAATCTCAGGACAGCAACATTGTGGCTGTTAGCTCTATTGAACAGGATGGAAAGGATAGGCCCCGCGGAAGGCAACCTAGCTGTTTAGAGGCAGAGCTAGGATTTGGACCACGGCATCGGAGAAGATCACACGTCCAGAGAGCTCATCTCAGTCTTGATTTGGACATTTTGTTCCAAATGATCAGCTGATGCTGGCATAGACTGTGATGCAGGCCAGGAGCCATCAGACTACTGGGGACAGTTCCCAGCTTGGTGGCAAGTCTTTTCTCTCTACAATGTCTTCTGAATACAAACAGGAAGTGATTTGTTACTGCATATAAAACATAGTTGGAAGGACCAGGGGTAAAAACTAACTAGATTTAAGCATGAACTCAATGAGTATCCCGAGCTGATTCAGTCTCCAGAAGGCAGGGAGCAGAGGGTTAGTGCAGCTCACCGGTGGTCTTTCATGAATGGTGTAAATGAGCCAGGGCGCTGGGAGAGCTGCTTCTTATTTCTGTGCATGATTAAATCACAGTTGGAGAAGGAAGATGTCAAGCAAAGTTCTTTGGTCTGGAGGAACAGAAATTGATTTTAGTTAACCAATGGGAGAGAGGATTATGTACTATGCAAGACACGCCCCTGTCCAAACAGTGTATCTGATCCTCAGAGTCCACCTGTTTGGGGCTGCACATGCTCCTCTAACAACAGTATAGGAGAGAGAGAGGAAGAGAGGAGTCTGCAGAAAGAAATGGAACACACAAGGGAAGTGGCCGTCGCGGGAGCTTGAGCCTCGGATCCCGGACCCCCGGGCCATGCCGTCCGAGAAGACCTTCAAGCAGCTTCGAACAAAGAGTGGAAGATGTCCGGCTCATCCGGGAGCAGCACCCCAGCAAGATCCCGGTGATAATAGAGCGATATAAGGGTGAGAAGCAACTGCCCGTCCTGGACAAAACCAAGTTCCTTGTACCCGGTCACGTGAACATGAGCGAGCTCATCAAGATAATGAGGAGGCACTTACAGCTCAACGCCAATCAAGCTTTCTTCCTCCTGGTGAACGGGCACAGCATGGTGAGCGTGTCCACGCCCATCTCTGAAGTGTACGAGAGCGAGAAAGATGAAGACGGCTTTCTGTACATGGTGTATGCCTCCCAGGAGACATTTGGAACAGCACTGGCTGTGTAAGACCAGAACTATGCCTAATGTTTGTTAAGCCCTTACCAAGGAAAAAAGGGACGTTACCAGCGGATGCTAGTACACTCACCACTCACAGATCAGAACGTAGGCGCCCACCTAGGGTGCTAGGGTGTTAGGAACAATTTGTCAGCCAGAAACTGAGCTCCATGCAAGCGCATTCAGCTTGGAAACCCACCTAAACTAGGCTCTCTTGTTTCTCTTTTTTTTTTTTTTTTTTTTTTTTTTTTTTGGTTTTTCGAGACAGGGTTTCTCTGTAGCTTTGGTGCCTGTCCCAGAACTAGCTCTTGTAGACCAGGCTGGCCTCGAACTCCCAGAGATCCACCTGCCTCTGCCTCCCGAGTGCTGGGATTAAAGGCGTGCGCCACCACCGCCCGGCAACTAGGCTCTCTTGTGTTCAAACTTTAGAAGTTTAAAAATAAAATACTTTGCATCCAAAAAAAAAAAAAAAGAAAAGAAAAAAGAAATGGAACAGCTCAGAGAATCTCAGGCAAGACTGGGGAAGATCACCACCCCTGACTGCACCAGTACCTCGGAAGTGAGACTTGACAGGCAGATTTTTTTTTTTGCTTGTTTATTTTGCAACAGGGTCTCTCTGTTGTTTAGTGCTATCCTGACGCTCACTTATGTAGACTAGACTATACTTAGGCTTCCAGAGATCCACATGCTTCTGCCTCTCACTTTTGGTTGGCAAGTATATTCTTGATACAATGGATAGATGTCACATTAACCCGGTGGAGGACACCCATGTGGGTAGGAGGTTGTCTGAGAGCACACAGGCCGTCTGTCTGTCTGTAGCTGGTGGTTGGCACAAATCCTACCTTTGAGCCTGAGAACTCAATGTAAGTTCTCACCTAGCAGAATCCTAGAGATGACTATGGAATGGCTCCTCTCTCCTCCCCAGCAGGAGTTTCCAGGCTCTTGACTGCTCATCCAAAGAATCGAAAATAGATCATCCAAAGATCTACAAAAGAAGCAAGATCAGAAATAATCGCACAGATTGAAAGAGGACTGTACTGACCAGACTGGTGGTGGGCCTCATGAGTGTAGTCAGTGAGTGTGCTCAAGGGGCTTCCTCTTACGGAGTTCAAGAGAAGGAGGAGTAAGGTGGCCAAAGACTGTAGTCTGTGTCTCTCTTTTCTTTGCTGTTCCTACTGAGTATGTTCCTTTCCATGATGCACCTGATTTTAATCATATGTGTGCCCAATTATGAATATGCTTAAAATGGTAATGGGTTAAAAAAAAACTTAAAAGCCCTTGCAGTACATACATCACAACCAGTTCAGGCCCAATAGGTCTTTCTATGTTTTGTACTGGATACATTGGGGGCATATTTGAGTAGGAACTGTCTAAGTTTGACTGTTGTTAGGGTGGAAAGACTTAGACTATTATTTAGAGCAGAGTTTCTCAACATGTGAACCGAGACCCCTTTTGGGGTGAATGACCTTTTCGTAGGGTCACCTAAGATCATTGGAGAACACAGATATTTTTTATTATGCCTTTCATTTGAACTAAAGATCTCCAGACAGTGGACAGAATCTCTGCTCAGATCAAGATAGGCTTGTCTTCCTACAGATTTCTTAGCCCACAGGATCTTCTGGAGCCTGGCAGGCCCTGCTTTAAACAGCAAAAGAAAAATACGACCCTCAGTGATCATGGAAGACCCTGAGTAGTAGCTCTAGGTGCCAACCAAGTAAGTTCTCTGTCGTTTTTTAATCAATTAACTCAAGTAAAATCCTTCTCCAAGATCTCTGATGCAGTTTGACAGCTGAGACTTTTTGTCAGTTTAAAAGAACAAACCTCATCAAACAAATTTCAGTGAAATACAAATATAAGTCATTGGCCGGGCGGTGGTGGCGCACGCCTTTAATCCCTCTATAACCCACTAAACAAATACCCACTTTCTCTGCATGGCGTGCCTAATAGGTTTCTGTCTATCATCTGCTGTGTGGCTCCCTGCCTAGGACCAACTACCTTCGAGGCCCGTGGTGGTCTCGTGCCCGCTGCCCACTGCCACCACTTGGGGACCTGTGGCATTTTAGTTTTACCATAACAGGTGGTATTACTATTTTTTTTGTTGTTTATTTATTTATTTTTTTTTGGTTTTTTGAGACAGGGTTTCTCTGTGGTTTTGGAGCCTGTCCTGGAACTAGC
Organism: Chionomys nivalis; assembly: GCF_950005125.1. NCBI lineage: Eukaryota > Metazoa > Chordata > Mammalia > Rodentia > Cricetidae > Chionomys > Chionomys nivalis. Next base: position 43,349,407 of record NC_080092.1, on the reverse strand, counting down.
TCTTGTAGACCAGGGTGGTCTCAAACTCACAGAGATCTGCCTGCCTCTGCCTCCCAAGTGCTGAGATTAAAGGCGTGCGCCACCAATGCCCGGCCTTTTTTTTTTTTAATTAATTAATTAATTTTTATTTATTTATTTATTTATTTATTTATTTTTGGTATTACTATTTTTTTTAATTCAAAGGTAAGTAGCCTACCAAGAACCAGAATTTCATAAATCTCCCCTACATTATTAAACTTTTATGCAAAGGTATGTAAATCTGTTAGCATCCCTTATCTTGTAAAATTTGTATGCAAAGCTCCCACCCCATTCCAGGAGCTTTATGACCCCTTTCTTCCTTCTTGCGTTCCCTTTGTTCTTTTTTTTTTTTTAATATTTATTTATTTATTTTGTATACAATATTCTGTCTGTATGTATGCCTGCAGGCCAGAAGAGGGCACCAGACCTCATTACAGATGGTTGTAAGCCACCATGTGGTTGCTGGGAATTGAACTCAGAACCTTTGGAAGAGCAGGCAATGCTCTTAACTGCTGAGCCATCTCTCCAGCCCCTCCCTTTGTTCTTTTAAAATTTGTCAGTCTGAAACACCGTGATATTAGGCACCAGCCAATGGGGGGAAAGTCACAGTAATGTTGAATGAAAATTAAAGCCTGATTTGAGCCGGGCGGTGGTGGCGCACGCCTTTAATCCCAGCACTTGGGAGGCAGAGGCAGGCGGATCTCTGTGAGTTCGAGACCAGCCTGGTCTACAAGAGCTAGTTCCAGGACAGGCTCCAAAACCACAGAGAAACCCTGTCTCGAAAAAAACCACAAAAAAAAAAAAAAAAAAAAAAACCACACACACACAAAAAAAAAGCCTGATTTGGTTTGTCACATTCCTCTTTTAAAAGGGAAATTGGAGCATTAGGCTGAGAAATAAAAACAGAGCAAAACAAAACAAAGACAGTACAGACAGGGAACATTCCCCTCACTGAAAAAAATTATGCAGTGGTAATGCATGATCTTAAAATTCTAGCACACAGGAGGCAGAGACAGGTGGATCTCTGTGAGTTCAAGGCCAGCTAGTTCTAGGACAGGTGCCGAAACTATGGAGAAACCTTGTCTCAAAACAAAAAACCAGGATAACGGCTGGGAACATTTGTCTAGATCTACAAGAGTCTGGGCTCAATCACCAGCATTCCCCAATGTCCAAAAATCAGACAATGATTTAGACAGCAATGTCCTCTATGCCTGGGTATGTATCCGTAGAGATGTTATACTTCATTGTGAGACAGGATAGAAAGACAAGAGAAATGAGCCCCTCATTCAAAAATCAGGCTAGTTGCTAAGCATGGTGGCAAGGCTTTTAATCTCAGTACTTGGGATGCATAGGCAGAAGCAGGCAGATCTCCAAGTTTGAGGTCAGCCTGGTCTATATAGCTGAATGAAAAATTAAATAAAAGGAGGAGAACATAACTACTCCTGAAGTGTGGAGATTTTTATTGTAGATATAAGGAGAAAGCAGGCAGAGGGCAGAGTCCAGGCTGAACATGGTTGGCAGACTAAACCAGACCAGGAGAGGAGAGATGGGGAGGAGGAGCAAGGGAGGAGCTGTGGATCAATGGAGGTGGCCAAGGCCAAAAGGCCAAGAGACCACAGTAAAAATGGCCTCATCATATAGGAATCAAGCTAGTAGGGAGGAGGTAGGAGCGGAAGCCCAGCCCCTGGGAGGGAGAGGCTAGGGTAGGGGGCGGGGTGAGAAGTGCTGAGTGACGCTGGGGAAAGTGGCCAGCATCAGATTTGATATGTTAATAGGCAACTCAGCCATTTGTCCTGGGTCTCTGAGACCTAATATGATGGTTCCAGGCCAGCCAAGGATGATGTAATGACAGCCTTCTCAAAACAAGACACTCCTTAACAAACTCTGCTTCACATTGACCCCCTCTGGGTTCAGAGTTAACAGTGATGGAGGGGCTCTCTTCTGTCACCTAGAGCAACTGGAGACATTTCTTTATCCCCTGTCCCCCACCCCAACTCTGTATTGCTGTGTGTAGCCCTAACTGTCCTGGAACTCTGTAGACCAGGCTGGTATCAAATATACAGAGATCCTTTTGTCTCTGCCATCTGAGTGCTGGGATTAAAGGCGTGCATCACTACTGCCCGGCTTGTTTTGATTTTTTTTCAAGACAGGGTTTCTCTGTGTAGCCGTGGTTGTCCTGGAACTTATTCTGTAGATCAGGCTGGATCAAAGGGGTATTCCACCACTGCCCAGCCAGTTGGAATTTATTAAAGAAGATATATATATATATATGTGTGTATATATATATATATATTTTCCACACACACATATCTATACATTTATGTGTGTATATACACACACACACATGTATACATAAGCTCGGCTGTCTTAGAATTAGCTCTGTAGACCAGGCTGGCCTTGAACTCACAAGAGATCCACTGTCTCTGCCTCCTGAGTGCGGGATCAAAGGTATGAGCTACCACCTAGCTTCTTAAAAGCGATTTAAAAAAGATTTATTTTTAATTACATGTGTGTATGTGTATAAAGTGATATTTCATCTGTATTTTAATAAATTAAGATTGCCTGAAGGTCAGAGATTAAAACAGCTGCACTAATCAGTCTTATAGACCAGACAGTGACACACTAGTTTGTTATAGAAACCAGATGGTAGGGGTGCCCACCTTTAATCCCAGCCCTAGAGAGGAATATAAAATGGGAGGAGACAGCTCTCAAACAGTCTCATTCTGAGATTCCTGGAGGCAGTATTGCCATTTGAACCCCAATTTCTATTTCTGGGCTTTTTATTAATTGTGCTATATGTGTGCATGTGAGTGAAGGCGTCTGCAAAGGCCAGAGGTGTATGACCCCCCCAGAGCTGGAGTTATAGGTGGTCGTTTATGTCTGATGTGCATTCTTAACCACTAATCCAGCTTTTCGCCCTCTGAAAGAGATTTTAATTCAGTTTTTAAATATGTGGTTAAAAGAAAAAGACACTTGGGGAGGACACAAGACATGCCTGACAGACAGCTTAGATTTGGGCTTCTGTAGGATGTGAGGAGATTGCTTTTTACAATAGTCTTATTTCCCTTTTAGTCTGTTTTGAAGCATTTGTCTTCAAAAGTCACTAAGGACATGGTGGTGGCACACACCTTTAATTTCAGTCCTCGGGAGGCAGAAGCAGGCAGATCTCTGTGAGTTCGAGGCCAGCCTGATCTACAAAGTGAGTTCCAGGACAGCCAAGGCTGTCACACAGAGAATTCCAGTCTCAAGAAACAAAAGCAAAGCAAAGCAAAACAAAAGTCGCTAAGGAATCTGAATGAAATCCTGGGGTGGTTCCTGAGGAGTATCAGTAGGATTATAATTGATAAGATAAATTCTAGATCACTGTGAGGCAGGAAGTTAGGTCATCTTCATTGTAAACAACATCAGGGAGAAGTACGTCCCTAGGCGTTCTTGAATTCTTTCCTTCCTGCTCTCATCCTTCCTTCCTGCCTGCCTACCTGCCTTCCAATCTTACGAGATCTCACGTTGTGTAGCCCTGATAGCCTGGAACTCACTACCTAGACTAGGCTGACATCAAACTCACAGAGATCCGCCTGCCTCTGCCTTCTGAGTGCTGGGATTAAAGGCGTGTGCCACCACCCCGGGGTCGTATTTGACATTTGTATTGAAAATTTTTTTATATAAAATAAATATTTTACCCTATGTAGTGAACCTTTACAGCAAATAAATTATTCTTCATTATGGTGGAAATCTTGGTTTCAGCTGGCAAAAGGTCTCCTCCACACTCTGGAGTGAGGCTCTTCCCCGTATTCTCAGGACTTTCCTTTTCTCTCAAGTCTCAGCTTCACCTCTGAAGAGAATCTTTTAGAATCTTTTTTGTTTTGTTTTGTTTTTTGGAGACAGAACGCTGGGTTTACAAGGCGAATTCCGCCATCGCTCAGCCCCTGAAGAGAATCTTAAGGTTGTTTCAGACTGAGTGTGGCGCTGTCTCCACCCTTGCCCCGCTGTCTCTGTCAGTCTGGAGTTGTGAAAGGGAAGAACGTCGTTTTAATGAAGACTTTTTTGTCTTCTTAGCTCCATTCTCCATAATGTTGTTGGGATTCGGGAAGTGACACCCCGAAGTGTGGCATTTGACATGCCCAGTGCTTTGAACTGAAGGACATAGAAAGGTGTCACGGCAAGGTATCTTTCTGATCCTTTCCTAGCCTTCTTTCTCCTACTTCCTGTCATCCTCCCAGGCAAGTCATAAAAACTAGAATTCCTCTCCATTAAAGCCAGCCATAAATCCTAGACAAACTTCCTCTGACAGTTGACCAGAGAGAATGTCTCTGACCTAGCCTGCAGGTCATGAGACCTTGCATTCAGAAGAGGCTCTGCAAGTTATCTAGAAAGGCGTGTGAACGAGCGGTTAAGAATCTGAATAGAGCCGGGCGGTGGTGGCGCAGGCCTTTAATCCCAGCACTCAAGAGGCAGAGGCAGGTGGATCTCTGTGGGTTCAAGGCCAACCTGAGAGCTAGTTCCAGGAGAGGCTCCAAAGCTACACTGAGAAACCCCGTCAGGGATAAATCGGAACAGGCAAGCCTCTCTGGGCTTCCTTCTTAGAGCCACCCCCTTATGTCTAATTACAGCTCTCCATGGCTGCTCATTCTTCGTCAAATGAAAACTTATAAAGCATACAGGCAGACAGTTCTCTCTGGGTTCTTTGAGTCTTCACTGCTGAAGGGAGCCTGCCACATAAACGATCAAACAAGCTTTATCCACCCCCCCACCTTGTTAACTGGTCTTTTGTTACAGGACAGTTTGCAGTTACCTTGTGATAGGGAGGGGAGGGATCACAAACACATCTTTCCCTACCGGATGGACCAGTTCAAAGTGGAACTAGTTCTCACGGCAAAGCAGGTACATAATACATGATTCACTTATCAATCAATCCAGGGAGATACATAGCAGTAGATTATGGGGAGGGGCTTCCAGCATCTAGAACTTTCTCAAGTTGGACTTTCAAGAGAAGAAAAAAGTGACAATGTGAGCTTGCAAATGTTTTGGGGTAGCCCCAGCTTTATTATATTTTGGGCAGAGAAAAGGACTCTAGATTCTCTGCCCCCCCCCCTTTTTTGAGACAGGGTTTCTCTGTGTATCCCCAGCTGGAACTTATTTCGTAGACCAGGCTGACCTCAAATTCAGGGATCATTCTGCCTCTGCCTCCCTCCCAAATCCTGGGATTAAAAGTATCTGCCACCACTGCCTGGTGATTCCCTGCTTTTGACATGTGAATTCTTTTTCTTTTTAATTTCCATGCAGAGTCTTTAATAGCGAAAATGAATTTATTGATCAGAGGAGTACAAGGACCTGTGAACTGTCCTTCAGCGATCAAAGGCAGAATGAGATTCCTGGGCACAGACTGGCAACAGAAGTAGTGCCCTAGTTGGGCAGTGGTGGCGCACACCCTTAATCCCCAGTGTTGGAGGCCAGCCTGACCTCAGAGCGAGTTCCAGGACAACTGGGGCTACATAGAGAAACCCTGTCTCAAAAAGTAAAACAAAAAAGTAGTGCTTCAAACTTTAAAAAAAAAAAAAAAAAAAAATGGCGGACTCTCCGAAGCCAAACTTAAAAAAAAAAAAAAAAAAAAAAAAAAAGTAGTGCTCTCTGCCCTCCTCTTGAGGCCTGATCCATATCCTAGACCCTGTTGTGAGGGCTCTCTGCTTTGAGGTCTAACCTCCAGTTCTGGCTCTTCTGGAGAACATCCCTCAGGGAAGGCAGGGCCCAGTTTGTCTCCTTGTGTGAGGGGCCCTGCTCTGCGGCCTGTATTTGTGTGCAGCTCATAGCTTGGCAGGCAGCTTTCCTTACCGAGTGGAAGAAGTGCTTCACATGGCCTTGTTGGGTGCGTAAGAGCCGGACTGCAGGCCTGCAATTGGGGTTGCCAAATCGCAGGGTTCTGGTGAGGCGCGGGTGGCTCGGGCTGTAGATTCCACTTGTTTAGATTGTTCAGTTACTTGGGCCGCCTACTACAAGTTCTGGACTCAATATTTTTATTGAAATATAATGCACACATGGAGAAACACACAAACCTGAAGTATGCATAAGTGGATCCTCATGAAGTGAACACATTTGCAGCTAAATAAATCAACCCTGTCAGGCGCCTGGCCTCTTTCCGGTCGTTGCTTCACACAATATTTTTCATGAGCAAGTGGAAAGACTAAGAGGTCGTGGTTCTGAGAAGGCTGGGAGCGTGTTCTGGGCTTGCCTGACTAAAGGGGGGAATGTGGATTGAGGGTTATAGTGTGTATGCCTTGGGGAATTGTTGAGGTTGGGGGATGCCTAGGGTTTTGATTTAGGGCTGCATAAATTTGCTTGGGTTTGTGTGATAGCAGGAGCTATTTAGAGGAGGCCTTAGGGGCATGTTGTGGGCGGGGCGGATAGGATCAAGGCGGGACCTAGGGTCTAGGAAGGGCGGAGCCAGTGGATACGGGGCGGGGCTTAGGCGCTCGGAGGGGAGGGGCTTGCGCGCGCGCGCTCGCCGCCGGCGCGCCCCCTCTCGGCCGCCATGTTGGCTGGCGTGTGGGTGTCAAACGCTGCACGGGCTCGGGTCGCTCCCGCCTCTCCAGCGTTGCCGGCGGCTGCAGCCTTGCACTGGCGCGGGCCGGGAACGGAGGTGAGCCGAGACGCGCGGGACTTGGGGCGGGGGTAGCTCGGGAGCCGGGGTGGGGCGGGGCGCGGACCTTCCTTCTCTCCAGTGCGTGGACGCCCCTAGAGCACCGGCTTCCCCGTCGCTGGCCGGGGCGTGCACCGTGGGGCCAGCCGGACCCCACCCGGCTGGACGACTGGCCCAGGCTCCGCCCCACCTGAGCCCGCTCTGGGCTGGGAGGACGCCCGCCTCCCTCCCGGCTGGGGCGCCTGTCCTTGCCTCACACCTCAGCTCCGTAGCCTTCAGTTTGGAGCAACCCCGCCCCTCCCCGGAGTGTGCGCTTCCCCGGCTCTCCCCTCGCCCCGGGTCGGAGCCGGATGGCCTCCTTCAGGGGGTCCGGGGAGGGGTTCCCCTTACCCACGTCCTTCTTGCCTCGGGGAACTGGGTTCCCCTACCCGGCCCCCACTCCACAGCACAGCGGGGACGGGGGCGGCGGAGCCAGGCTCCAGCTGCCTTTTGTTCCGCGTGGGATGGTAGAGACCCGGCGGCCCTGTTGGGCGAGTCGGGGTGGGCGAACCGCGCGTGGAGCCGGCCTCTTCCGGGAGACCCCCGTTCTCCGGTGTGCCGGCTCCCTCGGAGCGCGAGCCGAGCGCGTTGGGAGAGGCAGGCCATTCCTGGAGGAGTCCGGGCCAACAGGTTTTTTTGTTTGCAACCTGAAGTTGGCCCAATGGCTTTGCAGGGGAGCCGGCCGCCAGGGCTCCCTAGAAATCCCGGCCGGTTTCAGTCCGTTCCTCGGTCTCGGGCCTCAGTCCCTCCAGCGGCCTCTTCACTTTAGTACTGCCTTGGGATGCGTTTGAAGTCTTGTGTTTCAGAAAGGACGGGGTTTAGCCATTCTTGGGATTTTTGACAAGGGGAACTGAGGCCCAAAGATGCTTTTGCCCAAGGTCATCCAGTCAGAGGGTGTCAGTGTCACAGCTGGAAGCCCCATCTCCAGGGCACTCCACAGCACTTATGGATTTCTTTAAAGGTGTGCCAAGGATTCCTCCAAATTGCTTGCCTGCTATTTTTAACATTGACACAAGAAAATGGGTAGGGAAAGGTGAAAAAGACACGTGAATCCTTCATTTGCACACCCCAGAAAATAACCTGTGAAAGAAGGGACCGAAATGATTGAATAAGGTGAATTTCTATGATCGACGTCCCCCTTACATTACGTAATTTAATGAAGACTTAGCGGGAACTTTGCGGTCTTGTAACTCTAGATAGACAGCGATAGCGGTAGATACTGGCTCCACACCGCAGTGATCGGCTGTGCGTTGGTAATTAAGCTTTCCATCTATATTTCGTTGGTAATGAAGCTCTCATCTGTATTTAAATGAGCATGGGAGGAACTGCAGTTTGCTTCTGAAGGGTGTTGTTACTAATGACCGTGTTGGAAGCACCTGTAGGTCTCAGCTTTGATTTTAAGTATGTTTGCTTTTGTTCTGTTTTGCGACAGGGTCTATTCCCGTCTGGTGGTCCAGTCTGGCCTTGAGTGCACAGTGACCCGCCTGCCTCTGTCCCCTGGGTGGAGGGATTAAAGGTGTGGGCCGCGGCATTCAGGGTGCTTTTGTGTTTTTAGAGTTTGTTTTCCTAGTTTTAAAGTTAGGCTAATTATCTGTGACTGTCTGCCTGGGCTCTTGTTTTGTAAACATTAGTTGCAAAGTCCGGTGGTATCAGGAGCAACTTTGTGGGGTGTTTGGATTTCCAAACCCTGAGATGGAAGGATTGGGGGCTCTGCTGAGATTGCTCTTCCCTGAAGGGTGTGTGGTGCCAGACATCTGAGTTACCAAGAAATGTGAAACTTAAAAAAAAAAAAAATTGTGTGTGTGTGTGGGGGGGGGGTTGTGCACCTGTACCTGTAGGTACCCCTTGAGTGCAGAAGAGGGTGTCTGATCCCCTGGAGCTGGAGTTGCATTTGGTTGTGAGCTGCATCTGCGGTTCTTTGAATGAACTGTATGTGCTCTTAACCGTTGAGCATTCTCTCCAGCCCATGTATTTGAAACTTCGAAGTGACTGTAGCTGGCATGGTGTTTATAGTCTTGAAAAGCGGCCCATCCTTTATAGAAACCCTCTTTTGAAATATGGCTGCCTGTTATGTAATCTTTCATGATGAGGAGTGGATTTCCCAAGAGTGGAGATGCTGATAAGAGTCCTGTGAAAGTAGTTGAAAAGTTTTGGAGAAACTTTTATTGGCTTGTTTTTCTGGAAATGAGAGGAACTTCGTTTTTAATTTCATTAGTAGTGGTAATTTCAGTTTGTTGTGGACTAGAACATGGGAAGAATGAATTTCATTCAATTGCACACTGATTGCAGAGCTTCCTTTTTTGTTGATAGGGTGTGATTGACTGGTTTGAGCCCCTAGTGACCCTGAGTGCTGAATTCAGAGGATTTTTTTTCCCCCAGAGAGCCTCATTGTGTTATCTAGGTTGGCATGGAATTTGATTGATTCTCCTGCCTCACCCTCTCCAGGACTGAGGTACCATGCATGGCCCTTGGTCTGCTGGTATTTGTATTTAAGAAAACTTAATGTCAAGCCTTGGCCAGCTACCTGGGCCCTTCTTCTACTTTCCCAGCCTCCCCACCACACACAGTCTGTTACTCTGGCCATTTTGAGACTGTGACATCTTTGAGGCCAGTGGTTGCCTTGTCTTTCTTTACTTTTCTAAGGCCTAGTTCAGCCTGTGACATACAATAGTGTTCAGTAAAGGTCTGTAATAAGTAGTCCTTTGGCCAGGCCAGGACAAAGTCTTTGATTCTGTACCATAGGCTCCACTGTTTAACTTTGCTCTGGCATAAACCACTACTGTTGGCCCAGCTGTATCGTGAAATTACTGTTCAGCTGGTTTCTTTTTTCTTTTCCTTTTTCTCCTGCAGTGTTGGAAATTGAACTAAAGGCCTCACACATGCTAGGCAAAGCAGTCTACCATGGAGTTATATTCCCAATCCTTCACCTGAAGTCAGGCAGTGGATGTGTAGCTTTGGCTGGTCTGGAATGTAATATATAGACCAGTTGGCTTGATACTGGGATTAAAGGCATTTTTCACCATGACCAGCTAGCTTTCTTAGTTAAAAAAGAGATTTATATCATTGTTTATTATTTTATTACTTGTGTGTGTTTCTATGTGCATATGGGTGCAGTGCTCTCAGACTAGAGGGGGTGTGGGATACTCAGCTATGAGCTTCTGACATGGGTACTGATCTTGGATTCTCAGAAAGAACAGCACATGCTCTTAATTTAGTCATCTCTTCAACCCCAAGACTTATTTTCTTCCTTTTTTAGGGGGGAGTGGGCTTGGTCTCTCTGTGTAGCCTGTACTGTCCTGTAGATCAGGCTGGCCTCGAACTCACAGATCCACCTGCCTCTGCCTCCCAAGTACTGAAATTAAAGATGTGTGTACCATGCCTGGCTTAGAATTTTCTTTTTTAATTTGTTTATAGTGCCTAAAAATCGAAATTTAGGAAAACAAGTATAAAAAACCAAACATAGACGGTTAAGTGTGTATTCAGCCAGTTTATCTGGAGGTGTGTTTATCATACCTGATCTCATTCTGATGATTAAGAAAGTTCAGGTCTTAAATCTTGGAAGCTCAGCCTGGCAGTGGTGGCGTACACCTTTAATCCCAGCACTTGGGAGGCAGAAGCAGGTGTATCTCTGTGAATTGGAGGGCAGCCTCTACAGAGTGAGTTCTAGGACAGTCATGACTGTTACACTGAGAAACCCTGTCTCAAACCCCCCCCCCAAAAAGAAAAACCCCAAACCTAACAACTCGAAGCTCTTTCAGCAGCCTTTTTTTTTTTTTTTTTTTTTGGTTTTTTTCGAGACAGGGTTTCTCTGTGGTTTTGGAGCCTGTCCTGGAACTAGCTCTTGTAGACCAGGCTGGCCTCGAACTCACAGAGATCCGCCTGCCTCTGCCTCCCAAGTACTGGGATTAAAGGCGTGCGCCACCACCGCCCGGCTTTCAGCAGCCTTTAAAACAACCACTTTCATCAGAGTGTAGGACTGGGATTAACAGCCCTGTGTTGGTGGAAACACTGAGATCTACTAGGTTAAGCTCAGGACTCAGCTGGTATTCATGCTGGTTTGTTTGTGAGTCCCAGTCCTGGGTTCCATTTGCTCTAACTACTCTAGTAAAAAGTCCCATAGAGGAGGAATTCCTTGAAAGGCTGGGAATTGTGGATGAGTTAAAGTTCCTGGCTTTCCTTCTCCCAACCTTAGGATCTGTGGAAGTACTGTGATTTGAATGTCAGTATTTGAATGGGCTATATATGGTAGGTGTTTTATTTTATCTTATTTTTTTTGAAGCATGCTTCTTTGAGCCAGAGTGCACTGGATTCTTCTGGTGACTCTCCCAGCACCGTTGGGTCCTGGGTTCAGAAAAGAAACCGTTTCCTGGTTCCTCTCCCTATGAGCCTAGCCCAGGCAGTGTGCATTTAAGGGTGTTCTAGATAGAGAAAGAACGGGTAACTCAAGCTCTCTCTCTGTTCAAAGCAGTGCAAGGAGTTAGTTGGTCCTTAGGGACTCTGGCTTTTGGTCATGTAACTCAGCTGACAAATGGAATTGGGAGAAACAAGCTTTTCCTGAGGGATGACTGGCCATCTAGGGCTAATGCGTGATGTGAATTTAAAAGCATTTATAATTAATCACTTCTGAATGCAGGCTGCACCCTTCCTCTGCTCTCACCCTTCTTTGGTAATGTCATTGTCACATTGCTCTTATAGTGCCTCAGAGAACCTAATGGCATACTTTGGCTGCCATAGCCTCGTGGCAGATTGCTTTGAAGTTGGGCATGGGGTCAAGTGGGCCTCCTCGCTGGGTGGGGTGGGACCCGTCCAGGCCGGTCCATCATTGAGCTTTGATTTGCTCTACCTCTAAAATGAGACCGACAAGGACTACTTCATGGAAAAGACACTCATCAACTCTCTTAATTTGCTGTGCATCTGGATTCCCTAGAGGCTTGGTTTCAGCTGGTTGCCAGGCTCCACCCCAGAGTTTCCAATTCAGTAGATAAAGCCTGGTAACTCTTTCTTTGTTTTTTGTTTTTCCCCCTCTTTTTGATAGGGTCTTGTGTAGCCTAGGGTGGCTTAAATTTACTGTGTAATTAAAAATTATTTTGAATTTATTTCTCCTTCTGCTCTTTAAATGCTGGAATTAGAGGCGTGTGCTATCATGCTCCATTTCATGTGGTGCTAGGAATGGAACCCAGCAGGGCTTTGAGTATGCTAAATGAAACACTATATCAATGAACTGCATTATACATAGCCTTGAGAAATGTACATTCAAGTTTTTTTTTTTTAAAGTGAGTTTTATTAATTTTGTTGTACCTTTTGAGATAGGGTCTCACCATGTAGTCCTGACTGGCTTGGAACTAGTCTGGCCTCTGACTTAGATCCACCTGCCTCTGCCTCCTGAGTGGGTTACCATGCTCAGCTATTATTATTTTCTTAAAAGCAAGTGTGTTTGTGTAATTATAAATATATATACATATATATACACATTTTAATTTATAATTGTTTTGTGTCTTGTGTTTGTGTGTGTACTATGTAGGTGACCACAGTAGCCAGAAGAGGGCATTGAATCCCATGGAGTGGGAGTTATAGGTGGTTATGTAAAGTGGTATAATATTTGTATTTTAATAAATCTTGCCTGAAGACCAGAGGCAAAGCTAAAGCCAGTAGAGGTCAGTTAATGGTGATACACACCTTTAATCCCAGGATTTGGGAGGTACGCAGATGGAACTCTGTGAGTTCAAGGACACCCTGGGCTATACTGATCAGTGCAGAAACAAATCCAGGTGGTGATAGCCTACAACTTTAATCCCAGCACTGGGGAGTCACACAACTTTAATCCCAGCACTGGGGAGTCACACAACTTTAATCCCAGCACTGGGGAGTCACACAACTTTAATCCCAGTACTGGATGGAATATAGATGGGAGGAGAGAGAGGCTGTTTAGTTTACAGTTGCCCAGTCTTGATAGAGGTAAGACTTTTCTAGAGACTTGGCTGCTTTGCTTTGCTGGTTTTCGGGTTGAACCCCCAAGTCCTGTCTCTGGGTTTTATTATTTGTGCTACAGTTAAGAGCTATCAAACGTGGGATCCAAACTCTCAGATCCTTTGGGAGAGCATCAGGTGGTACTCTTATCTGCTAAGCCGTCTCTTCAGTCCCTATCTATTGTGTGTCTGTCTGTCTGTGTGCACACACAGTGGTGTGTGTATGTGTGTAGATCAGAGGACAACTTGTGGGAGTCAATTTTCTTCTACCATGTGGGATCCAGGGCTACAACTCAGGTTGTTAGGCTTGGTGGCAAGTGTTTTTACCTCCTGAGTCAGCTGAGAGAATGTGCATTTTTAACCAGTGTCTGTATGCTACTGATGCTGTCAGTATGGGAACTAGTCTTTGGAATCCTGGCCTGAGGACGGAGAGAGAAGGCCTGTGAGGTGTCTAGCACCAATTGGTCATGCAGAAGAAACGCAAAATGTTTCTAAATATTGCTATGAAGATGGTGGCGTGGTATTTGGAAAGGAATTTGGGTTCTCTGAGCACTGTTCTTGTTTTTTTCCTGGTCATGATTTAGACTATGGTCACAGGCATTTTCCATATGTGAGTTAGTTGGATCATTTTCTTTAAAAAGACCGTTATGTGAGATGGCAGTGACCTTCAGGATGGCAGTAAATTCTAGATCCTGTTGGAAAAGCAGGTTCATCATCCCTACTCGTCTGGCATGGTGCTGTTTAGGTCTTACAGGGGTTGTTGGTCTTCTGGGCAGAGCCCCTTAGGGCCATTAGTCATCAGTTGTGGTGTTAATGAAAGTCACTTATCCATTCAGATTGGTGTTTAGAGTTTGAGAAAAAGGTTTTTCCTCTTACCACCATGTCTCTTGCTTTTGAAAAAAACCTAAGACTCAGAAGGGTTTGGCAGCCTGTACCACTTCTCAGTGAGTGGTATTTTATGTTGTGTATGTGGAGTGTGTGTTGTCTAGGATGTTTTGAGGGGTGCTGTGGTGAATGCATGTGGTGTCTGTTGGGAGTGCATATAGAGGCCTTTTCAGGTGTCTGTTGTGCTACACCTTGTCTTGGGAAGGGATCTTTTAATTGAACAGGCAACTTGTCATTTTGGCTGGGCTGGCTGGCCAGTGAATTCTTGGAATCTCCTTTCTTCTCCCATCAATGCTGGGTTACAGGCATGTGCTATGCTTAGCTTTTTTTCCCCTTGGTTTTTTAAGGCAGGGCTTTTTTTTTTTTTTTCTTGGTTTTTCAAGGCAGGACTTTTTTTTGTAGTTTTGGATCCTGTCCTGGAACTAGCTCTTGTAGACCAGGCTGGCCTTGAACTCACAGAGATCCACCTGCCTCTGCCTCCCGAGTGCTGGGATTAAAGGCGTGCGCCACCACCGCCCGGCTTGTAACTCCTTTTCTAGGGGAATCTGACATCCTCACACATACATTCTTTTAAATGTAGGCAAAACACCAATGCACTTAAAATAAAAATAAATTATTAAAAGAATCTAAACCAGGTGGTGGTGGTCTTTAATCCCATGCTTTTCATCTCAGCACTCGGAGGCAGAGGCAGGCCAATCTCTGTCAGTACAAGTTAAGCCTGGTCTACAGAGCAAGTTCCAGGACAGCTAGGGCTGTTACACAGAGAAACCCTCTCTCACAAAACAAAACAAAACAAAACAAAAAAACAAAAAACAAGTAGAATAAAAAATATAGAAGAATTAGAGAGAAGGTAGGGTTAAGCTGCTGGGCCTTGGAGAACAAGGAACATTATAAAGCAAACAGGAAGGCATTTCACATTGGGGCAACAGGGTTGGATTCCTGAGGTGGGCTTAGGTGTGGTGCCCTGTGTATGCATCTTTGTTGTGTGCTCTGTTGCATCTGTGTTGCTGGGGAGGGCACTTTGTGACTGAAGAGTTTGGATTTGAAGTCCCAGGAGCTCTTATTCCTGGTACACCTACAAGTCATGAAGTCTGGAAAGGTATTTTTTTTGTTTTTAATGTATCTGATGGGACTTTTTCCCAGGCCAATCAGGGAGGGACCAGTGATTTTAACAAGTGCTCAGACAATTCTAATTGTGTGGATAGAGCGTATCAGGCTCTGGAAGATTCCAGGAAATGGGAGTTAGAGAGAAGAGCAAGCCTAGGTTAAAGGAGGTGTGAGTAGCAAGCCCTGAACTCTCTTAGTCACTGGGAGTGGGCTACAGAGAAATGGTGGGGCAAATGGAGAAAGAAGCGGGTAGTTTATCAAAGGGTAAAGAAAGTAAGTGCTGGTGAAGGGAGAGGTTGTGATCTGTTGGGTAACCCTTTCCACCTGAGCCCCAGGCAAGGAGCAGGTAGAGCTGGTTCTTATCTCTCCATCAAGGGTTCCTTCTCATACTCCAGATTGTTTTAATGATTTCAGCAGGCAGTATTTGCAAAATTTATTTATTTTGTATTAGGGATGTTTTGCCTGCTTCTATATTATATACCTTGTGCTTGCCTGGTGCTGTTGGAGGCCAGAAGAGGGCGTCAGATCCCTGGAGCTGTCATCTGGGTGGTGGGAATTGAACCTGGGTACCCTGGAAGGGCAACCAGTTCTCTTAACCACTGATCCACCTCTCCAGGCCCAATATTTGCATTTTTTAAGTAAAGTCTTATTATATATAGCTTAGATTGACCTAAAACTTGAGAACTTGTGATCCTCTTGCCTCAGTCTTGAAAGTGCAGGATTTAAAGGTGTGTGCTATCGTGCTCAGCAAATTATATGTATTTTTTAAAATTTGTGTGCATTGGTGTGTTTACCTGCATGTATGACTGTATGAGAGTGCCAAGTACCCTAGAACTGGAGTTACAGATAGTTGTGAGCTGCTGTGTGGGTGCTGGGAACTGAACCCAAGTTCTCTGGAAGAGTGGCCAGTGCTATCTCTCCAGCCATCAAATCATATATTTTTAAAAGTAAGTTTGTTCAAGACGGTTGTACTGAAGAGTTTCAAGCTTTGATATTTAATGTTACTAGTCACAAATAACAGGTAAGGTTTTTACCTAATGTATTTAATGCATGTCATATCTTACAGTGTTTGGACAAAAAGATAGTTCAATTTTTGCCCTATTTGATGCTTATTACACACATGTACTATGTTTCCTGCTGGGATTCATGTGTGAGTGAATAAAATTTAAGTCCCTGCCTGCATGTCTTTGGGTCTGTAGATGTTGACTCTTTTATTTTATTTTATTTATTTTTTATTTATTTATTTTTTTAGATGTTGACTTTTTTTTTTTTTAAAGATTTATTTATTATGTACACAGTGTTCAGACTCCATGTATGACTGCAGGCCAGAAGAGGGCAGAGGGCACCAGATCTCATTACAGATGGTTGTGAGCCACCATGTGGTTGCTGGGAATTGAACTCAGGACCTCCTGAAGAGCAGCCAGTGCTCTTAACCTCTGAGCCATCTCTCCAGCCCCTAGATGTTGACTCTTGATAGAGTGGGAAATAATGTCGGCCCTGGGTATGTCAGCAGGTAGGTAGAAAAGTAAAAAGTGTTGTTAGGCATTGGTGGAATCCAGGGTCAGAGAAAGCATCATAGGAAACAAGCCATCTGGAAGTTGAATCTTGAAAGTATGGAGTTAATGGGGATAGAGGGAAGGAGCAGAGCCAATGGTGCTGTGTTGTGCAAGGGCTGGAGAGGAAAAGGAAGACCTAGGCCAGGTCTGGCAGAAACTGGGTAAGATTGGACTGGTGTGTTTTTCAGTCTTCTGGTGTTGTGAGTGGTCAGTGTTGTAGGTTCTCCAGCCCTTCCTTACCTGAACAGCTCTCTCTGCCAAAAGCAACAGAACTTACCTGAAATGGGTTGCTGTGTTAAGTAAGATCAGCCAAAATGCCATCTTTCTACAGGTGCTGGGCACCTAGTAACAGGGCTCGAGGGTTTGAGGCTTCTCCTAGAGCACTTGACAGGAGCACTCTTTTTAGTGGCAGTGAGAAGGGTGAGGCTGAAAGAGTTCTTGTCCTACCCTGTTTCCCAGGCCAAAATGATAGCTTCTCATGTGCGGGCTGACATGACATGAATAGTCCTTTGGAACCAGAATGCCCATACTTAGAACAGTTGTGTTTTCTAGAAATCCCTGGAGAATTTTATGGCTATGTGGTGAAGATAAGAAACTTTCTGGTATGCTTGAGACAAGTGTCCCCCAGAAACACTGTCCCAGACTGGGTACAGGGTATCAGGGAGATGAGATGATCCTGGCTTGAAGTTTTTGGTATGGATAAGGGGAAAGCTGTTGGGGAGGATTGAACCGCAGGGTGATCTGGCATGGTTCTATGTGTGGTGTTTCTTTTGGGTGCTGCTTCAGTTTGCTGCTTGTCCTGGGGGTTCAGGCCAAAGTGTTGGTCCTGATGTGGATTGAGGAAGCCACTTTTACCTTTACTGGCTTTTAGATCTTCCATATTTCTTTGCTCATGGCTCTATCTCAACCAGCTGTGATTGTTCTGAGCATCTCACAGCATCAGTGTGACATTGCCTCACCTGCCTCCCACCTCCTCTCAAGAACCTGTGACCCACTGGGTGCTTCAGTGCCTTCCCTATGTATAGAGTTAGGGGAGAATGCTGCCTCTTTGCACTGTAATCTAGCATGTTCACAGGTTCTTAGACTAGGCTGTGGATATCTTTGGGATTGGCCTTTGGGAGGCCATTAGTTGTCCACTATAGTTGCCAACATCAAAATCAGATC
Source organism: Chionomys nivalis (assembly GCF_950005125.1). Taxonomy (NCBI): domain Eukaryota; kingdom Metazoa; phylum Chordata; class Mammalia; order Rodentia; family Cricetidae; genus Chionomys; species Chionomys nivalis. Next base: position 43,332,038 of record NC_080092.1, on the reverse strand, counting down.
CTGTGCAGCTTTCCACACTTGCAGCTTCATGGACAAATCAGAACACTTAGCAGTTGGAGGCTGCACTGTTGCTTGGCAACAATGGGTCAGAGCCAGTGTGGGCGCCATCTCTAGATGGGGCTTGTGAGTGCCAGTTCTCTATAGGCCCCAGCTCTCCCATGGTGCCCACTCATTTTCTTTCTCTGCTTGTTCTCCCACTCTGGGAACACAAGGACTTACCAGGTCCAGTTTTGACAGTTCTCTGGGGTGGCTGAGCTTGTCACCACCTCCTTGTTTTAGTTCATTTAGCACTTTACCTCATTTCCTGTCCCTAGACTCTTTTTTTTTTTTTTTTTTTTTGGTTTTTCGAGACAGGGTTTCTCTGTGGTTTTGGAGCCTGTCCTGGAACTAGCTCTGTAGACCAGGTTGGTCTCGAACTCACAGAGTCCCTAGACTCTTGTCCCAAAGTTCTCTCCTTCTGTTTCTACCTGGCACCCATTGTTCCACGTCCTCCTGACCCAAAGCCCTGTGTCCTGTACTGTTTCTGATGCTATTCTAGGTGATACTGTTTGTGCTGTGACTCTTTGTTTCCCATTCCCCCTTTTTTGGCACCTAACTATAGTCTAGTATATTCTGGTACCTCTCTCTGGGTTTTCGTTCTTGGAGTTCATGAAAAGCGAGTTCTTACAAGGTACTTCTGGAGCCATTTCCATCAAAAGTCAAAAAATACACAAGCCTGTGGTCAGACATCTTGGTGCCAAGTACTCTTCTAGATACAGGGAATGTGACAGTAAACTGGTAGACTGCCTTCCTTGTAAAGACTAGCTCTAAAGAGGAAGGAAGAGAACCAAGAGAACCGGCAATAACAGTATCAGGGTGCTCCTGCATGTGGGGGTGGAGTCTGTTTCCTTTAGTCTCCAGGCTGGAGGTCTCATCTGCTTACATTGTTTTTGAAGGGCTGTTTCTGGAGCTCTTGTTAAAAGCATTTCCGGCAAAGATCCCCTTGTGTCCAGACATTGCCTGAACCTAGTTGATAACTGAAATTTCAACAGGCCTCTAAGAGGGTTTGAGCTAGCTACTTCCTTGTACTCCTGCTTGGCAGTGTGAACTGGGACCCTGATTTTCTTCTGAAGGGCCTCCTATAGAGGGACATACGTTAAGTAACTCTAAACTCCTGGCTCAGGGTGGGGACATTTGACAAGAGCCCTTGGCATTTGACAGCTAAGGGCACTTGATGCTTTTATCTATTTAGAATATGATACAGAAACTTCATTACAAATTTGGCTTCATTATGGAGGATTCAGTTAAATGAAAACAGCATAATTTAGTGAAACTCATCAGCTTCAGCATTTTAAATCTAGATTTCTCTGGTGGATTATTCTAAAGCAAACCCCAAACTTTATTGCTAATGGCTTAGATTTTTTTTTTTTTTTTTTTTTTTTTTGGTTTTTTGAGACAGGGTTTCTCTGTGGCTTTGGAGCCTGTCCTGGAACTAGCTCTTGTAGACCAGGATGGTCTCGAACTCACAGAGATTCGCCTGCCTCTGCCTCCCAAGTGCTGGGATTAAAGGCGTGCGCCACCACCGCCCGGCTAGATTTATATTTTTAATGGATTTGAACTTTCCACAAAAAAGTGAAAACTGACCACTGTCCTTTTTATTTGAGACAGGTCTTATTTTGTAACCCAGGCTTGCTTGTGACTCAGTGATTCTCCAAACTCTCAGCTTGGACTGGGTTTATAAGTGTGAACAACCATACCCAGCTTCTATTATGGGCCCATTTAATTCTTATCCCTCTCCCAGGGTGTCCTGTGTAGCCCTGGCTGTCCTGGAACTTGTTCTGTAGATCAGGCTGATCTTGAACTTAGAGATTCACCTACCTCGGTCTCCCAAGTTCTGTGCTACCAATGCTGGGCTGCGAATTCTTATTTATCCATTTATTTTGTTTTGTTTCTCTATGTAGTCCTAGCTATCTTATAACTCAATATGTATATATCAGATTGACCTCGAATTCATAGAGATTCACCTTTTTTGGTGTCCGTAGTCCTGAGATTAAAGGCATATATGCTCATGGCCAGCTCTATTTATTATTACTATTATAGATTTTATTTTATTTTATTGTGTGTATGAGTATTTTGCTTGAATATATGTCTGTGCATTACAGTGCCCCTGGAAGCCAGAAGAGGGTGTCTTCAGTCCCAGACAGTTGTGAGCTGGCTGAACCTGGGTCCTCTGGAAGAAAATCTAGTGCTCTTAGCTACTAAGCCATTACTCTAGCCACTTTTTTTTTTTTTAATTTAATTTTGAGACAGGGTCTTACTATGGTAGCTCTGGCTGGCCCAGAACTCAAATTCATTGACTTGCCTCTGCGTCTTGGTGGCAAATGGCTTTAATTCCAGCACCCAGGAATCAGAGGTAGGCAGATCTGAGAGTTCAGGGCTAGCCTGGTGTACATAGTGAGTCCAGTTCTAGAGAGCCTAGGCTCTGTAGAGAGACCCTATCTCAAAATAACCATAAATAAATAAATAAAACATGATTTTAGTAAGTTATATGCCACCATGCCTATCTAATGCCGCATGATTGATTGATTGATTGATTGATTGATTGATTGATTGAGTAGAATTTCTTTGTGTAACTCTGGCATTGCTGGTGCTTACTTCTTAGACCAGGCTGGCCTCAAACTCAGAGATCCTTGCTATGATGAAAGGCGTATGCCACCATACCTGGCTCTAATGAAGATTTTTTATATGCTCCATGTTTAAAGCTGACTTTTCCAGTTGTGAAATAATGACTATACAAAAATACTGATTTGGGTTGAATTTTGTTATCACTTCTGTTAAGGCAAAACATTAATAAGAGTTGCTATTTTAATTTTGTTACTAAAAATTATTCATAAAATTTATAAAATTTACCATTATAACCATGTTAGACTTGGGGTAGAGGCTTGCCTGCATAATCACTGATCTGTTTTTTAACTCTGGTTTGCCTGATTCAGACATTCCCTGTGCCCAGCATCTTTTATCATGTGGCTTTCTGGTTGGCTTCTTTCCAGGTTTTTTTTCATGTTGTAGCATGGATCAGTACTTTATTCCTTATTATTATTGAGTAATCTATGGGTAGATGACAGCTTGTTTACCTTCATTTGAGGTTTTAATTTTGGCTATTGTAAATAGTTGCTATTTTAATTTAAGTACATGTTGCTTAATCTGAAATGTGGTGACAGGATACATGGATCAAGAAGGAAGTGTTACTTGAGAGGATAGGGACTGGTTTGTTTCTGTTTGTTTTTAACACACACACATTTTGAAGGAACTTACTCTGAAGTGCAGTATGCATAATAAAAGTGCATGGCAGTGCATGGGGGCTCAGGCCTCTTTGGGCTGCTCTTTGTTAGCTAGGAACTGCTGAGGATACTGCTCCCCTGTGAAAGCCTCCCCTTTTTGCTCAAGCCACAGCTGTTGGGTTAGGATGAGTACAGGACCTTCTCAGTCCTGGGGTGGAGGACATGCTCAGTAGTCTGAGACTTTGCTTTGCTCTTGTGTTTTTGGGGGACAGGCTTGTGTTTTCATTAGACCACATGATGGAAAGGTTTGCATTCTTAGGTACCAAGGCGGTGCAATCACAAAGATTTGAGTTCAGGCCAGGGTGGGGTGGGGGGAGCGCATGCCTTTAATCCCAGCACTCAGGAGGTAGAGGTAGGCAGATTTCTGTGAGTTTGGGGTCAGCCTGGTCTACAAGAGCTAGTTCAGGACAGGTTCCACAGCTATAGATAAGCCCTGTCTCGAAAAAACAAAAAACAAAGACATGAATTCAGATCACCAGCATCTAGGGAAAGGCTGGGTATGGCAACAGGTGCCTATAACCTGGCATTGGGTACATAGACACAGGTGGATCCTGGGGACTCCCCGGCCAGCCGATCTAGCCAAAACAGTGAGTTCTGGGTTCACTGAGAGACTGTTTCAAAAAAGCAAAAAAGGTGATAGACACCTGACATCAACCTTTGGACTCCACCCATACCTGACATTCCCAACTGTGACTACTGTTAACTGAGTTCTGGCTTATCCTGTAGTCTGTTTATTACCACCACCCTCCCACTCTCTCCTACCCTTGGGGTCCTGGTGGCTCACTGTCTGTGAGGAGACCTGCATTGCTTTTCTTTTTTCTAGGAGAGCTGGTGAATGCTCCATCACTCCCTTGTTGTGGAGTTAGCAAGCCCTGAGAGGCTTGGGGCAGACAGGAGAAAGTCTTTGTGAGACACAGAGGACTTGGCAGCCACCTTGAAGTATTGTGGTAGAAGGAATGAGCAGCAGTTTGGGGTACTGTGGTACTGTGCTAGCTGTAGGTGTAGAGGAAGAGCAGCAGGGTGGGAAGAGTAAGGCAGGATTGCAGAAGCAAACCATTGGCATCGCTACAAGCTTGTTGGAGGCTTCCAGAATGTGGTACACTGCTCTTTGGGCAAGGTTACTGAATAGTCACTGGGCCTCATTTTTTCTGTCTCCATGGTATAAAGGAAAGGGTTACTTGCCACATACCACCTAGTGCATCCAGAGACTTTCCAGTCCCAAGTAAGAGCAGCATTGGATCAGAAATATCTTCTTTGGGTATGCGCTCTCCCTTTGGTCAGTGGGATTGGCTTGATGACAGAGATTGATCCTTTTTACTCCATCTATTACATTTTTTTTTTTTTTTTAAACAGGAGTCCCCAGAAGAAAACAGGCCTGTTGCTTAGGAAATGTGTTTGCCTGAGGCCAACTGTGGTGCAAGCAGGGAGCTGGAGCAGGCTCTGGGCCAACCAGGCCTCTCCATAACATTCTGTGCTGTGCCTAGTCATTTCCTTTTGGGAACCTTGGCACTCATTCTCATGTGGATAGATCTGAGTTGTGTGAATTCCTGTGAATAGCCTTTGTGGTGGGAAAATCCTGGATTTATCTAATGCAGTGGTGCTGGTCCCAGTGTAGAGATGCTGATCTTCCCCAAGACTGACCACAAGGAAGGTGGCAGGCACCTGTGGACCATGTGTCCATCAAAAAGTACATTGACTATTTAAAAAACTCTTTTGTTAGACATACAAAAGCTATCATAAAAGATTTATAGATGTTTATTTAGAAAAAAGAAAACCAACCAGTTTAGAGCTCAAAAAAGGGGAAATAAATATCCCCCTTAGCTGGAAAGCTCAGTCTGTGGTTACTCTCTGACCACTGAGGCCCTCGGAAACAGTTTGGAATAGCTTGGCTGAGGTTTTCTCTTTCTGTTGGGTGATGTGGAAGTATGGTTTTGATGTGGCTGATGGTGACTGAGAACAGTGGCTTGATGATGTGCTATCCTGTGAGCCTTAGGCTACTTAGCTGTGTGCAGTAATCAAGGGGAAAGCTAAGGGCTGCCTGGGGTGAGACACTTAGATAAGCACTGGGTGTAGCAGCCCCTCCCCATCTGCTCAAAGGAAGGATAAGCTGGTTGTCCTTGCTCCTATCTGTTCCTTGTGTGTTGTGTCTAAGCGTCTACAGAGGTGTGGAGAGGGAGGCATCCTCAGTTTAGTCCAGGCCTGATAGTGATAGATAGGAATTGAAGTCTGGTGTAACCTTGTACTGGTGCACAGACCTGCTTAGGATGTGCACTGCATAGAGTTTGTACGTGGGGCTACAGGTAGGTCTATAGGGAAGGCCTAGGCTATAGTGGACTGTGGAGAAGCCACTGAATGTGAAGCTGGGAGGACTTGAAGGGGACCCTCAGTAAGAAAGGGACAGACTTAGGAAGACCTGGGTTCCTTGCCCTAGCTGGTCATTGTTGGTGCCTAGCTTCCTCCTCATAACAGGGTGCAGAGATTACAGTGGGGTCTGGGCTGGCATCTAGTTTTTTTTTTGTTTTTTTTTTTTTTTTTTTGGTTTTTCGAGACAGGGTTTCTCTGTGGTTTTGGAGCCTGTCCTGGAACTAGCTCTTGTAGACCAGGCTGGTCTCGAACTCACAGAGATCCGCCTGCCTCAGCCTCCCGAGTGCTGGGATTAAAGGCATGTGCCACCACCGCCCGGCATCTAGGTTTTTGGTTAAAGATTTTGATATGACTCTGGCTTTCCTTTTTTAAATTAAAAAAAAAAATGAAGTCGGGTGGTGGTGGTGGTGCAGGCCTTTAATCTCAGCACTCAGGAAGCAGAGGCAGGTAGATCTCTGAGTTCACGGCCAGCCTGGTCTACAGAGCAAGTTCCAGGACAGCCAGGACTACACAGAGAAACCCTGTCTTGAAAAACAAACAAACAAAGGATAGGACTTTTAATTTTTTTTAATGAAATGTTCAGTTCTAAAATGAAAGGTTATTAAAATACATCAGGAGGCTGGTGAGATAGCATTTAAGTGGTCCTCTGACTTCTACATATGCACTGTGGCATGTGTGCCCGCCAAATAAGTAAATAAATGTCATTTTAAAAAAGTATACTTTAGAAAATAGATTATTTATTTATTTATTTATTTATTTATTTTTGGTTTTTCGAGACAGGGTTTCTCTGTGGTTTTGGAGCCTGTCCTGGAACTAGCTCTTGTAGACCAGGCTGGTCTCGAACTCACAGAGATCGCCTCCCTCTGCCTCCCGAGTGCTGGGATTAAAGATGTGCGCCACCACCGCCCCGACCTTTAGAAAATATTTCCCTGGGGCTGGGGAGACAGCTCAGAGGTTAAGAGCCATGGCTGCTCTTCTAGAGGTCCTGAGTTCAATTCCCAGCAACCACATGGTGATTCACAACCATCTATAATGAGATCTGGTGTCTTCTTCTGGTGTGCAGGCACATGGAGGAGGAACCTTGTATACATAATAAATAAATATTTAAAAAAAAAAAAAAAAAGCCGGGGGCTGGAGAGATGGTTCAGTGGTTAAGAGCATTGCCTGCTCTTCCAAAGGTCCTGAGTTCAATTCCCGGCAACCACATGGTGGCTCACAACCATCTGTAAAGAGGTCTGGTGCCCTCTTCTGGCCTGCAGACATGCACACAGACAGAATATTGTATTCATAATAAATTAAAAAAAAAAAAAAAAAAGCCGGGTGGTGGTGGTGCACTCCTTTAATCCCAGCACCCGGGAGACAGAGGCAGGTGGATCTTTGAGTTTGAGGCCTGTCTGGTCTACAAAGCAAGTTTCAGAACAGCCAGAGCTAAACAGTGAAACCCTGTCTTGATAAACCAAAGGGAAAGGGGGAGAATTTCCTTTCAGTCCTGATCACCTGTGTTCTGCCTGCCATTTTCCTTGGTAAACTACTTGGTAGTATAGTACCCTTCCAGTAGTGTTCATGTAAATATAACATGGTTGTGTGGGTTTTTTCTTTCTTCTTTATTTTTGGGACAGAGCTCACTGAGTAGCACTGGTTGCCTCCGCTTGCCTCTCTGCCTCCTGAATGTTGGGATTAAAAATATGTTCACTTGCACACGCCTTTAATCCCAGCACTTGGGAGGCAGAGGCAGGCGGATCTCTGTGAGTTCGAGACCAGCCTGGTCTACAAGAGCTAGTTCCAGGACAGGCTCCAAAACCACAGAGAAACCCTGTCTCGAAAAACAAACAAACAAACAACAAAAAAAAATATGTTCACTAAACCCAGCTCTTTTCCTCCTTTTTATTGGATAAAGATAGCATATTGTCTGTAAATCTCAACATTCTCATTTTCTCTCTCTCCATTTTGAATTTTTTTTGGGGGGGGGGACAGAGTCTCACTACGTAGCCCTGGATAGCCTGGAACTCACAGAGATGAGATAGAATCAAGAGTGTGCAAAGTTGTGTGTGTTTGTGTACGCGTGTGCGTGCGTGCTCATGTGTGTGCATGCTTGCATATTCGCACACTCCTGGGGATTTGCTGATGTGCTTGCTCATGTACTTAGGGAGGCTAGAGGTCAGCATCTGGTGTCTTTCTCTTACTTTCTGCCTTATTTATTTAATTATTATTATTATTACATTTATTGATTGTATCTTCTATGGAGGTCAGGAGACAACTTGGGAGTTGCTTCTTTTTTTGTACTGTGGGTTCTAGGGATTTAACTAAAAAATCAAGCCTGGTGGCAGGCATCTTTACCTAGAGACTTTCGACAGATTACCCAGTTTTTCTCCCTAGTGTCCACATTGCCTTCCCACCAGCAATGTAGCTGTTATTTCCCCCACAGCCTTGCCAGCCTCAGGTGTAGTCTCATGTTTAGATTCCTGCCAACCTAGCAAGTGTAAACAGTATCCCAATATAGTTTAATTTGCATTTTTATGAAATTGAGCTTATCATACTATCTCGTGTTGAAGGACTGTGTATATATTTTTAATTTTTAAAGATTTATTTTTTTCTTTTTGTTCTTTTTGGAGGCAGGGTCTCACTATGTAGTACGGGCTGCCCTGGAACTCACTGTATAAACCAGACTGGCTCAAACTCAACAAAAGTTTGTTTGCCTCTGTTTCCCAAGTGCTGGGATTAAAGGAGTGAGCCTCTATGTCTGGTTAAGATTTATTTTTTTATTGTGTACATATGTGTGTCTGGAGTCCAGAAGAGGCCGTTGGGCATTGGAGTTCCTTGGTGCTAGAGTTAAACGTGGTTGTGGGTCACCCGATGTGAGTGTAGGGAATTGAATATTGGTCCTTTGGAAGAAAAACCAGTGTTCTTACTGCTGAACCATCTCTCCAGACTCTTGGGTTTCTGATCCTAACACTTCCACCATACCCAGTTTTATGCTTTGTGCATGCTAGGTAATATTACCAATTAAGCCATTTCTCCAGCCCTTTAGTTTTTCTATTTGTGGATCATAGGCTGGTTGTGTTATGAGTTACAGAACTTGATCAGAACCGAACTGGAGTTGAGGTCTGGTGGTCCCATATATGACTTATTAGTGAGCACAATGCCTCCCTCATCAGCACTGGCTCCATTTAGTTCATGAAGTGCTTCCCCAGCAGAGTCTCAGACCCAGTGCTTGGGCCTACTTAAGTCAGCTCTGGGCACATAGTGCTTAGCACTCAGGTAGGTAGTAGACACTGACCTAACTAAGTACATGTGAACAGCAGGAGAGGAGCTGTGGCTTTGCTGTAGGCTCTTGAGGTCTTGGATTCTCTTGGGAGGCATATGAAGACGTTTCAAGACAACACAGTTCTCATGGTCTTGTTCTCCCCAGCACAGCTCAAAGGAGAGAGGAGCTGGAGTGAGAGAGGCCAGTGTGCAGCCACCCACATTTTGTGGACAAATCAGCTGTTCTTTGTTGGCCTCGCTGCTGGAGTTTCTAAAGCAGAGTGGTTTAGGTCTGGGCACAGGAAGAAGCCACTGGGCATGTAGATCTGTGTAACTTGCAGTTGTCAGTGCTGGAAATGCACCCTTAGATTATTATTTTTCCAAGCAAAGTGGGACAGTGACAGTGTAAACACTGAATAAAAACATTTGGCCAATGAATATAAAACCAAAAGGAAAATAACAACTTTGATTTCCTTTTGATACTTTGTTTTGACATTTGGCAGCATACTTCTAATCTTTTAAGAATTACAAAAAAATATGGTATGCAAACTTCTGTTTGTTGATGCTTGTTAAATTTAGTGTGAAGTAGACTAAAAAACTTCTCCTGTTCCATGTTAGCCTGCTGTTTTGCTTTTCTTCTGGAGGGGTATGGTGAAGGGATAGAAGAGGCCAATCAGAATCCTTCAGGGTGCTGGGGATTCCTATAACAGAAGCAAGTGCTGTTAGCCTTTCTCTCCATAACTCCCAAGCCCTAACTTTACTGATGCTTGAGGACTGGTCCCATTTTATAAATTAATTTCCTGGTGGTGACTAGTGGTGGGTAGATGGTAATCTTGAGTTGTTTTAAAGCTGTAACAATATCTGTATATCATGGTAGGCTTTTTTGTTTTGTTTTTGAGACAAGATCTGTATATCTGAGACTAAATTGGCCTGGAGTTTACTATGTAGAGCAGACTGGCCTTACACTTATGACATTACTACATAAACCTCCTGAGTGATGGATTATAGATGTACAGACACCCAGTTTTTTTGTTTTTGTTCTTGATAGGCACGTTTTATACTCAGGGTGAGCTCTTAATGGGCCTTGCTTTGGAAATTTGGTGAGGGTATGAAGGGTTAGTGAGCTCATAGTAGGGAGGATGGGAAGAATGTGAGTAGGTAGACTGGATCCATGACCGTGAGGTGTCACCCATTCTTGTAGTAGATGTATACCAGGCACTTGCCCAGGCTTGGTTTGAATCATTGTGGAGATTGTCCCCTAACAGTCTCAGTTCTGGAGTTGCAGGAGGAAAGAGGGAGGGTGCAGACAGTGCTGGAAGTCTAGGCAAGTTCCTGGATCCTTGGCTGAGGTCTTAGCTTAGCCAGGTAGTAGATGCCAGGCAGGGAATCCCTGGTAGCATTGGGACTGTCAGTTCTGCTGTGGGATGGATGTGCAGTTGCATGTGTACAGAGCACCTGCACTGTTCTTGGGGGTCCTTAGTAGAAGGCAGATCTTCTCCATGTCTTGCTGTATGTAAACAAAGTGTGTCTCTCTGCACCCTGTTTCCTGGTGCCTTTCTCTCTCTCTGTCCTGCCTTGTTCCTCCCGGGTGAACATGTTAGCCCCCAGGCTCCTCCCTTGCCTCTGCCTCTCCCAGTACCAATTGCCGCTTGCTATCTTTGTTTTCAGGCCTGTCATTCCTAGTGAGTGATGTGGAAACTATGCTTCTGCTGCTTCCTCCGAGGCCTCTCCATCTTTATTTGCTGTTAGGAGCCTTTGACCTTACCACGTATGGTTTATTAGAAGTCTTTCCTCACCATTTTGATGGTTTCCCTGCCTTTTCTCACTTCTTGCCCCACCCAGCTCTTCTCATTGTGGCATTCAAGTGGTGTTCTCCTGTCTTCATTCTTCCCACTTGGCCTCTGTCTATACTCCCTGATGAAAATTTCAGAAATACCATTCTGACTAAACCAAACAAACCCAGCTTTAGTACCGTTGTCTTTGGCAGTATTTCCTAAAATACTTTCAGTGTTACGCAGTTCAGTGGTAGTTTTAATAATTCTTTATCTTAAAAATACACCCGTACTTGGGTTCCTCAGAGGTAAATAGTAAATATAGGGACTAAGCAGTGCTACCCTTTATAGTATATCCAGAAGGGAAAAAATATAGGTAGATGTTCATAGCAGCATTGTTCATAGTAGCCCCAAATGTTGATCAGCTGGTGAATAGATAAAGAAAATGTGGTACATCCGTGTAACAGCGAGTCATTAAGTCGTAAAATAGAATGGTTAACTGATGCAGCATGGATGTGTCTTTACTTTTTGGGGGATGAGGTATCTGTAGTCTTGACTGTCCTGGAACTTGTGGTATAGATCAGGCTGTCCTTGAATTCACAGAGATCCTTTTGCCTCTGTCTCCCAAGTGCTGAGATTAAAGGTGTGTGTTACCACACCTGACTACATGAGTCTTGAAAATAGAATGCTGAATAAAAAAAAAACAGACATACAAGGCCATATATTGTCTAATTTCATTTATATCTATGAAATAACCATAAACAAGCAAATACATAGAGACAGGAAATAAATTGTAGTTGCTAGGTACTCTGGAGGGAGCAGAGAGCAACAACAAGTAGTGAATCCAGGAGATTTGAGGAAGAAGAAAATGATCTGAAATTAGGTAGTGTTGCTTTCACTAATTATAAATAATCTAGAAACAAAACTGAGTTTGTGCTTTAGGGTGGTGAGTTTTCTGCTGTGTGAGTCATATCAATAAAAACACTACCTTTCCGTACCATAGTGATGATAACTGATTTCATTTATGTTGTTACTCAAAATGGACATCTTAAAGCAAGTTATTTAGTAAAGAAAATCACAGCTAGAGAGATGGCTCGGTGGTTAAGAGTACTTGCTGCAGACGACCTGGCTTCAGTTCCTAGCTTCCACATGGCAGCACAGACCTGTCTGTAACTTTAGTTTCAGATTACCTGATATCCTTTCTAACCTCAGAGCAGTAAGTATTTGTGTGGTATAGGTATGTACATGTAGGCAAACATGTCTACATATAAAAAAAAATCTTTTACAAAAGTCAAATATTAAGCAGTAATAGGTTTTCATTTCTAAGAGGGCCCAATGTGGGTAAGACTCACTGTTAGCAATTGGCACTATTAGGGGAGGAAATGACAAGTGTCTTGAAGGTGAATAGCAGGCTGGTAAACCCGTACTGGCTAGCCTGCTTGGTGGGGGTGCTGGGGGCTTGTTTTGTGGCATGCTAGTTTGCTGGCTTCCTCCACCACCATCTCCATGCCTTGCTAATGATCCCTTCTTTTTCCATGAGACTTGGCTCAGTCTCCTTTCTCCTGGTCAGGGCCACAAGCTGGTACTTGAAGCCCTGCCTGCTTGTCTGCTCACCATTTGTCTGGAGTACTCACTTAAGTGTGTTGTCTTGTGTGGGGATGCTGCCCTCAACCCAGAAAAAAGGCGTATCTTACATGTTCTGAAATCCCTTGTATTTAGTGGCCTTGCCTTCCACTGTGGAAGGTGTCTGTCATTTACTATCAACTGAAAGTAGTTTAAAATACAGTGCAAAAAGCACTTTGACCTTAGGATTGAACAGTTCTGGGAACGTGCCTCTGTAACGTTCAGCATAGATGTGCCTTGAGATACATGTATGCTACAGTGCTGTGCTGACAGCAGAGACAGAAGTGGAGTGTGTACACCGCTGCTGCATGATGTTAGACTCACAAATTGCTTGAAGGTGGTTGAGCTGTACCTTGTATGGAATGATGGGATGAAGTTTGGACACAAATAAGTGGTTGTTTAGGCTTGCAGTGTCATGTATAGTTGTTGTTATAATAAAACCAAAGAGGGACTAGACATATCCACGGTGGGGGCTGCCCACATATATAGTCCAAACTACTGAAGAATCTAGCTTGAGCACAGACATTTGAGATTAGTCTCTGTGACAAAGTACACCCTACCCTTTCCCTCCCAAGATAGGGTTTCTCTGTGTAGCTTGGTTGTGCTGGAACTCACTCTGTAGATCAGACTGACCTCGGATTTACAGAGATTAAAGGCGTGGGCCACCACCACTGAGCTCTTTTTTTTTTTTTTAAAAAAAAAAAAAGCATATTTATCAAGATAATTCAGCCAGTAAAGGCTGCATAACAAGCCTGATAATCTGGAGGCCATGTAATGGTAGAAGGAAAGAAACAACTCCAAAAAGTTGTCCTTTGACCTCCATGTGTGCCTTGCATGTGTGCCTGTACACTCATGCATACAAATAATAAAGTAAGTAAGTAAAGCAAGGGACTGAAGACCCAGACCCCAAGCTGTTTGCTTCAAGGTGGAGAATTGGGTAGGGAAGCAGGTCTTTCTTTGATCTATCCTTCAGCCCTTGTGGGCCATGGTGCCCCAGGGCTCACTTGCTTTGTGTTGTACACCTGGTTTGCCCATAATCTCTTGTTCATACCCAGCATACCTAATAGAACATTATGTAATCAAAAAAGCAGCAAGAAGACATAGGTGTTTGTTCTCTCCTTTCCTGGGTCTACCAGTGCTGATATTTGAGAGTAAGGAAGGCAGACCGTGTATGATGTCACAAACCTCTAATTCCAGCACTCAGAAGGCAGAGGCAGATCTCTTCTGTTTGAGGCCAGCCTGTTCTACATAGTAAGACCCTGTCTCTAGAAGAATAAAAAGAAAAAAAATTAAGGGCCGATGAGATGGCTAAGCAAGTAAGATGCATTTGTCCCCAACTCTGACAGTCTGAAATCTTGGAACTAGTTGGTGGAAGGAGAGAGAGCTGACACTTAAAGTTGTCCTTTGGCTTAGACACAGACACATACGCACGCACGCCAACACATCAGTCAGTGCTGAACAGCAATAGACTACCAGGAAGGGAAGTTTACCTTCCAGTATCTGGAAGCTTCCTGTTTTTCTGTAATGTTTAGATGACAAAGTGCTGTGGACCAGCTCAGCTGGGGCACTGGAACTGACGGAACAGGGTCTCAGGAGTAAGTGGGTAAGGAGTCAGCGAATGACATACACAGGACTCAAAGAAATTGCATCTGAATGCGTCTTTATTAGGCATGAGGCTCATCCTTTATACAGAAATGATTGCTTAACAGCATGTATTATTTTTTCATGTGATACAGATTATTCTTAGAATCATTATATCAGATACATGAGAAAAGATTTTTATCAGACAGATGTCCCTGGTCTGAGTCTGTGGTTGGTCATGCTAGACATGGCTTGGCATTAGTTTTGATATAAATCTTTATCTAGGCTATGAGTTTATGGCATTTTGAGCTAAGGGCAAGTAGTTGTGGTTAACAGTCACACAGTCTCCAGTCTTTTTATATTTCAGCAATTTATGCAGAAGGACTTCTTTTCTTCTCCATATTTCTAACTCCTTTTTAAACCTTCCCCAAAACCAATCTCGAAGTTACAGGCATTTCTCTTCTCTATCCTTATCCCATTTTTGTTGAATCAGTCTTAATTGCTTAATTAAGTTTGCCTTTTTTCTTCATTTACTAAACACCAGATTAAACCTGGAAACCTTTTTGCCTTCAATGTTATCCCATCTTCTTCCATTAGCATCATATATTTCTGTGTATGGCAATGTCTCATCAGTCGACTCTGGAAACTTAAACATACTATCTTCCCTTCCAGAAGAAACCAGACTATATTCATTAGAACATAAGCAGGTAATGCCAAAAGTGCAAGGGCTCCAGTGTAGGAAGCACGGCATTTTCCTTGAAGCTTGTGCCACAGCCTACATGAGAGATCATGCAGACTCCGCAGGAGGTGGCATGACAACAAAGGCTACTTTATAGGAGCCATGTGTACTTCTCAGGTCCTCACCGTCCAGGTGAGTGCTTTAGGGGAAGATAATCAGAACAGCCAAAGAATCGTTTCCTAAGGATGTAAGTTTAGGGGGAAAATTTTTATGTATTTTTAAACCATGATCTCAGTAGATAGCATCCTGACCTCAGACTCAGGATGTTCTTGGCCAGGTTGGTGCTGCCATGGCTGTCCTGGAAAAAAAGAAAACATTTTTGGTTGTGTTTAGAGTGTGTGGTGGTCTGAGACCCAGCTGTGTTGTAGTCTGACCTGATGTGCTTCAGAGGAAGGTGTTCTCTGAATAGGGGCAGAGCTTTTCCAGTGCTGACTGCACTGGATGGATCTGGGAATTCCTGGTCCTAATCCGGTCTAGCCAGGAAACAGTTGCTTACCAGCCAGCCTCCAAAACACCCAGACAGGACTGTCTTTCCTGTCCTTCAGTTCAGAGTTAACCAGGAGAAAGTTCTAAGACTATTGATTGGTGGGTTTGTCTAAAGCAGTAAAAAAAGATGAGACTAGAAAGCCAGGCGTGGGGGACGGGGGGGGAGGCAGAGGCAGGTGGATCTCTTGAGTTCGAAGTCAGCCTGGTCTACAGAATTGGGTCTACAGAGTTCTAGGACATCCAGGGCTACACAGAGGAATGCTGTCTTAGAAGAGAGAGGTGGGGAGGGAGGGAGGACCAGAAACCTGAGATTGGAGATTTTATGCTGGTCCTGTCACTGGTGGCAGTATAGTTTGGGGCTAATTATTTTCCTTTCCTTTCCTTTCCTTTCCTTTCCTTTCCTTTCCTTTCCTTTCCATTCCTTTCCTTTCCTTTCCTTTCCTTTCCTTTCCTTTCCTTTCCTTTCCTTTCCTTTCCTTTCCTTTTCCTTTTCCTTTTCCTTTCCTTTTCCTTTCCTTTTCTAACTTATTTATTATGTATGCAGTATTTTGTCTGCATGTATGCCTACCTACCAGAAGAGGGCACCAGATCTCATAGATGGTTGTGAGCCACCATGTGGTTGCTGGGAATTGAACTCAGGACCTCTGGACGAGCAGCCAGTGCTCTTAACCTCTGAGCCATCTCTCCAGCCCCTATTTACCCTTTTTATGAGTTGACTTCCTCTCCATTTTTCATGGAGATGAGATAATTCCCTCATACAGGATTATGAAGATTAAAGGGTAGATACCTACAGTGCCTTGGAACAGCTCCTGGTGGGTAGTAAGTGCTCATAGCTTCTGCTTAGTCCTTCTGCTTTCTAGAACTCTTCTAGTTTTGTTGACTGCCCCTTTAGAGAGCAGTCAGGATGAAGAGAGTGTTCCAGACTGGGTCTGGGAAGAAATATTTCCAGATTGCCTCCTTCTTCCTTCGAGGGAGAAATTTCCAGGTCTGCCAAGTGTCCTCAGGATCTGCTGAATACCTCCTTGTGACACACGTGTCTATGGCCCACGGGAGGGAAGAGTTCTTTGGATACTTGTCATTTGCTAGCTGCATTCAGCAGCAACTGGTATTGCTTTTGTTAGCTAGAGAAGCTAGGAACTTCATTGCCCTTAGGCCACATAGCAAGAAGTAGATTCTATTGTGGGAGGAAAAACTGTCTGGCTGAGCCAGTGTATGTTGCCCAGACTGACCAGCCAGCAGGACTGCCGCGGGTAGGCTAGGAAGGTACAGAGTGACTCCAGGTCCAGATCCTGAGACAGGGTGTAGCAGGTGTTTGACTTTGAGCATCGCAGCAGTTCAGAGGGGCCAAACTGAGTGAGGGAGAAGCAGAAGGTGGGAGCACTGTGTCAGTGCCAACTCGGGGTACCTGAGTCTGCAGAGTACTGTAGACTCTAGACTTTCTTTTGGCGTCTTTGTTGGTCACTAACTGAGATTGAGGTACCAGGTGTTGTACTAGAAGGCACTGAGAGACAGTGTTGTAGAGACAGGTGGGGCTCTGTCATCACTCTGGTTAGAGGAGGGGATGGGGTCAGCAGTCTGGGAACAAGACAATGGCAAGTGATGCTGAGTCTGTGGTGCATACCTTGAGTCAGGCAGATCTTGAGTTTGAGGACAACCTGGCCTACAAATTGAATTCCAGGACAACCAGGGTTACAGAGAAACCCTGTCTCAAAACCAAAGAGAGGGTTAGTGTGTGTGTGTGTGTGTGTGTGTGTGTGTGTGTAGGGGGGATGTCACATTGAAGAGAAGTTTTTTTGTTTGTTTTTTTTTTTTTTTTTTTTTTTTTTTTTTGGTTTTTCGAGACAGGGTTTCTCTGTGGCTTTGGAGCCTGTCCTGGAACTAGCTCTTGTAGACCAGGCTGGTCTCGAACTCACAGAGATTCGCCTGTCTCTGCCTCCCAAGTGCTGGGATTAAAGGCGTGCGCCACCACCGCCCGGCTTGAGAAGTTTTTTGAGGGAGCCCTATTCAGCTAACATTTAAATGATAGGGAGTGAGACCAGTGGGAACTGAGAAGGATGAAGATGGTTGAGGAAACAGTTAATGGAGCCTGCCTAGCAGGGAGGTTTCTCTGGATGACAGGGTATTGTTTAGTGATTGAGGAAAGGGCTGGAAGAAGAGTGTTACAGGTAGCACCAGAAGAGCCACCTGCAGACCTGACATTCCCCAGAGCGCTTTGTTTTGAATGGCTTCTTGAGGTCTTTTAAGCTTGGTAAGGAGAGTCCCCGCCCTGTCTCTGCCTCTTGCTCAAAGTACTGCTGAAGTGGGGCACATAGCCAACTGCAGGCTTGGGATGCCAGCCACCAGTGCCAGCAGCCTGTAGAAGTAACTCCCTTGGCACCCACAGGAATCCATCCCTTTCTCACAGCATTCTGGGCAGAGGCTAAGCTGACCCCAAGAAGTACTAGTTTCAGGATTGCAGGGAGCCAAGCACTCATTTTCCTTAATTGGGCAGACACCCACTACCTTTGGGAAAGGTGTGAAATCACTGAGAGGCCAGAAGCCACTGTGACATGTGGCTGAGGGTTCTACTTCTTACCCATACTGCTTCCTCCTCCTGGCTCCTCAGGAGATGCCGACAGCTAAAGACTAGCACCAACCAGTCACCAACAAGGTCTAAATTAAGCACAAAAGCATGGGAACTTAAGACTTTCCCAGGCTGCTCTGCATTTTCTCAAGCGTCTTGACTTAGCAATTGTGGAAGTATGAATATTGGCCATCTACAGCCTTACCCGTAGGTGAAGAGGCTGTCCAGGTGTGTATGGTTTGGGCAGTTGTCCCTGGTCCATAACATGCTACAAATGGAGAGTTTGTGATTATATTCTTGGAGGAATTCCATCCTGCCTCTTTGTCTGTCCCTCTTCCTCCCCCCGCATAGGGTTTCTCTGTGTAGCCTTGCCTGTCCTGGAATCTACTTGTTAGACTAGGCTGGCCTGGAAGAGTGAGGTTTTGAGCTTTGTGCTTATAGAAGGCAGAAATCCACTCTTTGCCCCACAGGGAGCCTCTGGACCAACAGAAAGATCCATTGCCTCGCCAAAGGTTTAGCAGAGAGCATCTGGTCTAATCCCATTGTTTTAGGGTCAAGAACTATTGGGCCTTAGCCTTCTTGGAGCTGCTGGGCCAGTGCAGCCTTTAGTCGTGGTCTCTTGTTTCCCACCTTCTTCTCCTGGCTCTCCATCACGCCATCTGGCATGCCTTTTTACATGATTTTAATAACACTGCCCATGATTTGGTTATTTGCAAAACTACTCTTGAATCTAGGGAGGTAGATAGGCCTGAGATAAAAGAATTTGTTTCTTGTTGAGGCTTGTTTATGGGGCCCTTTTGTGCAGGGGTCAGGGTGTTTTATCCTTTACTCCAGTGGGAGGCACAGCTCATCATATTCATCCTCTGGATCAACAGCAACAACTCCAGCCAGGTCTCTGGACCCAGTTCATGATTGTGTAAGTTCTGTCCACTAAGCTCTCTTCCTAAAGGCTAAACAGAGCCTGCTATTGAAGAGAAAAAAAAAAGCCTTCATGTATATGTTTGTTTTGGATTTCTGTTTTTTGAAGAGTTATGGACATGGAAATCACAGGAGGCAGTGTGGTGCCTGTCTGCTCTTTTTGTTAGATCCTCAGGGATGCTGTCTGGTTCTTGTGGGAGGACCTCCTGCCTGCCTGAAGTATGATGCTGAGCCACATGGGGCTTGGGTCTTCCTGCTCAGTCAGCCCTCCGTGTTGGTGTAGGTGGACTGATACCCTTTGGTTCTATGAAGGGAAATTTAGAACGCTGCCCCACCATCGACCAGCCCAGACATATCTGTCCTCCCCCTGGACCTTTTAAATTTAGGAATGTAAAGGTTTCCTGAAGCCCACCTTCATACCATGGATGTAACATTTGACCTTTTTAACAAGGAAATTACTAGAATGAAGGTGGGTAGGTTCTTTTAGGGAAGAGGATATTTCTTTGGGGCTGAATTCCACTGTTTTTTCGTGTTGTGAGAGGAATAAAGAACTTTCCCTTTTTTACTTGTTTCTTCTGTGTGAGCAGCAGTTTATGAGGCTTTAAGTTAAAGCTAGCCTGGCTGAGGCAGAGCCACAATAGCTCTTTCTCTTCAGACTAAAATGATCACTGTTGAAAAGAATGTGGCACTGTCCATATTGTTCTGACTGGGCTGTTGTCCTCTGGAGGGCTTGCTTGGCTCCGTCACATGAGCTGTGTGGTCTCAGCACCCTCCTTGTAGGGACACCATGGTACTTGTCTCTGAAGAAGACATAGGTTTTTCCTCTTATGGACTTCCTGTACAGGAGATAGCCAGTTAATTAAGGATCACCAGTTACACCTCTTTCCTGTTTCTGTACTCACATGGCCATCGGCACACTGTCTTCCCTTCAGTGTGCCTTCTGCTCCCCAGCTTCTGCTTTAAGATTTTGAATAGGTTTCCAGGAACTTCTGGAAAATAGGCTATGTGGACCACATTGCCATGATACTGGTGGAAATGTAGGCATACCCACTTCACAGGCTGTCAGATGCTTTTAGAGAGATGAAGTATGTGTAAAGTCACAGAAGGCTGCTAAGCCCCAGTTTGAATTTTCATCTGAGGCAAGGATTCTCAATCTAGAAATGAGATTGTGCCTGGATTGCCAGGGTCATTGTGGAATGTGTGCCTGCTAGGTTTGGGGAGGGAGTGTTGACAGATAGGTGTTAAGTGTGTCCCTCAGTAGGTATGGGTTCTTGATAATAGTAACCCACAGAGCTGCTTTGGTGTCAACTGATGGTAGAGAGTCTCGGGACTGTTTTTATCTATTTATTTAATGTTATGCGTGTTTTGCCTGCATGCACGTATGGCGTCCATGGAGGCCAGAGGGGATATGTAAGTCCCTAGAATTGGAGCTACACACAGGTGGTTTTGGGCTACCTTATGTGTGCTGGGGCTCTGGAACAGCTAGCATTCTTAACTGCTAAGCCATCACTCCAGCCCCTATTTTTGACAGGTCCCTTGCTAGAGCTAAGCAGTTCTAGGTTGGAAGGCGTTTCCTTACCCAGCTGCACAAATATGCACGTTTTTTTGTTTGTTTGTGTTTTTTTTTTTTTTTTTTTTTTTTTTTTTAGTTTTCGAGACAGGGTTTCTCTGTAGCTTTTGGTTCCTGGAACTAGCTTTTGTAGACCAGTCTGACCTCAAACTCACAGATCTGCTTGCCTCTGCCTCCTGAGTGCTGGGATTAAAGGCGTGCACCACCACTGCCCGGCTCAATATGCACGTTTTTATGGGATTATTTTTGCTTCCAGATACATCATTCTAACCTTGGAGTTTTTAATTCAGTTTTTTTTTTTTAAACTCCCACTGTCACTTGAATTCTGACTAGTTTTCAAACACGTCAGACTCTGCCTTCCCAGTCTTCACAGATGTGATATAGTGATTATTTTGTTTCCTGTCAGGCCATTTGCAAGAGTAGGTAGCCCCCACTTTTGTTGGCTGTGCTGCATTCTTGGGGAGTACCAAGTTCTCTTGATGTCAGCCCGGGATTAGGGGCTGAGAGTCCAGCGTGGCTCTAAGTGAGGCTTCTATTTGCGGCCTCACTCAGGCTTTCCCTTTGTGTGTTCTCAGGTTTGCTTACAGTGTGCCCCACTGTAGAGTACAAAGTACTTCTGGTGCAGCTGAGCAGTCAGGGCACTGCAGACCCAGGGATTCACATGACGTCTTGACTTGTGCCCTCCTTTCCTTAAAGAATAATGACATTTGTTTAAGCCTCTAAAATTTGCTTTCCTTTGATTTGACACATACAAGAAACAAACAAAAAAAGTGCTTTTGCGAATTTCTTAGATATTGACTCAGTATTTAAAAAATAAAGAACAGCAATGCCTCCTTGTTTTCTCTTGTGTCTTCTGTCTTTGATAGCCTCTGGTTCTGGCCTTGTCATGGCTTCCAGACGTTTAGTACCATTCTTGGTTTTCTACTAGTTTGAAGTCCTATTCAGAGATCTCTAGGTAGTTCATTCTGGTTTCCAGTGCTCTGATTGGCCCCACCTCTGTCCCTGTCCTCCTTCTGTCTACTTCCCAAAGAAGACTGATTGATAACTTTCCAAGGTAGTTGGGGATGCTTGCTTCACATGTAAAGCTTGCATATTTCAGTTCCAGGCTAGAAAGTATTAATCAGCCAAGTGTGATAGCATATGTAATTTGGGAGGCTGAGGCAGGGGAATTGTGAACTTGAGAACAATTTGGACTTAACAAGATTGCCTGTCAGGGGAATTGTGAACTTGAGAACAATTTGGACTTAACAAGATTGCCTGTCTGTGTAGAAAAGGGTATACGTACCCTTCTGTTACTTACAAGATAGTGCTGGAGCCTTTAAAACTCCCATAGTCTGAACGCTTTTTTTTCCCTTTTTGTTTTCCTTCCTCAAATAGTTTAAATCTTATTATGTAGCCAAGGCTGGTCTCAGACACTCAGATCTCTGCTTCTTAGCTTCCTTAGTAACTTCAGTTCCATTTTTCCCCATGCCCCCATTTCTTTCTTTGTATTGAATGAGAGATAGAACCCAGGGTGGGTTAAATAACCTGTGCCACTGAACTTTAGCCTCAGGCCTGACGTTCGTACTGTTTATGGTATGACTCTCCAGAACAGTTGGTGAGTTCAGCTTTATTGTGGGTTGGAATTTTATCCATTTGGTTTGGTTATAACTGGTTATTTCACATGCTTGAGAAACTTCTTTAAAGATTTATTTGTTACTTAATGTTTTTTGAAATAGGGTCTCACTATTCAGCTCTGACTGTCCTGGGAGTCACTCTGTAGACCAAACTGGCTTCTAGCTCAAAAATTTGCCTGCCTCTGCCTCCCCAAGTGCTGGTTTTAAAGGTGTAAGCTGCTGCCACCTAACTTAAAGATTTACTTTTATTTTTTATTGTTTTGCCCATGTGTGTGTGTATGTTTGTATGTATGGGGACACACACACACACGTCTGGTACCTACAGAGACTAGAAGAGGCCTTCAGGTTCCCTGGGTTGTCATGTGGATCCTGGAAATTAAACCTGGTTCTCTAAGATAGGCTAGGCATGTTTGCTGGGTCCCAAATCGAGTGGCACACCTCAGAGTTCCGGACATTAAGTATATCTGAACAGGACTACTGACTTTGACACAGCTGGTTAAGCTGAGAAATGCTCATTGAAAATCAGGGGTTTCTTTTTTCCTTTTGTGAGGATTATCCTTCTTTTGCAATTTTTCACATTGTGAGTGAAAGACCTAATTAAATCAAATGTACAGTCACTCTGATTTTATAGTCACAGAGATTTTATCTGTCTTCTGATAAATTTTAGTGATTCATGTGAATTGACCAGATGGTAGAGAGGCAGAACATGCCAGCTGTCAGAAAAAGCCTGTGCTGTGGCCTCAGGCAGAGACAGACTCCTCAGCATATTTGAGTGAGCAGAGAAGGCACCTGAAGCTTTGAGTTGTTTTCTTCTTACTCCATGTTGCTGTATGCTCTGTGTCTCCTTTTCGTTTGCCTATTTTTGATGTACCCATTGCCTGCTTGAGTCTTGGAGAAGGAAGCTAGGAATGTCTGGTGTTTCTCTGACAGAAACACCACAGCAATCCAGGGAGAGGAAGGTCCATGCAGATGCCAGGCTCTGGGCTGCATGAGGATGTGTAGGGAGGAAGGTCCTAGTCTGTTGCAGTAGGCAGCCAACTGTAAGTCTCTATAGTGCGTGTTTTACATCTGTAATGGCAAGAACCATCTCTTAGACAACAGGCCACAGGGACTGAGCAACTGTAGCGGGCTGGTTAGAGCCCTTGCTTCCCCTTCAGTTTTCAGTTGTCCTGGGAATCTTCTGGGTTTAGGTTTCTAACAGCCTTAGCTGTCCTGGAACTAGCTCCTATAGACCAGACTGACCTCAAACTCAGAGATCCACCTGCCTTTGCCTCCTGAATGCTGGGATTAAAGGGGGTTTGGGTTTTTTTTTATTTTTATTTTTTAAATCTCACTAATGAGGAAACTATCTCCTGCTTAGTTGTGACCTTGAGGACAGGAATACTGTTTCTAAGTGGTATCATTCATTGTTTATTCCATGTTGGGTGCTAGATGCTGGGTAGTCACTGGGAATGGAATAGACTGTGGTCAATGTATTCTAGGACCAGTGCCTCATGCTGGAGTTGTGGACCTTGCTCTAGCTCTTTCTTGTCTGGAAGAGGAAAGGAGATGAATGTGGTTGGAGCCTGTGACTTTAGCTCTGGGTCTCTGCTTCTCCTCTGAGATGAGGGGTTAGGCTTGACCCTGATCGCGTGCTTGGCTCCTGAAAGCTGGGGTAGGTGGGTGATGTTAGGCAGTGGTGTTGTAGGTCGTTAGCTTTGCTCTGAAGAGCCGTCGGTACTTCATTAATTCGCACTTAGGGTCACAGAGAAATGGTTAAGGAGAATTTTTCAGGCAGTTAGGGGCTTGTGAACCAAAACCCAATTTTAAAGGCATGGACAGGCACTTTAGTCTTAAGATATTCTTGAAATGAAACTTTCTTGCCCCCACATGTAAAAAACTCTCAGGACTGGATGACAGTGCATCTCAGTGGTGAGTTGCGTGTAGCCCAGAGTTCAGTATCCAGCACCAAAGGACATACATCTTCCTCAATACCCTGAGTTTTCTACATTTGGCTTTTGGTTGGTAGTGAACATATAGTCTGCAAAGTAACACTCCACTGAAAGCCTTAAGAGATGGAACAATGAGCCGGGCGGTGGTGGCGCACGCCTTTAATCCCAGCACTCGGGAGGCAGAGGCAGGTGGATCTCTGTGAGTTCGAGACCAGCCTGGTCTACAAGAGCTAGTTCCAGGACAGGCTCCAAAGCCACAGAGAAACCCTGTCTTGAAAAACCAAAAAAAAAAAAAGAGAGAGAGAGAGAGAGAGAGAGAGAGAGAGAGAGAGAGAGAGAGAGAGATGGAACAATGTCACCATGTTTGTTTAAGGTTTAAACTTGAGTTTAAGGTTTATTTAGCATGTGTCATTTAGCTTCGAAAGGAGGATGGATGCATTGCATCCATGGAACTAGGGTGTGTGTTCTCATACATCTTGTGTTGGGCTCTCATCACCAGTGTTCTTATCAAAGCATCGTGTTTCCTTTTTCTTTCTAGGGCATGGCTTGCAGCTTCTGGGACCTGAGGATTTGGAGGAGGAAATGACTGTTGAACATCTTTCTGTTCCCCCTGCATTACGCCACTGAAGCTCTTCCTAGAGTGCAGACTCAGGGGAAAGAAAAGTTTCTCTTGAAGGGCTTTACATTTCTGACAAAAGATAAAAATGACAACTTCATCTATCAGACGGCAGATGAAAAACATTGTGAACAATTACTCAGAGGCTGAAATCAAAGTTCGGGAAGCCACCTCCAATGACCCGTGGGGCCCATCTAGCTCTCTGATGACTGAGATTGCTGACCTGACCTACAATGTAGTGGCTTTTTCAGAGATCATGAGCATGGTTTGGAAGCGACTTAATGACCATGGGAAGAACTGGCGGCATGTGTACAAGGCCCTGACACTGCTGGACTACCTTATCAAAACTGGTTCTGAGCGGGTAGCCCAGCAGTGCCGTGAGAACATCTTTGCCATTCAGACTCTGAAGGACTTCCAGTACATTGACCGTGATGGCAAAGATCAGGGTATCAATGTGCGAGAGAAATCAAAGCAGCTGGTTGCTCTCCTCAAAGATGAGGAGCGATTGAAGACTGAGAGGATCCAGGCTCTCAAAACCAAAGAGCGCATGGCTCAGGTGGCCACTGGCGTGGGCAGCAACCAGATTACCTTCGGCCGTGGCTCCAGCCAGCCCAACCTTTCTACTAGCTACTCGGAGCAGGAGTATGGCAAGGCTGGGGGCTCACCGGCCTCCTACCATGGCTGTGAGTAACTAAAGTACCCCACCTTTGCTCAAGTTCTGAGTGTAGGTGCTGGTGTTGAGAAAGTAGTGGCTGTCACAAGGTTCCATTCTGTCCTCAGTTTTCAGCTTCTGACCACCCAGGTGACAGTTTCTTTGATCTAGATTGAGTTAGTCACAAAGGGGCTTTTTTGGTCCCCAGGCTGCTCTGTGGGTCTTAGGCAAAGTTGTGCCCATGCTTCTTAGGTTCTTGGGAGAAAGTGGGCTCTATGGACAGCCTCACCAGACTTTTTTTTTGGTCTAAGAATGTCTGTCCTCAAAGCAGTTGTCCTGCCCTGACCTGTAGGGAGCCAAATACCTGGTAGCCAGGAGGAAACAAGCTTGCGCTTCTGGATCTTAGACTCAGTGTCTTTTCACTGAGTTGCAGGTCTCTGAAATGGCTTGGTGTTTACCATTATGGTTCATTATTTCAGAGTGTTGAGGATGGATGTCTCTGTTTCACCTATAGAGGAACACTCCATAGCTCAGCATCAGCAAGACATCCTCACGTGTGGAAAAGAGTCTGGAATTTGATTTGGTTGCGTGGCTGGGTCTGCACTGCACAGGACTGATGTATGTTCTGATTGTATGTGATGGATCACTTTGGATCTTTGTCCTACATTCAGAAGAGGTTTCAGGGAGAGGAAATGGTGTTTGGTTTCTGATCCAGCTGGAACTCCTGGGCTCTGCCAGGAAGTGATCCAAGGCACAATGTTTATCCTCTGTTCTTAGGGCTGGTCAGCCACTGAGGACCCTGAACTCGAGAGAAAGGTGGCTCAGGTAGTCCTTGTATGCATAAGCTTTATCTTCTGGCAGCAGAAACAGGTTTCCAAAACAATACCTTTGGGATTAGTATATAATGTCAGCATAACAGAACCTTTTTTGTTTTTGTTTTCTGAGAGTGGGTTTCCCTATGTAGTCAGGCTGACTGCAAACTTGCTGTCTTCCTTCTGCAACCTCCAGAGTGCTGGGTGACAGGTATGTGTTATGTGCATGACTTCTATGGCAGAACACTTTTCGTTCTTAATAGTTTTGCTACTTGCCAGCACTTCCTACTTTTGTATATTAGATTTCAGTCTGATTTTGGACCACTGTTAAAATTTTGAGAAATGTATTATTTGAGAGATTTGCATATCAAAGTCAAGCTTCCTGCCTCTAGGAATTCTAAGTTATTAGATTGGCAGGTTAGCATTTTCTTGTTGTATTTATGGTTATTGTATTTTTTTTTTGAGTTTGAGTTGCTTTCCCTAAGTAATGATGACTTATGAGATCACTTATACCCAAAGATAACCTTAAATCTTCTGAAATCTCCCTAGATTAAGTTCCATCCCAAAGTAAATAAATAACTAAATTTAAAAAGATCAGCCTATTAGAGAAGAATTGTTTTATTTTCCTCAAGAACCTTCCTGTGGAAGATACAAAGTGACTAGAACCACCATAGTTGATGAACAGGTTAGAACAAGGTATAGGAACAAGATGGGAGTGTGGGAGCCTGGTTGCTTCATCAGGTTCTTCTTATGCCCTGCCTGAGCTCCTTAGCCATAGACCTTGCCTGGCTTCTAAGGTTCTGATGCTCTAGCTCTGAATGCTCCTATTTTCTCGACTTTGCTCCTGAGCTGCAATCCAGGGATAGAAGGTGGCAACAGGCTCTTCATTACTTCCAAGCACAGGGAACTGACTGCATGGATAAGGCAGGACCCTGGGTGGCCTTGGCCTATGTCCCCTGTGTGCTGTTGCACAGCTTCTAATGGTGTGTCTCTTTTTGTGTATGTGTGTGTGTGTCCCTGCCCAACAGCACCAGAGGCCTCGCTGTGCCCCCAGCACCGCACAGGGGCCATGCTGGGTCAGAGTGAGGAGCTGCAGCCACTGAGCCAGCGCCACCCCTGCCTGCCGCACCTGGGGCTAGCCTCCCGTCCAAATGGCGACTGGGCCCAGCCCTGCCTCACTTGTGACCGCGCAGCCCGAGGTGGGACAGCGGTTTGCTTTTCTTCCTAGAAATGCCATGCAGCTTGCTGAGGGTGGGACTTGTCGTGCCAGTACAGCCAACTCTCTACCTGTCTCCTGCTGGACCTCCTGTCTAGCTGCTAGTGCCTGGACGCCTTTCTGCCTCTCTTTCCTGGAGCTTGCTGCCCTGTCCTCCCCTACTCACAGTCATATTCCACTTGCTTGAAGGGGAGCTGCTTAGTGGGTAGGCGTGGGCAATGGCCCTATCTTCCCATATCCCTTGTTCTACAGAGGGTGATCTGCTGCCTGCCAGGCCACTGGTGGCAGTAGACCCAGGTGCTTGGCTTTTTGAGATAGAAATGTGTGCTTTCAGTTTCTGAAAGCTAATAGCTGACCCTCGGTGACCACTGGAAGCCATCATTCCCAGTGTAGAAGTAGACATCTTGTAGAGCATCCAGTGGGATTATTTTTGCTTTCCAGTGGACTGTTACCATTGCTGAAATCCCCATTGCCACAATAAACAGAGAGTTAGCTGTACTGTCAATTCTAGGTCACTGTTTTGAAGAGACTGAATTCAATGGGTAACTAAAAATGGGGCTTCTCTTTTGCCTAATTAATAATGCATCCTGGTCAGAGCTACACTGTTGCAGGTTAAACTGAAACAGATTTTCATTGTCTCTCACAAGAAAATGCTCTCAGTCTAATCTCCCTTTGGTCATAAATGGGTTCCCCACTTGAGAAGAAAGCTTTCTCTTCTACTCTTGCCCAAGGGGCACCAACAGCAAGCCTTTGTGCAATGTCCCTGATAAGGTGGCTAGCCTCTATTCAGCCCTGGAGACAGTTCCTGTTCATTCATGCCTCATTAATATTACAGCTTGTTTAACTTGGGTATTTGTGTGATCACTATATTTAGTTCTGGAATATTTTCCATTGTTTCCTGTCTTCTAAGAGTTTGTATGGGGTGGTGGCTTTTTCTGACATTTGAAGAAGTAAGGAGAACCAGCTTTGTACAGTAACTGATGCCAAGGTCAGAAACTTGTTTGGGGGGTTCCAATGACATGGAAGTTGCATACTTGTTTCTTTGCCATCACTCACTTAGGATCTGTTCTGGCAGGTCCTCCTAGAGCTCCACAGAGCTTCCTCTCCTTTTCCTCTGCCCTAGACTGGGACTCAGGTGAGTGTCTGTGAGGGGTTGCACGTAGGGCCCTAAACCCTGCCCTGCAAAGCTGTGCTGATCCACAGTAGGCAGCACAATGGTGCTTGAGGTTAGCTTCTTTTCACAAGCCTATTGTTTTTGATTCCCCTTCTACTCACTGCCATCAAATTTGTAGATAAGACCTTAGAAATCTCTCAAGTTCTGTTCTTTATCTCATCCATGACTTGTGTTCAGTGCTAGCTTCTGTTTGATTTCCTTGACCTCAACCTCTTTATTTCCACCCACCCTTCATATTTATAAACTCTGGTTCTGGGTCCCATAAGTACTGATTCCTTGCAGGATCTTTTCTGATCGTCCCTGACCTTTTGACATTCTTGAGAGGTCCTGGGAGAGTCTAGATGGAGCAAAATGAGTTGACCTGGAGGGATTGTAGGACAGGGCCTTCCTAACTTCAGACAGAAATTCTCAATACTGTCACTGTGCTGACCTTGTCGTAGGTCACATACTTAGCCCAGTGGACTGGCATCTGTATGGAAAAGGCTTTTAGCTTTTGCACAATGAGGAAGGGATCAGTGGTCGGGCCCCTAACCCGAGACATTTGAAAAGGGTTGGGAGAATTCTGCTGGCTGGAGGTAGGCAGATCCTTTCAGGAACATTTCTGCTTTACTAGGCCGGAGATGCTGGGACTGGTAGAGATGAGCCAAGAAGACTAATTGGAGGCCTGAATCACACTGAGGTGGAAAGGAGACAAGCGCAGCTTTGAGGCCTCAGTATCTAGGAAGCGGGGAATAGGATTACGGGTATAGCAGTGCAAGAGTGGGTGGATTACTGGACGGAGAGGCAGTTGGTTCTGTCTGAGCTAGTGCTTCTGCCTGCGCACTATTAGCTTTCCTTGATGCTCATATTCATAAAAAGGCTGTTCCTCAACTAAGGCTGGGCCTCTGCCCGTCTCTGTTGACCACCTTCATCTGCCCAGGTATACAGTTGGTGCTCGAGACTGCTGTGATGTCAACAGAAGCCGAGTAGTCCAGAGGAGTCTCTCAGGCTCAGAAGGTTGGAATTTGCTCCAGATCATAGAGGTGACAGCCATCTTGGATTGGAGTGCAGATGTGAGAAGCCCGCTTGTTGGCCTACCTGAGGCCCTGATCACTGTGTATTGTGGGACTTGCCAAGCTACAACTGTGAAGAGATTGAGCAGGTTGTTGGGGAGTGATGAGAATCTGCATCAATGGGGTGGCCAAGGGGCATGGAAGAAAGAATGAATCCTTTATTGAAGGCCAAGGCCTGGAGAAGGAAGATGGCTGTCGTCTGATCTGATAGTGTCAGCTTAAGGTTAGCCAGTGTTCCTCCTGCCTCCTGTCTCTCCTTCTTGTTCTGGCGCCCAGTCCACTGGTGTCACGGGTTACTTTGCTGATCGCCTGAATCAGCCTCTGGAGCCAGAGCTGCTGCTGAATCCCAATAAAAGCCAGGAAGCAGTTTGTTGGTGCTTGGTTTCTTGAGGAAAGTTGAACTACCAGAGTTCCTGTTCTTTAAAAGGAAGGAAGGGAGGAAGGAGAGGAAAGCAGATGAGGAGGTTGCTGCCTTAGAGTGCTTTGTAGTGTTGATGGTGGGCTTTGTCCTGGCTGGGTGCTGTTACTCCTTATCTCAAAATGACAAGATACCCCTCCTGTCTAGAAGAGGCCTTTAGCACCCCAATTGTGACTTCCTAGGGAAGTTCCAAGGAAATGTCAGGGATTCTTGAGCTTCAGCGATCTGTGCAGACTGCCCTTCTATACCCTGGCAGGCTTACCAGGTGATTATGTCCTTTTCATGTTTTTGCTGGGCTTGTTTCACAGAGGATTTGAGTTGGTTTACAAAACACATACAATGCCACAGGATTAGCCAGATTCTAGAAGGCAGTAAGACAAAGGGAAAACAAGAGCGAGACATACACAGTTCTAGAGACGGGTCCGAATTTCCCTTTGAATGGCCTAGCCTCTGACACCAAATTGGGCAATTTCTCTTTGGTTTCTGAACAAGGGTCAAGGATCCAAAGGAGGTTAAAAAGAAAGCCAGGTGCTTACTGTGCCTATGCGGGTAGGAGGGCAGGGGTTGGGAGTAAGCTGCCCCAGACGCTGCACCACCCAGTGAGAATGACATTCTATAGCTGCCTGTGGCTGTCACCACACAGTTCTGCCAACCCTGGCAAATTGCAGACTGTCTTTTCACTCTCTGGTGGCCTAGCAGGAGTGCAAAGGGAGTCCACAGTCTTTTGAGGTCAGTATGGCCGTTGAGTTTTCCCCACAGCAGATTTTGGATGTGCGTGTGTGTGGGGTGTATGTAAGTCAGGTGGTTAAGGAGACTGGTCAGATCCATTCAGTCAGATACTTCTTGAATGTAAGTAGACCTTAGTTGTTTTTTGGTTTTAATTGGGATATTAGGGGCAGGAAGACCAGGGGTTCAAGGCCATTTTTGGCCACATAGCTAGGTAGAGGTCATCCTGAGCTACGTGAGACCCTGTCTCAAAACCCAAACTCACAAAGGTTGAGTTATGAAGCAGTGTGACTTGTGTTGCTTTTCTTTTCTCTCTTCTCCCTGTTTTTTAAAATGGCTTTTCCCAGCTTTTAAAATGGCTATGCGAAAACTTTGATTTTAACATAGTTTTCCCTTTCCTTTTTGTTTCAGTAGTAAGTTATAAATACTTATTCTACTTTTCAAAGTTCATCAAAAAACTTCCAAAATAGTTCATCTTCATTCTTCAGGGATTATTCATGAACAGGATAGGTCATTATGTTGTATCTTAAATCCCAGTGCTCTCTTGTACTTCTTGTGGGCCTCAAAAGCCCATAGTGTTCTTCTTTTTCAGTGCTGCAGGTATTGTCGCCTCTGGACAGACACAGTAGGGTCTCAGCAGCTTCTTCCTCTGAGTCTCAGGATGGGCAGGACTTGTGGTCCCTATAACCCACATGTGTACAGTGAAAGCAGTAATTGGTGCATGGGCCAAGCTCCCATTAGCTAACCTGAGCTGTCCACACCCACTTCCACAGTCATTCTCCATCTATTTTGTAATCACACACACACTCTTTCCGTCAGAGTTCCCCCATATCCTCTTACATTCCCTTCTACCAAGTCCCCTCTTCTTCCCAACTCTACAGGTCCTACTTCTTGGAGGTGGGACATGACACATTGGGTGATTTTAGTTAGAGCTGTCTGAATGAGCGTGATCTTTTTTAAAAATGTGTGTGCTTTAAATATTTTATACACGTATGTGTATATCTGAGTATATGTATTTGCACCACATTCATGACTGGTGTCAGTATAGGTTAGAAGAGGCATAGTTGGTTGTGAGTCATCACATGGGTGCTGGGAATCAAACCTAGGTCCTGGAAGAGCTGCCTGTGTTTTTAACTGGTGCACTATTTCTTTAGCCCCCAACCCCTACCCCTTTATAAACAGGGTCTCATGTAGCTCAGACAGGCCTCAAACTGAGTGTGTAGTCGAGGGTAACTTTGAACTTCTGATCCTCCTGCCTCTACTCAAGTGCTATAGTCATGCGCCTAGTTTTTGTGGTGACAGGGTTCAAACTGTGAGTTTACTTCACGCCAGGTAAGCTCCCTACCAAACCGAACCCATGTCCAGGAACTTTAAATGTCCCCAATCGTCCCAAAGCCTGGCCCATAATTGACCACACCTCAAGACAGAAACCCTGTCAGTGGTGTGTGTGGATGCTGCCAGGCTACAAAGCAGCTCTGGGCTGGATTTCATGTCTCACTTCACTTGGCTGTATATTTTTTCCCCTGATGGCCTGTGTCGGGGCCATTTGGAGAGTTAGAGACAGCAGGTGGACAGATGTCAAAGCTGTAGACACAAGACTGACTTTGTCTGCCTAAGGATTCCTATTTTAAGCTGGTATGGTAGCATACACCTCTTTTTTTTTTTTTTTTTTTTTTTGGTTTTTCGAGACAGGGTTTCTCTAGCTTTGGAGCCTGTCCTGGAACTCCCTTTGTAGACCAGGCTGGCCTCGAACTCACAGAGATCCGCCTGCCTCTGCCTCCCGAGTGCTGGGATTAAAGGCGTGCGCCACCACCGCCCGGCTTAGTATACACCTTTGATTCCAGTACTTGGGAGGCAGAAGCAGGCACAGGTGGATCTCTCTGAGTTCTGGGACAGCCAAGACTACATAGAGAGTCCTGTCTCAAAACAAAACAAGAAAAGATTCCTCCTGTTTTAGTCACTGTTCCCACCAGGCTAGTTCAGCTATTTTCAGTGACAGGGGGCTGTACCTGAGGGCATTTTGGGAGCCACCAGGTTGTGAAACTCTATCATGACTGGCAGCAAACAGGTCTTTGAACAGAACTGAAGATCAGGGTCCACATCCACCAAGGACAGCCAGCCTGACCATGTGAACAGACCTGAATTCCATCACAGCATTGTGTACTATACGGATAATAGAGAATTATGGACTAACTGTTCATGAGCACATGCCTCGTTTAGAGCGTTTGTTCGTCTGTTCTGTTTTTGTTGTGTTGAAACAGAACAGGCCATACTGACCTGTAACTGAAGCGTAGTCGAGGCTGTCCTTCAGCTGCTCTTCTGCCTCACCCTCCCCACTACCCCACTACTCCCGGTGTTGAGATTATCGGCATGTGATACTATGCAGCACTTCATCTACTCAGTTTTGTTTTTATTGAGACGGGTCTCCAGCAGCCCAGACTGGCGTCTAACTTAAGATGTCGCCATTGCAGGTCTTGGATTCCCAGGGCTTAGAGTACAGGTATATCACCATAGCTGGCTTCATCTGGAGCTCAAGTTGGGAAGAATTCCATGGCTTCCTGTGGGGACCAATTTTCAGAGGCCAGAAAAGAACCTTTGAGTGTTCTGCTGTCCATCACTCTCCAGGTGTCTCCTCTCGAGACAGGTGTCTCATTGAGTCTGAAACTGTGCTGGCAGCCAGCCAGTCAGTGATCCTCTCTCCTCTGCCTCCCCACCTCCAGTGTGGGTTTACCTGAGAGTACAACTACACCATCTCCGTATGCGAATAATGAGGACTTGAACTCAGATCCTCATGTGTGCTCAGCAAGCATTCTTGAGTTCACTGAGCCCATGTCCTAATTCTCAGGGACAGACTTTGAGGGAAGTGTCTACTTTTCTTTGGGTCTCTGTAAGTTGTGAGCCTTCAGATGCTCCGAGTAGGGCCAGGTTAGTTGGTCAGAAGGGCCCATTCAGGCCTGGCTCACAGGAACATCTGTGTTCCCTGTCATGCGCCTGGGCACAAAAGTCTCTTTGTGGGGTTGAGATGCCATCACGAGGCCAGCGTGTCTCTGCTAGAATCGTTTCTCTAAGTAAGCCAAGGCTTGCTGTGCATACTCAGCTGATTGTGCGGATGGATGGTGGCTGTGACTTCTGCCACCTGTGGAACTGAGAGCTGTGCATCCATTTATGAAACCACAGTATCCTTTAATACCCCCTGTCTTGGCGTTCCACAGTGATGTCAAAAGGCGTATCTGTAGTGCTGGCTTTGCACCTTTCTCACTGCCTTGGTAGTGGTCACAGTGGTATGTTCTGTTTGCATTTGAAGCCAGTCTGACCTTAAAGTTGTGTCCAGCAGTCCTGAAAACCTGAGATGCCTCTTTGCTGCGTACAGCAAGTCTGCCTGGAACCCCAACCACTTTTTCCTGTCCCGGTGGATCTCCTGTGACTTGATGGTGCAGGATAAGGCTCATTTTCTGAGCACTCCATGCCAATGTGTCCTTCGTGTTTATTCCTCCGGATTCCCATTTGGTTGTAAACAGGAAATCGGTGCTGTCTCTGATCTCAGCAGGGTTTGTGACCCCCCCCTCCCACTTCACAGTAGGCTCCTGTTATAGCAGTTTGTACAAAGAAGCCACACCAAGTGGGCAGGAATCCCCCAGGTCTGCCCTGCAGAGAGCTTTCCTCTCTGTCTCACTGCCTTTGTTCCCTCCAGGCTGGGTTGGGCAGTAGAGACCTGAGTGTTCTGATTGGTTGATACTAGTGAGGTTGGAAACAAATCAACCAAAAGTGTACTTTTAAAAAGTATATTATTAAATCTCATCATGAAAATGGATTTGGAATTGTTTCATTACCATACACTTGTATTTCTAAAGAGATCCTGTGAAAAGTATAATTGGGATAATGTGTTAGGATGGGACTAGGAAGGACTTTGTCATTACAACTTTTGTTTTGCCTACTCAAGACAGGAGATGTGAGCCAATTGTTTGCTTATAGCACCAGCAACACCACCACCGCAATAAATGATTCCAAATTAAGTCTTCTAATCTGCTGTGGCCTGGACCTGACTGACCATCTAGAAACCATCTTTGTCAAGAGTTATTTCTGATCTCTTAACTTCTGCCAAGAGGCAACTCCTAGGAACCAAGTTTAGGCTAAACATGTAGAAGCAATGTTGCGGTCAGCAGTCTCAGTAGTTACCTTTGCTAGAGTGTGTGAAAGAAGGGAACTATTTATTTTGGGTTTTTTTGACACAGGGTTTCTCTGTAACAGCCTTAGCTGCAAGAAGAAAGTTATTAGTACAGATTAGAACATTTAAGACAGTTGCCCCAAACTATGAAATTGACTTGTTCATCTTTCTGTGTACCAACCCACCTATCTCCATCCATACATATAGCCACTCACTGAATAAATGGTTATTGACCTGAGGGTGAGGACAGACTACTCTGTGGGTCTCAGTGCAGAAGCTATGTAGTTGGCAAGCAGAAGAGGAGAGTGTGCTGAGCTACACAGAAACCCAGAGAAGAGCTAAGCCAGGAACCATCAGATGCAGTGTCTCCCTTAGTAGGTAGGCCTCCATCTGTAGATTTTATGGAAGTTGGGAGGGTGTGCAGTGTGCAAAGGAGGAGCACAGTGTGCAGAGTAGTATACTCTGCAGAGGGTGCGCATTTAGGCTCATGCTCTCTCATACTCAGGTACATCTAATCCTGTTGCATTTCAACTGCTGATGTGAAAATCCTTGGGTTAGTATGAATGTAGACTTCGTGGTTTGGGATCTGTTATCTCACCTAGACTCCGCCATCTCACCCCTTCAATAAAAATAGTCTTTACAGGAGTCCCTTGTCAGTGTTAACTAGCTAGCTACTTGAACAAAACACATCTGTGAACAGTATTACACAAGTACTCAAGGTCTATACAGAACTGTGTGGGCTCCATTTTCTTTTTTTTTTTTTTTTTTTTTTTGGTTTTTCGAGACAGGGTTTCTCTGTGGTTTTGGAGCCTGTCCTGGAACTAGCTCTTGTAGACCAGGCTGGTCTCGAACTCACAGAGATCCGCCTGCCTCTGCCTCCCAAGTGCTGGGATTAAAGGTGTGCGCCACCACCGCCCAGCAGGGCTCCATTTTCTTAAGCATGCTTTCCATATGGTGTTTTGATTGGAGCCGTTGGTCCCTGGGCTCTTTTATACGATTGAAGACTGTTCCAGAACTCTTGTCTCAGGTCTCTGTTTTATTTGGTTCACTTCTCTGGAGCAGAGATCTGCTGTGAAGACTGAGAGATTTGATCCTTCTGAGGCATGACCTACAACCAAGGTTTCATGTGTCTTCTGTGGGCATGCAGCCATGTTTGACTGGCACTTGATTTTAATTCTGAAATACCTTTAGCTAGATTCTATCTGAAATGCCTGTAGCTCTTCCTGGGCTAGGTGGGTTTGAGATGAGAATGGAATATTGTCTTGTGTTAGGATGAGGTGGACAGACTTGTCTTTTCATGTGGTGACTTGCCCCCTTACCCAACAGCTACTTCCCCACGAGTGTCTTCAGAGCTGGAGCAGGCCCGGCCACAGACGAGTGGAGAAGAGGAGCTGCAGCTGCAGCTGGCACTTGCCATGAGCAGAGAGGTGGCAGAACAGGTCAGTGCTTGTCTGGTCATGCCCATGGGGTCCTCACCCTGGTGTTCCTGGGGGGAGGAGTATGGCTCCCAGAGAGGATGACACACACAGCCCTGTCTTTAAGGCACTTACTTGATGAGTTCAGTCTGTGGCCACAGTGTATTCTCATCTCCTAGACCAGGCAGAGCTGTATCTAGGAAAGGTTTTCATGGAAGTCAGTGTCCAGAGAAGCATCTAACCCTGAGTGCCTCCTGGAAGTTCCAGTGGAGACTTACCATCCAGTGACTCCTGAGGGAGCTCTGTGCTTCCTTGAGGTGCCAGCATACAATGGGCAGGGCAGGCCTGGGTCAGGGGCAGGGGGTAGGTGGGGTGGACCTGGTCCCTGCCAAGGCAGAATACCCTGTGGCAGATGTGTGGGAGAAGGCTAGAAGAAGGCTTGAAGGGAAGCTCCAGGAAAGAGTGCATGCGGGCATGGTAGAAGCAGCATAGATTTTTTTTTAAATAGTGTGTGGTGTCAGATGGAACCCAAACCCTTTGTAAGGAAGTGCTCTAATATTGAGCCTGTGTGTGCTTTTGTTCCCCTCTATACCTTGTTTTTAATAAGCATGCATTATTTTAAAATGGAGTAGCGAAAGGGGCAATTCAAACACCTTTAGACAGTGTCCCTTTGCTTTCAGTCATCAGAAAGCGTGCAGACAGCCAGAGGCAGCAAGGTACACCCCTCGTATGGAGAGAAGAATGTTGGGTGTTAAATGTGAACACAGAGAGGTTTGGCCGGCATAGTTGGTATGTCTGTAACAGCAACAATGGGCAGCTTTGGTCATGGCCTCTGCCCCCTGTAGAGAACCTGTAGCCGATAATTAAATCTGCCCTCTGCCTGCGTGGAAGCTCATGGCATCAGGGGATCAAGGTGCCTAGGAGGTCTCACTGCAAGTTTCTGGGATGGGTGGATGGCTTTGCTTTAGCTTTTTAAGCTAAAACCTAAGAGTATATTTTACTCACTTAAATGTTAGGGCAGGTCTGTCTTTTTGCAAGTGACTTTGCCTTAAATATTAGGATGAATTGTTTCTACTAGAAACAATACAGCTGGTCAGTTGTTCAGGGAGTGTCCACTGTGGGGATTGGAATGATGTGTGATTTTTATCTTTCCTGGTTGTCAGATTTGTGTTTTGTAAGGATTCACTGCTTTTACTTTTGTGGATGAATGGTTTGCCTGCATGCATGTATGTGCATCACATGCGTGTCTGTTGGGTCCCTTGGAACTGGAGTTAAAGATGGTTGTGAGCCACCATGTGGGTGCTGAATATTGATCCTGGGTCCTCTGTAGGAGCAAGTGCTCTTAATTGTTGAGCCATCTCTCCAGCCCCTAGAAAAAATTTTAGATAAAGTATTTTGTTTCCCCATTTTGATGGTGCCTGAGTGTTGCTGGTATGACCTCAGGCAGCCTCTGAAGGAGGAACCTCTGGGAATGGAAAGCCATTGTTTCCAGCTGAACTATATTCTCCCTTGAAATGCCACATGATGCAGGGCCTTTCCTGTTGCTGGCCAGTGTGGCCCTGTGCCCTGCTGTGTTGCTGTCAACATTACCCTCAGCCTCAAGCTCCATTGTCCCACTCCAGGAAGAACGCCTCAGGCGGGGTGATGACCTCAGATTGCAGATGGCTCTGGAAGAAAGCCGGAGAGACACAGTTAAAGTTCCAAAAAAGAAAGAGATGAAAGCTTGCTGCAAGGTAAATATATGAAGTTGTTCTAGGGTGATTGTTTCAGGTACCTCTGGACATACAGTAGGTGGGACATGTGGTAGGATGCCAACCTTGACTGTGAACCCGTGGTGTGGTGAACACCAGTGAGAACACAGTTAAAACACACAGCAACCAAGAGAAGACATTTGATGCCACCTGTTAAATAAATGAGAATGGCCGCAGCGGTATGTGTCTCACAGTGGCACTTGGGGACAATCCTTTGCCCAGAGTTTCACCCCCCTGCCCCATCCTCCAACACCTCTACTTTTGCTAGGCTGTGACACCAGAATGTGGCTCTCTTTTGACAAACTTACTACTGTCCAGTCAGAGAGATTGTCCTCAGACCATGATTCTCGTGGCTTCAACTAGCTGTGATGCCACAAGGTCCTAATGACAATGTTGTGGAAACAGGAAGGGTAGGAAGCTGGGGTGGGGAGCGGGTGCCCTCCCTCGGGATGGGCACTGAGTGCTAGTGGTCAGGAAACCAAGGCAGGTGAAAAGGGATGATTATGGGTGATCACAGTCTGGACCATCACCAGCATTATCCTAAGAGAGTTTGGGAACTCTGAGAGCTCTTAAAACTTGTGGGCATATGGCGAACAATAAGTACCTTGGTGTTTGGATCCCTGGCTTCCCTGGGAAGCAGGAACTCTAGTGGAGCCTTGGGGGTTGGAGCAGCTCAGTTTCCAAGTCCTTCAGGACTTCCGCCCAGAAGGCCTGTGTTGTAGTAAGAACTAATATTTATGCTTAGTATGTGAATATTTGCTATGACTGTAACCAAGTGAAACCATTCCTTCTGTTTGTCTTCACAGCCGAGCTCCCACTCACAGCAGACTACTTTGTTGGATTTAATGGATGCTCTCCCCAGCTCATGCCCTGTTACCCAGAAAACTGAACCCTGGGGCCCAGTGGCCTCTGCTAACCAAACCAACCCCTGGAGTGGAACAGCAGCTCCTGCGAACATTTCCGAACCCTGGCCATCATTTGGTAAATAGCTTGTTGTTGGTTTCCTAGGCTTGCCTGCTTGATGGAGAGGTGCTCTCAGTTGTGCTCGCTCTTTCTCTCCCTCCCTCCCTCCCTCCCTCCCTCCCTCCCTCCCTCCCTCCGTCCTTTTCCCTCCCTCCCTCCTTCATTCCTCTCCCTCTCTCTTCTCTGGCTGGGTTCCTGTGGGAGTTCAGGTTGGTCTGATTCTCAGCAGTGACACTGAGCAGAAGCTCATCCTCCTGGGGACAGAGAAGCAGTGTTCATTTGCTGTTTTGACTGATTTTCTGCTTTGGGAGAAGGAAAGCTGGCTTCCTTACTGCCTCATCCTGGCACCAGAAATGACTTGTCCCTGCTCTAGGGCATACTTCAGTTCTTAGACTTGCACCGAGCTCAGCTCAAGTAGTTATAATACACACATAGAGAGGAACCTAAAGTGAGCTGGAAATGAGATATGCTTACCAGCGTCACTAACGAAATTTTGCTTATTAGGAAATGTGAGAGAATTTGTAGTCAGGTTAGAAACAAAAGCATGGCAGAATTGATTTACTACGGTGACATTCCTGGCACATGAAGCTTCTTAATTGCTGGTAGGGAGCTTGACCTTTTAGTCTTTATGCTTCTGGCCTGGTTCTCTGAGCCCTGTTGGACATGCCTGTGATATATATATTTTGTGGCATCTTGTCTGTTCTCTTGTAGTTTTTGTTTCCGTAAACTGGACCTTCTTTTGTACTCAGCTCAGTTTTCAGGATGTTTGTTGAAGTATACCAAGTCCCAAGCTTTGTCCTGCCATGTAAAGACCATGGGACACACAGTTAATAAATGGTTTCTGTCCTTGGCAGGATAGAGATAGCTGGTAACAGTGCTGTGTGACCCAGGCTTTGGTGAGGGCCTGTGAGGTCACAGCATGAGGTGAGCATCTTAGGTGGTTGCCACCAAGAGCACAGTGTTCTGTAGAAGAAGAGTGTCCTATGTCAGAAGGCATCGGAGTCCTGCAGTGGGAATGAATCCAGACACAGGTTTGTGCATTGTGATATGGGCAGCTGGTAAGAAAAGAAGGTGAAAAGGCAGGAGTGCTTGTTTTTGGTCCGATGGTGGAGAGATCTGACACTTAAAAAAGGAATCCCACACTAGCTCAGAACTAAGGAATAGACAGGCACTTCTTAAAGGGTAAAAACTTACAAATCAGGATTCTCTGCTTGAACGATGAAGGAAGATGTGATCCAAAACAAAACCGAACCCAAGAAATGGGGCCCAGCAGGCACAGAGAGAGAGGGGTTGCCACATCCCGGTAAATAGTCTGTCAGGCCACGCCCCAGTAGGCGGGTAGTTACTAGTTGTAAATCATTCTGTAGCACCTCCCCTCTTTATTTAAATAAGAGAGTTCTAAACCCACTACAAAATTATATACAATAAGAACAGATACCTTTTTAAACTAGCTTAAGTCTTTTTTAAATAACTTGGCCAAGTCATGAGAGGAAAGTAACTACATTTATCTAGTCTTTAAACCCATTGAAGATCCAAGAAGGGAAATAATGTTACCTGAATAATTAGGAAGTGCAATCAAACAACTTCCAAAACATGCAATAAATTACAGAGACAACTGGCCTCCTGGGCAATCACCCAAAGTCACGTTTACAACATTGAAGCAACCAACTTTGATTAAGGCCTAGAATAACTGACAGATTATTTTTAAAGGCAAGAAAATTTTCAAAACCGTCTTACCCTGTCTTGGCAAGATTTGACAGTCCTGCTTATCCATTTTCGGATACTATGTATTTTGTCAGTGGTTGAGGTATGGGTAGTTCTTGCCCAAAGACCGGTTTAGCCAAGAAGAAAACAAGCTCCCAGTGGAGTGTCTTTGGTGCTCAACATTCTCTCAGGAATAGAGTGGTGCTGCCAGGAGCGATTGTGTCTCACTGCCCCTGTCGGTGTGCTTGTCATTCTCACAGGGCCCTTCCTGATGTACATTTGCATTGTGTGTAGTTTCTGGCCATTGCGAATTTAATTTTTCTACTAATGTTTAAATATTGTTGAGAGTTAAAACAATTCTGAACATAGGTGCTGCTCACAGATGTCTGAGGACTGAACCCTTGACGTTCCTCTGTGTGCTTGTTCACTCTCTTCATAATAGTATTTCATGAACTTTATTTCTGAGTTTTGCTTATTGGTAAATGTGAGAGAAATTTTAGTCACATTTGAAACGTGAACATGACAGATTTGGTTTACTCTAGGTGACATTCTGGCACATGCAGTTTATTGGACTGGAGGAATACACAGCCCCCCCCCTCCCCCAAAACCCAGAAAGGTTGTTCCTCTACCCAGGGTCACAGAGCTTTCTGGAAAGTTGTAGAGCCTGGTAAGTTCCAGAAAGTGCATCTTTCCAGTTGTTGATAAAATCTTAGCTATTCACTTCCTTTCTCCACTGACATTGTTTAACCTAAGTGAGGTCACATTATATATAGTTACACACAGGCACAAACAATTTTCCAGCTTGTGCTGTGTATGTGCCCAGCTACTATTAGAAATCAACTCACGTGATACTCATGGACCCTGTGTGGCTGTGCTACTACCTCAGCAGCTTTGTGTCCTGCGAAGGAGCTTTTGGAAAATGATGTGACTGGGTGGTGCTTTTTCAAGACAGGGTTTCTCTGTAGTTTTGGAGCCTGTCCTTGAACTAGCTCTTGTAGACCAGTGCTGGGATTAAAGGCGTGCGCCACCACCGCCTGGCTTCAACGCCAGCTCTTGAGGGGCAGAGGCAGACAGACCTCTGTGAGTTCAGGGCCAGTCTGGTCTACGGGTGAGTTCCAGAACAGGTGCCAGAAGTTTCACAGAGAAACCCTGTCTTGAAAAAAACAAACAAAAAAGATAAAAAGAAAGAAAAGTTTCTTTAGAACCTTTCCCCAGCTATCTGACCCAGTCAGGTGCTTTGCTTCTTATACCTTTGAACTGACTCCAGAGCAGGCATGTGGCACATAGGGCTTTATTGCTTAGCCTCTGCTAAAACCCAAGTGTAGA
The DNA here is from genome assembly GCF_950005125.1 of Chionomys nivalis. Taxonomy (NCBI): domain Eukaryota; kingdom Metazoa; phylum Chordata; class Mammalia; order Rodentia; family Cricetidae; genus Chionomys; species Chionomys nivalis. The sequence goes on along the minus strand of NC_080092.1, from coordinate 43,290,322 downwards.
GCTACTCTCAGTCCCGGGGTACTCATAATTATTAAAGCCTCTTCCCACAGCATGGAGCTGCTCTCTGCATGAAAGGAATGCTATTCTGAAAGCCACCATTTGTAGTGGTTCCGTTATTACCAGCTCTTTCCAAACAGCACTGGGGACTGCTGAGCCAAGTGGCCTTGGGAGGAAATGCTAAGAGCCCAGAGGAGGGAAGTTGGAGCCTGCCAGGTCAGCGGGGGCACTTCCTCCGCTGTTCTAGACACACAAAGCTGCCACCTGGTCTGAAGAGGCCTCACAGCCTGGCAATTCAGAAGTCCTTGGCTGACTTGTCCCCCTTACTGTCTACCCACCCATCCAAGCCAAGGCCAGAACTAAGCCTAACTTCCGCCTGGCAGTAGCAGGTGTGCTCTGGCTTCTTGATGACCCCTGTATGACTGTGACTGCCGGCTGTACACATGAATATTCATCTAGCCACTGAACTCCCGTGAATGGATCTACAGAGGAAGCGGAAACTGCTGTCTTTCTGAACTTGGTTCTATTCTCCTTTCTTACTCATTTGAGCTTTAAATGAGCCTTTATTTATGGGTGTGTGACATGGCAGGATCTACTGATGCCAGGCCCAGATGGTATAGAAGGGCCTTGTAATGGCCTCACTGCCCTAACTATCCCCAGAGGAGCCCTAGCCTCCCTGAGGGCAGCTGGGCTAGCTCCATATCTGTTTTCCTGTGGAACAAGGGTTAAGGGGTAAGTGGGGCCCTGAAATTGCACAGCGATTGAAGCAATCTGTACCGACTACAGGACTGCCTACTTGTGTCTATGGTGCCTACTCCTTTGGCACTAAATTCAGCCCTTGAGCTTGCAGAGTCCCAGATACATATACCTAGGACCCCGGTATCCCTTGCAGAATGGAAACTCAACTGCTCATTTGGGCTCAGCAGTCTGTCCCTAATGGTCTATGTTATCTGGAATTGGCAAGGGTTTGAGCTGGGCATGCTTTTCATTCCCTGCCCAGAACTCTGAGTTTGATTACTTTGTCTCTGCTGGCTGTGCATGTTCATGCTGGTGGCTCAGGAGAGCATAGCAGTGTTTTAGGGTTGCAAAACCCAGGATGTCCAGGCTGGTGCAGGGGTAGCCAGGGAAAGCTTGGCTTAGATGTGAGGTGTAGGCAGCCTGACCCTGCACACACCTAATGGTCTTTGTATTGTGCCTTACTCTGCCTGAGAAACTCCTTCTCTTCCAAAGATTTATTTCATTTTTGTTTGTGTATGCTACAAGTGTAGGGGTTCTGATAGAAGCCAGAAGAAAGCATTGGCTCCCCTAGAGTTGGAAGTACAGGTTGTTGTGAGCCACCTGATGTGGGTTCTGGGAGCTAAACTCTGTCATCTGAAAGAACATCAAGCATCCCTAACCACTGAGCTAGCACTCTGGCCCCACTCTTGTTTCTTCTTAAAGACATAGCTTGGATGTCTCTATCAGAAGCGTGGTGTTGTTCTCAGTACCCCCTCTTGCCCCCTGTTCTGGCTCTTGACTGCCTATTGTCATCAAGTTGGTACAATGACTTGTTTCTCCTTACAGACAGGAACCATCCTGGGCCTTGACTGGAGGAATGCTGAGCGAATTGTTAGGATAGAGGAATGCACTATGCAGGACGCCTTGGCTGTGTGCCCAAGCTAGGTGGCTCTTGTATGAGAGGGGCTTGGACAGGGCTCTGAGTGCATCAGGAGCTCAGATTTGCATGCATCCTGGCTTGCTATTTGTCTCACAAGGGACCTATTAGATGTCTGTACTGGATCTTCCCCAGAATCTGTGTGCTTAGGGAGATAGTGTGACAAAGTTCCCCAGGGCCTTTCTAGAGATAGGTGGACAGCCATGGTCACATACCCTGCCTCCCAAGTGCCCCACTGAGTTCAAGCCCTTGGGATGCTCCTTGTGTGGACTCAGTGCAGCAATGAGAGTGGCTCTTCATGGCTGTACTTGTAGCCCTTGGTCTTCTTGTTCCCTCTAGTCTTGGATTAGCCACAGTGTCAGGATGGTCGATAATGGGAAGCAGCTCCAGCCCTGCCTGTGGAGACAGAGCACATGCACTTACCCAGAGGCATTCACCTCATTTATAAACAAGGCCAGTGTATGAGCGCCTGGTAATGGACTTCCAGCAGGTTTGGTGGGGAGCTATATGCTGGGATGGTATTAAAGCGACGGGATGGGAACTGTGCGGTATTGTCTGAGGCGGTTAGGATTTGAATTAGCAGGTAGCTTCAGAAAGTGAGAACCTGATGGCTGCCTTTATGCCGGTGTGACCTGCTGGCTCAAGAAGTGTCATAATCATACTCAGACCTGTTTTGATGATATGTTTCTACCTGTGGCCTACCTCCATTGCCAGGAGCTCAAGACTCAGAGGCTCCCTAGAAGGCTCACTGCGTGTTCTGTCCCACAGTCTGGATATGAATAAGCTCACTCTGAAGCTCCCGCATGACTTACTTAGCCCATGAGGATTCTCCCTGATGGTCAGGCGGTATCTGACTAAGGGAGTGGGTGAGGGGAAAACTTCCATGGATCATTAAGGTTTTCTTTGTGGGAGAAAAGGGCAGTGGGGGTTGGAAATGATAGGGTGTGTCTCCGTATTTAGGCAGATAGAGCAGCAGTCTCTGAGAGGCTCAGATGCTCAGCATGGTCAGGGACTACAGGACCATGAGGTCTCCTCGGCCTATGTCCCTCAGTTGCAGCTAGCTGAGAGGTGTGGGCCTTGCAATGAGCATTCCTTATATGGTCCTGTAAGCAGGGAGGGAACAGGAAAGCTTGTTATGTCCCTAGGGCTTCCATGACATTAGTCCTGGGATTTCTGTGTCACACCACAGCTTTTCTGGCTTTCTTCCCAGCCTTCTCCCCAGCAAACCATTTTTACCATGTCGCTCTCCAGTCAGGACAGAGCCATAACCTAATCTTGGGGAAGCAAAGTAAGGGCTTAGTCCCTGCAGTGTGAGTCCAACTGAGGCCAGGTTCACAATCCTGGCAAAGCATCATACAGGCAGAAGAGGACCTGGAAGTGTAGCTCCAGACCCATAGAGAAAGGACAGAGGTTTTGGAAGCCTGATGATTCTGGGGCAGCAGCAACAAAAGTGGAAACGTCCAAGTAGGAGTTGGCAGGCCATAAGGACAGGAAAAATGTCATTCGGGAGTGCTTTTTGGGGGTGGGTTTGGTTTTGAAGCATGGTTTTCTCTGTGTAGTCTTGACAGTCCTGGACTCACAGAGATCCATCCGCATGCCTCTGCCTCCTGAGTGTTGGAATTAAAGGCGTGCCACCACCGACTAGCTTAGAAGTGTTTCTTGATAATGGGTGTCAGCTCACAGCTTTTGGGTATATCACTGCAGCAAGCCTGGGGAGAAGTAAAGGCTACATTCACTCCTACCTCTCCATCCTGGGGCACTATACTAGCCAGATAGCCTAGTCAGACCAGAAGTTAGAGAGCCATGAAGATAGTGCCTCTAATATCATAGTAGGCCCTAAGTTTATCAAACCCTTTATTTTAGACCTTTGCAGACATAAAGCCATGTGGTAGAAAGACCAATGGTGGGGTCATCTTTAATACCTGTGGAATAGACTACCTCACAGGAGTGGTGGGATAGACCTGAGGAGAAGGGCACAAGGGGGCTTGGTAAATGGTCTAAAAGAAGGTAAATGGAGGATTCCAGAGTGACTAGGGCATAGAACAGGAAGGGCAGAAGACAGGTTCAGTGGGGCCTGAGACAGAAGGCGGGAAGTTTCTCTGTGTCTGAGGAGCCTAGGAATCAATGTGGCCAGGCTAGGCATGGAGGCTGTGTGGATGTCTGTAGCTTACATTTCTTTGGGGCTTATGAAGAGTTCATGTCTGAAGATGATGACCAAGAGAAAGTCAGTGTTGAGGTCTAGGAAGCAGGAGGATTGCTAGCGCACCTTGTCCAGGTAGCCCGTGTGAGCAAAGGAAGACTGTGTCCAGGCAAGGAGCTGGACAGTGACGGTGATGAGCACAGTGGAACAAGCTTCAGTGAGCGTGCAGAAATCCTTGTTAGACCTAAACATCATCGCTAGAAAGTTTCCTGAGGATAATTGTGGAAACAAGATGTTTGAAATTCAGAAGCAACTCCCAAATCCACAAAAGTCTAGAAATTTATATTCAGTGGAGTACACTTCAAACGGGGAGGGGAAGGGCTACATCTTGTGGCAGAGCATGGTGAGAACTGCCAGGGTTTTATAGGTAAATTCTAATAGCACTCAAAAACAGTTCTTTTTATCCAGAGTCCTTCAAAGAACAGAAAATAAGAATTTCTACTCAGTTTCCAGAGACTGAGGTAACCTTGACACCAAATCAGAGAGTACAGTGTGGGTTCAACTATTTTAGGCCAGGGCCACTTATGAATATGGATGTATTAGAAAGAAATGTAAACCAGCAAAGTGTTTTAAAGGATAGAGTATGTTATGGAAATTCCTCGGTGAGAACCAACTCCTTAGAAGCTGGCCCTACTAAAGTGTAAAGCAAATGTACAATTATTTCTATAGAAGCAGAGATGGCTTTTCTTCTAAGTATTTTTTGCAGTCTTAGAATAATGGGGAAATGCCTTATAACGCTTGTGGCTTCTAAATGGAGGCAGTCTGGGGCTGGGGAAATAGATGCCTTGGTAAAGTATCTGCTGGTCAGTTTTGGGACAAGCCTCCCACACATGCTTACTTAAAGCCAGGCATAGTGGTTCATGTCTGTAACCCAGCCTCAGCGGAGCAGGGAGGTAGAGGTCCTCCTTGGAGCTGTCTCAGTGAGAGACCCTGTCTCAAAAATAAGGTGAAGAGCAATTGAAGAAGAAAGCAGATGTCAGACTCAAATAAATAAGCAAGCAAACAGCTTTAAATGGAGGGATGCCTCTAAGCTAACTAAATACTTAGATGTCAGAAATTTGTTTTTGTGAGGTCAGGTGCAAGACAAGATGCCAGTAACCTGTCCCACTACATTGTGAGTGGTTCTAGCCAGTGCCATGGGGTGACAGAAAAATGCTGAAGACATTAACATTTTACAGATACTTAAAACTTTTACAGATAAATTGGATTAAGAATTAATAGAACCATCAGAATCAGTTTTTTCCTTTCATTTTTTCTTTCTCTTTCTTTTTGTTCTTTTGAGGCATGGTCTCTCCCTACATAGCTCTGATTTTCCTACAACTCATTATATAGCTCCTTGAACTCACAGAGATTCGTCTGCCTTTCATGTGTTGGGATTAAAGATGTGTATCAATGTGCTAGCTAAGAATCAATACTTTCAATGCCTTCTATTTACTACAATTTAGGATTCAACAAGATTGCTAGATACAGGCATAGTATACAAAGTTTAAAAAGGAAAAACATTCCCAGCATTGATACTAAATTCCTTAGTGTAAATCACACAGTGTTATGTAAATTCTAAATAAAAATGATTGAATTTTCATTTTGATTTGGAAAACTCCCTATTACTGTGATGATTCTTCCCAAATTAATTAGGAATTCAATGCAGGTTTGGTCAGAGTTCCACCACACTTTGTTTTTGTTTGCTTTGGGACAGGGGTTTGTTATATCCCAGGTTGGCTTCAAACTTGTGGTCTTCCTGCCTCTACCCAGCTCTGAGAGTTGAAGAATGTGTACACAGATTCCTGGATATCTCTCTCTCTCTCTCTCTCTCTCTCTCTCTCTCTCTCTCTCTCTCTCTCTCTCTCTCTCTCAACATAACTAAATAATTTATGATCAGTATGGAAAAGCAAGAGCCAGGGACAGCCAGACTCATACTGGGATTTGCCATACCGCTTAGGAAGAATCATCATTCTCAGTACTTAGAGTAGAAACTAGAGGATCAGAAATTATAGGCCAATCAGGGTGGTGGTGCACGCCTTTAATCCCACCACTTGGGAGGCAGAGGCAGAGTTCCAGGCTAGCCTGGTCTTCAGGGGTGAATTCCAGGGCAGCCAGAGCTACACCAAGAAACCCTATCTCTATACCACCCCCCCCCCCCAAAAAAAAAAAAACAGTCTTGTTGGCATGGTGTAGCACCCTCTGGGTAGCTGCCTCAGTTGTCAGGGCACAGACTTGTATGCCACTGTATGTTCTGTCCTCACCTCATTTGTCTAGAACTTTCTGAAGTTACTTGTGAGTTTTTATTTTTTTCTGGGTTGAGGAAGTTTATTTGGCCTACAGTTCGAGGTTACAGTTTATTATTGCAATGTGTACCATTTTTGCGTATATGCCTGAGGAGGCAAGAGGATGTCAAATTCTCTGGAATTGGATTTATAGACTAATGGGAGCATGCTGTTGTGAGTGCTGGGAACCAAACCCTGGTTCTCAGCAAAAGCAGTGGAAACTCCTTAACACTCTCTATCTGCTGTTTGAATTTTGACTCTGACTTCTGCAGGTACTAAGCCAGCCGCCTCTGTGGACCCATGGGGAGTGCCTACCACAGTCAGCACACAGTCTGTCCCTAAGAACCCAGACCCCTGGGCAGCCTCACAGCAGCCTGCCTCCAGTGCTGGGAAAACAGCAGATGCCTGGGGACCTGCCAAGCCTGGCTCTGCCTCAGGTGATCACTTTGCTCAGCCTGGAATCTGCAGCTCCACCACTTCTCCCTCCCCCTGGTACACTGGCAGTAGCTAGCTGACTGACCATTTCTGTTCCCACTGGGCCCCAAACAAGGACTCTGGCCTTCTCCTTGGGCTGCAGGCTGGTCTTGCATCTCCCTTGGGATACTTCCCACAGACTTTATCCCAGTGTCCAGGACCTACCACACCCTGGCCCTTATTACATTTGTCATAGGATGGTGGAGTGGAAGCAGTGGTAGGTACTCATATTCCCTGATCCCACCTGTTGCTTCCCAGTCCAAGTGACTGATGGCTTGACCCCGAGTTTACACTGTGATTTGGGGTGGGTTCTTGGGAGGAGCCGCTATGGCCTGTGTTGACTCACTATCCCCATGCAAATTGGGTACCTGTTGTGCTGGGGAGTGGAAAGAGATTCCCTCAATCACCAGCTTATATGTCCCCTCAGGGTCCTTTGAACTCTTCAATAATTTCAATGGTACAGCTAAAGATGACTTTTCTGAATTTGACAACCTTCGAACTTCAAAAAAGCCAGGTATGTTAAAGATGGTTTCTATATAGCATTTTGTGCATTTGACCACGTGGCTGATTTGAGAAGGAACAAGCTTTTTAACTTTGTGTGTGTGTGTGTGTGTGTGTCTGTCTGTCTGTCTGTCTGTCTCTGTCTGTCTGTTTTTGGGAGGTGGTTCTTTTTCTGTCATCTCAGTATGAGCTTCCAGCAAATTCTGCTCTTTCTGCCCCCTGTCTGCTGTTGCAATGCTGGGTTTATAGACGTGAGCCCTCATCTGGCTTTTTTATGTGGATTCTTAGGATTGAACTCAGAGCTTCAGGCTTATGCAGCAAATGCTTTTACCTGTGGAGATATCTCACCAGCTCTATAGTTTGCTTGCACTTTATTTTCAAGAATTCAGAAAGGAAGAAAATGATTATAAACAAGTGTGTTTGTGCTTTGCCATCAGCCTTTTTTTTTTTGGATTTTTCGAGACAGGGTTTCTCTGTAGCTTTTGGTTCCTGTCCTGGAACTAGCTCTTGTAGACCAGGCTGGCCTCGAACTCACAGAGATCCGCCTGCCTCTGCCTCCCCGAGTGCTGGAATTAAAGGCTAAAGGCGTGCGCTACCACCGCCCGGCAGCCTTATTTTTTTTTTGAGGATTGTACTATGAATACTTGTATGAATCTTGCTTTTCCACTTACCATTTTTAAGGTACACTTATTTATTTGTTTGTTTGTTTGTTTAGTAGTTTTTGTGTGTGTACACACTGTTTACAGTAGTACACCTGTGGGGGTGAGAAGATAGCTTGCTTTATCCTTGTCTTGCAGCTGAATCAGGGGCCTCAGTACCACCCCAGGACAGCAGAACCACAAGTCCTGACCTCTTTGAGTCTCAACCCCTGACTTCTGCCTCCAGCAAGCCTAGCAGTGCCCGGAAAACACCTGAGTCCTTCCTGGGCCCTAATGCAGCCCTGGTGAACCTGGACTCCCTGGTGACCAAACCTGCACCACCAGTCCAGTCCCTCAATCCGTTTCTGGCACCAGGTAAGCATGTGCTGGGCTTCATCAACTGCTGTACTGTCTAAGATTGGCCTCTGCCTTTTTTTCCCTCTCAGGGACTGATGACCTGTGGCTGGGAAGGGTTGGAGCCCTCAGGAACTTCACACTGCTGTTTGTTTCTAGGCCTGGTGGGGTGGGTGTAGATGCTACTGTTGAAAGAGGGGTAAGTTAGGGAGTGAATCGACCTCTTCCTGTAGGAGAGCACTATGAAGAAGCTGTCTGAAAACTGCATCTGCAGGGATACTCTTATTAGTGCTAGCTTTAGATCTAGCGGAAGCTGGTTGCTGTGCTGTGGCTATCCCTTGTATAGGAAAAGCAGCACCTTAGCGATTTAGCATGTGCTACTACTCCTCAAGGCGGAAGGGCTTTTGCCATAGTGCCTAGCACAGCATTCTGCACAGCATGTTCCAGGTTCTGCACTGCCAGAGGACAGACCCAGCCACTTGACCCAGTACTTGTGGTTCCCATGGCCTGGCCCTGGGCTCCGATCTCTAACCTTCTAGCCCATTTCTACCCTCTTCAGTTCCCATGTGCATTACACTCTCAGCTATATGGAGCTAAATAACAATCCTCAAGGTTTTAGCAGTCCCCTCCTTACCTCCAGGCTACGACATTTCCCACTCAACCCTGCTTGTACATCCCCTCATCTGAACTCTTCATCTAGCATGTCCTCCTACCCTTGCTCTGCATAGCCTTCACCTCTTCGACCTCCCAAGAGGAGAAATGGGTCTCCAATAGTGTCAACGTTGACCTTGCCCTATGTCTCGGGGATTAGAGAATTTTAGTTCTCTGTCCCTACAGCTCCCAGCAGAGGAGTGTGATCTCTAGAAGTTGAGGTTTGGGGCCTCTGGGCAGATACAGGATCTGTGGAATTTCTAGGTTGCACCCCACCTTTAGGGTCCTAATGGATGAAGGCATGGTATCTAGAGAAAAGTTGCCCTGTGGGTGGAGCTGAACAGGACCAGAGCCCTCAGGTCATCTGGCCCGTTCCTGTTCCAGAGACTCTTGTCCCCGGTGCGGTGGACCTTGCCTACAAACCTATGATGGCCATGGCCAAATGGAGGAATTTTTGTAGAAGTATTGGACTCAGGTCATTCCGGGCTATATGGGTAGACCTGACTCTGCCACTCCTGAGCAAGGGCTGCAGATCACCCTTGTCTTTTGTGACCCTGGTAGAAGTACACCCGTTAGAGGACGGCAACTTTCTCTTGTGATGGTGACTCGTGCTGCCCCTTCATGAGCAGGCCATGTTGGTGAGTGGAGCTTAACAAGCTCAGAGACTTACTGACAGCAGTGTCATGTGTCCTGGAAAGACCCACCAGGTATTTCACTGACAGAAGAGCCTTTTGGTTGAGGGAAGTTTAGAGAAGCTGGGTAAGACTCAGTAGCAGGCCCTTCTCAGGCCTTCATGGTGCCAAAGTGTACATCCCAGGATGCTGCATGGCCTTTCTCAGGCACCTGTAGTCACAACTGGCAGACAGAATGAGGGAGCTGGGCAGCTGACCACAGCCTGGGTACTCACCCTTCAGAGGAACTAGAATACTCAAGCCTGTGTGCTCTTGGCTCTGCCTTGTTTACTCTGTGGCCCTGGACACGTCCCATACTCCTCACAGCTATAGTCTTCTTGGCCTCAGCAGTCTGGAGATGTTTGCCAATGCTGATGTCTCCCCTCCAGTTCAGTGTTGAAGTGCCGTGTGTGTGTGTGTGTGTGTGTGTGTGTGTGTGTGTGTGAGAGAGAGAGAGAGAGAGAGAGAGAGAGAGAGAGAGAGAGAGAGAAAGAGAGAGAGAGACACAGAAACAGAGAGAGATAGAGACAGAGACAGAGAGACCGACCTGTCCTGAGGGGATAGTGCCTTCCAGTGACTCACTTGTGTTCTCCTTGCTCTTTTATCAGGTGCTGCCACCCCAACCCCTGTCAACCCCTTCCAGGTCAACCAGCCCCAGCCGTTGACACTGAATCAGCTTCGGGGGAGCCCTGTCCTTGGGAGCAGTGCATCCTTTGGGTCTGGTCCAGGGATGGAACCTGTGGCTCCTGTGACCTCAGTAGCCCCACACTCAACATTGGGGGCCAGTGGCTCTTCGTTAACACCACTAGGCCCTACAGCAATGAACATGGTAGGCAGTGTGGGCATTCCCCCATCAGCAACTCAGGCCACGGGCACAACCAACCCTTTCCTTCTCTAGTGCCCAGGCTGGTATTTGCCTGAGTGAACACCCAGAGTGCCGAGCCCAAGGAGGTCAAGTGGGAACTCACTCTGATTTGTGTAATGGTCGAGAATGTGGTGGTAGGGGTGTTAGAGCTTCAGGTCCAGCTTCCTGGTGAAAGGGTGGTTATTATAGTCCAGACTTTCAGGCTGGAGTACGGGTGGGATGGCCTCCCTGTCCTAGCTGGGCCCCTGTCTGTGTCTCTTCCTAAGTGCTCAGCTCTGACTGTGCTCCACTGAGGTCTTGAACAAAGAGGTGTTATCAGTGTTGCCCAAGATTCTGGGATGCTGTCTAGCCCAGGACTTGGGACAGTTACATTGTGTGCCCCACCCCAGCACACCTCAGGGTGTGGACAAGGTGAAGCTCTGGCCCCACTCCCCACTGACTGTTGGAAAGTGGTTCTGCATATTTTACTTTTCCTTAGACTCGTGGGAGTCTGAGATAAACACTAGTGTGGGGCTTTAAGCTGACCAGAGCACAGCCCTGCCCCGTGGCTCTGTGCTTGTGCACGTTTGCACATTTTGTTGAGTACAGTTTCCTATTTCAGTTTGCAGAATTATCTAATAGTCTTTTTTTGGCTAATATTTTTATAATGTGGTTCTTATTTAACTGTCTAGTTTTGATAGAATTGACCAAGTCTGGCTGAATTAAGGTCTTGGCACGTATTATTTTAGTGGTCTAATTTCTCTTATTTATGGTTTTAACTGTAAGAAAACTTTAAAAGAAGAGATATTTGGATGACAAAAATATGCCTTATGGAAAACTAAGCAAATTCTTTATAGGAAAAAAATTGAGAATTTGATTACACAGAAAGAATTTTATTAAAACAAAACAAAAACTTCCAACCATAACAAAAACCTGCAGCCTCCAGTTGCCTTTTTCCTTTTTTCAGCTCTTTTGATGAATTACCAAATCAGTTGATCCTTCAGCCTTTTGCCTAGATCCTGAGAGGCTTTTTTGCTACTAGTATATTGACATCTTAATGTTAAAGGAAAAACAAACACGCATGATTGTGACTTGCCAGTTTTTATCGACTACTTCCTTTCTTTGTACCTGGCGCACAGGGATTGCCAGGAACTTCCGTTTACTGCACACCAGAAGTGTGGCTGGGGCCCCATCGTCATGCTCAGGTTAATGAGACTGTGTGAAAATGGGGGGGCTGTGCACTTCTGGGCTCATAGGTCACCCGAGTTAGGACAGGGACTGACTCTGATGTGTGCTGCCAGCTCCACTCAGACTGTTGACCAGGAAGTGATCATACCTTATGTTGGAGATGAAAAAGAATGTTCACATGGCGTCCATTTTTAACAGACGCGCACTGATACTATATTCTCTGCCGACCTCCTGTTTCCTCACTCACTTACTGCTAAGGAAAGTATTAAATCCTGAATTAGAGACCACAGACTTGCTTTTCCTCAGAGAAAGGATTGCTCCTTCTTGGTCCTGGCAGTTTGTGTGGCTGGCCTTTCTGCCCTGTCTCACTATATGAAGTTCTTACTTCAAGGACACCCAACCCCATGCCAGCCCCTCTGCATCCAGGGAAAGTTTTGGTCCTCAGCATCTATATGGTTGACTGAGTGGTTCCTGCTTGAGGAGGACTGCACTCAAGCCCCTCCTGAGTCTGAGAGCCCACATGCTGCTCCTAGGCCCCGCAGACCAAGGTCCCTTCCTAATTACACGCTCCTCCCAGGGCTAGAGGCCTACGGGTGGGCTTGGGCTCTGCTGTTGAGGAAGACTGAAGACTGGGCTCCTGCTTGGGACAGGGGGACAGGGCAGTGTTTCAGATGGCACTTCCTTCGGATTGGATATGCCAGGTCCAGATCTGCCTGCTGAGGGCCGGTGATTCTGCTGCAGAAGATGAGAGTCCTTCTGACTGAGGCCCCACCCCAATAGCCACTCGGTTCCCTCCTCCCACAGGATATCCAGCGCATGTCCCTGTTACCCACTGCACTGATCATGAAGCCACTGGCCACTGCCATGTGTGTTGCACACGTGCCACCATGCCCTTCCTGACGGACACCCTAGGGAAGATATCCAGCTGTTCCTCAGACCCAGGGCTGGTGGTTGGTTTTGGATTCGTGTTGACTGTTGATACTTATTTACTGTATAAATATAATTTATCATTTGTATCATGATGTGGTTTCTGGCTGTGTCCTTTTCCTATCTTGTCTTTACCCATCGAATGTGACAAGATGGCAGAACTGGCTAGGGACGCAGCTTGGGCTGCAGTCAGGCCACCACCCTTACCTAGTGCCTGAGCCTCAGGTCGGCTATTGGTGGACATTGCTATGGCCTGTCCGAAGGCTGCGCTGGGCAAACATTGGCCCAAGTCCATTGCCCAGGTGGCTTTCAGTTCTGAGGCCAGCTCTCCGTGTGCTTCAGTGGTTTCCCAGTCACTCCTGTTGAAACACCATGACCAAAAAGCAACTCGGGGCTTGAAAGGGCTTATTTGGTTTATGCTTCCATATTAAATTAAATAAATAAATAAAAAGGAAAGGAAAGGACGTGATTATTCATAACTAGGTATGGTGGAGGAGAAAGTTTATTATAGATATGTGGGGGAGCATGGGCAGAGGCAGGGACATCTAGGAGAGTCCAGAGTGGACATGACCAGGGAAGGAATGGGAGAGAGAGGATCTAGTCAGGAGGCCAAAGGTACAAGAGGAGGAGGGTAACCACAATGTCTGGATTATTTGGACAAGAGCCTCTGGGGGAAAGGCAGCCCACCCCTGGGCTGGAGACTTCAGGGTAGAAGGTGGGGTATTCTATAGTCCACACCCTGTAACTGATAGAGACTGAGGGATGCTGGGAGAACCTGGCAGCCAGGTCTGCTTTGATATGTTAAATAGGCACCTCCACCTTTTCTCCTGGGTTTGAAACTAAGCACACATCGCTTACTGTTGATCAGGCCCACCCCCACCGCCAGGGTCTCTTTTTGTAGCCCTGGCCATCCTGCAACTCTGTAGACCAAATTGACCTCAAAGCAGACCTGCCTGCTTCTGCCTTCCAGGTGTTGGGCCCAGCGTTCACAATTCATTATTAAAGGGAGTCCCAGTAGGAACCAGGAGGCAGGAGCTACTGCAGAGGTCATAGAGGAGCATTGTTTACCGGCTCACTTAGCCTGCTGGCTTACAGAGCCCAGGACTAGGAACCCAAGGATGGTACCGCCCATAGTGAGCTGGGCCCTCCCTCATCTGTCACTAATTAAGAAAATGTCCTACAGCCCTGCCCACAGCCTGAACTTATGAAGACACTCCCCACCCCACCCCCGTTGAGGCCTCCTCACAAGTCTCATGTCAGATCGACACAAAACCAGCCAGCATGCTTTATTTCACATCTCTCCAGAAATGCTGTGTCATAGGAGCTTCCATCTGCCAGTGTCCCGCATAGTAGGAAACAGGCTTGGTTATTGTTAGAGCTGGTCCTGTTTTACCTCTCAGAACAAGAGGTTGTGTAGGCCCTTTGTGTGTTCGGCCAAGAATCTAGGGTTTATGGGGCCAGAGTCTTCTCCATTAAGTCAGGCTTCCTGCACAGGGTGAGGGACGCTGCTGTTAATGAGTAGTGTGGGAGGAGCTGAAGACAGCACTAGGGCCCCAGGAGGCCATCCAGCACAGGAGGGGCCTAGAATGGCCCCTCTTCTGAGCAGCTAGGAGCCAGCTTTCTGCTGCCAGCTGGGACTTGTTCTGGGTCCTGCGGTGGTACACTGGCTGGTTTCCCGTCAACTTAGACACAAGCTTGAGAGTCACTGGGAGAGCAGGGAGCTTCAACTGAGAAAATGCCTCCATAGGACTGGGCGTTAGGTAGGCCTGTAGGGGCATTTTTTTGTTTGCTAATCGGGTGAGGGCCACCTTTGGGTAGTGCCATCCCTGTCCCTGGGCTGGTGGTCCTGGGTGCTATAATAAAGCAGGCTGAGCAAGCCAGTAAGCAGTACCCCTCTATGACTTTTGCTCCCAGGTTCCTGCCCAGACTTCTTTCAGTGATGGACTGTGATATAGAATTCTAAGCTTTGTTTTTGTCAGTTCCATGGACACATACTGCTTCTCACCCCACAGCCACCCCCACCTCTGAAACAGGGCTTCTCTGTGTGACAGCCCTGAGAGTCCTGAACTCAGTCTGTAGACCAGGCTGACCTTGAATTCAAATCTGCCTCTGCCTCTTAAGTGCTGGCATTAAAGGTGAGTGCATCACAGCCAGCTTTTCATTTGTTCTTTGCTACATGACTAGGATTTTATGGTTTGATTTTCAGTTTTTTGAGTTTAGAGTTCTCTTACTAAATTTTTTTTAAAAATTGTGTATGAGTATTTTTGAATGTGTGTCTACGCTATGTACATTGTGCTACCCTTGGAGGCCAGAAGATGGTGTTAGATCACCGCAGACTGCAGTTGCTGACAGCTGTGAGCCACCAGGAATGAAATCCTGATCCTCTAGAAGAGCAGCCGGTGCTCTCTGCTGAGCTGTCTCCCCAGCCCTTTCCTAATTTTATGATGCTAACTTTTTAGTTTTCTTTGTTCCTGTTCATTTCTGCATTTGCACACTGGCCTGTGCTTCCCCAAATGTTGCTTTTCTGGGACATCCTCCCCTCCTCCCACAGAGCTGTTGGTTCAGCCACAGACCCTCCCGTGAGCTGTCCGTGCTGTGTGTTCTCTCCTACCACCCTGGTGGTAGTGTGTACCAGACAGTCATTTCTAGTTTTTAATCACAGCATAAACTCATTCCTTGTAACAGTTTCTGGGTCAAGTGTGTATGCAGGAATAAATTCCCTGCATCCATAATAAAATCCCCCCCTCAAATGCCCAGCAGGGATGTCCTTGCAGCACCCCTTCTGACTAGAACCTAACATCAGATGGTTCTCTCATCACGCTTCCTTCAGCGTGGGCCTCTAAGGGCTTCATGGACAAGAGCAAGGGCCACTCTGGGGGCTTCCCAGTGGGACACAAGAAGCCTAGGAGATGTAGTCTACTAGTTTGACCATGAGAAAGTGAAGTCTGTGAACACAACTGTGTGACAGTGGAGAGTAAACCTGGGTTTTGTATATCTTAAGAGTCACATGTCACTGGGTGGAGATGGTGCACACTTTGAATTTTAGCACAAGGGAGACAGAGGAAGGCCTTGAGTTCAAGGCCAGCCTAATCTACAGAGCAAGCAAGTTCCAGGTCAGCCAAAGCTACACAAAGAAACACTGTCACTGTCAGGGGAAAACGAAACAAAAACAACAGAAAAAAAACATACGAAAAGGTCTCGTGCCTGGCACCCACCTACATTTTAGACACTCTAGCCATTGACCTCCAAAGTCTTCCACTGCATGGTCTCTCATCTTGACTGGCAGGCACGCCAGAGACTCTGAAGTGAAGGTACCTTTCTGTGCCTTGATTGGGGTTGGAGTGTGCATTCATTGAAACCGATCATACAGCACAGATGTGTGTGAATCTTGTTGGATGTAAACGTTCACTTGAATAACTAGTACAGAACTCTGTCTAATAATATGCATGCTGCAACCCACAGCCTGTGATCTGCTAAGCACAGGTGAACTGGAGAGGACAGATGGACCAATGGAAAATGCAAGTACAGTCTCTGTTCTTTGGTGTCCTGGGTGGCTAGAACCCTACCAGGGCACCAAAATGTGAGAACACTCGAATGCTCTGTATAAATGGTGTAATATTTGCATAGTGCTTACTCCATGAAGATGTGGTGACTCCTGTAGATGGCTGGTAATACCAAACACAATGAAAATGATAACAATTGCTATGATCAAGGGGTGGGAACGAGAAGAGTCTGCACATTTCTGTAAATGTTTGGTTTGTGGCCCTGGAACCTTGGTTAGCAATCCTGGGGAGGCTAACTCCTCACTCCAGCATGGCATCGCGTCCTTCTGGGGCATGTCCTGGAGGCTGAGCCCCAGGCCTGAGGTGCTAATGAAGAAAGCAAGAAATTCAGGCCCCAGAATTTCTGAAAAAATGTGAAACTTTATTATAGAAAACTATCTTCAACTCTCCAACTTCCCAGTCAGGCTGCTTGAGTCCTTGATTATCTGTGGGCTATGGGGTCCCAGGGCCACAGTGGTGGACAGAAAGGCTGATGCTTTCATTGTGGGTTGCCCTGTGGCAGGCTGGGACCCAGGACTCCTTGTGTGTCCACAGGCCCAGTGTCATAGCCCAGCTTCTTCATGTCCTTGGTTACCACATTGAAGAGGAGGGTGACAAATCCCTGAGAGCGGACACGAGTCACTGGAGACATGAGGTGAGCATTAGCTGGGTTTGTCGGGGATGGACATAGCAAACTACCTGCTGAAGCCCTTGTATAGGAGGTATTCTAGAAAATTCTTTGGGTGGCTGGTATATTACCAGGTTCCAGTTGTCTGACAGCTCCCTGGCCTTCACCCATCACCTCATCCCTTCAGCTAGGCTTGGGAACATCAGTTTTACCTTCTCGGCCTTCACCCTGGGCCACCACCTTGGGGTCTGTGTACTCTGGCCGCCGTCCCATGAACCAGCTGAGGACATAGGAAAACACCAGTGAGGAACACTTGGAACTTGCTGGCCTCAGACACAGGAGTGCTCCTGGCATCCTCTAAGTGTAGGACAACCTTTTGCCTATCTGGAGGTCAGGTGGGGTGCCAGGAGATGTCCCCTGTTTGGGTCTATGGCAGTGCTTCTGCCAGGTGCTCCAGGAAGTATCCAGCCCACCCAGGCAAGTCTTGTGGGTTTGCATCACCAAGCACAACCTGATCCCATGGGCACCCCCCAAAAAAGCAGATGGGTCAGGAGAGGAAAAGCAGGATGACAGTGTGACCCTTAGCCTCCTCGGGAGAGAACCCAATCTCAAGAAGTGCCAGACTCAGCTCCCCAAACTGCCTCATATGGAATTCAGAACAAGTCCCACCCTGTCACTGAACCTGTTTGTCTACGGTAAGAGATGATCACACCAACCTCATGGGACAATAGAAGCGAAGGCACCCTGTCAGCTACCACAGAACGTTACCCTTGGGAGGATCTGGGTCACAAGTCACCTGACATTTAAAGTCCCAGATAGCTAGGGGTACCATTTAGCCCCTCAGGCTCTGGCTGGCAAACTCAAAAGCAGTTTCTACAAATGCCCAGTAACCCACATAGGCCACAATCTCACTGCACCCTGACTTCAGATCTTGGGCCCCACTCAGGCCTTTGAGACACATCGACAGGATGTACAGGCCCAGCAATTTGCTGGGAACCATAGGCTTGGGGCAGACAGGATTAGCCGAAGCACAGCAACCAGAACCAACTCAGACTTTGTGGGACCACTCCACCAGCATTCCTGTTTGCCTGTGGAGGTAGGGTTCTGTCTTCCCTGGGCACTTTGCAGAGGCTTGAAAGGTAACCATGACTACACATCCACCACCCATAACTATGCTGAGGGCATGGCTGTATCCCTGGGCTCCCAGGCTAGACCTCAGCAGCCCTATTGGACTGCTAGGCAGGGCAGGAGGTCCTGAGGGAACAACAGTATGCACTGCTGTTGAGATAACCTAAGGGGGCGCAGGGTCCTGAAGTTATGCATTCCAGAAGACACTGGCCGTATGCGTGTGTATATACACCTCCTCCTGCTTTCCCATCAGGGCAAAGCTCTAACTATTCACCTCAGTACTGAGGAGTCTCAGAATCCCTGGCAATAAAGGCACATCTCACCCTCACTGGGTCCCAGTTCTCTTCTAATCTACATTTGGTTTTCTCATCTGAGAAGAGGCAGACTGTTCAGGGAGAATATTCCAGGCAAGGGCTGAGGCAGAGCAGAACCTAGTGGGCTCAAAAAAAAAAAAAAAAAAAAAAAAAAAAAAAAAAAAAAAAAAAATCCAAGGCCAGGCAAATGGGAAGCAAGAAAGAGACTGCTGGCATCCTGGCTCAAGTGACTCCTCAATGAAGAGGGTGTGCCAAGGCAGCTTCCAGCAGTGACACCACCCTACTGGCTTTGCAAAGACTGGGATGGAGGGAGGGGCTGCAGTGGCTGAGTAACAGCTCTAAGGCTACTAGGCAGGGACTGAAGACATTGGGAAGGCAGCCTTCTTTGTGAGGAGGGTCTACATGGGAGTTATTAAGATTGCTGCAAGGTGAGGATTATCCTGGGTTATCCAGGCAGGCATAGGCAAGGTGCTGTCAGTCGGTCCTCCTACAGCCCAGAACCCTTTTTTCAGCCCCCTCAAAACAGGTACAGGCCTCTTCTCCAGGGCTATAGGACTCTGGCCAGATCCCTCTCTCTGCCTGAAACTAGCTTATAAGAGGCTGCATACTGGCTGCTGCCTGGGAACCCAGTGGCCCTTCACTTGCCTTTCATCCTCGTCAGCCTAACAGGGAGCAGAGGTGACAGGCAGCTAGCTGGGCTAGCAGGCCCTTCAAACCCCTACTTGGATGTGGCAAAGGCCTTCCCTCTGGGCCATCTCTAAGGCTCTTGTTCTGTTCTCTGGGACCTTCTTGATGCTGTATCCTGGCTCCTCCATGAACCCCCACTCCCCACCCCCAAGCCCTCACACTTGCTGGCAGTAGCAACTTTCTGGCTGCTCCTAACTCTTCAGTTTTCCTAAGGGACTGCAAAAGCTCTCAGGGCCCTGGGTATGGAGCATGGTTCCTGGATTCTTCATGGCTGCTGCTTGACTCTACTCTTGTTCCTACCTAAAGTAGCTTTCCCAGGGGTACCCATGACAAGTTTGCCTCATGCTGCTACAGCAGCCTGACAAACATGTCCACATGACAAAGACAGACGGCACACAAGAGTCTCATAGCCTTAAGCTGCCAGAAAGTGGTCAAGGAAGCCCAAGGATTTGGCAGTGTCCCTGCCTACATTCCTGTTTCCATCTGTCTCTAGGTGCTGCCTGTGAAGACCTGGGAGGGTTCCAGGTCCTGGGAGGGTGGAAGGTGCTGGCCAGTTCGTTACCCATTAGCTCGAGAGGAGCGAGGCTGCAAGTGGAAGACCCACCTTGTGAACTTCTGCAGAGTAGACGTAGACTCCGGCACAAACATGGGGATGGTCCTCTTGTGCCTGAAACAGATGTTTTCACACAGATGTGCTGAGGAACAGTCCTAGCCCTGTGGAAACCTTCACAGGCCAGGGTGCAAGCCTGTACAGATGAAGGGGTGCGGAGGCACACAGGACCTGTTCTTTCACCCACCTCCATTCCTCTCCAGTAGCACAGGCATCCCACCCGCGTGTGTCTCTTTCCAGGTGTAGATTATACCCAGGCTGCTTGGGCCCCTGAATATATCTTGCCCAAATCCAAGGAAGGGGCAGTGACCAGAAAGCCTGCTGTCTAAAAGTGCTGTCCCCAAGGTTTGCCTGCCCAGTAAGGGGCAGACTGGGCACCTACCGTCCAGGAGAGAAGGGTACATGCACCACTCCGTAGCCTCGGACCACATCGTTCCCAAACACGTCTGGTCCATACACACTGAGCACGATCTGTGGCCCTTGGGAAGGACAAGGTTGGCATGTGGGGAGACAAGGGTGGGGCTCAGCACATAATGTGCCTGGCTGAGGTCTGGAGCAGGGACTCAGGATGCTGGCCAAGGCCCTGGGAATCCTGTCCACACCCAGGGCTTCTGTCCTCCTGCTACTTTCTGGGCTTCTGCTGGTGCCCTGGAAGCACTCTCCATACCTCTGTTCATAGCTGGGGAGAGCCAAGACATTGGGTAGACAGGAAGTCCTTTGGAGGCTCTGGGCCAATCCTGGGCCCTGCTTTCTTCCTTTCTGATGGACATAGTCTTCCCAAACTATGACACTCTGTGGGAGGGGCTTATTCTGAAAGTTCTGAGAGCCTTCCAGGCATTTCTCCTTAACATACTGATATTTACATATGCTTCCTCATCACCCGCAGCCAGGGCAGCCAGGCCTCCTCCTCTAGGTGTCTGACCTCTAGGCAGAGCAGATTGCTGCAACTCCAGATGACAGGGGAGGCCTGGAAGCTGGCTCTGTGGTTACTGCTGAATGGCCTCAGACAGGTTTCCCAGCTTTTTTGTCCTCAGCTTTCTTGTGTCTAAAAGCTTTGGAATAGTATCAGACATGAGGTGCTCAGTAAAGGTTAACGAAATCTGTGTCCTTCCCTCTACTACTCTGCCACCAAAAGTAAAATGGGAGTTACTCGGTTCGTATATAGTGAT
The DNA here is from genome assembly GCF_950005125.1 of Chionomys nivalis. Taxonomy (NCBI): domain Eukaryota; kingdom Metazoa; phylum Chordata; class Mammalia; order Rodentia; family Cricetidae; genus Chionomys; species Chionomys nivalis. The sequence continues at coordinate 43,269,881 of NC_080092.1, read as the reverse complement.
TTATCTCTTCTCAACACCAAATACCTGATCACCACTGTACCACAGTCAGCTGTGAGGAGTTGAGGGCCCACGGGCTGCTGCTCCTTGGAGAACTGCTGCAGTGAGTCAGATCACTCACATACAGGCTCTTGATACACTCGTGTACCCACCCGTGAGCACACTGCTGGGTGTGTGCTCAGGCAGGTCCTGTTCACTTTCACGGGTTCACATTACACTGCTCTCCAGGGGAGCTTCCCCCAGCGGTGTTCTCTGAGCTGCCGCCACTACACGCTTGCCAGCCTTGGCAGATCAGCATTACCCTGGCCTGCTCAGCCTCCACGGCTTTGCTAGCTTGGCAAGGGCTCAGATTAGAAGGGTGGCTGTGGGATGAGGGGGAGGCTCAGAAGAGTGTCCCATGTCACCAGCACAGGGCGAGCAGGTACTGGAGCTGACTGGAGCACTAGGCAATGGGAGGTTGAGCAACTTGAGGTCAGACCCTCCAGCTAGGTGGCAGCACCATACACCAGGCTCTGTGTGCAAATGGCAGTCCACAAAACAGGCGGATGCTGAGCACATCAAGGGCTGGGGCACAAACCAAGCCATTGGCAGTGGCCACCTGAAGGAGGGGAGTGGTGGGCGGTACAGCAGAGGCCCCGCCCCTCCCATCAGGGCCCACAGACTCACAGCCATAGGGGTTGGTACTTTTAAAGGTGACATCGATAGGGAAGTTCCACACCAGCGCTTGCCGTACATCTTGGCTCTTGGATGCTATCTGTGAGATCCCCTCCTCCAGGCCCTGTATAAACAGTGACAGAGACAGCTGGTCTCAGTTCCAGGTACTCATGCCCCTTCCACTTATGTAGGAAGGCCATTTCATTTTTTTCTGCATGGCTTGTTCCCACCTTTCTTTAAGATAGTTACCCCAAAGTGCCTTGGTCTAGAGTCTGTCCTCCCTGCTATCTGTATGTTCTAGCTCCCGAGGCACTGTCCTCTTCCTCCTCTTCACCCTCTTCATCTCTGACTAACAAATTAGAGTGTGTCCTACTTATTGTATTGGTTTCCTCTACAATGGGAACATCTGGCAGGCACTGGTCACTCCCAGAGGACTTGGTAATAATTACTAAAAACTGTTGGGCCCACGAGATGACTTGGTGGGCAAAAGCATGTGCTGTGCAAGCCCGACAGCCTGAGTGAGTTCCATCCCAGAACCATGGAAAACAAACAGATAAACAGCCGTGGTGTGGCGGTGTGAGGTGTGACGGGAATAGCAGGAGAACAGCCCTGGTGTGAGAGCAGCTGGAGACGAGGGAATAGCAGGAGAAGCTCTTGGAGTACAAAACACAGCATCAAGAAACAAGAGTCTCTGCCTTAAAACAAGGTGGGAGATGAGAACCAGCTCCAGAAAAGCTGTCCTCTGTTGCCAACGTGTGTGCTGTAGCACGTGTGTGCATGTGCTTGTACACACAAAATCATTTTTAAAATTCATTTTATAGCCAGGAGGTGGTTTTGCACACCTTTAATCCCAGAACTAAGGAGGCAACGACCGAAGGATCTCTGTGGGTTTGAGGCCAGCCTGGTCTATTAGCGAGTTCCAGGACAGTCAGGGCTACACAAAGAAACCCTGTTTCGAAAACCTCTCCCCCAAAATTTCATTTTACTGAGTTTTGCCTGTTTGCATGTCTGTGTACTATTTATATGCCTGGTGTCTATGGAGGCCAGAAGAAGGCATCAGATCTCCTGGGATTAGAGTTAAAGATTATTGTGAGCCATGTGGGTGCTGGATATCAATTTGGGGTCCTCTGCAAGAATATGCACTCAACTTCTCAGTCATCTCTCTAGCTCACAACCACCTAAGCTCCAGCTCCCGGGGATCTGACCTCTGACCTTCCCAACCACCTGCATTTACACCCATACACATATACATTTAAAATCAAATCTCTAATAAATACTGAAGCATCTTTTAAAAAATATAAGTCCCATTAGAGAAAAGGAAATCAAACAAAAAAGTATTAACATGTCTGTGGTACAAATGAAGAAGCCCAGGCTCAAAGAAGTTGGGCTTCCACATTTTTTTTTATTTTCCCATTTGTTTGGGTCTTATATATATAGCCCGGGTTAACCTTGAAATTCCAGAGATGCTCCTGCCCCAGCCTCTGTGCTGGACTGCAGGCACACAAACCATGTTTGGCTAGCTTCCGCTTTTGAAGCTACTGTGAGGGTTCATGAACACTGTGCGAGCAGAAAAGCATAGCGTGGCAGTGGTCTGCACACAGCCCCTTCCTGTGGTGAAAGACTGCCCTCAAACCCCTGAGATTCTTCAATCTGCTGTCTGAGGAGGGGCCAGCATTGGAGGGGGAGGGGTTACTGGCTGATGGTGTTCACAGCCACTGGCAGGCAGTGTTTCAGGGTCTGGCAGCTTATGCTGCCATTTGTCCCTCTTGGCTGCCACCAGCAGACTCCAAGAATTGTATCAGCGAACCTAGCAGTGGCTGTATTCTGTAAACTAGCTTTGCCAGGAGCAAACTCATGCTTGGGTCCTCTCTGACCTGAGTGTCTACCTCTTGGGTCTGGGATAGAAGGGCATGGCAGATACTTCAGGAATCACTAAAGCTCCAAGGAGGGGAGGCCCATGAGTTCGTCTTACCGCTGTGGGGGCCCAGTCCTGGCCGTACACAAAGCAGTACTTGCAGTAGAGGTCGTCATACTCTGGAAACTGAGAGAAAAGCACGCAGGATTCTGTTTAGGGAACCAAACTGAGCCCACACATTAGCCAGGCAGGTGCAGTAGGCACCTGAGGTGGAGGGGGTGGCGTTCAGCAGGGCAGGGGACAGAAATGAGGAAGTCATTAGTCCCAGACTGGCCCCTTGCCCATGCTTCAGAATTCACGCTCAGGGAGTCCGTTCTTCACTCCTTATCTGGCTAATGATCATTGCTTGGCTCCCTTTGCCTTCTGCATGTCTGCATCCAGGTACCCAATGCCTATGTCTGCTAACTCTGTCTGACTGAGGAAAGAACAGGTTTTATGCCTCTGTGTGTCTCCAGTGCTGGGCACAAATTAGATCTACAGGAACCATACTGATGTGAAACCCGGGAAGCTACAGTTCTATGGCTAGAACTGAAGGCCTGGGAGAAGGGAGGACCCAGAGCAGAAGACGGAGAGAGGAGGCTAGAGTACTCAGCCCAGCTGGGCAGCCTTCCATTGGATAGAATAAAACGGGAGGTCGCAGGAAAGCAGGAAAACCTACTGAACCTCGGACCTGGCAGAACGTCAATCACCTAGTCAAACCTCAGAATAAGTGGGAATAATGAGCATTTTCAACACGCAACCCATAAGAATAATGTAGCCAAGTCCTGAGAGTCAGATGTAGATCCGAATCTCACTTGGCCACTGCCTACTGGTAAGTTTTCCTAGCTGTTAAGAGCGTCAGCGAAGCCCTCACTCCCATTAGCCCCAGCCCATCACTCAACCAAGTAGACAGGATCCAAGCTGGAGGCCATAGAGTGATTTTGGTACCAGCTCAAGGTCTCGAGGGTTGGGCCCAGAAATCTGGCGCCAATGTTTTCAAACGCTGGTTCTCCATTTCAACTAATTGAGAGGATGAGAGAAATGACTTGGCTCTCTAGGAAATGAGGGAAGAATCCGGGGAGGAGAACGGGCCGGCCCCAGGCAGGGTGCACGGCAGCTCACCTGGGCACTCTCCACCTGCCCGTTGACCATCAGCAGGAAGACGCTGGGACTCGCAGCAGCCATCGCACCGCTGGGCCGGGAGACCTGCACAGGCCGCGCGCAGTTGCCAGGAGGCTCCTGGGTTGCCTTGGAAACAGATGGCAAGCCATCTGGGACAAATTTCTCAGCAGCGGCGTTTGTCCAAGAATTAGAGTACGCAGGCGCAGTGAAATTGACGGCCATGGGGACCATCTTCCTTTGCGTCGCGTGAAACTAACCTCCAAGGCCGGGTCCTGGGACCCGCAGGGACTGTGACTCCACTAGCTTGGTCGTGCTTGAAGCTCGCAGGCTGGAGAGCTGGGTGATGAGAAGCAGCTGCGGGACTCAGGCCCGCGGAAAGTCACGTGCTAGAGTTACCTCTGGCCAGAAGGTGGCGCTGTGGCCGCACGTAGAGTGGCCCCGCAGGCATAGCCTAGCGCCCCGCCCCAGGTGAAGGGTGTGCCCTTCAGGCCTTTGAAGCTCTCGTCCTCCTAACCCTGAGAATCCTCCTGTCCAAGCCCCCGCTCCTGCATGTGAAGCTGGGGCCCACAGAAAGGCAGCAGTCCACGTACCAGTCACCCGTTTTTGGAGAATCACTAGCAGTCGGGGATGTTAGAGCTCCGTCCCAGGCCACCAGTAGACACAGCTGTCATCACTTGGCTCCAACCGTACTTATTCTCATCATTGTCTCATCCAAGGAGGCTTAATGCGAGCCTAGACTTTGCCTCTAGATTCCGTGTGTAAACACTTGGGAACTACTTTTTGAATGACTAATTGAATACATCTCCGTTTTCTGGTGGGAGAGGGTAATTTGGCCACATTCATTGCAGTAGTTTAGGCTTTACATGCAGAACTTTAAAAGTAACAATTAGAGACCCCATCAGGTATTGGAGAGCCTGGAAACAATGAAGGCAGAGAGGTGTACACTACAGGGAACTCAGTCCGCAGCGTGGAGTCCAGGCCATCACACAAGCTGCCAGCGTGGGAGGCTCTCGGGGGTTCCCACAGCCACAGAAGAGGGAAGGTGTGTGGTCACAGCTTCCCGGGTGGACTAGTGTAGAAAAATCTTTAGCATAGAGTCAAGTCACATAAGCAGAGCCTCTAAGTGGCTCTCCCCTTGCTGGTGGCTGCCACCTGCTGGTCTCAACTGGAAGAATTGGACAGTCACAGGCTATTGACTGAGCCTTGATCACAAGAGAAGGGGACACTCTCAACCCCCAAATTATTAATTAGATAAGGCTTTTGCATCCCAAATCAATGGGATGAGGAATTTGAGAAGGGGCTGTGCTGCCTAGTTTCATGTCAACTTTGCACAAGTTATAGTCGGCCGAGTGGAGTGAACCTCGATTGAGAAAATGCCTCCTTAAGATCTGTGTGCAAACCTTTTTCTTTATTTCCTTTTCTTAATTAGTAGGGTAAAATGGCCAGCCAAAGAAACCCACACTGGCTCTGACACCAGAGGCAGCCAAAGAAACCCACCCTGGCTCTGAAATCAGAGCCAGTGCAAGAAACACACTCTGGTTCTGAGACCTGAGCCAGTGAAAAACATACTTTAGCTCTGAAACATGCCCTGCCTCTGAAACCAGTGCTAAGGAAACACTTTGTCCCCAGAATCAGAGTCAGTGAAAGAAACATGCCCTGGCCCCAAAACTAGAGCCAAAAAGGCCAGTAAAAGAAACACAATTTGGCTCTGAAATCAGCCATCTCTGCCCCTGACCAACTAAACTAACCAATCCCTGAGTAGGGGAAAACTAGCCAATCCCTCGTCCCCCTGGGAAAACTCCATCCCCTAAGAAGCCCTTTATAAGCCCTGCTCCTGTTCAGTTTGGGGCTGCTCTTCTTCCACCCTGGTAGAGGTAGCCACTCTCCTGGACTCTTCCCTCCCAATAAATCTCTTGAGCATGATTTGCATGAAGACTTTCTTTTTCTGGAGCAGAGCCAGACTGTAACACTTTTGCTAGGGAAGCCTCCCCACAGCAGGGCTGAGTTGTTGCAACTTTGCTGGGGGAAGTCAGAAGCAGAATTGAGTGGAGAAGCAGGACCGTAACACTTTGGCTGGGAAGCCTTCCCCTAGCAGAGCAAAGTTGTTACACTCTGAAGCACCAGGGCCAAGTTGTAACAACTTCAATCGGAAGCTCCCTCCTGTCAGAGCAGAGCTGTCATTTTGGGCAAGCCTTCCCTAGAGCAGGGCTCTAAGCTGCTCAGCTTACTGTGGTCTGTGCTATTTCCTGGCTCCTGACTGCCAGAACACTTCCCCTCGAGCTGTAACACTCAGTATTCCTGGGCTCTGAACTGCCAGGACCTTCTGAGCTGTGATGCCTCCAGGGAGAGCCCAGCCCACAGTGGGTGTGGCCACCTGGGCTGGTGGTCCTGGGTTCTATGAGAAACCAGGTTGAGCAACCCATGGGGAGCAAGCCAGTAAGCAGCTCTCCTCTATGGACTCTGCAGCACCTCCTGCTTCCAGATTCTGCTGTCTAAGTTCCTGCCCTGACATCTTTGATTATGAGTCATGGTATGAAGTGTAAGCCCAATAAACCCTTTCTTTCTTGGCTTGTTTGCTCACAGTGTTTCATCACAGCAATAGAAACCTTAACTAAGACATGTTAGTTCCAGGATAACAGGGTGTTACTGTGACAGACATGACCGTGTTTTGGGGAGAATTGTGGAAGGACTTTGGAACTTTGGGCTAGAAAAGCCATTGAGAGTCGAGAGGTCAGTGGGCTGTTCTGTAGGAATTTGGTGGTGATAAGAATGTTGAGAGCACAGGGCAGTGGTAGTGCATGCATTTAGTCCCAGCATTTAGGAGGCAGAGGCAGGTGGATCTGAGTTGGAGGCCAGCCTGGTCTACAGAGTTGAGTTCCAGGACAGTCAGGGAAGCCCTGATGCCATCCTCACGAAATGATGAAGTTGGAGGCCTCCACTGATAGGGCCACCCATTGGTAACTTCCAGCCCCAATGCTGTGGCTGCATTAAACTCTGATCTTTATAAAGTGCCAGTCTTGGAGCTGGAGAGATGGCTCAGTAGTTAAGAGCATTGGCTGCTCTTCCCAAGGACTTGGGTTGAATTCCCAGCAACCAGATGGCAGCTCACAACTGCAACTCCAGTGTCAGGGGATCTGACACCCTCACACAGACATACATACATGCAAATCAGCAATCAATGTATATAAAGTAAATGGATAAATCTTTAAAATAATAAAGCGCCAGTCTCAGGGCTACATACAGAACACCAGGCGAGGTGATGATGCGTGTCCTTAGCTGCCACCAGGTCTTCAGTGGCTCTCACTGAGCTCAGTGCTAGAAACGAGATGAATCCTCCAGCTGCGTCCTCATCCATCTGGCCATAAGATTACCCCATCCACCCAGGCAACTGGAAGCTGGGGGCAGCCACTTCTTACACTGCTGCTCTTGAACCAAAATATTCTCCACTGCTGGCCTCAGGACTAACTCCTATCCTGCAGGAGGGCTGAAGGTGACTCTAAGAATAAAGCCCCATCAAGCCACATTGCCCTTGGTGCAGGCCCTGAGCAGCAACCCCAGAGCCCCCACCCACCGCCTCCCACCAAGCTGGCCATGGGGTCCACCAGGAATTCCACTCCTTTGTTTGTGAGTCACCCACTCAGTGTCTGTTCTTGGCTGCTTCCTGGTAGGTCCTGATCGGGCTTTCTGGCTACAGAGGAAGGAGACCTTGTTTGTGGCACGCTCCTTGGTGAGATGGAAATAAACATCTGTCCACCCAGACAGTGCAGCTGTTCTTCCCAGGCCAACCTTGGCAAATACCTTGGGCTTATGGGGGCGGGGGGGGTGTTAATGGGTACCTACAGGAGTGTGGGTGACCCCAAAACAGCTGGGCCACAGCTCATCATGAACCTTGTCGAAGATGCATTAGAGGGTTCGATTTTTAACTAATCTTCGACTTCCTATATACTCCCACATCCCTCAAGATAACTTGTAGCGAGGGGTGGGGCAGGAGAAAGGGAAAACTGGAATCACACAGTGATTCTCTTCCCTTACTCCTTTTATTGGGACTTTCAACAGCTCTATTGTTGTTACTGCTATTGTTGCTATTTCGACGCCATGACTACTGGGCCAAGGTTATGTCAACTCCAGGCGAGGATGGGATGGTCATGTTGTTATAGTACAGGAGAACGAAGTCACACTACAGCAGGCCATGCGGCATGATTCTGAGATCTGCTCAGAGCACCCAAGAAGGCATTTGCCCATGTGACGACAGAGGTGGCTCTCCTCTCCTTGCGCCCATATTTTGCAGGAGTGTGAACGTGGTGGCTAGGATGCAGCAGCCATGTGTTCAGACAGGCAAAACGGGGGGTGGGGGGTGACAGCAAAGTGGGAAGAGAGCCTTAGTCCCTGACAAGCTCTATTAAGTGCATGTTTGAACACCCATGGAAGCAAGAAGAGGGTGTCAGGTCCCCTGGAGCTGGAGTTACAGGCAGCTGTGAGCTGGGAACAGAGCTCCAGTCCTCTGAAAGAGCAGCAAATGCTCTTAACTGCTATATCATTTCTTGTATCCCCCTGCGAAGATCTTATTTGAATACTGTGTTTTGGTTTCTGAGCATTTGGTTTTAAGGTATCCACTTTTATTCCAGTCATTCTATTTATGTTTTTGTTTTGTTTTCTGGAGTTTGGTTTGCTAATTTCATTTTTGACTTATTGTGCAGTTACTTGTTTTAGCTACTTTCTTTGTTGCTACAACCAAAGTCCTGAAGCAAAGCAATTTCAAGGATTTACTCCATCACAGTAGCAGGTCCCTGGTCGGGGCTGGAAGCAGCTAGTCACACTGTATCCATAGGCAGGAAGCAGAGAATGATGAACATGCAGAATCAGCAAACTTTCTCCTTTACGTGCAGTCCAGCTGGGACCCACACCCAGGGAACGATGCTGCCTTTTGGGGGGTGAATTTTCCCTCTTCAGTGAATCTAATCTAGACAATCCTTCATAGGTGGTCAGAGGCTAATTTAATCTAGATAATCCCTTAGTGTGATTGGAGGCCGTCTCCTAGGTGATTGTAGGTCCTGTCAGTTGACAATCAACATTACCCATCGCACTTAGCACGCCAGCTTACGGTGTGTGTGTAAGTGTAAACCTGTTAAGGATGACTTTGACCACTAGTCCCTCTTTTTAAAAACAGGTTTAAAAGTTATTTTCTTAGTCAAGCCTAGATAAGGTTTAACTCAAGAAACAAAGTCATTTTAAAATCTGTTTGATCTGCTTAAATGCCTACAGAGCCAACTTATAGCTTACAGATGATCCCTGTGTATTTATTTCATCATAAATATAATTTAGATTTAGTTCCTCTTTGACAACGCATTTGGAACAACCATTTATCTCTGAGGTTTCAGCTTTTCTGTAAAGGTAAGCAGGCAAGGGAGCTCAAAGAAAGGAAGACAGACAAACTGAAGACACACATGACAACCCTGTATCCTGGCATTTGGTAAGCCCGGGTGGAAACAACGTTTCTTTTCTTCTTTTCTTCTTTTTTTTTTTATTTTTGAGATGGGTTTCTCTGTAGTTTTTGGTGCCTGTCCTGGAACTAGCTCTCGTAGACCAGGCTGGCCTCGAACTCACAGAGATCTGCCTGCCTCTGCCTCCCAAGTGCTGGGAATAAAGGCGTGCGCCACTACCGCCCAGCCGGAAAACAACATTTCTAAGTGCGCGTTACAGAATACTTAAATCTTTAATAAATGATTCAGATTTGTGGGTAAGAAAAAGATGTCTCCCATGACTTGTACTGTCTTATGAAAATAGAGCTCAATGGCCCCTGGTGCCTTGTCTTAAATGGCCAGTCTCAGGAAGGACAGTGTTGTCAATCCTATCCTTAAGATTGGAGCTACCCCCTTGAACTCTACTCAAGAGACTCTTCACAATGGCCCAGAAGACAAGTGTCTGGTTCCCTTTCTACTGTTGTGATAAAAAAAAAAATGGCCAACACAAGTTATAAAAGAAAGCATTAATTTGTAGATCATGATTGCAGAGTTAGAGTCCTGACCAGGAATCCCAGTGGGTAGCATGGTGCAGGATGTAGGCATGGTGCTGGGAGCAGCAGCTGAGAGCTCACATCTCGAGCCACAAGCAAAGGCAGAGAGACAGACAGACAGACAGACAGACAGACCTGGGAAAGGCATGGACTTTAAAAATTCAAAGCCCACGCCACACCTCCTCTAACAAGGCCACACCTCCAGATTCCTCCTAAACAGCCCACCAACTTAGGGACTAAGAGTTCGAATATATGAGCCTATAAGAGTTATTCTCATTAAGCCATCATAATTCCAACTTTAACTCTAAAAGGTCCCCATTCTCCTGGTGGGAGGGGTGATTCATATTCCCTCCACTGCCCTCTAAAATTCATGTACTGTGTTTCTGTCCACAGTGTCTACTCTTTATTTTAAGACTTTACATTAATTCTGTTTGAGAAACACTTTCATTCCTGTGTCAGGGCGTGCTCTAGGGGTGACACACTGACAGAATGGCAGTCCATGGGAAGAACAGCAATCTCCAGGGTTGCAGGCTATCTCCCACTGGGAGCCGCTGCAGGCAAGTGTCCAGTCAGGAAGCACTATGGTCTCAAGTATCAGGAGAGCTGGCAGGACAAGGCGGGAGTAGATTGGATTCACTACCAGAGAGACAGCAAGCAGCCTTGAAGCCTCCACCACGAAGTGTATTGCTCATGGTCACCCCGTGGGTTCCTCTTGCTGAGAATGTATCTCGGAGAACATTTCTGTCACCTAACTAGGAACTTCAACACTCCCCAGGTACGTTTTCCATGGTGCCGCTCTCTGAACTTGCACTTTCCTACCCCTGTCCGCACCCCCACTGGGGAGGACCTGTCACTGAGCCCTCCTGCTCCATTGCCTCCAGCCTCTCCTTACCACCTGCACCACAAGCTGTTTGCTGGCCAGAATCATATTTCAGAACCACAGCTCAAAAGAGCCATTTTCCTACACAGACTTCCCAGTGACTTTCTGCAGCCTAATCTGGGGATTCTGAGCTAAATGCCCCAGTGGCCAAGGAGGAAATGTAGCCAAGAGAGGTGAGCTTTGTATATTGCTATTTGGTTTTTTGTTTTTTTTTTTTGTTTTGTTTTGTTTTTGTTTTTTTTTTTTTTGGTTTTTTGAGACAGGGTTTCTCTGTAGCTTTGGTACCTGTCCTGGAACTAGCTCTTGTAGACCAGGCTGGCCTCAAACTCACAGAGATCCGCCTGCCTCTGCCTCCCGAGTGCTGGGATTAAAGGCGTGCGCCACCACCGCCCGGCTATTGCTACATTTATAATCTTCATTGCCCACTCCCAATATGCTTGGGCTGACTTTTGTTTTGAAACCATAATCCTCTCAGCCAGTTCCTTTTCCTGGCTTTTATAAGATGCCGAACATAGAGGTTTAAGCACCAAAGTGACACCATTCACTGAGCCTGGGTTAGGAGGTGTGGGTGGTGGAGGCAGTGGTGAACTGAAGAAACCACATCCATCAGTGTGGGGGTTCCAGCCCATGGCGGCTGTGTGGAATGCTGGCCTGACAGTGACAGATCAGACTGAAGGAAACTCCCCATCTGAAACACAGGCAAATCATTTTCAACGGAAACCACGGCCTGGGTTTACTCTCCCACAGTGACGTCTGTGCCAGGAGGGCTCCCGAGGCTGACCATCTGGCGCTCTCTAGTCCTCTCAAGAGCTCCAGTCCTCTCAGCACTGCCGCTTCAGGGCGCCTCTCCCACAGATCTGTGTGGGGTGCACAGGGACCATCTGCTCAGCAGATCACTGCAGCACTGCTCGAACAGAAGGACATTGCAACCAAAGTCAAACTGTAGGGTCTCCACTAAGCATGCTGAATTAGAGATAAAATCTACACCGGCCCCCTAAAGTAACCCATCTGCAAACCTTCCTTCCCAGATCCTGGGCAACCCTGAACGGTGATTCTGTGGATTTGCCTACTCTGGAGATGCTGTGAAATGGAGACACGTAGCCAAGTCGTGGTGGTGCACACCTTTAATCCCAGAGTTCAAGATCAGCCTGGTCTAGAGTGAGTTCCGGGACAGCCAGGGCTACATAGAGAAGCCTTGCATAGGAAAAAAAAAAAAGTCATGTACCTGCCCTTTTCCACTTAGCACCATGTTTTAAAGGTCTGTCCACAGTGTATTATGTATCAATATGCCAATTATTTTACTTAGTTTATTATTTTTGAGGCAGGGTCTCACCTAGCTTGGAACTCACTCTGTTGATCAGACTGACCTCAAACTCACAGAGACCCATATCTACCTCTGCTCCCCAAGTTGGGATTAAAGGCATGTGCCACTATATTCAGCTTTAAAAATATTTCTACATATTTTTTCTTATTCTTTTTTCTTTTTGTCTGCTCATCAGTTGATTGACATTTGAGTTTCCAATTTTTTGGTATTGTGAATGAATATTCATAAGACCTGTGTGCTGGTTTCTGCACAGACACAGGCCTTCAGTTCTAGGTATATAGAGAGCAGAGCTGCTGGGATTCTGCTTAGGGCTCTGTCTGACTTATATTGCACATGCTTCAGAGGCAGGAAAGGTTGTCTACCTCATCACCTAGAAAAAGGCCACCAAAGAACCTCAGGGACAGCATGCCCATTTTTCACAAATACAATTTACTAATTAATGATCTATGAAAATCTTTTAAAAGCTTTTGCTCTGTCAAGAAAATCAGAAGTAAATTTATAGCTAGCATCTATGATTACATGTCTACACCTCTTAGATGTGTATTTGTCCTGGGGCTTACCCAACATACCTAACTATAGTTTTTTTCTATTGCTATTTATTTTTCTCATATGTGTGTGCATACCAATGCATGTATATGCAGAGGCCAGAGGTTGACACTGGGTGCATTCCTCTATCGCTTGCCACCTAATTTCTGAACCAGGGCCTCTTCCTGAACCCGAAGCTCACCAGTTTGGCTACACTGTGCAGAGAGCCTCTGGTCGCCCCTAGTACTGAGCATTATGCCAGGGCAGCTGTGCTGGGCTTGTTGTATGGGTGCTGAGGATCAGAACACAAGCACTTTACCGACGGAACCATCTCTCCAGCTCCCTCCTCAACATGTATGGGAGTTGTAAAACATAATATAATCACTACTTTTATATTTTGAGGTACATGTCGTAATGAAGCTCTTGAACTCCCTAAGTATGGACAATCAGTTAACAACAGCCATAGATCCCCACATCTGTCCTAGAAACGGAAGGGGCTTATTAACTGTTTTGAGACAGAGGTTCACGGTGTAAGCCATGGCTGACCTGGAAAACTCAGTTATAGACCAGGCTAGTCCTGAACTCGAGATTTCGCCAGCCTCTACCTTTTCCAGTGCTGGGACTAAGGGTGTGAGCCACAAAGCTTAGCTTTAAAAATAAAATAAAAGGAACAATGGGTGTATTAAGTTTATGAAAATGTACTGAAACTTTCTGCATGTATTTTAGTGCAAAGTACAAAAGGCGGGACAACAGACAGCTGTGTATGCTGACCAAAATTCATTTCTGGTCGGGACCCAACCTTCAGCTTTTAGTTGAGAACGGCGTAATAAATGTCAAGCGGGCACTCACACTTTACTGAGTTTCATCCCAGTTTTTCCCTCCACATTTTTCTGGTCTCTTTGGGAAACCCTGACCTCTTTGGAGTGGGCCCCACTAGAACTGCCTACCGGGAACGTTTCCAACTCTCGGTTAACAGCGCTCACTTTGGCCTTCTCCGGATAACCGTAGCGGGATGGCGTGGAAATAAACAATGGGGTACTGGTTCTGTCGCGGTCCAGAGGGCGTGTGCATCCAGGCCAGGGACTGGGGCCCGGGTCAGCGACGCTCTAGAACACGGAGGATTTGGGTCTCTGCGGTCACTACTTGGGGACCAGATGGCCAGAACTTCCGGCGCCAGAAAAGTGCAATGCAAATCCCCTAGGAGATGAGGCTAACAAGGAAGAGGAGCCCAAAGGAAAGGTTGGGGGGGTGCGGAGCCTGTTGCCTAGGTAACAGCCCCCCCCATCGTATCTCCGCCCCTTCGGGCGTGTGGAGACTGTATGCCCTGACGTGCAGGCGAACCTGGTGGGGCTTTGCCCTCCCTTCTCCCAGCGCCTGAGGCTGCTGGCACGCATGCGTCAGAGCGTTGCGGGGCTGCGCGCGCACCCCCGAGGTGCGCGCATTACCCCTTGGGCGTCTCCCGCCGCGAGCTGGACAGCTGGGAACGCGCGCGCGTGCGCGCGTGCGTGCAAGACAAGGGCGCGGCTTCCTCGTCCGGTGAATTCTGATTGGATAGAGTAAAATAAAGGGGTGGGATCTCCGTGGGGACCGCTCAACGATTGGTCAGCGACTGGAAGAGCGTGGTCCTGGGGCGGCCGGCGAGGTGGTCTGGCTCGACAAGCGCGAGGCTGAGGTGGTGGCTGCGGTCCTTGATTAGTGAGCGAGTCCAGGGGAACACTCGTCGCTTGGTTGGCAGGACCCGGGAACCCTCAGTCTCCGTGGAGGCGTGGCGGCGAGGTCCCGGCAGGTCGGTGAGTGCGGTCCCGGGAGCCCCAGGGCCCCGCCCCTCCCTTTCTTCCGGGGCCGCGCCGCGCCCCCTTGAGCCCCTACTCCCGGGCCACTGGGTTCGCCGCGCCAGCCGCCCCCTCTCGCCTGCTGCGCAGGTCCTGCCTTCTGGCCCACAGAGGGGAAACTGAGGCCCTCGGGGCGGTCTTCTCACCCGCGACTCCACTCACACCATGGCTGAACCGCTGAAGGAAGAGGATGGCGAAGACGGCTCTGGGGAGCCCCCTGGGCGGGTGAAGGCAGAGCCCGTCCACTCTACGGCCTCTGTCGTGGCCAAGAACCTGGCCCTGCTCAAAGCCCGCTCCTTCGACGTGACCTTTGACGTGGGGGATGAGTACGAGATCATCGAGACCATAGGCAATGGGGCCTATGGGGTGGTGTCCTCCGCGCGCCGCCGCCTCACGGGTGAGCTGGCTTCCTGAGGCCCAGCATGTGTGGACTGCTTTCCAGAGGCGGTGAGGAACCCGCACGGTCCCGGGAGGATCAGCTGCGCCGGGGATTCTGGTTCCACTCGCCACTTACTGACTAGGTGCCAACTCCCCGTTAGGTACCCTTCTCAGGAACCCCGCATCGCCCAGTCAGCATCGTTCTCCTTAGGAAAATGAGATCCCTGTAAGCCAGAATAGAGAGGTGCCCCTTGGTGTCCAGAAAGCTATCTTTGAGAGCCAGAAATTGGCATAGTGGCTTGGTTGAGGAACGGGGAAGATCTGGGATGGAGAGAATATGGTGAGGCGGGAAAGTGAGCTCAGGTAGTACAGTCAAGAGCACACTAACTAGTTGTGTCTCCTTAGTGTGTGAGCTATTAGTACCTGCCTCCTGCGTAGCTGTGGCGTTAAAATTTGATATTACACGTATAGTAGAGACGTACCTGTAGTTCTTTGGGTTCTAGAAGGGCAGTGTCGGAAAGGGCCTGCAGCTGCTGCAGGGTATCCCCTGGTATATATGTGCCTTTTCCCTGCTCTTCAGGCCAGCAGGTGGCCATCAAGAAGATACCCAATGCTTTTGACGTGGTGACCAATGCCAAACGGACCCTCAGGGAACTGAAGATCCTCAAACACTTCAAGCACGACAATATCATCGCCATCAAGGACATCCTGAGGCCAACTGTGCCCTATGGAGAGTTTAAATCTGTGTAAGGAGTGGGATAGGAGAGGGAGACTCTGTTGGGACCAGGTTAGAAGTCTGGAAGGGCCACTGAACCTAATGTGAGACAGGCTGGGAGGAGTCCCACGATCCAGGACCTGTGTTCCTGTGGGACATTGGTAGGGACAAGTCTTGTTTCTCAAGAAGAGTGCAAGGGCTGGGGATATAGCTCAGTAGGAGACTGATGAGCATCTTTGAGGGTTTAGGTTGACTATTCTGTACTGGGGAAAAAAGAGAGAGGATCTATATTTCTTTATTTGGGCATGCCAGCTTTGGCTGTATTATAAGTTCAAGGCTAGCCTGGACTACATGAGACCCTATCTCAAATGACAACGCAAACCCAAACAACAACAGGAGAGCGAGAGAAACAGAACAGGTCCAAATTTCATAAGGTAGCTGACACAGGACCTTGTAGTGTCATGACACCTTCCTGTTCTGATGGCAGACAACTAATTGATAACAAACAATAGAAAATTGACAGACTTTGACGATTTCATCACAGCTTTTCCAGTAACTGCTGGCAAACAATAGAGTCTGCTCCGAAATGAACTGTCCTGGCCAAGCCTGGTATAATCAAACACCTTTTTAAAAGAAACCTAACGGGGAAATTAGGTCTATGGAGAAAATGATCTGGCAAAAACTAGTGGAAAAGTTGGGGCTAGAGCATTGGCTCAGTGGTTAAGAGCAGTTGCTGCTCTTGCAGAGGACCCGGGATCAGTTCCCAGTGTCTGCATGGAGGCTCACAGACATTTGTAACTCCAGTTCCAGGGACTCAGACTCCCTCTTCTGGCCTCTGTGGGCATCGGGCGCTTATGTAGTACACATGTATATTTGCAGAGAAACATACACATGAAACTTTTAAAATCTTTTCTAAAAAGCTGTAGAAAAGTCTGGAACCTGATGCCATTCTTTCATACCATGCTGCTCATCCTTTGGGGTTTCAGCGTAAGGCCATAATCTCTAGAACTGGGAGGGCAGGTGAGGATGGGGCTTGTCTGTAGTATGAAGAGGCCAGTTCACACCTGTCTCGCCATTTCCAGCTATGTGGTACTGGACCTCATGGAGAGCGACCTTCACCAGATTATCCACTCCTCACAGCCACTCACACTGGAGCACGTGCGCTACTTCTTGTATCAGCTGCTTCGGGGCCTCAAGTACATGCACTCTGCCCAAGTCATCCACCGTGACCTTAAACCCTCCAATCTTCTGGTGAATGAGAACTGTGAGCTCAAGATTGGTGACTTTGGAATGGCCCGTGGCCTGTGTACCTCCCCTGCCGAACATCAGTACTTCATGACCGAGTATGTGGCCACTCGCTGGTACCGTGCCCCTGAACTCATGCTTTCCCTGCATGAGTACACACAGGCTATTGACCTCTGGTCTGTGGGCTGCATCTTTGGGGAGATGCTGGCTCGGCGACAGCTCTTCCCGGGCAAAAACTATGTGCACCAGTTACAGCTGATCATGATGGTGTTGGGAACCCCATCGCCAGCTGTGATTCAGGCTGTGGGGGCTGAAAGGGTGCGGGCCTATATCCAGAGCCTGCCACCACGGCAGCCTGTGCCCTGGGAGACGGTATACCCAGGTGCTGACCGCCAGGCCCTCTCATTGCTGGGCCGCATGTTGCGATTTGAACCCAGTGCCCGGATCTCAGCTGCTGCTGCCCTTCGTCACCCCTTCCTGGCTAAGTACCATGACCCTGATGATGAGCCTGATTGTGCCCCACCTTTTGACTTTGCTTTTGACCGTGAAGCCCTTACCAGGGAGCGCATTAAGGAGGCCATTGTGGCTGAGATTGAGGACTTCCATGCTCGACGGGAGGGCATCCGCCAACAAATCCGTTTCCAGCCTTCTCTGCAGCCTGTGGCTAGTGAACCTGTGTGTCCAGATGTTGAGATGCCCAGTCCCTGGGCTCCAAGTGGAGACTGTGCCATGGAGTCACCTCCTCCGGCACCACCACCATGCTCTGGCCCTGCGCCTGACACTGTTGATCTGACTCTGCAGCCTGCACCCCCAGCCAGCGAGCTTGCCCCACCAAAAAGAGAGGGTGCCATCTCTGACAATACCAAAGCAGCCCTCAAAGCTGCCCTGCTCAAGTCCCTGAGGAGCCGGCTCAGAGGTACTTCGTGGGTCTAGCAGCTGGCTGGGGAGTGGAGTGGTAGACAAGGACTGTTGGACAGGATGGTAAGCTCTTACCTTTCCCTTGTCCGACTGCCCTGCAGATGGCCCCAGTGCACCCTTGGAGGCACCTGAACCTCGAAAGCCTGTGACAGCTCAGGAACGCCAGCGAGAGAGAGAAGAGAAGCGTAGGCGGCGGCAAGAGAGAGCCAAGGAGCGGGAGAAGCGACGACAAGAGCGGGAACGCAAGGAAAGGGGGGCTGGTGTCTTGGGGGGCCCCTCTACTGACCCTCTGGCTGGACTGGTGCTTAGTGACAATGACCGAAGCCTGCTAGAGCGGTGGACTCGCATGGCTCAGCCTCCTGCCCCCGCCCCAGCTCCAGCCCCAGTCCCAGCGTCCCCTGCCAAATCCACGAATCCTCCCACTGGCCCTGTATCCCAGTCCACTGGTCCTCCTCTACAGCCTGCAGGCTCTATTCCTGGTCCTGCCTCCCAGCCCGTTTGCCCACCCCCTGGCCACGCTCCCCAGCCTTCTGGCCCTCCTGGACCTGTCCCTGCTCCACTCCAAACTGCTCCTTCCACTAGCCTTCTAACCTCTCAGTCACTTGTGCCAACTGGTGGGTTGCCTGGCTCCAATGCCCCAGAAGTTCTGCCTTACTTCCCATCTGGCCCGCCACCTCCAGATCCTGGGGGAGCCCCTCAGCCTTCTACATCAGAGTCACCTGATGTCAACCTGGTGACCCAGCAACTATCCAAGTCTCAGGTGAGAAGAGAGACAAAGACCCAGGATACCTTGATCTGGGTCCTGGCAGGTGGGTTTGGGTTGTCCATGTTGGGTGAAATGATGCAGCAGGGGTGGCCTCACCTGGAGCCTGCCCATTGCTCATGAAGAGGCTGTGGGAGGTAGACTTTGCTTGGAAAGTGTCTAGCTTGGAGACAGCTCCCATTCCCTTGCACTAGTACTTGATTTCGAGATAGCATTCTTGTTCTAGAATATCTGGTTAGAGTGGTTAGTAATAGCAAACTGCCCTGCTGACCTTAATTTGTCCTTCCTGGCACCTGTGTTATAATCTGTTATTGTCCCTGCAGGTGGAGGACCCCCTGCCTCCTGTGTTCTCAGGCACTCCAAAGGGCAGTGGGGCTGGCTATGGTGTTGGCTTTGACCTGGAGGAATTCTTAAACCAATCGTTCGATATGGGTGTGGCTGATGGGCCACAGGATGGGTAAGATGGTTGGGTTGAGCTCCTGGAACGGGGCTATGGCAGGGTCCTTGGATGCTTGCCCAGCTGGCTCTGGCTGAGAGCACCCATCCCAATCCCTTTTCCTTGTAGCCAGGCAGACTCGGCTTCACTCTCAGCCTCCCTCCTTGCTGACTGGCTTGAGGGCCACGGCATGAACCCTGCTGACATCGAGTCTCTGCAGCGAGAGATCCAGATGGATTCCCCAATGCTGCTGGCCGACCTGCCTGACCTCCAGGAGCCCTGAAACCCACAGCTTGTGCCTTGCTGCCAGGAGAGACCCAGCTTCAAGGTCCAGGGATGCAATCCAGAGGCCTGCAGCCTTGGCACTGGCAGGTGAGGCTCAGCCTGAATTACTCTGCTGGTTCATCTCAGACCCACCTTTCAGCCTTAAGCAGCCATCTGAGCCACCACCGAGCCATAACAGGATTGGGAGACTCTACTCCCCCCTGAGCGGTCTTCTTCAGTATTGTATTTTTATTGTTGTAATATGCATTTGTTTTGCCATCAAAATAAGGTCTGTGAAATACAAGGTTTCCTTTAACCTGACTGTGTGTCATTTCTGGAGTTGGGGTAAGAACACCAGCAGTAGATATATAAAGAAGAGCCAGGTGCCCATATTATTTGGGCTCAAGTAAATGTTTGTCCACAAAGCCAGTCCATCAGATCCTGAAGGTTTATTGAGACCTCCACTTCCCTCCCACTCCCAGTCCCACAGATTGTTCTTTGCCGCCTTTCATGACAATTGCTGGGCAAACGGGACCTAGTTAACATGCCATCTTGCCAGTGGCTACTTGAGGGTTGGTGAGTTGTTGCTGTGGTGAATATTGTTTTGGCATCGAACTTTGAAGAACTAGGAAGCAAGTAGGGTTGGGCTCCATGGTGCTCACTATAAGGGAGTAAGTTGGAGAGAGGAGACCGAGAGTGGGAAGTGTGGTGGTGGAGCACTGGCTGGTGAGTGCCATAGGTGCTGCGTTACTCTGTCTAGAGTAGCCCCAAACAGGTGGGTCTGCGGTAAGGAGACAGCCTGAGTGCGAAGGAGTGTGCCCGCTGCCAGCCAGCAGGTAGCTTATGGCTTTCAGCTGTCTGGAAGGAGTAGGAGCAAGTTGGAGTTTTTGTAGAATTCTGCTAGACCAGGTTGGAATGGCTGGGCCATAGAAAGGCCTGCTGACAGCCTAGCCTTAGAACGGCAAGCAGGGCCTGACTTAGGAATGGTTACCCCAGACATGGGACAGGGATTTGCCGGGGCATTGCTGGTGCTCAGAAAGCAGCAGAAGCGGTGTCTTATGGGTACAGCATGGAGACTTGGGGCTTCCAGGGGAGAGATAGGGCCTGCCTGGGCCAGCCCCTCAGGCCCGACGAATTTTCATCTCCGTGCGCTTGAGGGAGTAGTAGAAGCCTTTCCACTGGGCCCAGTTGATGCCATTGGCGTAAGAGAGGTGGGAGCCACCCAGGTAGAAACCGTTGAGGTTGGCAAAATGGCAGCTTCTGAACCAGAAGGCCCCTGAGGAGAGGGCTGCACAGTTCTGCACGAAGAGGTCCTGGTCTCGGTCGAAGGTGGAGAACTTCTGGCCACTGTGGTAGGACAGGGAGTCACCTGGCAGGAGGGAGAGAGAGCTGAGGCCAGGAGCAGAGCCTGTGCTGGCAGGCTGTGAGTGACAGCAGGTGATGAATGACACTGAGGGACAGCATCATGTGGCATCCTGCTGGGATGGAGGCACCCTCCCTGAGCCACAAAGAGAAACAGCTGTTCTGCAGAGCCACCTGGAGCAGGGCCAGGGCGGCCGGCGTTCCCTAGGGCTGTGGTTCAGGTGGCTGGAGTTGGTCTGGAGAGAGCCCAGAAGGGTTGAAGAAGGGGCATTGAGGAGTCAATGGGGCAGGGCCAATCCTATGTTAATTGCTCCCCCTCCCACTGCCCCTGAAGAAGCTGATAGGGGTACCTGCCCCGCCATCCTCAAAGCCAGCCACGTAGAGGGAATAGCCATCCTCCTCAGCACTGACTGCGTTGGGGGAGATGGAGAAGTCAATATACTTGGCATAGGCTGTGTTGTTCTCAAAATCTTCCAAGTCCACCCTCAGCTCATACTTCTGCTTCAGTGTCAGGAGGTGCAGGTTCTGCAGCCCTAGGGAAGGGGAGCGGCTGGTCAGCAAAGACTTGGCTGAGGGGCAGCCCCTACCCCATGGCCCCACCTTACCCAGCCAGTACTCCCCGTCAGCACGGCCAAAGCCCAGCTTGTAGTCGTTCCAGCCCCGGAAGAAACTCACTGAGCCGTTGAATCTTTTCTGGAAAACCTAGAAGCAAGAGGGCAAGGGACTGGATGATGGAGATTCAGTACTCCGAGGGACTCTGCCTTGTCCTGCCCTGCCCTGCCCTGCCAACAGGCCTGGCACTGCTGAGCCAGTTTATTAAGGACTTGTGTGAGTATTGGGGAGCTGCTGAAACAAAACACATTGGCTCCTGGCCTCTCCCTGACCATCTGCTGCTGAAAGGGGGTCCCTCTCTGGTCTCTTGTCCACTGAGAGACAGGAAGGGGAAAAGATTAAGGGGAGTTGGGGGCCAGGGACAGCTTAGTGGCAAAACACCAAACTAGCATATAGGCCTTGGATTCCATCCCAGCATTGCGTGGTAAAAAGGGAGCAGGGGGATCTAGAATACCTGGCTGTGAGCTCTGGCACTGTGTGGCCCAAGCCAAGCAATGCTACTTCTCTAGGTCTGCAGCTCCTCATTTGGGAAAGGCACCTACCTAACAGGACCACTGTGAGTACAGCATGCATTAACCCTCAAGCGTGGAAGTGTTAGCAGCCCTGCATCCAGTCCCCATAAAGATGAGGAGGCCAGTTTGCAGAGGTGATGGTCAGAATCATGCCGCTGCCTGAATCACGTCTGGCTAGGGCCCCTTTGCCTACTTACCGTCCACTTGCCACCCTCAGTTGTCATGTCACAAAAGACAGGCACTGGCACACTGGGGCCAGAGGGATAGATGAGGTACACACCATCTGCCTGGTAGCCCTGAGCGTAGATATCATCACAGTCCAGGGGCTGCGGAAGGCAGGCCTTCTCCAGAGCTGAGAGGGACAGTGTGGGGACAGCAAGGAGAAAGACAGACATAAAGGACACCTCAGGGCCCCTGTTTTTCTCCAGGGCTAAGGGACCTTGCCATGAGAAATCAAGATTTCTCTCGGGGCCACTGCCAATTTGTAGAGGAGGGAACAGTCCTGCAGAGCCTGGCTCACAATGGCTCGCATGAATGGGTCTACTCACCATCTCCCCGGATCCCGGAGGCCTGAGGGGCACAGGGAGGTGTAGAGAGCAGCAGCAGCAGCAGAGGCAGAGCTGGGAGAGCCTGGTGGTGGGAGACAGCTGAGTGTAGCCCCCAGCATGGGTCAGACCCCTCCCAGCCCCCCACCTCCTGCCCCTGCTGAAACCATGCTGTCTGTCTACTTTTTCCTTCTCTGCTCTCTGGGAAATGCTCGGTATCCCCAGAGCTTAAGTTTCGAGAGATCCCTGCTATGCTTCTCTGCCTACTATCTGGCAAGTGGCTTGTCTCCACAAATGGTCCTGATCCCCCAGACCAGTACCTTCATGCTGTCAGCTCAGTTCAGAGAGGCAGGCTGTCTGGGGCCCCAGACTGCAACCGCCCACAGTTATGTGTTGGGTCTGAGCCCACAGACCCAGCCCCGCCCCTGGAACTGCAGAATGCCCCCCCCATCCCAATAGCCAGCCCCTAGCATCAGCTTACACTGTCAGGGGCCAGGGGACCACCTGGGTCTCATTAGGCCTGTCAGGGAAGCAGTGTGGACCAGACATTAACTCCTTAACAGCTGTGATTGCTCTCTAGACCCCATTCTGCCTCCCTCCCTGCTGGACTTGTGGGCCCCTTAGCAAGCCCAGCTGGCCTCTGCCCACCCCCTGCTTCCTGACAGGCCCTCTGCAAATGTCTGCTTCTCTCCCATTCCTGTCTAGTCTGTTTAAGCAGTCATTTGGGGGTGGTGAGGGGTCAAGGTGTCCTTGGGCCGGAGAGAGTGGGGTCCCTACTTGGGAAGGCTAGGTAGGGTAGGCAGCCCCAAAGCTCCTGATGTGGGAGCTGCCTGGCCTGGTAGGAGACACGACTAGCAGGGGCCAGCAGGGGCCAGCAGGGGCCAGGCAGTCTTTTGGCAAGCCTGGGACATTTCTGAGCCATGAGCACAAAGCTGCAGGCGGCCAGCAGTTCTGTCTGCCTCAACTGGAGCCAGGGCTCTCTCCAACTCCTTTCTGGCCCCCTCCCCTGCTGGGTGTCTATACTCCCACCCTCCCCTCTCCCACAGTTCCCTGGCCCATCTGGATTGCTTTTGTTTCTTCTCGTTCTGCCCCTCCTCCCTTCCAAGACCATCTGTTCTTGGGGCTGCCCGCTCAACCAGTTTCTTCTTTTCTGTCCTTCCTGAGCCCATGCCCCCAACATGCCTGGTTTCTGTGTTCCTCTTGCCATCCTTACCACGCAGCCTCTCCTATTTGTTTTTCTCTCCTTCCATCCTCAGCATGCTGTACAGAGTTGTCCCAGGTGCCTGGTCTGTGTTCCCGTTTAGCCCTCCATTGCCTCAAGGCTGAGGCCAGCATTTCCCCCTGGGACGTGAAAAGAACTATCAATCTGTCCCAGCCTCCCTTCAAGACCTTGCTGCTTGGGACTCCAGCTATGTCTGGCTAGCAGACTTCTGGCTAGCAGGTTCCTGGCCCTCTGCCTGCGTTGCTCCTTTTGGCGCCCGCCAGTCTTTCTTCTTGCCATGAGTGTTAGTGGGTGACATCCATGTCTCCCATTTCTGCACACTCAGCACCCAGCACAAAGCCCATGCATGTATAGTTACAAAGGACATGGGTTTTGAGCACCTATGTGTTATACAATATGTTGGCTGTCAGGGATGCAAAATCAGCCTCTGGAATGGCCAACATGTTTTGGACAATGAACCAGAAACGAAACTGATGCCTCAAAAGCTCACAAATTAGACAGGCGAGCATGTGAGATGTCCAGGGCAAACAGATAGCTCTGACTTAGATCCTGTCCTGGACCCAGAAAGAGTCCCGAGGGGCCTGCTTGACATGGTGTGTGGCTGCTAGCTGGAGATCTCTCTCTATGTAGTTGTGTTGAGCCCTGGGGCTTCCAGAGCTAGCTGCCAGTGTTGAAACTCACATGCCACCATCTGGGAAGTTGGGATGACTTGGGAAGATTCCTCTGTGCCTCAGTTTCTTCCTCCACGGAATGAAGACGATCATATCTACTCCTTGGAGGCTTAAGGGTTCAAGTACCACAAAGCGAATTCCAGGAACAGTGCCCACACCTACTTGTCAAGTGCAGACGTCTTAACCCAATTACACTCAAGTTTATTTGAGTGATTATAAACAAAACAGAGCAAAGCAACACGAAAGTGATTTGTGAACGGGACAGTCCAAGGCCAAGGCCGACTCAGACAACTCCCAGGAATAACAGGCTCTGACAGCTCTTATAGCAAACAAGTGTGTGCAGACTGCCTAATTGGTTACAGCTTAGCCGGGTAATTGGTTTCCAAGCCGCCTGCCATTAACTGAAGTCAGGTTCAGAGCAGGAGCTGAAGCTGACGCGGTGGCCTCCCATGAAGACTATCTGGTGCGCTGTAGTAGTGAGTTAGCCCAGATTAGCTCATCGTCATCATAAACATCATGATCGTTCTCAGATGAGTGGGTCGCACTCAACAGTTTTCACCCTTGTCTGTGGAAGACAGCATCGGCCACTCCGTGCTAGTCATTCTTAGGTTAGTCCAGATTCTTAGCTGGCTCACCGTCCAATCTCCCTTGTGGCTGGGTGAGGTCACATGCCTGAATTTTGGCCAATAAGATGCAAAAGGAAGATAAGTGGCTTCTCTGAAGGTGGATGGCTGATGGCTGGAGATCTGGCTGCTGCCTCAGACATGAGACTAGGGCCTCATGACCAGTGAGGCGGGGCAATAGAAGCATAGTCTATTGTGGAGTGGGTGGAGGCCAGGCCTGCACTGCCCTACCCTAATCCTTATGTGGAAGAGAAATGTTCATCTGGTTTAAGACTCTGGATTGTTCCTGTAAGACAACTGTATCTAATCCTAATCTCTAGCAATACTAGCACAAAGATACAAGAAGAAAATAATGGTGTGTGTGTGGGAGAAAGTCATCATGACAAAAAAAAGCATGTCCGAAGTTAAGTAAGAGCGACTTTTGAGACTATAATGTAGGAGCAGAAACAAGGAAAATTTCATCTTTTTATGAAATCTGTAGATTTTTTTTGAAGATAATGTGTACTTGCGGTATCCAGGCTGGCTCTCTGCTGGCAGGTGTCCTTCACACAAATGCTGAGGATTAGCTTCAGGCATTAGTTTAGTGCCTCGGAAAGAATTTTGGAAGCATATAGGAGGAGTCGGAACCCTTCCTCTGAAGATACTGTCTGAAGAGTTACCAGCCACTGGCAGGCTCCACACGTCACAGGAGATGCCCAAGCCCTTGCCCACATGTGCAGCACTAAATGGACTCAGTGATTACTAATGACAGCTTAAAGAAAAAGATGACATGAAGTTGGGAGACAGACGGGGCACACGGGGTAGAGCAGAAGTGAGGAAGAGTGGGTGGGCACGATCAATACATGTATGAATGTATGAAACTTTCAACTAGTAAAACATTTTAAATAAAAACATGAATGGAACCAGGTGTGATGGTCCAGGCCTTTAATCCCAGTACTCGGGAAGCAGAGGCACACAGATCTTTGTGAGTTTGAGGCCAGCCTGGTCTACAAGGCGAGTTCCAGGACAGCTAGGGCTACACAGAGAAACCCAGTCTCAAAAAACCAAAAATGAAAAACAAACAAAACACTAAATGGAACTGGAGAGATAACTCAGCAGTTAAGAGTCCTGGCTGCTCTTACATAGGACCCAGGTTCAACTCCCTGCACCTATATGTCTGTAACTCCTGTTCCAGGGATTCTGATGCTCTCTCTCTGGCCTCCTTGGGCACCAGGCACACACAATGGAACACAGACATACATGCAGGCAAAACACCCACATATATCAAAATAATAAAAATAAAGGAGTTAACGACTACACCTCTCAATTAAAAGCAAAACAAAAAAAATGTCCAAAAAATTATTCCAGCTGGGTGGTGGTGGCACACGCTTTTAATCCCAGCACTTGGGAGGCAGAGGCAACTTTGTGAGTTCGAGACCAGGCTGGTCTACAAGAGCTAGTTCCAGGACAGGCTCCAAAGCTACAGAGAAACCCTGTCTTGAAAAAAAAAATTACTCCAGCTTATCGAAGGTTGCGTAATGAGTGGACATCATTGTGTTGCCTGCTTAGTGTGTGCTCTAGTTAGGTTACTATTGCGTGAGGAAATGCCCTGACCAATACAAAATTATAACAGAAAACATTTAATTGGGGACTTGTTTACAGTTTCAGAAGGCATCTTAGTTAGGTTTTCTATTGCTGTGCCAAAACACCACAACAGAAAAACGAGTTGGAAAGGAAAGGGTTTATTTGGCTTACACTTCCAGATGAAAGTCCATCATTGGTGGAAGTCAAGCAGGGATGGAACCTGGAGGCAGGAGTTGGTGCAGAGGCATGGAGGGGAGCTGCTTTTTGGCTTGCTTCTTCTGGCTTGCTCAGCCTGCTTTCTTACAGAACCCAGGACCACCAGCCCGGGGATGGCACCACCCACAGTTGGCTGGGCCCTCCCGCATTGATCACTAATTGAGAAAATGCCTTACAGCTGGATGTCATGGAAACCTTTTCTGAATTGAGACTCCTTCCTGTCTGAAGACTCTAGCTTGTGTCAGATTGACACACAAAATCAGCCAGAACGACTGGCCCCTTGTCAGCCTGACACACATATCACTGTTAAGTCACAATCCTTCCTTTCTTATTCATCCCCAGGATCTCACATGGAAAACATACATAACTTTAAGAGCTCACAGTCTTTAAAAATTCAAACATTAGAATCTCAGTCCCTTTAAAATAGACAATCTCTTACAATCCAAACAAAGTCTTTTAAATTTAAAGGCTCCAGTAAGCTGCTTTCTTACTTCAAGAAGGAAAAATCAGGGCACAGTCACAACCAAATCAAAGCAAAACCAAATTCCAACTGTCCAATGGCTGGGATCCACTCATGATCTTCTGGGCTCCTCCAAAGGGCTTGGGTCACTTCTTTGGCTCTGCCCTCTGCCGCACACACAGCTTGTCATCTAGACTCCAGCTGGCTCCACTCCACTGTTGCTGCTGGTGGTGGTCACCCAATGGTACTGGCATCTCCAAAATGCTGGGTTTTTCTGCTGCACTGGGCTGCACTTTCACCAATAGCCTCTCCTAGGACCCTTGTAGTGCCAAGCCTCAACTCCTTTGCATGACCCCTTCAGTCCTGGGCCTTCAGCTGCTACCAAGGCTGCACCTTCACCAATGGCCTCACCTGGCCTCTCACAGTGCCAAGCCTCATGCCTTCAAAACCAGTGCCACTCGGGTAACTCTTGCACATTACCAGGTCCAGTTGCTGGCACAGGCACAACCTCAACCACCTCTGGAACACAGCTGCTCTGTGCTCCAGGAAATACGTCCCTGAAGGTTTCACCTCAGTGATGCTGGTGGACTCTTAATCACCGCCAATTTCTCGGCTCCAGCGACCATCAAGCATCCCAGCAAAGCAAAGTTTCGTTTTAGTAGGTTCTGGTGTCTTGTTAATCACCGCTGATTCTTCAGCTGACCAGAACCACAGGATCTTAATTCAAAATAGCAAATGGTCCTGGAAATCTTTAAACTTCCTTCTGAAACGTCACAAGCCATGCTCCATTCTCCACACCGCTCTCAACATCATTATCTTCCAAGTTCCCAGAGACCATTCCAAAGATCTCTCCACACCCAGTGGCTATTCTAGCCCACAAAGTTCAAGAGTTCTTCCACAAACATCCCCAAAACATAGTCAGGTCTGTCACCGTGTCAGCAATACCCCACTATGCTTGTACCAGATCATAGTCCTCCCTTGGAGGACGTCAGAACAGGAACTCAAGCAAGGCTGGAACCAGGAGGCAGGAGCTGATGCAGAGGTCATGGAGGACTGCTGATTATTGGTTTGCTCAGTTTGCATTCTTATAGAGCTCAGGACACCAGCCTAGGTATGGTACCACCACATACCGTGCCTTATAGCTGGATCTCATGGAAACACTTCCTGAACTGAGGGTCCTTCCTCTCTGATGACTCTAGCTTATGTCAAGCTGACACACAAAACCAGCCAGTACAGAAGGTTAGTCCATGTCCATCACAATGGAGACTATGGCAGCAGGCAGGCATGGCAATGAAGTAGTGGCTGAGAGCTTACATCCTGATCTTCAGGCAGGAGACAGACTGAGAAAGAGAGGACAGGGGCTGGCATGGGCATTTGAAACCTCAAAGCCCACCCTAATAACACACCTGCTCCAACAAGGCCACACTTCCTAGTCCTTCCTAAACAGTTCACCAACTTGGTACCAAACATTCAAATATATGAGCCAGTGGGGGCCCTTTTCATTCAAACCACCGCAACACGGCAGGCCTATTCGCTCCTAACTAGGTTGGATGCTGACTTACCCCGGCATCCTTGTAATTCCATACAGGCACAGGCCATCAGTGTAACGGAAGTGTGATGTCCTGGAGGACATCACTTTGGGGGAAAATGACTTGAAAAGCAGAAGTGTTTTCATTTTGTGCAACACCCCATGTTGCCAATTCTTCCTCTTATCTCTGAGCTTCGGAGTCCTTTCCCGAAAGTCCTTGCCTATACTTTAAAGTGTTTTCTCCTAGTACCTTCAGTCTGGACTTTACATTAAGGCCTTTGCTGTATTTTGCATTGACTTTCATACAGAATGGAGGAGGACTATGGCTTCCTTCTTCTCACATGGGTAGCCAGTCTTCCCAGCACAATATATTGCAAAGCATCTTTGTCAGAACTTAAGTGGCTGTAGCTGTGCAGGTTTATTTCAGGGTCCACTGCTTTATTCCCTTAGTCTGCATGCCGGATTTTTGCTGGTGTACGTTGCTTTTCTTACTGTGGCTCTAGTATACTTTGAAATCAATTATTTTGATACTTCCAGTATTGTTCTTTTTGCTGAGGGTTGCTTTTGTTTTTTGGGGTCATTTGTTTCCTTTATATGATTTTAGGATTGTTTCTTCTATTTCTATAAAGAATATAATTGGAATTTTGGTGGGGGCTATATTGATTCTATAGATTCCTTTCCTTGATATTGCCATTTAGACAATATTACTTCTGCTGGTCCACGAGTTTGAGAGCTTTTTCCAGTTCTGAATGTCTTCTATTTCGTAAGTGTTTTTAAGTTTTTGTTGTAGAATTATTTCACCTATTTAGTTAGGTTTACTTTTAAGATCTTTTAAAGATTATTGTGAATAGAATTATTTTTCTGTTGTCTCTCTCAGCATATTTTTTATTTATTTTTTTTATTTTTTGGTGTGTGTGTGTTTGTGCGTGCATTTGCCTGTGCTTGTGATATGGAGGCAGGGGTCCTCTAAAGTCTTCCTCCATCTCTCCCCATCTGTCTCTGCCCCTTCTGTGACACCTCTTTTTTTTTTTTTTTTTTTTTTTTTTTTGGTTTTTCGAGACAGGGTTTCTCTGTGGTTTTGGAGCCTGTCCTGGAACTAGCTCTTGTAGACCAGGCTGGTCTCGAACTCACAGAGATCCGCCTGCCTCTGCCTCCCAAGTGCTGGGATTAAAGGCGTGCGCCACCACTGCCCGCCTTGCATGTGGTTACAGATGCATGTCACCACACCCAGCTACTGCACAGATGCTGGGGACCTGAGCTCAGGTCCTCATGCTTGTGCAGCAGGGACTTTACCCACTGAGCCGTCTCCCCAGTCCAAGATACACACACACACTGATTTTTGTGTAACCTGCTACTTTGCTGAAATGTAGATAAATGGACAAATGGAATGAGCAGACAGTTCCCTAGTGATAAAGTACAATACCCAGAAACTATATGAAAAGATACTCTTAGATACTGTCTCATCCCAACCTGAATGGCCGCCCTTAAAAACAAAGCAATCAAGCAAGCAAGCAAAAACCAACAAAAACAATAACAAATGTTGGTGAGGATTCTGGGCAAAAGGGAACAGTATGGCCACTATGGAAATCAGCATGGAGGTTCCTGAAGAAACTAAAGTCAAAATCACCATACAGTCCAGCTACGCTGCTTCTGGGAATACTCCCAAAGGGACCACTTCCACACACTACGGAAATACCTGCAGGTCCATGTTTATTCCTGCTTTGCTCGCAGTATCCAAGATGAGCACTCTGGCTCAGCATCCTCCCATAGATGAATGGATAAAGAGAATGTGTTTCATATCCAAACAATGGAGTGTTGTTCGGGCATTAAATAGGACAGAGTTATGTCATTTGCCAGAAAATGGATGAAAGATAATCATATTAAACAAAATAAGTCAGAATCGAGAAGGCAATTATCGCGTGTTTTCTCTCCTGTGTAGAACCTAGACCGTATACCATGGAAGTGTTTGGGAAGAGGAGGGGACTAGCAGAAGAGGGGAAGGAAGATGGAGCGGGAACAGAGGTGAGCACAGTCCATGGAGCACAATGAACACTCACAGAACTTTGAAAGTTAAAAGGAGAGGCAGCTGGACGGGTGAATCCATCCTTAGGGGGTGGGGCCGCCTGCTGTTTGGGGGTCTAGCACTCTGGCTGGTGCTGGCCTTGCAGCGCAGTGCTAGGTCACCCTGGCTGGAGGACTACAGAACCCGACTTTGTTCTCAGTCCTCTTGACAGCTTTACTCTGTTCGTTATTTTTTTTTTTTTGTGAAAGACCCCCAACTCATACGTATGCAGACATTTTGAAGAAAGCTCCTGGGTCTCAAACCTGAGTGTCTTTGAGTGTCCCAAGAATGCTCTACTGCTGAGGGAAGGCCTCAGCTCTGAGTAGCTTTTTTTTCTTTTGAGATAGGGTCTCACTATGTAGTTCTTGATGTCCTAGAACTTGCTTTGTAGACCAAGCTGGTCTTGAACTCACAGAGATTCACTTGCCCCTCTCTCCTGAGTGCTGAGATTAAAGGTATGCACTACCATGGCCAGCTTCTGAGAAGGTTTTTTAAATTAAAAAAATATTTTTAATTATTATTAAAATTATTATTGCTGGGCATGGCGGCACACGTCTTTAATCCCAGCACTTGAGAGGCAGAAGCAGGCAGATCTCTGTGAGTTTGAGACCAGCCTGGTCTACAGAGTGAGTTCCAGGAAAACCAGGGCTGTTACACAGAGAAACCCTGTCTAGAAAAACAAAAGCAAAAATTGTTATTTTATTTTATGTTAATGGGTGTTTTGCTTGCATGCATGCCATGCATCTTGTGTGTGTGATGCCCACAGAGGCCGGAAGACTGTTTAGTAGAACAGTAACAGGGCCCTTGCACCCGGCATTTACTCTGGCATGATGGCCACTTAGGCCTTGGAATTATCTCATAGACACCAGTGATTGTTAGCTGAGATTTATGAGGTTGCTCTTTCTTGGGAATTTTAGGACCTTATTAGCATAACCTCAGTCATATGACTTTCATGGCAATTCTTATAAAGATGATGTTTACTTAATAATGGTTTCTTAAGACAACTCCTCCTTCAGATAAGAGACTTCAGGAACTGATTTGCTGAATGGCCTCTGGTACATCAAGGAACAGAGCTTCTGCAGAATTCCTGGTCACTCAGTCCACAAAGGCTGATTCCCCCTGCTGCTTTTACTAAGCCTGAATTACGTTTTGAAGTGGTCCTCTTTCAACTGACCCACACGAAACAGAACACAGACAGTGTTGGGTGTTATGGGTGGTTGTGAGCAGTCATGTGGGTTCTGGGAATTGAACCTAGGTCTTCCAGGAGAACAGCCAGTGCTCTTAACTGCTGAGTCATCTCTCCAGCTGCAGAAAGTTTTTGTATCAGCATTCCTATCAGGTTTAAACCGGAATTTTATTTTCTTACAGGTAGCAGGCCCCCATTCTGACTCTTTTGTAAGTCTTTGCTGGGACTTAGGACCTGCTGGGAGGAGCTGAGGCCACTCCAGATCTGGGAAGCCCCCAGACATCTTAACTGCCCGTGTGCCTTGATTTATGGCTTCACCCTCTGGATAGAAGCCTCACTGGGATTTAGAGGAAAGCAGGAGAATGACTTGAGGACAGTCTTCTGCTGGGGTCCCTACAAGCTGATGTAGGCTGTGACAGAGTGGGCATCCACTTCCTCCCTGGGTCACAAGTGTAATAGAATGGTGTCTCTATCCTGGGGACATGGGTCCTTCCATTAAATGCTGCTCACCTTGTTCTGATTTGGGAGCCGAGGGGTCCTGGACTGATACTGGGATGGTGAGTCCCGATACGGGCACACATTTGGAGGACAAGAGAACTCCAGGCATGCAAAACTGCCCACGAATGTCCTCTGAAGAATTTGCTAGTTGTACCATAATGATGCTATGCCCTGATGGATTAAGTAAATTCTGAGGACTCCCTGCTTTCCTGCAAACCATTTTGATGGTATCTTTTCTAAGCAGGATGTTTCCTGTGGTCCTGTGTCAGCTGCTGCCTGTCTTCCCTGGTCCATGCATGCTCCATCCTGCTCTATATACAGGTGCTGGGATGTATAGAGGGAATAGCTGGTCCCGGTGGCCGACAGAGGGTACTGGCAGAGATGGAGGAGAGGTGGTGTGGGTGATTTCCCCCCGGCTCCTGACCTCTCAGACACAGCACTGTGAGCAATAGGTGTGCCCTTCCCCCATACTGCCTCTTGGTTACAGCTCCGTCATGACTCCAGTAACCCTGTGTCCTTCCCCAACTCCAGCAACCTGTACCTGAAGGGACTCTAGCCAGCCCAAGCATGTTAAACATGGATCCAGCAGGCCTTGCCCTTTCCCTTATTCCCTCTGCCTTGCTAAAAACTGTTAGATGACATTCCTAAAGCTGGTCACCAAGGTCTACTCCCTTATTTAGCCCCTTCCTCCTCAAGCTGACTACCAAGGTCTAGCTATCAAAGTATTAAAGTCCAACAGTCCGAAGCCCCCTTTTGGTTACCCTGACTAATATAGCATCTCATCCTAACATGGGGTTTCCCGTTGTACCCGTATATCCTGCCATGTTCCTATAGGTCACATCTGTCTCCTCTCCATCCAGAGGCAGCTCTTTGTTCTCCACTCCAAATTTCCTCCCTCCTCTCCCTTGTCCTCTCCTTCTTTATCTCTTACTCCCCATCCTTTGTCCCTCTGGGGCAAATGAATCTCATTTGTGCTGTGAACTTGGTCTTGGGGTGTCTTGTGCCAAGTACCAGTCCCTTAAATATCAATAATGGCTTTCAACTGTACTAGACCCAGGATGGCATAATATCTATGCTGGTTTCCTTAACGCACGTCAACAGTGCCTTTATAAAATTCTCTTTTAAAAAGTATAACCAAGGCACAGCCCCTTTAATCCCAGCACTTAGGAGGCAGGGGCAGGGGCAGGTGGATCTCTAAATTTGGAGTCAGGTAGTATTAAAACTAAAACCCTGTCTCAAAAAAAGAAAGAAAGAAAGAAAGAAAGAAAGAAAGAAAGAAAGAAAGATAGAAAGAAAGAAAGAAGAAAACATAAAACCCAAATCATGGTCAAACAACATGAAAATGAGGCCTTTCTGCCACCCATGTCAATTTCTGTCATTTAGTTTGAGATCTTCCTGTTTCTAGGTATAAGAAGCCCTCTCTGGTTGAAGTCTGAACATTTAATGTTATGCTGTAAGGAAATGCATTTTATTTAAACCCATTTTAGCTGGCTTCCTCTGATGTCCTTGTCACCGAGGAAGGGGGTGGCACTGCTTTCCTTCTGCCAGACAAGGGTAGAAATCCATGCTCCTCATTCTGCTGGATTCCTGCTGGGTTTGACTGGTGGGTAAAGGGCACATTTTACATGAATGGCAGCAGGGGAAGGAACTGATGGTCATTGGGCAGCTACCTGCTTAGCTTCACTGACACCCCAAATGGGGCATGTTTGAAAGTCCTTGTCCCTGCCCATTGAGGGGTGTGGTTGGATGGGGCGATGGGCCTCTCTGTGACAGGTACCATTAAGAGGTTTCTGCTTGCCAAACCTCCCCAGCTAGAGAGAAACAGTTTTCTCCCATTTGCAGGGTGTCTTCTGATGGTCTGTCTCATTGTTGAGCTTTTGATTCCAAAGGAATGAGTCCATCACGGTCGGGAGGCATGGGAGCCGCCCGGCATGTTGCCCAGAGCAGAGCTCATATCCTCAATTGCGGACATAAAACAGAGAAAGTGGAATGGAAGCGGGGAGGGAGTATAAGCATTCAACGCCCACATCACCCACCCCATCCAGGCCCCCACTCTCAAGGGTCCCACTTCTTCCCCAAACAGCACCACCAACTGGGGACTAAGTGTTAGGACACCTGTCTGAATGTGCTAACAGACATACTCTTCTCCAGTATCTGGCCTGGAAGTGCATCATGCCCACCCTAGGACTCTGAACTTCCTGGCCCTCTTTCTCTCTTCCTTTGGAGTCTTTATATGTTTGTTTTACACATGATGTCCAAGGTCATCATTGTTGTGTGTATATCTATGGTATTCTACTGTGTGTATAGTGTTTTCATTTTTGTGTGTGTGCCTGTTATTATGTGTGTAGTACATTGTGTGTACAAGTAATATATTGAGTTAGTGTATTTTTACGTGGTATGATGCAGATATGGTGTATGTGTGTATGGTATATGTTGTGTGTTGTGTGGGCATGGCATATTGTGTGTGGTATGTGGCCAGCAAGCTGAGACGGGGTTATCGGCATGTGCAGCCATGACTAAGGTTTTGCATGGGTGCTGGGAATTTGAACTCAGGTCCTCATGCTTGCAGAGCAAATGCTCTTTCCCAGGTGTAATTAGCTCATGGAATAAGGAAATCCATCGTTCTACCTTCCCGCATGTGCCAGCCCTTTAAGCAATCACGAAATGGCGTGACTTACACACAGTGCTGTGCACCAGGCCTTCCATACGTGTATACCTGGGAATCACTCCCAGAGAAAACTCCACCAGGCTCCCTGTTCCAGAAGAGATGCATTTTCATTTTCATTTCTAAAAAAATCCAGCTGGCTGCAAATAGGTTGGTGAATGGCTGGGGAGGAAGTGGTGGCCAGGGCTGTCAGGTTCCCTTTTCCGGTCCCCAGGGAGAGTGGCCTAGACCCTGTGGGTCACATCCGAATTCGCACAGGCATCTTCGCTTCTGTGCTCTTCCTCTGTGGCCCGGTGCCGTCAGTCAGCTGCAGTGGACTGGCTGGGCCAGATGCAGGTAGGGAAGCCCCACTCTGCCATCAGCCCCGTTGCTGGAAGCAGAAGCACATTCGAAGCCTTTTGACATCCCCCTTCCTGACCTCTGGAGTCAGGAGTTCATTTCTAGTTGCCCAACCTCATTTTACAACGACTCCACATTAGCTTCATCAACAAGCGTGCTGCGGTATGGATTGAGGCAATTGCTGGGCCTGTTTCACGGTGCCTTGTCATGGACTAGGAGGCCATGGAGGAGTAGAGCGATTGGCTGGGGGGGTCAGAGAAACAGGAAGAAGAAACATTACACGTGATCACAGAAGGGAGGGAGACCCGAGGAGAGAGGGAGAGCAGGATGGAGGAAGGGGGGAATGCAGGCGATCCAGTGCATTAGAGGTCAGGTGGGTGTTGGCTGGGAGTGATAGGCATTGCCTCAGTTCCCCCCTGTAAAATGGAGCCAATATCCCCACCTTTGGAGGAGTTGGGTGGGTGTTAGAGATTCTTGTCTGGAGGATTCAGCATATTAGGAGGAGTCCCGTGAATATACAGGACAGTTAACAACTATAGAAACTGAGTTCCTTGTCTCCCTAAGCCTGTTCCTCAAGGCTCTACTTTTTTTTTTTTTTGGTTTTTCGAGACAGGGTTTCTCTGTGGCTTTGGAGCCTATCCTGGAACTAGCTCTGTAGACCAGGCTGGTCTCGAACTCACAGAGATCCGCCTGCCTCTGCCTCCCAAGTGCTGGGATTAAAGGCGTGCGCCACCATCGTCCAGCAAGGCTCTACTTCTTAAGGGCTCAGCTTTTCCCTTGACAAGAGGAAGGAGTGTGGGAGGACCTGGGGAGGGGTCTGAGAGTCAAGGCCAGGCCTGCGCTGGTGCTGGGGAGGTCTGGGCACAGGGAGGTGGGAGGACCACATTTGCCCTCCAGGCTGTGAAGAGCAGCTTTTTGAGTCCTGGCTGTGCTCAATTCTCTGCAGTCCTGAGATGGCTGTTTTACTCTAAGGAAACAGCTTGAGCCAGGGAAGTGGCTCCACCCAGTGAGGTGTCAGAACGGTATCTGAACAGAGGCCAGTCTAGTGCCAATGCCTGGTGCTGCCAGAAACCCACACGTCCTGCTGGTCTGACTTGTGTAGGAGAGCACAGGCCAGCTGGTCAAAGGAGGGCCGTGCACAGAGTTCTGGAGCACAGCCAGCTCCCAGCTCTGTTCCTGTCTGTTTGGACCTCAGACCGGCTGTATCCAGTCCCCTCTCACTCCTGAAGGGGTCTCAGGGGCCTGGGTCCAGCTGGGAAGTGTAGGGTTGTTGCAGTCCAGGGACCAGAAGGCCGCGTTTCTCAACTTCCTGCCTGTTTGGACTTTTCCCAACAGAGTGATGTGGGCAGTATGGCAGTTGGCATGGGGCTGGTACTGTGGAAGGGAGCCATCTGGAGCCCAGCATCCTTTAGCTCGGGGGTCGAGACGGTCTGTGAGGACAGGCTGACTGCCAGCAGCAGGAACCCCGCCCCATCCCCACTCTCCTTGGTGGACCAGTATGAAGATCTAAAAGGATGCTTAATTCATCTTCTGGCTTCTCCACTGTCACCGCCTTCTTCCTTCCCTGCTGTCTCCAATACCATTTAGTGCCCATCCCACTCAGCCTCTGCTTCCCTGCCCCACACTGGGCTTCTGGACTCAACAGCCATCTATGGAGGTGGTAGAGCATGTCTGAATTTTGTCTTCCCTGCTTTCTTAAAACTTTGGCAAATGTTTATTGGGTCCCCCGAGTCTGACTGTTTTTTATTTTTTTTCCAAACACAGAAACAGAATGTCCAAATTCTGTTTTTTTTTAAAGAAAACAAACTATCTTTTTTATTATTATTATTATACATACCAATACAAGTTCCCACAGGTTCTTTGCATTCCCTCCATTTACACCTCCCCCCCCATACCCCATCCACTCCTCAGAGAGGGTAAGGCACATTGTTTTGGGGAAGGTCCAAGGTCCTCCCTATTATATCTAGGCTGAGCAAGGTATCCATCTAAAGAAAATAGGTTCCCAAAAAGCCAGTACAAGCAGTAGGGATAAATCTGGTGCCACTGCCCAGTGGCCCCTCAGTCTGCCCCAGCCATGCAACTGTCAACCACATTCAGAGGGACTAGTTTGGTCCTATGCTTGTTCCTTCCCAGTCCGGCTGGTGTTGGTGAGCTCCATTAGCTCAGGTAGACTGTTTCAGTGGGTGTAGAGCCTGACTGTTATATCTGCCAAAAGTTCCACATGGGGCAGGGAAGATGGTTCAGTAGTCATGAGCACTGGCTCTTCTTTCAGAAGACAGCACCCCCATCAGGCAGCTTACCTGTAACTCCAGCTCTGGGGGACATAGCACACTAGTCCAGCTTCGACAAGCATCTGTGAACATGTGGTACACATTCACACAGCATGTGTGTAAGTTTTTGGTTGCATGTGAAGTCCCACATAAGAAACTGCAGGCATGGAGGCACGTGCTGGTACCAGCTCTAGGGAGGAGGGGGATCACTCAACTCGGGAGTGAGAGGCCAACCTGGGCAGCTTCGGGAGCTCCTCTGACAGTACCTTTTCTTGGTTGCGGCACAATACCTGACAAATCAACTTAAGGGACTGAAAGTCTGTTTTGGTTTGTGGGTGAAGGGGGTACATCCATCTTGACAGGGAAGGCATGGCGGCTCTGTGTTCTCCCTCAGCGGACTAGGAAACAGCAATGCTAAGACCTGTATGGCTTTGAGGTTGATCTGACTGGGATGAAGGGAATGGAGAATCACAGACGCCGGTGCAGAAAAGCTGGGGTTGGGTGGACCGTATGCTCTGATGTGTGGATTAGATGAGGGGACCAAGGCAAAAACACATACAGCGAGGAGCATGTGAAGACCCTGCAGCAGGATGACCATCACAAACCACGGAAAGAACACAAAATGCGGAAGAAACTAAGAATGCCTGCATTTGGATCTCTTATTGAAGACAGCCCATGCTGCTGTGTTGTAGCAGCCTGATCAGACCTAGACAGCTCCTGTCCTAAGGCAATTATAAGTTTTCATTGCCAATAAAGTCTTTGTTGCTTAGGACATGTATTTGAAACTTAAACATGTTTATTAGCGTCTCTGTTGGTAAGATGTTTCATTACCTGTTAGAACGACTTATAGGAGGAAGGTCCACACTTTCAGAGGGAGACTGGCTCCATGTCTCCATGGCCTTGATGAGGCAGGCCAACAGGAAGGGGCTGGAGCAGGTTACAGCTCCTAAGGCCCCACCAGTGACCCACTTCCTCCAGCGTGGCCTGGCCTTCGGCAGTTCTAAAACATTCCACCAATGGAGTAAATCTCTGATGAGGTCAGGGCCTTTGTGTCTCTGCAAGCACCCTCGCACATGCCCAGAGCTGTGCTTTACAAATCTAGACATCTCTTGGTCCAGTCAAGCTTTGAAATCAGCCCAAGTCCTCCATATCTATAACCCTGTTTTGGCATGATTCCAAACGTTTCTCAACTTGGAAGGATGGCTTCCATTCCTCTTCCGTGTCTGCCCTTTCCAACACAGATCCTCTGTGAGTGCTGTTATCTCCAGGGCCTTCGCTGACCAGAGACTAGAGTGTCAGCTGGTGTCTGAGGCCTGAGCCGGTCTTAAGGGGAGCTGCTCACATATTCACTCTGTGTGATACGGCAATAGCTCTCACTTCTGTGTTTTGTTTTATTTTCCAGACCGGGTTTCTCTGCAGCCCTAGCTGTCCTGGAACTTGCTCTGTAGACCAGGCTGGCCTTGAACTCACAGAGATCCGCCTGCCTCTGCCTCCTGAGTGCTGAGATTAAAGGCATGCGCCACCACCGCCCTTTACTTCTAACCAAGACAAGCCTCTGAGGGGTCCACCAACCAACAATAGCTCTGCCCAATTATCTATAGGTTTATGGTATCTGCTTATTTATAAGTAGACGTTTGGGAGGCTCTACCTTTTCCTTTTAATAAAAAAAAAATAGCTAAAATTCTGCTTTTGATTAGCATTGTGGACAGAAAATCTTAAAGTGCCAGAACAATCTAGAAATGCTGAATGAAACAGAAGAACCACCTTTACCATTAGTGGCTGACCACTGGAGCCCTGGCTCGAGAACGTGGCTCTGTACCCTCACGGGTGCATCATGAGAAGGGGAATCCAAAACGGGAGGCGTCCCTCCAAGCAGCTGACCGTGGGCACTCTGTGACAGTCAAGAGCACAAACCGAGGTCACATTCTCTTCTGCTAGAGCAGCGTGGGGACTTGCGCTTGTTTGTACCAGGTCTCTATTTCTGTGGCTCCCTGGGCTGGACTCTCACCTTTCTCTAGTCAGCTCTGAATTCTGGAGCAAGGCTCAGTGTCTTGCGTCTGAACGAGGGGTTTCCTGGGCTCCTCGGCACGGGCCTTTGCTGGCAAACTCCCTTGCACAGGGCCTTTGAATTCCTGGGGCGGGTCATCAGAAGATCCAGTTACAACACATTTAGTTTAAAGACAGAATTCGCTTCTATTTGTAGTTCTAAAAATCAGGCAACACTTCATTTTCATAAACGAGACTGAGGTTTTTTGATGAGCTAAGCAGATGAGTTTGGCTTCATAGGCAGAAAAAGGCTGAAACAGAACCAGAAAGTGGGTTGGTTTTCCCAAGTAGAGGCTGAAGCAGAGGGTCTTTGTCACAGGGACTAAAATTGACCCTTTTGGGGGTCTGGCTGTTCCCCCTCCTCATAAAAGCAAAGGGGAGAACAGGGAAGGATCTAGAAGGTTCTCTACAGTACGCCTGAGCCACCAGGGCTTGGGGACTGGATCCCCTGTGAGCGCTCAGAAGAGATGTTAGAGAAGGTGTAGGAGGCGGACAAAGGTGTGATGTAGGCCTCAGCACATAAGAGGGCAGCAGAGTTTTCCTTCGGGGCTGCCAACGAGAGGTTTGTTCAGCTCTCAGAGCCTCTGTTTCCTTCTGGAAGACTGTATACGAGCTGCCAGGTTTTGGGGATCAGTTGACGCCCTGGCTCCCATGACAACACACTGAGAACCTTAGATTGCTAGGCACATGTTACATCACTCTTATTATTAGTGGTTACTTATTTATCGATCTGGTGGGGCAGAGAACTTGAGAAGGAATCTAGATGGGGTGGGGGTGCTCAGACCTTTACTCCCTGGCTGATAGAGGCCTCTGGAAACTGGCCTGTGCCTGGGGTGCAGCCAGGAGACAGGCATAGTGCCTCAGCTCCTGCAGTGCTTGGCTTTAGTGTAACGTCCCACAGGTTAGACCCACCTGAGCAGGAAGCCTCACCTACTCCAAGTGGGTGTCGCCTTCAGGGCTCTTTGGACTGCTTCCTGTTGTCTGGTGGTTTCGACAACTTTGGGGACAAAAGAAAGCTGAGATGCTGGCCAAGTTCTGGAAGAGCAGATTGTTTCACTTGCTGTCCAACCTCTGTGAGACCATTTGGTGTACCAGGAATTCTAGTTGTTCTTAATAAAAACCCCGAGTCAGATATTAGGGGGTGAAAGCTGAAAGTGGAGAAGCAGTGCAGCCAGCTGCTAGAGAGACCTCTTGTCTACCAATGCTCAGGCCAAAGGGGCGATCCTGTCTCTGTGAATCCTCAGACTGCATGCTCTGACTGTATCCTCTGACCGACTGTATCCTCAGACTGCATGCTCAGACTGACTGTATCCTCTGACTGACAGCCTCAGAGTGCCACTGCGCTCTTGTCTCCTCCCGTTTTATATTCCTCTCTCTGCCTAGTCATATCCCTTCCTGTCTCCACCTCCTTAGTGCTGGGATTAAAGGCGTGTGACTTCCATGTACTGGCATTAAAGGTGTGTGCTACCATTGCCGGGCCTCTAGTGGCTTAGCTCTGAAAACTGATCTTCAGGCAAGCTTTATTTGTTAAACAAAATAGCACTATAGTTTGGGGCTAGGAACATGAAGGCAGCAGTTGTAATAGCTTATGAGGCTGGACCACCCGGGGCTAGTCACTTTGAAGCTGTCCGAGATATAGATTTTGAGGGAAAACCTGGAGTTGGCGTGGGAGCAGTCTGCAGTTGGCTTGAAATCTGTTCAGACAGATAGACTGGGAGTAGTTTAAAGGAAAAGTTTTATTCAGGGCGTATGAAAGAGAGAGAGAGAGAGAGAGAGAGAGAGAGAGAGAGAGAGAGAGAGAGAGAGTCCACCCTCAGGAATAGGCAGAACTGGTAGGTCGTTGATTGATAGTACTTACTTACCTGGAGTTCATTTTACCAGTGAGAGGTCGATTCAAGTCAATGCCCTGAAGCTTACAAGAATTTTTAAGTTTATAAAAAGAGGCAAAATTTCAGATATATTAGCATTGCCAAAGTTTGTAATCTGTACTGAAATCCACATTGTTGAAAAGGCTGTAGACTCAAGCTTTTGAGTCACAGTAGAAGCTTGTGGAGCCCAAATGATTTTGGGTTAAGAGCATTAACACTCAGGACTGGAGAGATGACTCAGAGGTTAAAGGCACTGGCTGCTCTTCCAGAGGTCCTGAGTTCAAGTCCCAGCAACCACATGGTGGCTCACAACCATCTATAATGAGATCTGATGACCTCTTTGGGCAGAACACTGTGTATATAAGAAATAGATAAATCTTAAAAATATATTTTAAAAAAGAGCATTAGCACTCTTTTCTCTATCCAGAAGCTTGGATGTATATAGATTAGACAGATGTTTTTAGCACAACGAGAAGCATTTTAAAGTCTATCCTTAGAAGACAACTGAAGGAAATTTAAATCTTGAGCTTGTGACTATCATGATAGTCAGCAGCACTTAGAGTGAGATCAATAGCTTATCAGAACTCCACTGGTTAAAGCTAAAACTGAACTTTTGAAATTTTAATACAACAATAGCATGGAGAGGGAAAGAAATCTAGAACATTTTTCGTTTTTATATACCGTAAGTTACTTTCTTATACCTTTACAAGCTGTATTTACACACCTTAAAACACCTTAGACAGTTATAACTTAACCTTTCACATCCTCAGACTTTATAACTTGCATTTATACAACTTTTCTTTTTTAATTTTTATTTTATGTGCATTGGTGTTTCGCCTGCATATGTCTGTATGAGGGTGTTGGATCCACTGAAACCGGAATTTCAGGCAGTTGTGAGCTGCCATGTGGGTGCTGGGACTTGAACCTATATTGTCTGGAAGAGCAGCCAGTGCTCTTAACTCCTGGGCCATCTCTCCAGTCCCTGCATTTACACATCTTAAAACATTTTCTTAGACTCACAACTTAAGTTTTTGTATCCTCAGTCCTTATATAAACTTTACACATTTTTTTTTCTATCTAATCATGTACCATGAGACACAGGTGGTTGGTTCCTGAGAGCAGTTACTGTAAAGCCAGTTCCTTAAAACAAAGGGAAAGTAAAAGTTACATTGAAATTTTTTGTGGGTTTAATTCTTTTTAGAATATAGTAGCAAGGTAAATTGTGTCTAGACCTACTAGTAGCTCTAGGAAAGTGAGGCCTGAGGCTTGATTTTTACATATGAAGAGAACTGAGAGGGCAGCTGAAGCCTTGCTTGCTGCTGTTAATAAACTGGCAAAGCCTGGTTGTCAACACCATCAGAGGTCTGAGAAGCATAAATTTCACCTGAGTAAGCAGCAAGTACATGCCCACCTCATCTAGGCAAAGCAGGGCAATCCACTCCCCATGGTCCTGCTTGTCACAGTTTAGAAAGGGTGGGCAAGGTGGAGGGCAGTTTTTCACCTGGTGCCTGACTCCACCACATTTAAAGCAAGCTCCAGGTGGCGTTCTTCTGTGTCCATCATCTTTGCAGGAAATCTAAGGGCAGCTGCCGGGAGCTAGCACTTCCGTCATGGGAAGTTAAACATTAACGCCACATTCAGCAGACCTCTGAAAGTGTTCAGGGCTCCTTACCTATCAAGTACATGTAAACTAAAGAATCTTTGCTTGTTTCTAGTTTTTTGTTTATGTTTTTGTTTTTCGAGACAGATTTTCTGTGTATCTTTGTAGCCTGTCTTGGAACTAGCTCTTGTAGCCCAGGCTGACCTCAAAATCACAGAGATCTGCCTGCCTCTGCCTCCCGAGTGCTGGGATTAAAGGTGCACCACCCCCACCCAGCATCTAGTTACTTATTTTAGTTTTAACATTGAAAACATAGACAGGAGGCTAAATAAAAGCTTGTTCTTGTAATTAATTACATTAGTACTTAACATGACTACACGTATAGTTCTTTTTTATGGGGTGGGGGTTCGAGACAGGGTTTCTCTGTGTAACAGCCCTGGCTGTTCTGCAACTGCCCCTGTAGACCAGGCTGGCCTAAAATCACAGAGATCTGCCTGCCTCTGCCTCCTGAGTGCTGGGATTAAAGGTATGTGGCACCACCACCCAGCTATAATTATAGCTCTAAACATATTAAGGAATCTGATTATCTGTAAGGTGGCTTTTAACTTGCTTGTCTTAATTATTTTTAAGAGTTTATAATAATTTAGTAGTTTTCATAAGGCAAGGACTTCACACTCCATCCTTGTTTAGTCTCAAAAAATAACAATTTTGAATTGAAGGTCTTCTAGTATCAAAATAAAATTTTAATCATAGATGCTATCCATAGAGAGGTTGGCAACTTTACTGATATTTTTGCTTTGTTTGGTTTGGTTTGGTTTGGTTTTTTGAGACAGGGTTTCTCTGTGTTGTCTTGGCTGTCCTGGAACTCACTCTGTAGACCAGGATGGCTTTGAACTCACAGAGATCCACCTGCCTCTGCCTCTCGAGTGCGTCTAACCTTTACAGAATATTGCAGGGTTTTTTTTGTATGACTTAGATTATCCAAATGGCTAAAGCTTAAAGTGAGCAAAGACAAAGAAGCTAGACAAATATTATTGTGAACCTGAGTAGACTTTAGGAATTTATAAATCTTAATTATCAAATATGCCTTACTTATCAAACATATGCTGTTACATATCTAAATTTTCCAGCAACTTGGCATTAAGCAGTTAGCAAAGACGGAAGTAGTTAGACATACTTTTTTTTTTTTTTCTGAGACAGAGTTTCTCTGTGTAGCTCTGGCTGTACTGGAACTGACTCTATAGACCAGACTGGCCTCGAACTCACAGAAAGCTGCCTGCCTCTATCTCCCAAATGCTAAGATTAAAGCCCACCATGCCCAGCGAACATACAATTTGAATCAGTTTTTGATAATCTGAGTAGACCTTTATAACCTTAAAATTTCATCATCATATACAGTATATTCTAAACCAGGGTTAAATCACACATATTATGGTATAGCAAATATAACCCTAAATTCTTATCATCAAGAAAAAGTCATATCAATCCAAAATAT
This sequence comes from Chionomys nivalis, assembly GCF_950005125.1. Classification (NCBI taxonomy): domain Eukaryota; kingdom Metazoa; phylum Chordata; class Mammalia; order Rodentia; family Cricetidae; genus Chionomys; species Chionomys nivalis. Next base: position 43,225,578 of record NC_080092.1, on the reverse strand, counting down.
ATTGGAGACTTGCTGTTGCTTCCTTAGAGATACAATGATAAACAGAGAGCTCATTAGGACTAAGAAGTTTTACGATTGTTGTTCTATGCTGTGTGGTCATCTGAAGATGGTGGTTATATCACGTGGCATGTACTCTTTAACCTTAGTAAAGATGACTGTCAGTCATGTGACTGCTTACATCTTGATGAGGTCATAGGCCAAGATGGTGGAGAGGCATATGGTTGTTATTTAAAAACATCTGCTTTCTTAGTAGATCTATTTTTTTTAATGAGAGTTGAATCCAAGTTACATACACACATACACACAGAGTTGAATTCAAGTTACATACAAACACATATAGAGCTGAATTCTAGTTACATACACACATACACAGAGTTGAATTCAAGTTACATACAAACATATACAGAGTTAAATTTAAATTACATACACACACACATATCCTAAACAAGAGTTGACTCTCCCTCTATCACACACACATACATAGATTTTTAATTATGAGTCTTTACTTATAAGTTTAGCCAACTTTTATAACAGATTTTATACTTTTTTTGTTTCATTTTTTACCATATCCAATGAGCAAATCCTGAGATGAGAGTTTACAGCATAATCTTTTTGTTTGTTTTGTTTTTCAAGACAGGGTGTCTCTGTTACTTTGGTACAGCATAATCTTAAGAGCAGAGCACAGAGAAATCAGAGATAAAAGGTTTTTAAGAGTGAGAAGTAGAGAAAGCATAGAGTGAAGCAGGTTTAGATGTAAGCCATTTGGGGATCAGTTGTTAAAATTTGTGAGAATTTGGAAATCGGGCTCACCAATTATTTCGGCCATTGATCCGTACTGCGGCCAGGCTGTCATAATAAAATCTGTGTTTGTGGAAGAAGAGAGAGGGTGGCGAAGCAGAAGACTGTGTGGGTGTGTCCCTCTCTAAGAGGGAGCTGCCAGCCCGCTGTGGGACTACAGGCTGGAGCCAGAGACAGCCAGGGGAAGTGTCTTTAGCAGAGAGATCCATCAGGTGCAGAAGGCCAGAGCCCAGAGAGAAAGTTGTCTGCATGGTGGGAACACCAAGGGTATGGAAACTGGCTCTGAGAGCCAGAGAGACAGTTATGGCATAGGACAAAGAGAGGGACGGTAAAGGGATAGGGAGGAACCGCCAGGAACTGTGAAGCACATAGGTGCCCATGTGGAGGGCACAGCGGGCCAGAAAGAAGCAGCAGTTGAAGAACTGGACTCCAGAACTTGGAATCAAATTTTGTGGGTGATAGAAACAAGAAACGCACGACAGGAACAGATGACCCGTACGCGCCTTCGCCAGGGAGAGCAGGTGTGGGAGCCTGCAGCTGGCCCTGCTCCTTCGCTTTCTCTGCTTCTGCCAGGTTAGGCTCCGGTTCCCACTTGGCAGCAAGCTTACAGATCCATCAACCGTAACTTAAAACAGTGTGTGTGGGAGATGAGACAAAAGCAAACAGGGCTTGAAGCAGAGAAAAACGAAATAGAGAATTTGCAATCCTTCTCTGTCCCTGTGTCCCCTCCCCACATTGCTTACACTATAAAAGCGAATATATTTGGAGTTCCCATGGGTGAGGAAGAGGGGAAGGCCCAAGGCCTGAAGCTCAAGGTGTCTCCAGGACTCAGGGGGACTGAACAAGGAAGACACAGCTGCTCAGTGGATTGTCACCATGCTGGACAGGGGTCAGGGCTTAGCCTGGCTGAGCCCAAGGAGACTCAGCGCCTGGTACTAGGACTTTCAAATGAAGTCAAAAGGCGAAAACTGAACTAAAATGATGAAGTCTCACCCACGTGATAGGGCCAGTGAGGAGGGCCAACCTTAGCCTTAAAGACCATGGTGGGGGGTAACTTCACCTTCAAAAATACCAGAGAGGTGCCGGATGCTCAACGGCCACTCTCTTAGATCCAGGGAAGTGTTTATGCCGACCAAAGGGAAAATTTACCAAATGCCACTGTTGGATGGGGTGCCCAGCAATTGGTGAGCCAGAAAGTATGTCTGTTGCAGGTGGACTGGAGATCAGGTATAGGGTTCCATTGTGGCTTAGACCCCCAAGGAGGGAGCGCATAGGCACTAGGATATTCTACCAATGTTAGAGTTTCAGCCAGAAAGTACCTCAGCGGTGTTTGGGTGGAAGCGTCGCGCCAGCCCTTGGCATCAATACACCCAGAGTCTGGAATGTTTGGGTGGAAAGTTCTGTCCCAAGCCCCCTCCCCTGGGGTTGCCTCAGTACAGACTCCACCTCTGAGACAGCTGTCAAATGATGACCCCGCCCAAGAGATGCTTGTTCCCAGAGGGTATTTAATTTGTACCCCAGAGAACAAACATGGTTTTCCAGTCTTTCTTCCCCATCTCCTCTCTGTGGGGCTGGAAGGCCACCAGGCAGCATTGGTATCCATTAAACTGGGGTTTTTTTCTAATTAAATCACTGCTTGGCCCATTAGCTCTAGCTTCTTTTTTTTTTTTTTTTTGGTGCCTGTCCCGGAACTAGCTCTTGTAAACCAGGCTGGCCTCGAACTCACAGAGATCCGCCTGCCTCTGCCTCCCGAGTGCTGGGATTAAAGGCGTGCGCCACCACCGCCCGGCTAGCTCTAGCTTCTTATTGGCTAACTCTTACATATTAATTTAACACATTTCTATTAATCTGTATATCACCATGAGGTTGTGGCCTACTGGCAAAGTTTCAGCACATCTGTCTCTGGTGGTGGCTCCATGGTGTCTCCCCAGCTCCGCCCTTCTTCTTCCCAGCATTCAGCTTAGTTTTCCCTGCCTACCTAAGTTCTGCCTTGCTATAGGTCCAAGGCAGGTTGTTTTTTTTTTTTTTTTTTTTTTAATTCATTAATGGTAATCACAGCACACAGAGGGGACTCACACGTCATTCTACCTCACTTTAGGACAGGATCTCTGCTAGTTTGCCCTCAAGCTTCTGGAGTGCTCCTGTCTCTGCATCCATCTCTCTCATGGGATGCTGGGATTACATATGTTTGCACTAGGCACCTGACTTTTATATGGACTTGAACTCGTCTTCATATTTGCACAACAAGCAGTTTTACCACTGAGCCTTGGGTCTCACAAGCATAGATCACATATTAACTAAGCCTGCTTCCTCACAATGCAAATCATGGTCTCCCTTTGCAAACCTTTGCTTTCTCTGTCAGGACGGAAGTTCCTTCAGATTCCCCCACTATGTGGCTTCTTCTGGTATTAATCAATCTCTTGCTTGAAGGATGATTTTGACTGACTATCCCTCTTTCTCAAATGCCTTTCCCTTCTTCTTGAAACCCAGCAACCATTACCGAAGCCCAGGAGAGAGAAATCACAGTAAGGTGGGATGTTCGCTTAGGTTTTAAGCCTAAAGTAGGTCAGAGATTGAGTCTCACTTCATTGACTGGACTTTTTTACCTCACAGTTTGATGCAGTTGTTGACGGAATACTGCCCTGGGCAACTGCCCATCTTCCTTTCTCTGGCCAGGAAGTGTCTTAAGCTCTTGAGCTGAACTTCAGGTCTTCTCCACTGTGTGCATTTTATAGTACACAAGAGTGCAAAGCCCCATCAGTCTTGCTAATGCCTACGACAAAGCCTGCAAGGGCTCTTTAGGGTCCTTGCCTGCTCTCTTCCTTGAATATGGGCAAAACTGCCCCTGTTTTCTTGGCTGCCCTGTTGGAGGAATCACAGGAGTACTGATAGTCTCCCTTTCCATGTGTTACGGATGCTACCTCACCCACAGAGGTTTCTGAGGCAGCAGAAAGAGACACAAGGCAAAGAGGCCAGAGATGACCTCGAGATGGAACCGTGTTTATTAGCACACACAGTGAGGGGCAGGCTCTTTCCCTCAGCAAACTGAAAGATCTGTCAAGAAAACCCTTTGTAGGTGTGCGGCGAGGGGCTTGGGAGTGAGGACATTGCTGCAGCCGTAGCCCACATTTCTCTCCGGCAGTCTCTCTTTCCTGCCCAAGTGAGACAGATTGTCTTGGGAGAGAGGCTGTCTCAATAGGCATTCCTGTTTTGACACTAACCAAAGGCTGAGCAAGGTCAACTATAATCTCACAGGGACCTGTGGAGGAAGTTTGATTGCACTGTGACATCCCCAGACCATGTTCATAAAATTAACCTTGAATCAGAGGGTGGAGCCAGCGACTAGTTGACAAGAATCAGTCATAGAGAATACGGAGGACCCAGCATACAGATAGAGAGGCACAGGAAGGTGGAGGGAGGGACTTGGATATTGCGGGCTTTTTGGAGTTCCTTTTGGGTCTGGAAAGTGTGGGGAGAAGATCAGCTGGTCATTCCTCTACTGCTTCTTTGATCTATCAGGTTTTTGCCCCAATATCTGACTTCCACGTCTTTATTGGTAATAGAACATAGATAATCTCAACAGGAACCCCGTTTTACAACTGAGATGCTAGTGCACAGTCACCAAACGGCTTTCTCACCTTCTGAATCTTTGCCGTTGGTTAAGTTTCATTGTGAAACCCGAGAGCAGCGCTCTTCCTGAGGCGTTCTGACTGCTGCTCCTCACCCCTCTCCCCTGGTGGCAGCTCTCTGAGAGAGGGGAGAGGGGTGAAGAACTAGAGTTAGCCAGACTCCCTGGAAGGCAGACAGATATGGAGAGGGGCCATGAGTAGACAATAAAGAATGTGAACCTCCAAGATGGCTGGCTTCTTCCTCACCCTCCTGACCCAAGACAAAAGCCTGGCATCTTAGAACAAAGGCCTTGCAGACTCTTTCCTCCTGCTAGTAGAGCCTCTACTGATGGGATTGCTTAACACGTTCAAGACCAGATCAGGACACGTTTACACAACAGCTGTGGATCAACCACCCACCCGGTCATCCTTCAAACTGACCAACTCTAAGTTAGGGGAAGAAAACCCCTCAAAGACTTAAACATTCCCAGACTTCAGTGAGAGGCTGGGCTTCAGCCTCCCAACTCCCCTCTCTGCTCTGTGAGGGTCTTTATTTCTGTGAGCGTCCTGTATGTATGTGTGTTGCCTCACTCGTAATAAAAGCCTTTCAAAAACAAAAACTGAGTGAAAAAAAATGAAATAAAGTGACTGCTCCTAAAACGTGGAGAAGATTTTTATTGTAGCTATAAGGGAGAAAGCGGGAGGAGGGAAGCCCAGGCTGAACATGCTGGTACCCAGGTTTCTTTGAGACCTAACAAGAACAAAAACAGGTGCTGTTTGTGGGAGTTTAGGAAGTGTCCTGTTGGAAGAAGTATGGCACAGGGCTGGGCTTTGAGAATGTCAAAGCCTTGTGCCATTGCCATTTCACTCTCAAGAAGTGAGCCCCAGCTTCCTGCTCCAGCTGCCAAGTCTGCCGCTTGCTGTCACCCTTCCCCACGGTGATGGACTCTCCTCCTTCTGGTCTGTAAACCTAACTAACTCTTCCTTTGTCGGTAAGTTGCCCTGCTCATGGTACTTTATTATAGCAACAGAGAGGTAACTAATACAGATGCTCAAGGCTCCATATCTGAACATGTAGATACCTGCCCATCCATGTTCACAATGACAGGCAATGACACCAGCCTGGGTGTCCGTCAACTGATGAATGCATCACCGAAATGTGGTACACAGACACAGTGGAGGTCTATTCAGTAATAAAGGAAAATGAGATTGAGAAATTTGCAGGAAAATGGATGAGACCAGAAAAAAAAAAAAAAAAACCGAGATAACCCAGACCCAGAGAGATCATCACGCTGTGCCCTCTCTCATATGTGGATCCTAGCTTTGACATTTGACATGTGTGTGTTTCGCTTCAAATGTCAGAAAGTCAAAAAGGGCACGTGAGGCTGGGAGGTGAGGGAGGGTGGCTTTAATGGGAGGAGGAGATAGCAGAACACGTGATATTACAGTAGACGGGGAACACAAGGGGTTAAAGGCTTAAATGGGGACAGTGACATGATGGGTGCAGGCTAACCAAAGCTAAGGGGTACAAAAAATCCTCATGGAAACTCGCTACTTTGTAAATGGATTTTTAAAAAAGGCCTTTAAACGGATTTACTCCACATGGGGACACTGTTACTCCAAGAAGACATGGGTCATTAAACAAGATCTCAAGGTAAGGTATGTGATATTCCCCAATGTGTTACGGTCAAAGAGGCCTCAGAATCCCCCTCAACCCTCTCAGAACTCCTGCTCCCCGAAACACAGACCATACTCTTGTTTGCACACCATGACTAAATGGTAGGCTCTGTTGCTGAAGACATCACACATTTTGGCTGCAAGATATAGAGGGATCAACCTAGAGTTGACTAGGACTAACTTCCTGCTGGCTGCCTTTCAAGGAAGGGGTTATAGCGAATATACTGGTGGTTTTACCTATTGCTGGACCCAGTCACGCTGACCCGACAGGCAGGATGTGCCCAGCGACGCAAGAGTGACATGAACATTGGGGGGGGGGGGGTGACCAGCCACTTTCTTACTGTACTTGAGACCTTCTCACTGTAGAAAATTCATACCTGATACTGTAATCCTGTTCAAAAGCTCAAAGCTAGGGAGGCCATCGGCCCTTAGTAAAAAGGAACCGACCATTGTCATTTGCTAAATGGAAATGCTATCAACCTGCTTTCTAAATATTGATGTTTGGACACAGAGTGTTGCTCCCGCCTCCATCAGAGAAGGCTTTCTTTGCAGTGGACCACAGTTAATGGAGAGATTCGCTGCAGAGAGTAAGTGACTGTGGTGTGCTCAGCCTTAAATGGGACATCTATATCAACTCCTGGCCTCCCCTCCACCCTAAAGAATGCCAGCGCTGTAGGATGGGGAGGAGTGCCCTGAGGTGCTGTCTTCCAGACACGACGTGACTGATGCACTCACGCTCTCAGCAGCTGTGGTTGTGTGCAAATTTGCACACCATCAGGCCAGGCAATATTCCAGCACAGCCTGGGAAGAGACTCAGGAAGCTCTGCCCCCCACCTGAGCGGCTCTTGGCAATGGACAGCTGCTGGTGGGGGGCCAGTCACTTTTCTCCTGGGGTGTGGCCTCTGGTAGGGTGCCCGTGCTCCAGAGGGCTGTCTCACACCTGTGTGCATGGGGGAAGAGCTAAGTGGACTCAGTGAAGTGTTAAAGAAAAAAAAGAGGACATGGAGGTGGAAAGGGAACTTGTTTGGAAGGGGTCCAGGGAAGAGGTGTGTGTGTAGTACGTGTGTGTAGTGGATTTTATCTGTCTGTCTGTCTGTCTGTCTGTCTGTCTGTCTGTCTGTCTGTCTGTCTATCTATCTATCTATCTATCTATCTTCCTATCTATCTATTTTGTTTTTTCAAGAGAGAGTTTCTCTGTAACTTTGGAGCCTGTCCTGGAACTCGCTCTGTAGACTGGGCTGGCCTCAAACTCACAGAGATCCCCCTGTCTCTGCCTCCCAAGTGCTGGGATTAAAGGTGTGCGACACCACTGCCTATTTTTTTTTTCTTAATTTTTTTGGAGACAGGGTTTCTCTGCGTAGCTCTGACTGTTCTGTAACTTACTTTGCAAACCAGGCTGACCTCAAACTCACAAAGATCCACTTGCCTCTGCCTCCCAAGTGCTAGGGCCACCACCGCCTGGCTTGGTGTGTATTTTATAAAAACATGTATATATATACATGTATCCAAGGGTCAAAAACTAAATACAATCTATTATTATTTTTTTTTAAAAAAGGTCTTGAGATGGCTCTTCACAAGTTTGCAGCAGAAAGAAAAAGTCCCTGGATGGGAAAGAAAAAAATCATTTCCCACCCACCAAGAGATTTACAGAGCCCCAGATGATGAGGAAGATGGTAAGCTAGCAGGCACCAGTGACATACCCTGGGAGAGGGTGGCAAGATGCACTGGGTCATATGGAACACAGCGGTATCATGCTGCTCAGCACATAGAGAATGCTCAGTCAAAGTAGGTAATAGGATTGAATGGACCAATAGCTTCTCTGGTCTGCCCCGGTTGCACACGCTCCTGTTTTCCTACACTCCTCCCTCTGCCCACCCTGCCCCGGGCTCTGAAGACCCCAGCTGCTCCTATAGGGTCAGTGCTGTCCTGAGCTCCATCAGGAGGCACTTCCTGCTGTGCCAGGTGCATCCACGTGGCCTCACGTTCTCCGTCTCCCTCCTCCTCCCTGTCCTTATCTTTCCCTTTCGTCTCCATGGAGATTCACCGCCTCGGCTTGCCTGCATCCCAGACTCTGCCAGAGATTCTGAGCTGGGCTGGGTTCATCTCTCCTCTGAAGCCCTGGTACCCGCAGGCCTGTCTCCTCCCCCTGGGGGTGAATCCACCCTCCTTTACAGCCTCTTTTTTTCTGACCAGCTCATTTATTCTCCAGCGCTGACAGCTAGGCAGAGCCTCGGAGGAGCCCATCCCCCTGCTCCACCCTCCACCTGCTCCGCTAGCCCTCTGGGTGAAAGGCTGTCCTACCGGCAAAAGTCTCGGTGGTCTTCCTCTCTGAACATCGGACCCTCTGCCATTCCAGCCTCCCATGCCGAGGCCTGCTCTGTCAGTCACTGCTTTTTGTCATCGGCTTGGCAAACGGGCAAGTCTTGAAGCCCTAAGACCTGGGAAGGAGAGTTCGGGGGTGGGGAGAAGCCACCCGGGAGGGGAAAGGGTGGCGGGGTGGAAGGACCCTGGAAATCCGGCAGGAAGACAGGGTCTGGGTTCTGCTCTAAATATGTCCCCTCCCCCCTCCTAGGAGAGCAAACGAAGCTTCATGGGAAACAGCAGCAACAGTTGGTGAGCCACGGGGCCTTCTGGGCTGGGATTGGTGCAGTGGGTCTGGCAGGTCAGCTGGCGAAGCTGGTCTAGGAGCACGGATCTCTGCAGTCCAGGCAGACTCCTTTGCTGAGCGCTCTGCAGGGCTCTTCCCCAGGGAAGAAGTGCAAGGCTGAATGGGCCAGGCTGTGCAGGGAGGGACCAGGACAAGCAGGTGGGTGCTACAGATGCTCAGCTCGGAGAGCACAAGGAATCCTCCGAGAACCTGACCATCTGTTCAGCTGCAGAATGGCTGCCTGGGTGCCAGGAAGCTACCGCCCTCTCCTGACTATCCTAGCAGCTGGGGTTATAGTCTGTTCCCCCTTGAGGAAGACCTGCAGCAAGAAGGCTGGTGTTCCATGGGTTTCCTGAGTGCTGGCCCTGGACACCTTGTAGATGAGGTAGTCATCATGAATGACTGCCTCCAACCCCAGCCGGGGCGCTCACTCCCAGTCTCTTCTTTGGACCTCACCCATGGTTGCATGGCTGGCATGGGCAGAGCCAGGATTCCCTGAGGGTTGCTCTTGGGGGCACTCTCTCCTCTATTCTGTTGTTCTCAGCTAGGATGGCCAGGACCTGGGGAATAAGTAAGTGAGGAATAGGTGGAGCTCATCCTCCAGGTGGCCCTAGGAAGTTGAGGTGGCACAGAGGGACCTTCATCCCTAAGGTGTCAGCCCTCCAAGCCCTGCAACCAACTGGCATCCAACTTTTGGATGATGCTATACCCTCCAGGTCCCATGCATCATTCCCCAAGCTGGAGCTGGGCCTGGGACACCGTCCCTCCCCACCCCGGGAGCCGCCTACCTGCTCCATCTGTCTGGAAAGGCTTCGAGAGCCCATCTCACTGGACTGTGGCCATGACTTCTGCATCCGGTGCTTCAGCACTCATCGCATCCCAGGCTGTGAACCACCATGCTGCCCTGAGTGCCGGAAAATCTGCAAGCAGAAGAAGGGCCTCCGCAGTCTAGGGGAGAGGATGAAGCTCCTGCCACAGCGGCCGCTGCCCCCTGCACTACAGGTGAGGGGCTTGATCTCTGCACTCAGAGATCTCTGATTAGGCCCAAGGTGGGGGATTAGCTTTGACCCTATTCTAAACTGTCAGGAAGGGGCACAGAATTCTAGGCTGGACACTCTCCCAACTTGGGGTCGGTCTCATTTAGGATGCTCAGGGGACTCTTCTCTGCCCCACCCAGGAGACCTGTGCCGTGAGGGCAGAGCGGCTGCTATTGGTGCGTATCAATGCCTCTGGAGGCCTCATCCTCAGAATGGGGGCCATAAACCGCTGCCTGAAGCATCCATTGGCCAGGGACACACCTGTCTGTTTACTTGCTGTACTGGGAGAGCAGCACTCAGGAAAGTCCTTCCTCCTGGACCACTTGCTCAGAGGTTTACCAAACCTGGTGAGGGCAGGGCTGGCAGGAAAATGCAGGGAGGCAAAGCAAGAGCCCCAGGCTGGCTCTGGGAGGGAAACATCTCTGGGGATGCAGACTGGACCACCTGATACCGATACCTTCTCCATCTTCAGGAATCTGGTGACAATGGCAGGCCCAGGACAGAGGGGTCTCTGCCTGGGATCAGATGGGGTGCCAATGGCCTTACTAGGGGCATCTGGATGTGGAGTCACCCCTTCCTGCTGGGAAAAGAAGGGAAGAAGGTAAGGGAGAGATGCAGAGGGAAGTTAGCATGAATCTAGAAGGGAAACTGACTGGAGGGTACCGGATGGAGGGATGGAGGAGAGAGAGAAGGAAGAGAGGAATAAGAAGGACATCTCCAGGGTAAGGGCAAAGAAAGGGGCTGAGCAGCGCAAGGCAGGCCTAACCCTTGGTCTGTGTCCTCTATAGGTGGCTGTGTTCTTAGTGGACACGGGCGATGTCATGAGCCCGGAACTGAGCAGGGAGACAAGGATCAAGCTCTGTGCTCTCACCATGATGCTCAGCTCCTACCAGGTGAGAGAGGTGCTTGGGTGGGGTGGCCAGCCTGCTTCCTCAGAACTGAGAATGTGGCAGATTTGGGTGTCTGGGGTTCCTGCAGGTTCTGGAAGGTTTTTCTGGAAGGAGGATGTTCTTAGTGAAGGCGGGCAGGTGGGTTGTTCTAACGGTGGGACAATGGGCCTCAAGGACAGCTGGTGGCCCACAGGACCACAGAACTCTCCAAGTCTGCCGGAAGATGGCTCGTAGCTAGGCTGAAAGGCTCATGCCAGACTAGGCTTGTGTTCTGGAATAAAGGCCGCTCAGGAGTAGCTCATCCTACTTCTGCAAATCTTCTTGCATTTTCCCGCTTTCCTCCATTCCAGATCCTGAACACCTCCCAGGAGCTGAAGGACACAGACCTGGGCTATCTAGAGGTGAGGCAGTTTCTGGACAGACCTGGGCTATCTAGAGGAGAGGCCGTTTCTGGACAGACCTAAGCTATCTAGAGGTGGGACAGTTTCTGGACAGACCTGGGCTATCTAGAGGAGAAGCAGTTTCTGGACAGACCTGGGCTACCTAGAGGTGAGGCTGTTTCTGAACAGACCTGGGCTATCTAGAGGTGGGACAGTTTCTGGTATTGAAGTCATCACCTCCCCACACCGCAAGCACAAGGTCAGGAGGGCTGGACCAAGGGGAACTAACTCATGCCTTCCCATTCTGGCTTAGATTGTATGACACTTGGACCGGCTTAGGACAGACGGTTGAGCATGAGGTGCCTGGTTTGGGGAAGAGGCAAGAGAACCTTCAAGCTTGAAGCAGGAAACTTGGCTCCTCTAGTGGTCCAGGGTGACTAGAGAGAAGACTTAGGGCGCAGACTATAGCTCTTGGAGTAGCTCAACCCCCAAACTCTTTGTACCCATCCCCAGATGTTCGTTCACGTGGCTGAGGTGATGGGCAAGCATTATGGGATGGTGCCAATCCAGGTGAGACACCTGTTTCTAGACTTGTAAGTCCAGGACTGCCAATCCCAGCTGTTGGTGCCGGGACCCTTTCTCTTCCAGCATCTGGACCTCTTAGTACGCGACTCTTCCCATCACAATAAGTCAGGACAGGGGCACGTGGGTGACATACTCCAGGTAAGCAGTACAGGGGGAAGAGGCCGATGCCAGGGCAGCAGGTAAGGGAGGCTGGGGGGTGTACCAGAAGTGTGCTTACAGGCGTAGGCTGCTCCCTTGGCTCAGACTTCTCCACAATCCATTTCTTAGAAGCTGTCCGGCAAATACCCCAAGGTCCAGGAGCTGCTCCTAGGGAAACGGGCCCGTTGTTACCTCTTGCCTGCTCCTGAGAGGCAGTGGTCAAGCAAAGGTCAAGCAAGCCCAAGAGGCAGTAAGTGTTCCAGGGGTGGAGACCTCTCTGGCATTGCCTCCCAAGTTTGGCCCAGTCTTTCCCTGGCCCACGCTCCTCAGTCTGAGGAATCTCTTTTTTCAGACACAGAAGATCACTTCTTCCGGGCCTACATCTCGGATGTGCTGAGCACAGCACCTCAGCATGCTAAGAGCCGCTGCCAGGGGTACTGGAGTGAGGGGCGTGCCATAGCCAGAGGAGACAGACGCCTGCTCACAGGGCAGCAACTAGCACAGGAGATCAAGGTGTGCAAACTTCCCAGGGAGTCTGGCCTCAGCAGGCAGGCAGGCACCTGCCCTCCCTGACCTGGCTGTGATGTCTCTGTAGAACCTCTCAAGTTGGATGGGGAAGACAGGGCCCAGTTTTAGCTCTCCAGATGAGGTAAGGAGCCCCTCCCCTTGGGGAGGGTGGGGTCAGGGAGGATGAATGTTCTGGGAGTGGAGATGAAGAGCCTGGAGTATCCCTGGCTGAGGAGGAAAGAGGGAAGCAGCCTGGGTTTTCCCATGGACAGATGGCTGCTCAGCTCCACGACCTGAGGAAAGTGGAAGCTGCCAAGAAGGAGTTTGAGGAGTATGTGAGGCAGCAGGTGAGCCCCAGGGGCAGCAGGGGCGGTTACCAGAGAGGCTGCCTGGGTACCCAGGTAGATCACCGTCTTTCCTTCCCATGGCCACAGGACATAGCCACTAAGCGCATCTTCTCTGCACTCCGAGTCCTGCCCGATACCATGCGGAACCTCCTCTCTACCCAGAAGGACACCATCTTGGCCCGCCATGGTGTGGCCTTGTTGTGCAAGGAGAGAGAGCAGACCTTGGAGGCCCTGGAAGCTGAGCTGCAGGCGGAGGCCAAGGCCTTCATGGACTCCTACACCATGCGCTTCTGTGGCCACCTGGCAGCAGTGGGGGGCGCTGTAGGTGCCGGGCTCATGGGCCTGGCAGGGGGTGTGGTGGGTGCAGGCATGGCAGCGGCAGCATTGGCTGCTGAAGCTGGAATGGTGGCAGCTGGGGCAGCGGTGGGGGCCACCGGAGCTGCTGTAGTTGGGGGTGGTGTGGGTGCCGGCCTGGCTGCTACCGTGGGCTGCATGGAGAAGGAGGAAGATGAGCGGATACAAGGAGGGGACCGAGAGCCCCTTCTCCAGGAAGACTAACAGCAAGGAGATGTTCAAGGATGGAGGAGATGAAAGGCAAGAGGAAGGGTGTGGTCACGCCAGGGATTCGGAGGGGACCATGTGTATGCTGGCCCTGTTCAATGCCCTTGTCATTCACTGACTGAGCTCGGGTTTTAATCTGAGTCCAAGGACCTGAGGAGGCTTTCTGGCCAGGAGGCTGTGCTTGTAGCAATGTGAGGCCTGTTTCTGGCTGTGGATAATTGGTACTCACTGGAGCCCAGGATCTCCACCTCCCCCACCCCACTCCAGTTGACTTCCCTGGAGGGCCCTGGCCTGGAAGTTTATCCCAAGATCCAGAGTCCTGTCTTTTTACAGTTGGGACAGGCTCCAACATGACTGACTTTGGAGCTGGGGGCCCTAACAGGGAGGAAGAGGACAGACCACAGGACAGAGATGGGTATGACAGACTAAGGTATTACCCTGGAGCAGTGACTTGTTTCCAAAACTGCTCCAGACATGGTTGGCCTCCCTGCTCTTCAGCTGGGCGTCCAGATGTGTGTCCTGAGCCGCCCCGTTCCCCAGTCTCCTGCAGTCCTCCTGGGCCTGTGCCCTGTGCCGAGTCCATTTGGATGGATCAAGGGAGATTAAATGCCAAAGAACCACACCTCCGATTGCAGTCTGTGCTAAAGCAGTCAACCAGGCTCTGCCAATGTCTGGTAAAGGAAAGTGCAGGAAATGAGTTCCGTTCTTAAGCACGGCCCCTCTCCCGGGAACTGTGGGATCTCTGTGCCACACTGTAAGACCTCCTAGATGTAGCTCTCTGAACAACAAGCCCCCAGAGAGCCTGGGGCTTGAAAATTTCTAAGGAGACCTCTGGGCTATTGCACTGTAAAGGATGTTGGGTACATGGCCCTTTATTTTATATAAAAATAAAATGTGTGTGTGTGCGTGTGTGTGCGTGTGTGTGTGTGATTGGCAGTTTCTCAGTACATTACTGAAACAAGAATTTGGCCTCCAGAGGAGTCTGGTGTGGGAGAGATGGCAAGGGGTTCCATTATCAGGGCATGGTGGTGGGGCAGGGACACTGAAATTCAAAGTGATCTGAGGAGTATCATGCCCTGACTTGGTGGTGGCAGGAGGCTTTGGCCAAGGGCCAAGAGCACGGCCACCTTTGCAGGCTTGTTCACAAGGGCTTTGAGTCTGATCCTTTTGTTGGTCCCCAGAGAAGCAGATTCTGCTGCTCTGTCAATGGGGAGCCGGCATCTGTTTCAGCAGAAGACAAAAAGGAGGCTTGACAGGGAGACCTTGGCCAGACTGGAAAAAGGAGAAACCAGGCTCCATTGTGCAGGGCTGGCCAGTGGGTGACACTGGATTTTTCCCCAGTTGCACCTCCAATCTCAGAATTGCAGCACGCTCCCTCTGTCTAAACCCCGCATTTCACAGATGCAAACCCAAAACAGAGTCTCAAGTAAGACTGCCCAGCTGCCCAGTGGAGAAGCAGGAACCTGATATCCAGGCTGGCGTTAATACACAGACATTGGAAGATGTGCTGTTCACGGCTCTGCTGAAATCAAGATGTTCTTTTTTTTCCTGGATGCTTCTGCCGCCGTGTCCAGCTCGGAGAAATTTTGAGGGGCAGCAGAGGACATGGTCTAGGACTGATAGACAAAATACACAACGTAGACAGATTGCAGAGCTGGGAAGGAGGGTGGGTGGGGTAAGGGCAAATGAGGGTGCCCCATTTTGGAAACTGGGCCTTACATGGGGACAGGGTCTAGACAATATGTGGTGTTTGTGGAGAAAGTCTTTCTGGGAGAATCACAGGGTCCATCCACTGTCATCTGGTAGGCACATGAGCTACAAAGTCTTCCAGAGACTGGGGCTGGCTGGCTCAGGACACAAGGGCCTCTGAGGACTGAGAGGGCGGTGCTGTGCAGTTAGGATCCCCTCCCACAGGAACTTGGAGGAAACTCCAAGGTCAACCTCTTCTTACTCACTGAGCAGATGGGAGACGTTGGCTCAGCTAGAGAAGCTTCTGCAGGAAAATGAATATTCCATGATATTTACTGTGCACCTTCTATCTTTCAAAGCATTCCCAAACATCTTCCCCTTAAGCTAGAAAACCATCAGTATGAACAATATACATTTGTATAGAGGGGGACACAGAAACCTAGAGAAGTGATGTGTCTCAGTATCAGTTAAAACAACTAGTGACAGACAAACCAGAACTGGAACCCAAGATCTCTGATGTCAGATCCCTTATTCAACAGAGCCTTCACCCTTACAAGTCTCTTCAGACAGCCAGGCAACCTTACGATTCTGCCCCCAGTTAGGCGGCTTCTGATGTGTGTTCCATTTCTTCATTCCTATTGTAAAATACCCAAAGCCAAGTATGTTATCAAGAGAAATTTATTTAGCTCACCGTTTTGGAGATCCAAGGGTATGTGCCGGTATCAGCTTGACTCTGGTGAGAATCTTGTGGTGCTTGGCATAGCATGGGAAGAGTGTGTGTAAGGAGTCCTCATGCGCCAAGACAGGAAGTCCCCCGCCCCAGAGAGAGAGGGTAGTCATAAGAACTACACTAACTCCCACTGAGGGTTGGATCCCTAGTGACCTGACCTAGGCTCCATTCCATAAAGGTCTGATGAGGACCAACTGTCCCATTTATGAGCCCTGAGATACCTCTAAGCAACCCTCCAAACTAGTACTGGGCTTTCAGTATTGGTCCTAAGATCCACCAGACTGTAACCCAGGGCCCCAAGATTCTTTTGTCACAGGTCTCTGAGTTAGAGATGGCTGTCATGCCTTGGAGCCCCTTAATTCTGAATTCCCCTAGTGTTGAAGATGGCGGGTTCACGAGATGCAAGGGGCCAAGTGTTCTGAAGTCCCTTGCCACGTGCAGCAGCCCCATCTCACTGCCCTGCAGGAAGCCACACCAGGAGCCAGAATAAACTTTGACTGCATTGAGCAAATGAGACACGGAGCTGATCTGTTGCTGTGGTGTTACTTTCCTAACCGATGAACAGACCTGTGCTCTTTGAAATGGGCTGTGGCTGTAGCAAACGCTGACCAGCATCGGTTGGTGGTGAGCAATAAGGAAACACAGCTGGGCTCGAGTCGTGACAAACCCTTTGCCAACTGCCCACCTATAAACACTTGGAATCTGGAACTTGTATGTTTGAGGAAGTTTCTAAAAAATGAAGTTCTCTTGCCAACCCAGAATATTCTCTCCACCAATATTCTCTCCACGCATTCAATACACAGGACTGACCCTGTGTAATTTGGTAAAAACGTTACAGAGACAAAAAGAAATCCTAGCCGTGTTGTGTTTTTGTTTCTGTGACCAGTACATGAACAGACCAGCTGAGAGGGAAAGACTGGCTTTGCTTATGGTTTAAGAGGGCCTGGTTCATTGTCACTTGGTCCTGTGTGTTGGACAGAGAGCCCATGGTGACAGGAGCCCAATGTGCATGACAGCTGTTTGCTTCATGGCCAACCAAACCAAGAAAAGAAGATACTGTCTATTGCTGGCTTTTTCTTTTCCCACTTTATTATATCCAGAATCTTAGCCCATGGGATGGTCCATCCACATTTAGAGTGGGTCTTTCTCCTCACTTAATACTCCTGACTGGCTTGCCAAGAAGTGGGAAGGGACTATGGCTGCTCCTCAGCTTCTCTGTTCTTTTAGGTTTTATTCTGATTTTTGACTCCTGGCTTTTATTGGTAAGATTAATTAGATTTGTGCTTCATCTGGCGTCCCACATTGGGTGCCATATGAAGACAGAGCTTTCCTATTCTGGAAGCTGCTTCCAAAGTATCACACAGAGGCTTATATTAATTGTAAATTCTCGGCTGATAGCTCAACTAGCTAACTCTTACACTTAAATTAACCCATAATTTATATCTATGTTTAGTCATGTAACTTGGTACATTTTCTCAGTACAGCATTCTCATCTTGCTTCTCTGCATTTGCCGGCAACTGTCTGGCTCCACCCTTTTTCTTCCTGTCATCCGTAGTGTTGGGTGCCCTGCCTATACTTCCTGCCTGGCTACTGGCCAATCAGCATTTTATTATATAAATTTGAGTGACAAATCTTTACAGTGTGCAAGAGGATTGTCCCACAGCACTGAAAGGCCTTTCCAGACACATTCAGATATGTACTTTATGTCTTCCGGCTGACTCTAAACTAGTTGAGTTGACGAAGATGGTTAGCCATCACACCCTCATCTCTACGGCCAGGTAGATGCAGCCGACAGCCCGGGCATGCTCATGGATGAGGCATGAGGACCCGGCAGCATCATTCGCCATGTGTGCTTTCACAGCTTCCCCAAGTTTGCCTGATAAGCAGCTGCCAGAGCACCCAGCTGAAATGCCCTGGTGACGGGTGATGGGATGCTGGAATCGCATGGCTCCAGAACCTGCAGAAAGACCGTCCTGGGTAAGAGGTTTATTTCACCTTTCAAATGAGTCGTTCAGTTGTCAGAGCTTTGTGAATCTGTGTGACGAGCTATGTAGTTCAACTTGCCTTTGTTTCCAAACCCACACGTAGCTGTCCCTGTCCCAAACAAGGACGGTACCTAGCAAGTCTTACATACCGTATCTGTCCTGGGCATGCTGTAGGGACTTGTCAGGGTGAGTACAGGCTTCTGGGGCCCAAGGCTGGTAGTGCAGAAAAACAAAGCAGTGTTAGAAAGTAGAATACTGACTTTTAGTAAAGTGTGGGTCTTAAAGTAATTGAAATCACTAATTCAAGCTAGACAGGCCAGAGTTTGGGCCAATTTCCCCCAAGGCCCACTTGTTAAAGGTTTGTTTCTAGTTTCACGGTATTATTGGTAGGACTTTAAGGCATGGGACCCAATGGGAGGAAGTTAGGTCATTGAGATGTGCCATTGAAGGGGATCTTGGGACCCCAGCCCCTTCTCACTTTACTTCCCCGCCACTGTGATGCGAGAAGCTTGCACAGGTGCCTTCATGTACTGCCTCATCGCGGGCCCAGAGGAGTGGGGCTAACCTCACGCAGAAGCCTCCGAAACTGGGAGCCCAAATGAACCTTTCTTCTTTATAAGTTGATTGTTTCAAGTTGTACTAGTAATGAAAACCAATTAACATGGGCCACCAAAGGCTATCTATGGCAATGACAGTGGGCTTGTTAGAATGGCCCAATATCAGTCTAGAAAATATAAGGCTGAAGTCCTTGTGGGAACCCCACTCTAGTCCTCCTGGGGAGCTGGCTTGTGTGGAAGGCATGAGCTCAATTGGTTTGTTCTTTTCCTTTGATGGTCACATCAGAACACTTACAGGAGCCCTCCCTTGTGTAGAGACAGCCTGCTTTTCCTCCAAGATACCTAACTGTACCCCAAATCTCTGGATTGGTTGATGGGGTGGTGGATGCTTCTCTGTCCTTCTGATTTTATAGTTTAGGCTTTACAGAAAAGAGAGGAATCCTTTAGAACACTGAGCATGATACGAGAGAACTGGGCTAACCAGGGCACAGGACATGGTCTCAACCCATCTTCATAGCTTGCCAAAGGAGAGTGCAATGCTTGCCTGTGGGGTGCCTCTCATCTCCAGCAAGGCTCAGTGGAGTGTTAACCCTCCCAGGAAGAGCACAGGATGGACGGATGGACCCTTGGAGTCTGATTTATCTGTTTCACTTTCGCAGAGGATGGTGTGTGCGCGCAGGAGCACCCAGAATGACCTGCCTCATTTCTGAATGACAGTGCTCTCAGGCCACGTGGGCATCCCATGCATCACAAGAGGACCCAATCTCTTTCCTTACCGTCCATAGCTTCAGTGGAATCCACCTATCCTCAGGTCCCCCGCAAAGCTGGCAGAGGAAAGCCTTTTGTAGCACCTTGCGCTAAGAACCCGTGCATGTCAGGAGACCGGCTGACGGGACCAGGTCTCCTACAGCTGTCATTGGTCGGGGAGAGGTGTTCAGAAAGGTCTCACTCTTTAGCCTAAGCTGGACTGGAACTTGCTGTGTAGTCCAGGCTTGTTTTGAGCTCTTGGCAGTCTTCCTTCTTTGGCCTCTCAAATGCTGAGATTAAAGACATGAGTCCCCCATGCCTGGCCTCTAACACATCTTGGATATGCCACCTGCCCAACATGGTGGGGACCAGTGAGGGTGCTTTGAAAGCCCTCCTGGGATGATCTGGGCATGGTACAGAGGGGCCGGCTATAGATGGCCCAGCTGAGGTCTCTTAGAGCTCTTCTTGGTCCATTAGTTTCCTTTGTGAGGGAGATGAACCAAAGTTATTCGTCCATATTAGAAGTGGGTTTTTTTTTTTTTTAAGATTTATTTATTTATTTTGTACACAGTGTTCAGCCTCCTTGTATGCCTGCAGGCCAGAAGAGGGCACCAGATCTCATTACAGATGGTTGTGAGCCACCATGTGGTTGCTGGGAATTGAACTCAGGACCTATAGAAGAACAACCAGTGCTCTTAACCTCTGAGCCATCTCTCCAGCCCTAGAAGTGGGATTTTAAGTGCGAGGGCTGCCCTGCCCTTTAGAAATGTCGCTGTTTTGCCCAGGTGACTTGTAGAGGCTGTGAGCTGCGAGGCCCCGGGTGGCTTTTATTTTCAGAGACATTTTAGTTCCCTCAAAGTCTAGTAAACCCCTATTTCTCAACTTTTCTCTGTTGCATGATAGACACAGACGTTTATCAGTGAGCAGGTTTTGTCAGTGGTTAGAGGGATGGGAGACAGGGGCACAGCTCTGTTCTGTCTCCCATGACAGCTTGAGAGCTGGGAATTGAACCTATGTCCTCTACAGGAACAGCCAGTGCTCTCAACTACTGAGTCATCGCTACAGCCCCTAAATTAAAGATTTTAACTGATGGTTATTTATGATTCAGGCATGATAAGGAATGAGGCAATTCCTTATTCTATGAATTGCTTCAACCTTTGAAGCTTTGTTGTTCTTTTTTCCTCATTCTTTATCCTCTTTGTGTGAATTTTT
Source organism: Chionomys nivalis (assembly GCF_950005125.1). Lineage (NCBI taxonomy): Eukaryota > Metazoa > Chordata > Mammalia > Rodentia > Cricetidae > Chionomys > Chionomys nivalis. Next base: position 43,205,482 of record NC_080092.1, on the reverse strand, counting down.
CAATACACAAAGAGGATCACTTGCCCTTTCTTCTGCTGGTTCAAATCTGAGTTGTGCTTGTTCCAATTTCAGTTACTGGACTTGTGTGTGTGTGTGTGTGTGTGTGTGTGTGTACTTGCGTGTGCGTACATGTGTGTGTTCTGAGACTGGAGCTCACTGTTTGGGCTAGACTGGCTGGCAAACCCCAGGGATCTGCCTGCCTCCTCTCTGGCACTGGAATTATGGGTACACACCACCACATCTGACTTCCGCGCAGGATGAGGGAACCGGTCCCAGGCTGTCATGCGGGCACAGCAAGCTTTACCCACTGAGTTCTCTCTCTAGCTCCCACACACAGTTTTTAATGTTCATCTTTTCCTAGTCGTGGCTTTGCCTGGGGTTAATACACCTGACTGGGAGACAATTTGCTAGCACCCAATGCCAGCTTTGTCCCCCTTAGTTCCTAAAGGCTTAGTTCCTCTTTTTCTCGCATCCTCTACTTTGGGATAAAAAAATAATCTTTTTGGCAAACTGCTGGACCAATCAGCTATCTATAGGTGAAGAATGCAGAGAAGACAGAGCTGAAAGTTGCCCTGAATGCCAGTATGCATGTGACATCCATGCATCTGGATCCTTATAATGACCATGGCCTGAAAGCCCTGGGCCAGCTGCTGCCTACCCTGAAGAGAGTGCTTCACGGTGATTCCCGTGTTCACAGTGCACAGAGATCTGAAATTCTCAACCCCAAGATGTTTTAAACAAATGGATGCTTTACTTCAGATTTTAAGTAGAAAAACATTCAAATTGGAATTTCAAAAGCATTTTTTTTCTAGAAATAATTATTTATACTTAACTTTTAGTAATCCCTTCCAGCTATTGATGTGTTCTCGGTAGAGCCAGCTTGAATTATTATTTTTTTTTAAATCCTTGGCTGACCGAGTTTGTGTGCAGTGCCTGCCACGCTCCGTTCCAGACCTCGGCTTCTCATCTTGACTCATATGCCACTTGCGTGAATGGTGCTGCAGATCTCCGGTGTCCTTTGTGGAGCTAGTGTCTGAGACAGCCTCACGTTGCCTTCATGAGCTTCATGTGATTGCTGTCCCAGATCTGGGCTTCTGTGCTGGCGATGAGCAGCGAGATGCCCTGTTTTATTTCTTACTTTTCTCATGGCTGTGACAAAATGGCAGGCAGAAGCAGCCTCGTGGAAGAGGTTTCTTTGGGCTCCTGATTTCAGTCTGCCATTGCGGGAAGGTGGAGAGGAGGTCACGGTGACTGTAGTAAGTGGCAGAGGTGCCTCACATTTTAGCAAATCAGGAAACAGAGCTGGGATCCAAAGTAGGGCCAGGTGATGATCCTTCATGTCTCTCTTCTGCTGTGGCCCACTTCTCCAAGCTGTGCCTCCCATCCAAGAGCTCTACAGCTCCTCAGGCAGCACAGCTGTCAGCCACGCCTGAAGCCCTTTTCCCCATGCAACCATCCTGCAAGCCTGACAAAATGAAGTTTAAAGATTCACTCAGTCGCCGGGCGGTGGTGGCGCACGCCTTTAATCCCAGCACTCGGGAGGCAGAGGCAGGCGGATCTCTGTGAGTTCGAGGCCAGCCTGGTCTACAAGAGCTAGTTCCAGGACAGGCTCCAAAACCACAGAGAAACCCTGTCTCGAAAAACCAAAAAAAAAAAAAAAGATTCACTCAGTCTCTGTTGCATTTGCATAAATTATGAGCAAAGCAATTGTATCAAGTCATATTACACATCAAAATAACCAGACTGCATCCTAGCAATTTATGTTCTTATCATTAGTGATTGGAGGTTTAGCCCCCCCACCCCATTGGTAGAAACAAGTATGTTGTGTCACAGAGTACAGCGGAGAAGAGCAAAGACGGCCCCACGAGAGTTAAGTGCACACATTCACAGCTCATAAGAAGAAGGACACACACACTTATCATTTCCATCTTCCTGCAATGGCTTTGATTATGTAATGCTGAGTTTGTTTCTTGTGAGTTTTTGACTGGAGCTATTTGCCATCTGTGAAAGGCCAGCTCTGTTCTTCCTGGTTTATCCGCTGCATGGAATACCAATTTCTGCCCTTTCCCATCCGCCAGCTATGTTCTTGTATTTAGAGTGTGGTTTTTTGTAGGTAACTTATATTTCAATCTGGATTTTAAAAAAAATCCATTCATCTACTCCATGCTTTTTGATTACAGTTTAATCTACTTACATCTCCAGTAAGCAGTGTATGTTATAGACATAGCTTAATGGTAGAGTGCTGTTCTAGCACGCCCAAGGTTCTGGGTTCAACCACACACACACACACACACACACACACACACACAAAACCAATCAATAGGGAAGACTTTTCTATTTAATTATTTTCTGTATCTTGTACAGTTATTATTGTTTCTCTTTTCCTCTTTTCTGACTTTATGCTTTGATTTTTTTCCCCCTTTGAAACATGGCCACACCAGGTAGCCTTGACTGGCCTCAAACTCACAAACTGCCTCTGCCTCCTGAGTGTTGGGATGAAAGGCATGTACTACCATGTCTGCCCTGATTTTTTTTTTTTCAGTGACAGTTTGATTCGTATCCTTTTTCTTTTCAGTATCTTCTAGAGGTATTTTCTTTGTAGTTTCCATGATGACTGAGGAGGAACATTTTCTATTTATAACAATGTCTCTAAATGGATAACTTAATTGTATTTTTAAATTGTGATCCTTTATATTTCCTGCACACTTAGTTATGAGTGGCACAGATCACATCCTTCCATGCGCTTGTACCCACTGACAGTTTTGTAGCTATGGTTACTGTGTTCTTCTATCTTTTAAATCCTACGTGAGAATTAAAACTTGTTTGGCTGCACGGTTATCATGTTGCGGGAGTCTGCACTTGTCTATGTATCTCCTTTTAGTGACAAGCTTTCTCTTTTCATCTTTGTGTGTTGTTCTCTAACAGACGTTGATCTCAGCTTGAAGACTTTTGTATACCAGGACTTGCCAGGCAGGTGGTGATGACAGTGCCCCAGCTTTGTCTGTAAGGGACAGGCCCTCCTCCTCTCTCTCTCTCTCTACATCAGGCTGGCCTCCACCTCCAGATCCCCCTCCCTCCACCCACCAAGGACTGGAATAGCAGGTGTGTACCCCCACACCTTTTCCTCTTCTGCTTTTGAAAGTCTTATGTGGTGCAGTGTTCTGGGCGGAACTTTATTTTCATGAGGTGGGGCGGTTGCACAGAATGCGGGTGAGGTCGGGGGACGAGCTGTGGGAGTTGGCTCTTTCCTCCCACCATGTGGGGTCAGGGGTTCAAACTCAGGGTGCCAGGCTTGGCAGCAAGCGTCTTTACCTTGATCCACTTTACCAAGCCTCTTATAACTTCCCTGTAGTGTTCTGGCTTGATCTCATCTCTGGCAAAGCAAATCTTAACTGGTTTCTGAATTTCCTGTGCAAAATTTGGATGCATAGATCTGTAGATTGTGTTAATCCTGAGCCTCTCTAGAAGAATAAAGGAGGGGTCTCCTGTCATCTTGTTAATTCACCCCATTAGGTACAAAGGAAAACCCCAAGCATCCCTAAAGGACAGGCCTACTGACTATGCCCAAGATGGCATCCTAGGCTCAGCCTGGGCTGAGTGCTGACAGGAAAAACAGAAGGATTGCTGGTGGATTCTGTCAGCATCCCTGAGGAACCTGTGAAACAGTTTCTGTCAGAGATTACTGGGAATTCAAGGTCAGCGTGGGCCAGAGAGCCTGTCGAGAAACTAAAACAACCCAGACAGTGGACTATATTATACAATCCTATTTTCATGTCTTAAGGTTTTGCACAAGGCCTTCCCTCTTGCAGAGATTTCAGTGCAGGCGGCGGCATTGTTAGCTGCAGGTGTTGTGTGATTGACAGATCTCAATTACTCATTCAGCCTGCTAAGTCCCACAGGAGATCAATAGCAGCTTCCACCCGCCCCTCCCCCCAGCACATTCTCTTCTCTGTGCACTGACCTTCCCCACCTCAGAAACGGAGTAAAGCAGCCTCTGTCCTTTTGTCATCATATTATTTCATATTTCCCAGGGGTTCTCTGCGCCACACGGGCCAGCATTCCTTTCTTGTTTACAGCTGTGTGGATCCCTCAGACTAGATACGCCGCTGCAGTTTGAATGGATGCTCGAGTTGCTTCTGCCTCTGGGCTATTGTGAATAAAGCTGTAATAAACACGATTTTGCAAATATCTCCTCTAGATTCTAATTTCACTTCCTTTAAATAAGTGCTCAGAAGTGGGGTTTCTGGACCATATGGTAGTTCTATTTTTATTTTTTCAGGAGACTCAATATGCTATTCTATAGCAACTGTATTCTCTTTCTTTTCAGCCCACAGTGTGCAAGGGCCCTATCTTTACATTTTCACCAGCTCTAGATGTCTTTGTATGTTTATAACACCCACATGTGGATCAATAACTCATTTTGACTTGCGTTTCCTGATGGCTAGGGATGCTGAGCATGCTTTCATGAACCTCCTGACCTTTGAGCAGCATCCCTAGAGAGACATCTACCTGTTTGGCGCTGTTTGTTTTTGCTTTTGAGGTTAGTGAGTTCTATCCAGGTTGTGGATGTGAAACCTTTGTTAAGTTACATGACATGTATATTTTCTCCCGTTCCCATTTCCAGCTGCTGACTGTTCCTGTCGCTGCTCTGAAGCGCTGTGCTTTGACAAGGTCCTGTGTCTGTTTTTCAGTTTGTTTCTCGTGCTTTGTCACATTAAAGTTTCACTGCCCAGGGCCGGGTGGTGGCGCACGCCTTTAATCCCAGTACTCGGGAGGCTGAGAGAGGCGGATCTCTGTGAGTTCGAGGCCAGCCTGGACTACAAGAGCTGGAGCTAGTTCCAGAACAGGCTCCGAAGCTACAGAGAAGTCCTGTCTCGAAAAACAAGACAAAACAATAACCAAAACAAACAAACAAAATTCACTGCTCATTCTGACACCATGAAGCATTTCTGCTACCTTCTCCTTGAATCTTAATATCTTTAATTGATTTTGCACTGATTTTTGTATTGATGTGAGATGATAGTTCATCCACCGCCATTATTTTCCGTGTTCAATATCTAGTTTTCCCAGCCGCATTTGTTGAAGAAACCTTCCTTTCTGCATTGTGTCTTACTGACAGCTTGCCAAGGATCAGATGCTTATTCATGGGTTTATTTCAAGATTTTGTCCTGTCCCATTGGCCGATACACCCACTTTCACGTCGTTATTACGCCGATACCACATCGTTTCATGTTAGAGCTGGGGACTGCTCTCTCCTGGTCTGGCATTGAACCTGGGGTCTTGATTTCCATAAACAGGCACTCTACCAGTAAGCTACATCTTTGGCCAGACCCTTCTTTTACATATTTATTTATTTAGTATTTATGTGAGTGATCATCTCAGGCATGCCGGCTCACATTACACGTGGAGGTCAAGTCTTTCCTTCTTCCATGTGTGTATCAAGGATTCAACTTAGGTCTTCAGACTTGACAGCAAATATCTTTACCCACTGAGCCAACTCACATCCACCTTTTATTTATTTAATTTTTAATCCTAAAACAGAGTTGCTAAGTTGACTAAGCTGGCCTTGAACTTGCAATCTTCCTGCCTCTTTCCTCCCAGGTAGCTAAAATTTCAGGTCAAGTCAGGAAATGTGATTCTGATTTTCACAGATTATCCTCTGACCTCCACACATATGCTATGGCACATGTATGTGAGCCAGCATGTTTGTGCCACGGGGGTGACACTTAGGGACATTATACTAAGTGAATTAAATCAGCCACAAAAGAAAGGCCTGTGACTCACTTGGGCAGCTCCCCTGCATAGCAAATGGTAGTTGGTACATGGCACCCTGCTTTGTAAAGACTGTGAAGGCTAAACATAACCACTCCCGGCTAGTTTGGAGCCTTCTGTGGACAGAAATCTACTCCCAGTGACCTCACCCTCTGCTGCTCTGGGAAGAGAGTCCACTTGAAATGAGCCACTTTCGCCTCTCTGACCTCTAGAGTAGGTAGAGGCTTTCCTGTGTGGGTGATTCTCAGAGTCACCCACACTGTATCTGGTGACTGATCTCTGATGTGGTCTGTGCTAGTCTCCCCTGGCTGATAAGGTTCCTGAGAAGGCGGTTAGTGACAGCGAGGCCCTCTAGAGGAGCGGTTCTCAACTTCCTAATGCTGCGACCCTTGAACGCAGTTCCTCACGTTGTGGTGACCCCAACCATGCGGTTATTTTCGATGCCACCTCATAGGTGTAATTTTGCTACTGTTATGAATCGGCTGATATTCGGCTGATCTTAGGTGCCTGCAAAGAGGTTGTCTGACCTCCGAACCCTCCCGAAAGGAGTCATGACCCACAAGTTGAGAAACAGTGCTCTGGGAGGATTTAGGCCGGTAGAGGCTGCTTAGAGGAAGCCTCAGATGCCCCATGTTCCCTGAGTACCCCCAGTACAAAGGAATCCACACAAGGAGGTGCTGTGTGTGATGTGTGTGATGTGTGTGATATGCCATCTCTTGCCCTTGGCAGCTATCAGGAGCATCCTTCTTCCTGGGCGCAGGCTTGTTATGCCCAGTACTTCCTTTACAGATGTAAATTACTTTCTCAAAGGATTTCTCTCTCTCTCTCTCTCTTTTTTTTTTTTTTTTTTTTTTTTTTTTTTTTTTTTTGGAGAGCTACTCTCAAAATAACCCTTTACCATTGCCAGAAAAGACAGCAGCAGAGTGCTCCAGTCTCCTGCAGCCATGAGATCCTGGCTCTGGAGCCCACACGAGCTTTCCGCACATTTGCTCATGGATTCCCTGGCTCTCCCAGCCTTCGCTGGCTTCCCCCAGTTTTCCCACCTGTCCTTCGTGTTTGGTTTCATTTTGGTTCAGTATCTATGCTTTGAAAGGATAAAGAGTTCACAGGTGACCTCAATGCATTTGGCACTGGAACCCACACCTGCAGCCACTGGCATCCGTCCATGGTGATGCAGACGTGTGGTCACTTTTGTCTCAGCAGTGAAGTAAAACTGGGGCAGACAGAGTGAGCCTTTCAGTTAAAAGGGAAACGGGGTGCGGGAGGAAAGGGACAGCACTGTTAAGTGAGATCTAGGCTGCCCCAAATCAGGGCATGGAATTGGCCCTTTCTTTGGTTGCTGGACAGGGGCGAGGGCTGGTGATTTCCTGCTAATGATAAAGGTGGTGTGTGTGTGTGTGTGTGTGCGTGCACACACATGCGTGTGTGTGCGTGCTCGTGCACGCACGGGTATGTGTGAGCATGTACACACATTCATGAGTTTGATAAGGGAATGTGTGTGCCATGACACAGATGTGAGTTCAGAGTCCGACACTTGAGGATTGGCATTTTGCCGCGTGTGTGTGTGTGTGTGTGTGTGTGTGTGTGCTAGATCCCCTGGAACTGCCATGTAGGTGCTAGAAATCAAACCCAGGTCCTCTGGAAGAGCAGCCAGTGCCATTAACCACTGAGCCATCTCTCTGGCCCTGGCACCTGAGGTTTTACACTTGTTTGAGGCAGGGCCTTGGTTCTTTTGATGACCCACAAGCTTCTGGGGAGTCTCCTGTCTCCATGCCGCCCCCTCCACACCCCATGGGAAGCCAGGACTACACTCTCCAGCCTTTTTTGTGGTTCTGGGAATTCTAACTCGGGTCTTCACACTCACCTGGCAAGTTCTTTGACTGTGTGGCCTCAGTCTCCAGCCGTGGGGGTGGTGTTTTAAAAGAAGTTTCTTATATGTGAAGAAATGTTTTTCCCATGTAAGATACAGACAGAGCTGAGGCCAGTTTGCCTTTGGGGACCTGTGGCACCACCTCGCCCCTGTTTGGTTTTCGTCATCGTGCTGGGAGTAGGAGAAAGCTTTAAAGGACAGATCCACTCACACCACCACCTAAAAAGACTGGGGCTTAGTTCTGCAGGTAGCGAGGTGTTAAAGCCTCCGAGGCTCTCTCCATCTCTTGTCCCCACAGGTGACCTTGCTCTACCTTAGTAGGACAGTGACAACACAGCTTCCTAGACCCCTAGCACTGCAAAGTAGGATGGAAGCAAAGGGGCATCATTCACAGGGCTCTGCCCGGGCTGTGCTTCTCTCCGGCTCAGTGGGCAGTCATTTAAACATGGGAAACGTGACATTGAAGAGAAAGCTCAGCTCTAATAAAAGGACAGGCCTGGTGATGAGGACAAATTGTCCACTCTTCCAGCTGTATTTAAGAGAAAAAAGTATCAAAATTTGTACAACTCTATCCTGAACAATCTGTCAATAGTGAACAAATCCTGAGATTGTGTATTCTGTGTTTTAATACAGAATTTCTTTCTTCTTTTTTTAAATATTTATTTATTCATTTATTTATTATGTATACAGCAGACCTCATTACAGATGGTTGTGAGCCACCATGTGGTTGCTGGGAATTGAACTCAGGACCTTTGGAAGAGCAGGCAATGCTCTTAACCACTGAGTCATCTCTCCAGCCCCTCTTTCTTCTTTTTTTAAAGATTTATTTATGAGCTGGAGAGATGGCTTTGAGGTTAAGAGCACTGGCTGCTCTTCCATAGGTCCTGAGTTCAATTCCTAGCAACCACATGATGGCTCACAAGCATCTGTAATGAGATCTGGTGCCCTCTTTTGGCGGGCAGGGATACATGCAGACAGGATACTGTATACATCACAGTATGTATGCCGTGTTCTGACTACATGTATGCCTGCATGACAGAAGAGGGTGCCAAGTCTCAATATAGATGGTTGTGAGCCATCATGTGGTTGCTGAGAATTGACCTTGGGACCTCTGGAAGAACAGCCAGTGCTCTTAACTGCTGGAGCATCTCTCCAGCCCCCTAATACAGGATTTCTAAGGGGGACATGAGCTGGACTAGACTTCCAGGGAGGCTGGGCCACCCCCAACCCTAACAGCACAGAATTAGGAATTGAATGTGGCTTAGAGCTGGAGTGAGTGCTTAGCAGTGGGGGAGGGAGGGGGAGGGGTGTCTCCCACTCGAGCTTGCAGAAGAAAAGGAAGTTGGAGCAGGAGAGATGGCTCAGCAGTTAAGACCACTGGCTGCTCTTGGCAGAAGTCTTGGGGTCAATTTCCAGCACCCACATGATGGCTTGCAACTGTCAGTAACTTCAGTCCTAGGGTGGTGCAGGAGAATTGTCTGTATTCTGTCAATCATGTTTTGAATAAACGCTGATTGGCCAGGCAGGAATATAGGCGGGTCAACCAGACAGGAAGTAGAGGTGGGGCGATGAGAATAGGAGAATGCTGGGAAGCAGGAAGCTCCCTCCACACTCCTGCACAGACCACCTAGAAGCAAGATGTAATTTGCCCTGCTGAAAAAGGTACTGAGCCACATGGCTAACATAGATCAGAATAACGGGTTAAATATAAGTGATAAGAGCTAATATGAAGCCTGAGATAATGGGCCAATCAGTTTTATAACTTATGGAGATCTCTTTGTGATTTTCTTTGGGGCTTGCTGGCTGTGGGGTATCGGGTGAGCAGAAACCTCAACCAGCAGGCCCCTCATGTTACACTAGGGGATCTTGGGTTACTTCCCAAACGTGGGAAGGCAGGCTGTCATTACAGTGTGCCAGAGAGTGTGGAGGACATAGTGGGCTCTACTGCCAGGGCCTCTGATTCTGTATTTTTGAGGCAATGCAGAGGAGGTAGGAAATACTCCAAGTTGAGCCTATTTGACTTGGGAGAAAAACACCCAATAGCAGGTTCACTGGGAACTTCCTGGACAGAGGACCATCATTTGTGTCGTGACCCTGCTCAATGGTCTAAGTCCCCAGAGTCCAGGCACACTGGCCACAGAAAGGACAACGGAGTTAGAGAACCACATGGTCCTAACTCTATCCTGAACTCAGAGAAGCCTCAGGAGGGGGAGATGTTGGCTATTTCTCGGACCAGCTCAAATATCTGCATACCTTCCAGCCTAAGTGAGAACAGAGGCTGCGCAGATGGACCCTGGAGGAAGCTTCATGACCTGTGCCTCTGGCCACGGGGCCAGCCAGGGAACCTGTGATTCTGTGGGGAGAAGGCAGAGCCCAGTGAACACTGGAGGCCTTGCATCTGCAAGGGGCACTGGATACGCATACTCTTTCTCTGCACTTCCTCCTCCACCGGAACATGTGGATGGTCATGGGTCCCTGGAATGGTTTGCCCCTAGGGAGCAGCCAGCACAGCTGCTCCCCTCCTACAGTACTGACAGTGGTCTTGCCTCTCACAGTCGGTAAGCAGAGTTTTCTCCGCGCGGCTACATCCACATCCCTCTCACTCAGGGGTTCCTCTCATGTGGGTTAGGGTCCTATCCCCACAGTGACCTGCTCTCTCCCTCCCACTCTGAGGAGGTTCTGCCTCTCCTAGTCCTTACCTTTGAAAAACTACACGTAAGGGGAGGTTTCCTCACTAGCGCAAGGTCACGCATGCGCCTTTGCCCAGCTGCCCTCCATCCTTCAGAAACTCGCGCAGTCTGTGCTCCGGTCTGTGCAGCCGGTGGTGTCCTAGTTTGCCTTCTATTGCGTGAGAAAGACCACAGCCACAGGCAGTTTAGGGAGGAAAACATTTATTTGGCAAACTTGTCCTGATCCCACAGCGAAGGGACGCTAGCCCACTCGAACATGTGACTCTGGCAGGCCTTGCCCTCCCCCATTCCCTCTGCCCTGCTAAAAACCCTCAGATTACATTCCTAAAGCCAGACACTGAGGTCTCTTCCCTTATTTTGCCACTTCCTCCTCCTGAGGCCGACTACCAAAGTCCAGCAATCAGAAGCCCCCTTAGGTCTGCCTAATTAACATTCCCAATTAAAATTAAACCCCTCATTCTAACACGGGGTTTCCCCTTTATAAACCGTTTGCCTATGTGCTACGAGTGTACCCCTCTATCCAGAGGGACATCCCTGCGGGACAAATGCCCCTTCCTCCTTTCCCTTGTCTCCTTCCCCTTCTCCCTTGTCCCCTAGCTCCTTTACCATCGCACCCCAGCCCATTCTCACACAGACTTCCCCTTCTCCTCTTAAGACTCACACCTGAAAGGTCACTTGTTGCTGTTTTCTGCCCGAGTCAGAAAGCAGCCACTTCAACTTTTCATTCCTGCTTAATAAAGGATCTGTGAAAACAGTGTTTGGGCGTGGTTTGTACCTAATCTGGAGTCCTCAGAGGAAATCCCCACTGTTTGGGGGTCTCCTCATACAGTCCTTCACTGAGGGAAACCAGGGCAGGAGCTCAAATAGGGCTAGCAACCTGGAGGTGGTAATTGAAGCAAAGACCGCAAGAAACGCTGTTCACTGGCTTGCTTCCAGGTTCCTTATACAGCCCAGGTCCACCTGCCCGGGTATGGCACCTGCCATAGTGGGCTTGACCCACCCACATCAGTCATCAATGAAGAAAATGCCCTATAGACTTGTCTGATAGAGGCAGTTCCTCCATTGGGATTCCCTCTTCCCAGATACTAATAGGTGTGTGTCAAGCTAATGGAAAAACTGACCAGCACACAGTCATTTCCTTTCCGGATGCTCTGAATGAAGTCGCCGTGCACACCCTCGTGCACATCTTTAATGGAGGTGAACGGAGAAAACATGTGGAGATGGCTTTTAGTCATCTCTTCAGGCCTCAAGGCCCCGTGGCAGAACCTGTGCAGGGTCACATGACCAGGCTATGCAGTTAGGAAACAAGTCTGGGTCGCCTGCTGTCGCTCTTTTGCTCCACCCACATAGAAAGCACAGGCCACGGGCCAAAGACCTCAGGGCGTCTAAGCAGCTGGCAGTGGGCAGGCTGAGCAGCTGAGCATGGCTCCCTCTAGCGTTACAGTCTGGTTCAGGCCTCAGGTGCCTGGAACAATTAACAGCGCTCATTCTGAGGTCTGAGATCCTTAGGATCCGACGGATCTTTGATGAGGGCCTGAAGTTTCTGTTTTCTGGATCTTTAAAACCTTTTTATTATTTTCATTTCATTTATTTTATGAGGCTGGGACTTACATAGCCCAGGCTGGCCTTGAACTTGCTTTGTAGCTGAGGGTGAACTTGAACTCCTGAGCCTCCTGTCTCCACCTCCCAAGCTCCAGGAATACAGACTTGGGCTTCCACACTCTGCTCCTTTATCCTCCATTAGCCAGCCCCACCCACTCTAGTCTCCTGGCACCGCCCTCCTCCTGCTTCGGCTCCACTCTGGTCCAGCAGCCTCTTCCTGCTGTCAAGCAGTGGGCTGCCTTGTTGCTTTTTCATCTTGGCACGATGACTGCTCAGCTGCCGCTGTCACCTCTACCATCGCCACTGCTCTCGGTGGCCTCTTTAGCTTCTTTGTGTTACCACCGCGGTTCTCACTACAGAAGTCAAGTGAAGATCACTTATGGCGTCTTTAGAGGAAGTTGGGTGTCTCCCTGCCAACTCATTGGATGAACAGGGTTATATAGCCTAAGAAGGATGTTAGGGCCAATCACAGCTGTGTGTTTGGACCAATCACATCCTGACTCTTAGGCTAGTCTCGGCAGCCCCTCTGCCAGACCTCCTAGGGAAGAACCCTCCCTCTGACCAAGGTGGAAATAGTTGCAGGGTTACTTAGACATGGATTTGGGTCGTGATGATGAAACACTGGGAAGAGTTGTTTCAAACAGTGAGGACTGGGCTGTGCCTTTGGGAGCAAGGGCAGTCAGTTGTGGTTGCCAGATCATTTTCTCAAGGTGTCCCTGCAGTGTTCCAGATGGCTGGTGCTAGCGTAAGGGTAGCCTGCCAGTCTGCTCGACCTCTGGTCCTTTGGCTTAAGGCAGCCATTACAGCCAGGGAGAGCCAGACAGTTGCTGATCGGGGAGTCCAAAGCCCTATCCACACTCGCTGCTTCTTTACAGGAGAACCAGCATCAGAAGGAGCGCTCACAATATAAACAACTCACCACTGATGTGAATAGGGATTTTAAGGGTGCTTACAGCCTGCCCAGTGCCCACGGATAGATAGATAGACACCCCCCCCCCAACACACACACACACAATATTTCATGGAGTCCATTTTGTGCTGTCCATATACTCTTGTTCAGGGCCATCCATTGGTTGACCAGGAGCCACGCCTTTAAAGAAACAGACTCTCCGTCCCCCAGAAAGCATCAGCTGCCAACAGTACCTCAGCTGGAGGTGGGGGCTCATGAGAAGTCCCTCTCCATGCTAGAATGCCGACTGGCTTGATCTTGTGCAGCCACAGCCACTGTATGCATGGGTGCAACAGTCCACAGACACTGTTTCTCTGCTGTCCTCCCCAGTCCCCTGAGCCTTGGCGGGAGTGTCATGTAGATGTTCCAGGTGTGGCTGAGCCTTGGCGGGAGGGTCATACAGATGTTCCGTGTGTGGCTGAGCCTTGGCGGGAGGGTCATACAGATGTTCCGTGTGTGGCTGAGCCTTGGCGGGAGGGTCATGTAGATGTTCCAGGTGTGGCTGAGCCTTGGCGGGAGGGTCATACAGATGTTCCAGGTGTGGCTGAGCCTTGGCGGGAGGGTCATACAGATGTTCCGTGTGTGGCTGAGCCTTGGCGGGAGGGTCATGTAGATGTTCCAGGTGTGGCTGAGCCTTGGCGGGAGGGTCAAACAGATGTTCCGTGTGTGGCAGAGTGCTCCAGCCACTTACTCTCCACACTCTGATTAGCTGTGAGTTTTGTATTGACTTCCACCCAGTGCAGGAATTTCTCTGCTGAGGTCTGAGAACTGCACTGTGGGTATAGAGACGTGAATTGAGAGGGCAGATGAACACTGTGTCCCATTAGCAAAATCATAGTAGGTTCACCACTATGAACTGAACCCTGGTCCTAACCCACTGATCCATCTCTTCTGCTTCATTAGTAAATAGTTCTAGAGAAAAATAAATGCTGGGACGGAGCCTGTAAACATCTGTTACCCTGCGACCCCAGGACCCATTTGCCTTTTTCCGTTTACACAAGAGCATCAGTTCCTCCAAACCATTGTGCTCTCTCTGTCTCCCCAGCCCCTCCCCCCCCGTGTGTGTGTAGGTTCCCACAGAGGCCAGAGGTGTCCGATCCCCATGACCACAGAACTGGAGGTACAGGCAGCTGTGAGGTGCGGGGCATGCATACAGAGAGAGTCCTTTGCAACTGCTGAGCCATCTCTCCAGCCTTGTTTTCCCTTTCTTGAAAAACCCTCCTCCATTTTAATACTTTTCTGTGTGTCCCTGGTAAAATCTTGGGATTTTGGTGAGTGCCCTGGGGCCCCAGAGCCACGCTTTTAAAGTTGGGGCGTGAAGGGTGGGAGCCACGCGGCTCACTTGCTTTGTCCCCGCACTCGCTTTCACCTGGGTTGGTCACGGACCCAGGGCTGCGGGTCCCAAAGCACTGCCACATTCGCGGATCTTCCCTGGCCCTGTGCACTCATTGGCATGCCCCAGTTTTCCTTATGCCTTTCCGGATGCACAGCAGGACGGCAGGGACGCGCAGGGCGGCAGAGACGCAGGGCGATGGGGACACAGACGAATCTCCGACTCACCACTTCCATGAGTGCTGTCCCCTATAGACTCAGAATGCTTCCTCCCGCTGGTTAACTTGGGTCCCCACTTTTAGTGCATTATTCCCCAACTGCTCTCAGTTTTCCTATCCATTTAGCATAGACAGTCCTATTCCAAGAGTATGGAGAGAATTTTCCAGAAAAAAATACACTGCCTTGAACACTGGATACAATGAAAACAGCCTCTCCCATCTGAACTTTTAACCTGACGATTTTAAACTCAAAAAACAAAATACAAAGCTATTCAGATAATACAAAGATATTCACTGAGTCCAGCAGATGAATTCTTGAGGTGCTGTAAATTTTATTTTACGTGTGTGCAGGAGCCACATGCATACCTAAGTATATTTGTATGTGGACCATGTGCATGCAATACCCAAGGACACCAGAAGGGGACAAAAGAGCCCGTGGAACTGGAGTTCAAGCCCGGCTTCAGCTGCCAAATACGGGTGCTGGGAACTGAACCCAGGATCTCTGGAGGAGCAGCCAGTGCTCTTAACTACTGAGATATTTTCCAGGACCGGGTTGGTTTGTTTGTTTATTATGTATTTTTGAAAGCTTCTTATGAAAGAAACCGCTTTTAAAGAAGGTAAAGAAATTCCTTTAGATATGCTCTGAGTTGGAGGCCAGCTTGGTCTACAGAGTGAGTTCCAGGACAGACAGGGCTACCTAGAGAAATCCTGTTTCGAAAAACAAAAGACTATTCCTGAAAAAAGGAATCTATAGCAACCCAGAGAGACCAGAAGAGGGCATCAGATCCCCGGGAACTGAAGTTACAGATGGTTGTGAGCCATCCATAGGAGACACTCTATGTAGGAAGGAAATCATCATTAAAAATCTATGTATCTGTATCTCATGTTAAATCTCATAGTTTGATGAAGTTTTTTTTTTTGTTTTGTTTTTTATCCTAGGCCCCGTGAATGTTGTTTTGGGTAAGCAACATTTTAAGGTTTTATGAAACGTTCAATAGATCCAAAGATATCATTTAGTAGATTTTAAGATGGTAAGAGTACCTCAGTTTATGAGTGTGTATTTATTAGGCCTTTCAAAATATCCAAAAACACATGCTAATGGTGCTGGTTAGGAATTTGCCCTTCGTGAAAATTCGGATACTTTGTGTGCGATCTCTGCACTAGCATACGTACGGGTCACAATCGGGACGAAGAAACAGCACCGAGAAATACTAGTGTTTCTGTTTTACGACTATTCCGCGTGTTGTTCTTTTCTCAAAGAAATGCTTATTTGTATAGCTAATAAAGCTGCGCGCCTTTCCTGCTTGTTCATCTAGCCGTTCGCTTGGGCATCGCCCAGTTTCTCCTAGGGAAAAAGGGACTAAGAACCAGAGCCGGCGCTCGAGTGCCCGCCGGTCCCCGTCATCCTGGACCGGCCGCCCCGGGCCCGGTGTCCCCGATCTCAGCCCTCCCGGATCGGCCGCCCTGGGCCCGGGGTCCCTGATCTCCGTCACCCCGGACGGGCAGCCCCGGGCCCGGTGCCCGCCTGGTCCCTTCACCCCAGCCCCGCCACCCCGTGCCCTCCGCAGAGGCGGCCGCCATCTTACAGGGCGGGTCCCGCGGCCTCCCAGCCGCCGTCAGTCGGGTCCCCCGATCCCACAGTCCCCGGGCGCCCCCTGCTCCCGAGCATCCCTCAGTTCCTCCTCGGCGCCTCCTCGCTCGTGAGTGTCCCCCGCGGGTCGCCGCGAGAGGCTGAAGGGGAAGAGCCAAACGTTTGTCGCTGCCTGGCAACCGGGCGGCCTCCGCGCGGCGGTTCTGGCCGGCGCCGCGGGATTCCGAACCCCTCCCCTGCATCCGTGAGCGCTGATGCTCTACCCCGAACCCCTGAGCCCAGGAGCGAGCCGGTGGAGCGAGGCCTTTAGCGACGCAGAGTCACTAGCTGACTGTGACCTCGTGGCGCAATGGTAGCGCGTCTGACTCCAGATCAGAAGGTTGCGTGTTCAAGTCACGTCGGGGTCAGCTTAGGTTATTTTTTCCACTTCGCCAACAAGAATAAAGTACAGCAAATCCTTAAAGACGAAATTGGATTAGTAGCGGATTAAATCGTCTTTCTTACACCGTGAAAGACAAGCACAACTTTTTCTCTTCTTTGAGATCGTGAACACCCGAACGCTCTGCAAAGCGATGATTCCCGATGACCGACAGGAGGCGCTGCTGCAGCAGCAACTGAATCGAGGTGGGACCTTAGGGAAGGTGCGCTGACTCAGCCTCAATGGTCAGAGTCCTGCCTCGCCCCTCGGGCTGAACCCCCCACCCCCAGATTTCCTGGACCGGTGTGAGCCATCAATGATGAACCTGTGCTTTAAGATAGATCTCTCCCTGTTTGCCTGGAGTTTCATTTTCTCTTGATCTCGCGATGATCATCTCTCGGGAGGTCATGTCTTCAACATCTGTGCCCATCCTAATCCCTACAAGTCCATTTACAACCATGAGACCTGGATGTTTTTTTGTTAATGGCTTTGTTTTCATTCTCTTCCTCTCCCGCAAGATTGATGCAGAAAATAAAAGTATGCTGCATCAAAATTATAAACATGAAATTGAGTTCTTTTATGTAAAGTGCTTGGAACCAGAACTGTATCGGATTTTTATAAAAACTTTTGGAATGTAGACTGTCTTAGGGTTACTATTGCTGTGATGAAACACCATGACCAAAGCAACTTGGGGAGGACAGGGCTTATTTCACTCACAGTTCCATATGACAGTTCATCATCAAAACTGCTGGGGGTAGGAACTCAGGGCAGGGACTTGGAGGCAGGAGCTGATGCCGAGGCCACAGAGGTGCTGCTCACTGGCTTGCTCTCATGGGGTATTAAACCTGCTGTCTTAGAGAACACCTGCCCAAGGTGTCTCAGCCACCATAGGTCAGGCCCTCCTCCACCAATCATTAAGTTGTCTTACAGGCTTGCCTACTGCCTGTCCGCACGCAGGCATTTTCTCTATTGAGGCCCCCTTCTCTTGGATGCCTGTAACTGTTTCAAGACAACATAAAACTAGCCAGGATATTGATACACATGTAATTACATATTTCTAAATTGAAACTCAAATTCAAACATAGGATCCACTTACGTTTCATACTAGGATCCACTTACGTTTCATACATAATCGCTATGTTCACCTGTCCTGCAAAGCCAAGGTGTAGAATTTTTGGGCTGACCTAGGCATCATGTCACTGGTCAGAAGGTTTTGGATTCTGAAGCATTTTGGATTTCCAGTTAGAAAGAGTCAAGCTGTAAGTAATTTGGTACTGAAATGTGTATCTGTACGTAGAAGTGAATGGCGACTCTGTTGTGGTGGCAGGAATATAATCCTAGTTCTTGGGAGGATAAGGCAGGGAACTGCAAGCTCAAGGCTAGCCTCGGCTACCTATCAAGATCTCGTTTCAAGAAAAGGAGTGGATAAGTGCATAAAATATACTCATAAAGTATAATTAAATGTGAAGCTTCTCAGCTTCTATTCAGATTGCCAATTCTAATTGCTCATTGAGTTCTATGATTCTGTTTAATTTTGGTATATGATATTTTTATTTATTTGCGATTTTTTCAAAATAATGAAGTTTACCATAAAAAGGATTATGCACACCAATCCTAGGACAGTGTATCACGTCAGGGAATGAGGAAGAAGAGACTGTGGTGTGTGCAAATGCTCTTTCTTACCAAAAGGATGTAGTCTTCATGGGGTCATGGAAAGTGACTTCTGGGGCTGGAGAGATGGCTTGGCTGTTAGCAGCACTGGCTGCTCTTCCAGAGGACGAGAGTCTGTTCAAGTCTCAGCTTTCACACTGCTGCTCACAACTGCCTGTAACTTCAGTTCTGATGGTTTCAACACCCTCACGCAGACATACGTGCAGGCAAAACACCAATGCACATAAAATAAAAATAAATAAGTAGTTTAAAAAAAAACAAGTAAAATAAAAGATAGCTTAAGTATGACTCACTCAACTTGTCTGACAGAGGCTTACAGAGGTGGAGATAAAGTCCCTCTGGATGAGATGTCACCCTTACATCATGTTGTCTAGCTTTCTCATATAGAAGGCTTCAGACGAAACTTACTCATGATAGAATTTAAAAGACAAGAATATTGAGGGGCTGAGGAGGTGGCTCCCTTGGCAGCGTGCTTGTGTGGCATGCATGACATGCTGGCTTCTGTTCCCAGACAGGATTAAAGTGGGCGTGGTGGATGCCTCCCACAAAGTCTGAACTGAGAACTTACAAAGATCAAAGGAGACAGAAAATTTGAGTAACTGTTGAGATCATGAAAATAGAATGAAAAAAATCTAAGCCTAAATTAAATAGTTTCTCTGAGGAAGATGATAATAGAGCAGGGGAGGGGCAGCATTCATGGAAGACAACAGGAGACCAGAGATGGTGGTTTGTTGCTTTCAGGCCTGACAATATAGAAGACCCTACTCTGGAGAGGTCAATGTATCTTAAGCCCGATATAAGACACCCACCCCCACATTCTGCGGTTTGCATGAGAAATGTCCCCAACAGATTCATGCATTTGAACACTTGGTTCCCAGTTGGAGGTTTTAGAGCCTTTAGGAGGAGGCAGTTCCTTGCTGGAGGAAGTATGTCACTTGGGTGGGCTTTAGGATTTCATGGTCTGGCCTCACTTCCCGTTCTCTCTCTCCTCTCTCTCTCTCTCTCTCTCTCTCTCTCTCTCTCTCTCTCTCTCTCTGTCTTTCTGCCTCCTGTCTGTGGATGAAATTGATCACTGTGCTTCTGACTGCCAGGCTGGCCTCGTGCTCCTGCTGTGATGCTTCCCCTGCTATGATGGACTGTGTTCCCTCTGGACCTCTCCGCTCAAACAGACTTCCCCTCCTCGAAGTAGCTATTACTTGGCATTTTATCACAGCACCAGAAACATAACAAGACACCGTGTAATGGCACGGTGCAATAAAGAAGTATTTTTAAAACATTGCAGATTATCTATAAAAAAAAACTACACAACTATAATTTGACTGAAACAGAATTATTGGCAGCAGCAGAAATGGGAACCAGGGAAGCTGTTCTCACAATTCCTAAATGCTCAAGGAGAACAATTGCCACCCTAGAACCTCAAGAACAGAGACGTTTGACTGAGAGGGTGGTGCTTGCCTTTAATCCCAGAGGCAGAGGAAGGTAGATCTCTGTGAGTTCAAGGCCAGCCTGGTCTACAGAGCAAGTTCCAGGACAGCCAAGCCTATTACACGAAAATATACTGTCTTGAACACCCCCCGCCCCGCCCCTCCAAAAAAACAAAATAGAGACATTTGGAAACAAATATACCTACCACACCCCTTCAAGACAGACTGCAATGGACGTGATTCAGGAAGGAGAAAGATATACAGAAGTTCTGACTGCTGAAGGACTGGTGAGCAAAGGAAATGCAGACTCCATTAGATGAATGCAAACAAGTGAAATACTGAACAAGAATAGCAGGCAATCAAGAACAAACATAACTTAGAAGTAAAGATGTGCAAGGGAGTATATTTATCAGAAGATTAGACTCTTTGCTGGGCTTAGATGGCATCAAGTGTGTCAAAAGTAGGAAATTCACATCGCAGAGATAAGGACTGGAATGAACCTCAGTTGGTAGAGTGTTTGCCCAGCACGCACCAAACCTGTGATCTATCCCCACCTACACACACACACACACAAGAATAGAGGTAGCATTTGTAACTAATTAGTAATTGATTGGCTGACAAAACAGTTAAAGTTCTTGATAACCATGCCAGAGCCAATCCTCAAGAGTTATTCCTTGGGTGCTGTTTGCTTTGCTTTCTATTTTGGGTTTATGATTTTTTTTCACATTTTTACGTATTATTTTGTGTGTCTGTGTCACGCATCAGTGAAGACTGAGGACCCATAGGCAACATTCTAGGGCATATTTGGGCATGATTTTTTTTTTCCCAAGATGGTTCCTGTGGGAGCGAGGGTACCCCTGTATCAATGAATATTCATAATATTCATGACAGGAGCACAGTCACACCAAGGACCCCAGCGCCCATGGGAATAGCAAGTCCTTGCCCTGCTCTGGCAGGGATGTTGACAGTGTGTGCACAAAGTACCTACTACAGTGTCTTCCTCCTTGAGAACCATGGTAGGCACGTGTGTTTACTTACCCAGCCATGGTTACCGGATGTTGTCTGTCAGGGAATTAAAACCAGGCACAGGCTGGAGGAGACACAGCAAGACTGAGGCCGTGGCTGTGACGTGTTTATTGCAAGCAACCAGACTTTTATACCCTTATCAGAAACAGAATATCGTGGCGATATCCAGGATCAAATACAGTTGTAGTTGCTAGGATACATTGAAATTTGCAAGCTATACAAGGTACACAAGACCAATTGTCCTGACAAATTTCTGTATGCTTCATTGATATTTATAAGGGAACATACAGAGAAATGCAAAGTAGCCTAAACGCTTCATTGCCTGAGGGGGTGCCTTGGTTTCTCAAGAACCAAAAGGCACACCGCGCCCCAGGAGCTACAGACTCTAATCTGTAAAACCTATGACACACGCCTCTCAAGGCAGCTAGGCCAGGCCGACTTCCTGATTCCCTACAGACGATAGCCTGAGCCTGCTCCCCTGCAGAGATCCCCTACTGAGATTAGCTGATCCACCTCCTCCTTCCACTGTGTGTAACAAACCCGCTGAGTTTCTCTGATGCTGGTGTCTCTATCAAGGAGCAAAGCACAACCAATCCCAGCTTCTCTGTATGTGCGTCTGTCATTTCTCCATTCTCTGCTGCTCCAGTCAGATCAACCGCCCCCACCCCCCACTACCCAACAACCAGGTTGCAGCGGGGTCTCCTGGACTTCTAGGCAGAAGCCCTCTCTGCCTTCTCAATAGCTGTGCTCACAGGCTCATGCCTCTGAGCCTAGCCGAGTTTTGGGCAGAGAGGAAGTGTAGACTCAATATGCAGCCCCAGGAAACCCAAGCAGTCAGAAAGCCTTGATGAGACAGGAAGAGAACAGTCTTAATCTACAACTGAGCAGCTCAGTTGTAAGTATCTGCAGGAAGCCTTGAGTGAGTGATGTCCTCAGTGCTGTGTATAGTTCATATGAGCACAGCCATGTCAAGGACCTTAGCCTCAGACTCATGGGAAAATGGCAAAATCTTTCCTCTGGATGCAGTTCAGGGGGATGGCAAGACCTTCTGTGTGCAGATGTTGACAGAGTGTGCAGAAAGTGTCAACTGCGGCTTTCTCCTCCATGATGCTCCCCATAGCTGCTCCTAACTGAGATGAGCTAAATTTGCCTTCTTGTTTGCTGTATATACTAACTCTGCTGCTCTGTTTATTTGTACGCTGCAACCCCCCAGCTCCCTGTTCTTCTGTACTCAGTAACCCTGCCTCTCTGTTGAACTGTCTAATAAACACACCGAGCTTCAGAGCGCCTGGTCCACCTGATCCCAGTTTTCCTGTGTGTTTGTCTTTTCTTCATTCCCTTGCTGCCCCAGTCAGGTCTAGGTCCTCAGCGCTGTGCAATTATGTAAGTGACATAGAATAGGACATTCTTGGAACAGGAAGGAGCCCAGAGAAAGGCCATGTAGACAGAGACCTCCTCTGTAGGACTCTGGGCAGGGCACTGTGTCTGGCTTCTGCATACCATTGGTGGCTTCCTGTCCCTGGCCTTGTACCCTGCCTTCCTACTGTGATATCTATTGTGCGATAGTCTTTTTGTACACTGTGAAGATGTGTCTCTCCCAAGCACCTTCTGACTGGATGAATAAAGAGCTGAATGGCCAATAACTAGGCAGGAGAGGATAGGTGGGGCTTCTGAGCAGAGTAGGAGTAAGTCAAATGTCCAGTATTGGGCAGAGGTAATGAGCCAAGTGACAGTATGTAGGTTAATATCAATGGGTTAATTAAAGTTTTAAGAGCTAGCTGGGAACAAGCCTAAGCTAAGGCCAAGCTCTCATAATTAATCAGAAGTCTCCGTGTCATTATTTGGGAGCTGGTGGTCCAGAGAAAGTCTGACAATACTTGGTGCCCAATGCATGGCACATATATCCACACAGGGCCTGAGAAAGCTGAAAAAATAAAGTTCCAAACATAGAGCTGGACATGGCTTCCTAGTAACCGAAGTCTCTCAGGCGGTCCTGGTGCTCACAGCATACAGAGGCGTGGCTCCTTTAAGAGGTCCTGCCTGCTATGCAGCTGAGCATTTGAACAATTGGCACTAGGTAGAAATGCCGGCCACAGTTTGGGCCCACCAACTTCCCAGAGCTGGGGCGGATAAATGCGGTTCCTGACTGGCTGGTGGTGCTGTTCTCCTTTAATTCCAGCACTTGGGAGGCAGAGGCAGGGGGATCTCTGTGAGTTTGAAGCTAGCCTGATCTACAGAGTGAGTTCCAGGACAGCCAGGGCTATACAGAGAAACTCTGTCTCAAGAAAACCAACAACAACAACAACAACAACAACAACAACAACAACAAAAATTTGGCTCCTGACTGGTGTCAGCGGGCATGAGTCTGGGCTCTCATAGAAAGGCAAACAGAGCTTCCAGCTCCGTAGTCTAGAACCAGTAGAGTAGCCAGCGGAATCCACTGGAAGTGGGGGTGGAGCCAGTGCCAGCTCCACGCGCTAAGTGGAGTTGCGTGGTAGGTGGTCTGGCCATTTAAGGTTTGGCTCAGGAAGTCAGAGAAGGCTGCAGGCATGCAAAAAGTCAGGTCCAGGCTGGGGAAAAAAACCTCTGAACAAGTACAATATGCTTAAAAATGTACTTAGATGCTGAAGAAAGAAAAGAAAATGGGTATCGGTAGTCACAGAAAAAAAAATTAAAAATAGCCAAATAAGATCTTTTGAAAAAGAGTAAAGTAGTATAAAAAGAATAAACCACATAAGGATGAGAAACATTATAAAGCAGGGAGCCTGGCTCTTATATAGTGCTTTATTAACTTTAAAATTTTTAAATGCTAATGAGTAAAAATACAACAGCTACTAAGAGACATTGGATTATGGAAACTGCTGAATTAAACCAGCCTATATATTTTAAAGATGTCTTAACTTCAGAATGAAAATCAGGAAATGTGTTGTGTTGGGTGGTGTTGCCTATTTTCTTTTTTGAGGGGCCTGCCACCCATTTCCCAAATAAATCACACACAGAGGCTTATTCTTAGTTATGAATGCCCAACCTTAGCTTGGCTTGTTTCTTGCCAGTTTTTCTTAACTTCAATTATCCTGAATTTTCCCTTTTTTTCTTACTTCTGTATATCTGACTTTCACTCTTACTCCATGGCGGGCTAGGTGGCTGGCCCCTGACGTCCTCCCCTCCTTCTCTAGCTGCTCCTCCTTCTCCTCGGTTCTCCTTTTATTTATACTCTCTGCCTACCAGCCCCACTTATCTTTGTTCCTGCCTACCTATTGGCTGCTTGGGTCTTTATTAGGATCATCAGGTGTTTTAGGCAGGCAAAGAATCACAGCTTCACAGAGTTAAACAAATGCAGCAGAAACAAAAGTCACAGACCTTAAAATAATATTCTCCAACAGTTAGGGGAGAGATTATGCCTTTGTTTCTGCAGGAACTGAAAAGCTATGAATTCCATCAAAATTTTTTTTTAAAAAAAGGACGGATTTGACTAAGGGAAACCTTAAAATCTTGGCTGCAGACATGAAGGAAGAAACCAAGAAAACACACAAGACAGGTGACATATATGCTGATCCCTCTACATGGGAACAGCTCTGAGACTCGATGAGACATGGTCAATTTCGTTGGCTGCAGAGTCCTCATGACTTATTACCACATGCCATCCGTTCATATGCATGGATGAAGATTTATACTACGGTTTGGTTATACAGTCCAAATGGACTTATAAAGTTGACAGATGCCTTTTACCTCAGATATAGAACAGAAAATCATCTTCAGCCGGTTTGTACACGCCACACATTCCATACTGTGTTAGTGCAGATATGTATGTTACCTTCAAAAGTTTGTATGTTTTCAGAACAAAAGGACTAGACACCAATGAAAATAAGTAGCCCAGGTGACCCAGCCTCTCAGAATACCTCTGTTGCAGCTCCTCAAAAATCTGCATCCAGAACAACTTCAAAGCTGCTAACTGAGATGGTCCAGCCTCACAGACTACTCTCCTAAGGTCTTCAGTTAAGCCCTGCACTCTCCCATCACAAAGAAAATGGACAATAAACAACACAGTTTAGCTCTCCCAGGACTTGACCATTACACCAATTTTCAGAGGGTTCCCTAAAGATGCTACACCCAAAGACAATAGGAAGTAATTTCAAGAACACAATGCCCACATTCCTGAAAGGTGGGGTGGGTGGTTTTTGATCATTCGGTGGGTTATGGATGTTTGCCATTGTTTGGGGCAGGGGGGTTGGTTGCAAGTTGCTATTGGTCAGGGTCAGGGAAGAAATTAAGCAAAGGAGGTTCGATTCAGGAAACTCCTTCTGAAAATAAAAAAGGGGACATAGGAATGATAGGATGCAAGGGAAGATTTTTGAATATACTTTTATTTATTTATTTTTTAAATATTTATTTATTATGGATACAATATTCTGTTTGCATATGAGCCTGCAGGCCAGAAGAGGACACCAGACCTCATTACAAATGGTTGTGAGCCACCGTGTGGTTGCTGGGAATCGAACTCGGGTCCTTTGGAAGAGCACACAGTGCTCTTAACCGCTGAGCCATCTCTCCAGCCCCTTGAATATACTTTTAAACAAAAAACCAACTACTTTTCTCAAATATTTTACATTGGTATGAATTTTTGTATATTGATACAAATTTGAGGTTATTTTTGTTACAACACACTGTAATGTATTGTACCTATGAAACTCATTTAAAATTGTAACGTAAAGTTCTAGTCCTTGAAGGCTACTATTATAAACTGTTTAGGATAATTAAGATAACAATCAAACATGTGGTCATGTTAGATATGTTTTCAAGGTCAAACAGAGACGTATTTTGGATAGATAGGTGGGTCTTTAAACACTGCAGAGATCTACAGAATAAGGCATTTAAGATGTTTTAAGCCGGGTGATGGTGGTGCACGCCTTTAATCCCAGCACTTGGGAGGCAGAGGCAGGCGGATCTCTGGGAGTTCGAGGCCAGCCTGGTCTACAAGAGCTAGTTCCAGGACAGGCTCCAAAGCTACAGAGAAACCCTGTCTCAAAAAAAAAAAATGTTTTAATAACACAAGGCTTTTCATGACAATAAGATAAATCTGCTCCTGACAGCACAAATCTATTTCAGGGAAGATGATGGGCATTGAAGAACCTCCATATTGAATTTGCTTTCACTGTGGCAAAGTTAGTCACTGGACAAAAAATTGCCCTTGCCTTGACTGCTGATATTATGCTGTTCAAGTTGGACACGCAGGACACAAAAGAAGGTGACTGCCATGCTTTGCCAAGACAAGCTCGGCCAGTCCTTCAAAACTCCTGCTTCATAAGAAAGTTTGTCAGATATTCTAGGCCTGTACGCTGAAGATGGATGCCCCGATGCTGAGGAAGAACCTTGAGTGACTGACTGTCCAAGCATCCAGCTGTCTCTTTAATTTCTTTTTTCTGTTTTTTTTTTTCAAAGATTTTATTTATTTATTATGTATACAACATTCTGCCTCCATGTATGCCTGCAGGCCAGAAGAGGGTGTGAGATCTCATTACGGATGGTTGTGAGCTGGGAATTGAACTCAGGTCCTCTGGAAGAGCAGTCAGTGCTCTTAACCACTGAACCATCTCTCCAGCACCTGTCTCTATAGTTTCTATAGTTTTGGAAATGGTTTGCTCTGTACCTCCTGTTTACTCAGGTAATATTTTATCCTTCTTGGGTCTCTGATGGGGGTTGAAGACAGAGAGAAGATAGTTAAAGTTTTACCATTTTCTTTGTTATAATATTTTAAAAATCTCACAAAAGAGAAGTAAAGTTTATAAGGGTTGTGGGACATAAAAGCTTAAGTTGTTTATTTAAAAAAAATTTAAAAATGTGTAGCCCAGCTGGCCTCGAACTCATGACTCTCCTGCCTCTGCTTCCTTCAACAAATCCTACCCATGTGCACCACCACAACTGGCCTAAAAAATGTTTAAGGTCTAAAAGGATATTTTTAGTTTGATAGTACAAATTATGATAGAAGGTGGTTTAGGTAAAAAATCTTTTTTTTTTTTTTTTTTTTTTTTTTTTTTTTTTTTTTTTTTTTTTTTTTTTTTTTTTGGGTTTTTTGAGACAAGGTTTCTCTGTGGTTTTGGAGCCTGTCCTGGAAGGTAAAAAATCTTTTGACTCTACAAGATAGGATAGATAATAGATTACTTTCTCCAAATTTGCCAAATTTGAATGGACTGGATATTGTAAATATAATTCTTACTTGGTAATTGTTCTTACTGTATATAGTTTTACTGTGTTAGAGTTAAAACCTTCCCTTTTTATTTAGACAAAAAGGGGAAAATGTTGTAGGATAATCTTTTGTACACTGAGAAGATTGGCTTAAAGAACTGAATGGCCAATAGCTAGGCAGGAGGCATAGGCAGGACTTCCAGGCAGAAATAGGAACTCTGGGAAGAAGAGAGGCAGAATTCACCAGAAAGACATGGAGTAAGTTGGACATACAGTATGCAGGAGAGGTAATGAGCCATGCAGCAGAGCATAGATTACTATAAATGGGTTAATTTAAGCTCTAAGAGCTAGTTGAGAATCAGCCTAAGCTAAGGCTAAGCTCTCATAATTAATAAGAAGTCTCTGTGTCATTATTTGGGAACTGGCAGTCCAAGTACAACAAAAGACCTTCTGAGGGGTCCCATGGATAGCCCCCACTTTGTATCTAGCCCAGTGTGTAACTCAATCAAGTAGCACTTCTGTGGATGGTTGATATCATCTGTGCCCTCCGGCTTCCGTGTCGCCCTGGGGAGTGGCAGTAAGTGGAAGAATGTTAATATAAGACGGGTGCAAAGCTTGTGGCAGTGTGGAGTCAGCTCTAGCTCAGAGATTTGCAGAGCCTGGGCAGTCAGCAGAAGCCTGGAGGATTCCAGGGTTGTCACGAGGCTCCCTACCCCACACCTACCCATGAAGTTGTCTTCTCAGCTGGGTTTGACAGCAAGAGGCAGCCTTCAGGGCTGCTGCTGCGCAGAGATTATGGGTCAGCATTCTATTTTTGTGTCTGGTCTGGCCATTGTCCATTTCTATATTTACTCTCTTAGAGGATATTCCCAACTGCGTTCTTACAGGGTCACTGCCAACTGTGGCCTCAATGGAGGCACAGAAGTCACCCTTCCCACTGGTTACACTTGTCTCATGCTGCTGATAGCCCTTGCCTGCCTTCAGGCTTAGAGGTGTCTGCTGTGCCAGCCCAGACTATGTCAGGAGGTATTTCCCGAGATTCAGGCCTGAGGCTTCAACACTGAAGGACTCCAGTATGTAGTGCTCTGATATAGTGGGTGGAAATACAAGTGTCTGGTGTTTCTCTGAGGTTAGGTAATCTGGCAGACACTAGCAGGTCATTAGGATGGGCCTGCTCCTGCCATAGTTAGCACTGGTGCTCCTTCCCTGGTCATACTGTGATTTTTTTTTTCTTGAGGAAAAGAACATTTTATAGTTGTCCCTCCGTAAATACCACCCACCCAAAGGGAAGAAGGTTGCATTAGCAGAGCTATGTCGAGGCCCCCTGAGGGAAAGCTATTTCTTTCCCATAAACTATGGCTATTTTATAGACGTGGTGGCCTCTTAGAAATGTTTTTCTTAGTATATAGTAGTCTTCCAGAATGAGAATGATGGACTTTGTCATGACATTTCGTACATATGTATGGTGCTTTCAGTCACGTTGGACCCTGGTACATTCTTTTGTGAGTTCATCAATTTCTTCTCCCTTCCTCTATTTCACATCTCTGTGTGGTCCAGTGAGGCTGATCAGGGTTGTTTACAAGAACAAGGTGAGCAGTTGCTAATAGGAGCACAGACATCCTTTTAGCAGATACACTACTGAAGAGCACCCCTATCTCCCCCCTTAGCCATGAACTGTCCACAGATCCTCAGGGAGGTGTGGGGCCTCCCATGTGCCTCCCTGCTTCATGACACACTATTGACAGGTTTAATATCATGCAGCTAACACAACGGCTGTCAGTAAAGAGCGCCACATCCTGTCACGCCTGGAAGACAGTGTTCCACAACACTCCACTCCATCCTCCAGCTCCTACATCTTTCTTCAGAATCCCCTGAGCCTCTGGTGGGTGATATGGATGCTTTATTTATTGATGTGTTGGAAAAGAACCCCAAATTTTTAGAAAAAGTTATTCCCAATGTCTCACAGAGAGACATGGATATAAAACACAATAAACTGAACCGGGCAGGCAGGTACACCAGTGTAAACAGAGACTGCACCTTCATTTCCTGGCTTTCCAGACCTGAATAATCATACAGAAACTATGTTAATTACAACACTGCTCAGTCAACAGCTCAGGCTTATTCCTAGCTAGCTCTTACATTCTTAAATTAGCCCATTTCTATTATTTTATATTTTACCATGAGGCTCATGGTTCATCTTTTTCCTTTGGCAGCTACACAGCATCTGCCCGACTCCGCCTTCTTTCTCTCTGCATTCAGTTTAGTTTTCCTGTCTACCTATTTTCTGCCCTGCCATAGGCCAAGGCAGCTTCTTTATTAATCAATGGTAATAAAACATATTCACAGCATACAGACGGGAATCTCACATCACACTAGGGCAGGAAGTTCAGTTAGTTTTTACCCTAAAGCAGGATGGTGACTGTGTCTCACCCCACTTGTGGGAGGCTTGACCTCCCAATATGACTAATTCACAATTGGTGGGAAAAAGAAAGTTGTAATGGAGTCAGATCTCAGGAATGTCTGGCATCTGGGGCTTGGGAAAACAGGTGGTACACAGTGGTTTACAGGATGGGGAATTTGTAGGCTCCTGACCCTCGGTGGACTGACTATTTGTCTTAGGGTTTCTGTTGCTGTGATGAGACACCATGACCACAGCAACTCTAACACATGAAAACATTAGGGATGGCTTGCAGTTCAGAGACTTAGTCCATTACTGTCAGGGCAGGAAGAATGGCGGCACGCAGGCAGACATGGTGCTGGAGAAGGAGCTGAGAGTTCTACATCTGGATCAACAGGCAGCAGGAAGAGAGAGTGGCAATGGGCCTGGCTTGAGCATCTGAAACCTCAAAGCCCACTCCCAGTGAAATACTTCCTCCAACAAGGTCATGTGTTCTAATCCTTTCAAATAGCATCTCTCCCTTTGAGCATATGGGGGCCATTTTCATTCAAACCACCACACCATCTTTGATTGAAAAAGACTTCCTCATAGTTAGGCATCCAATGGCCACTTATTCTTAGCACATTGGCAGTTACAAGTCTCTGTGGTTAGGGCTGCCTACTACAAGAAGAAGCTTCTCCAACTGTGGCTGATACAGCACTAATCTATGGCCATAAATGTAATTATTTAGAAGGCAATTTAGTGGGCACATTGGGACATGCTGCTGGATTTATTATGCTAAAAAATTCTTTAAAATTTATTCTGTTACCTGGAGGAGAGGCTGTGTCTGTGGGCTCAAGTCTGTGTGTATACCTCCCAGGCTGGGGAAGCAGGGCAAGCAGCGGCAGCCAGGACCTGGAGGCTGCTCAGTTCGAGCCTTCTGAACTGGCTGCTCAGACAGAGAACTCGGGGGTAGCTCACCTCAGTCTCTGGGATGGGCAACTTTCTTACGGGGACCTTAGGTCCCGGGGAGTTGCATGGCTACACCTGAAGTTTTAGGGCAGAAGTCCCGGCTCTGGCTAGCCCCAGTGGGCTAGGCTCAGGCTCCATCCTGAAAGGAGACATGCTATGATGAAAACAACAGGCAAGGGATTTCATCCATACGACTAGCAAGGAAGAAGAGACGAAGTGGTGTCCTGGGGTCTCAGGTCCGTCTCGCGGAACAGTGAAGGCTGAGGTCTCGCTGATGGTTGTTTTACTACTCGTTCTGCAAGGGGGTCCGAGGAAGTCCTTATTGCTTGAGAGGCGCTCGTCCTCAGGAGGTGGATGCGCCTGTTGTCTGGTGTAGCCTCACCCTTTGGGATAATTGCCCTCACAGGGAGAGTGGGCTGTCAGGGAAGGCTCTGCTCTTCATCTGGGGTCTGCAACAGGATTGTGACTGATGCCTTAGTTCTCCTATCTTTGTGCCCTCAGACCGGAAGGGTGAGGTAGGTTAGCTGCCCCTAGTGTCTAGCGTGATTAACAAGCGCATGTGCAGTTGAGCAGGAGACGCGAAGTTCGGAAGGTACGCGATGAAGACAGAGGGGCCGGCCTTTCCTCCCGCTTTTAGGGACTCGTGGGCCGAGTGAAGGGGCAATGCTTCTAATAAAAGCAGCTTCTAAGCACTTGTTTATACAGCCGGCTCCAAGCGTGAGAGAAGGGGTCAGACTCACATCCTTGAGGTGCTTTCCTTCAGGAGGTTAAAATTCTCTAAGACGAATATCAGAAAGAAACCGAGTGACTGCTCCTCTCTCCAGGGTGGACTGACAGGGCCTGAGAACAGAGGCAAAGGGCCCGAGAGGAACCTAGACGGCTAATTTACAGCGCATACAGCAGGTTATGGAACTAGATAGAGAAGGTGTTTGCAAAAACTAAACTGAAGGGCAGAAGCTCACACACTGCCGGACTCGGCAGGCAAGGGACATGCCAAGGTGGCTGCCTCTGAGCCCCAGGGGGCAGACTCGTTTGATTGACTCTTGTGTATGTTTTCTCATTTTTCTCCTGGAGATGATGACGAATGGGGGTGGGTGTGCCGACTGCAGAGTGGATGGCTCCTTTCTAAACTTAGTTGCTGCCTCTGATTTATTGTGTGACCCTGGACAACTTCTTTACGTTTGCACTGCCCAACTTCCTATCTGGATTATGGATGCAATAATGTTTCCGACCTTAAGGGTCCAATGGGAGAGCACACTGACTCTGTTTGTGGAGAGTAAGGTGACAGCAGAGATTCGCCCAGCCATCTTTGCCATTCTGATGCCACTGCCATGTCCAAAGCTAGGTCACTTAGTAACAGAAGGTTCCATACACCCCAATATACACCCAATATACATACATACATGCATACTGTTCAATACACCCACAACTTACATATATAATACATACATACACACTCATACATACATATATGCATACTATCCCATAATCCCCTACATACATACATGCTCCATATACCCACAACATACATACATATATGTTCCATACATCCCCAACACACATGCATACATAATGTTTTATACTTCTCTAACGTGTATTAAGTGTTGCATTTCTGTAGTGCCAGTTACTTGGTAAGTTGAGGCAGGAGGATCATTTGAGTACAAGGGTTTGAGACCAGTGTAGGGAACATAGATATAGCCGAGCTTTTGTCTCAAAAATCAGTGAATAGGAAGGAAGGCTGGCAAGGCTCAGTGGATAACGGCACCTACCACCAAGACTGGCAACCTGAGGACCACAAGGTGGGAGAAGAGAACCATGCCCTCCAGTCGCCCTCTGACTCTATATAAACACACACATACACACCCAAATAAATAAATGTAATACAATCTAAACATAAACCAAACAATCCCCCAATGACAAAAACTAAACAAATAAAATCCTAGAAATGAAAAACATGTACTTGAGAGATGGAAGACCATGGTGAGTTCAAGGTCAATCTGAGCTACATAAAATCCAGTCTCAGACACATAAGATGAAGAACATTCAGAAATTGATACTGAGAAGAGACTGAGAATGCCCCGCTGTCAGCATGACGTCCTGCCGCTGCTGTGCTGTAGATGGAGCTTTCAGACCTACAGCAGATTAAGGTCCCAAGACCAGGGCAGGCAGCCTGACTCTCATCAGGCGAGATTTTGACCACAGCTAGAAGAATACATTGCGAGAAGATAGTGTTTTCAGCATCTGGTCCCCGCCGGCATCGGAACATTGCAGAAGGTGTCAGGGGAGTATCGAAGAGTCAGAGGACAGGATGAAGGCTGTGACATGTTCTCTAAATGCAGCAAAGCTCACAAGACCTGCAGTTACCCACAGTGGGCCTGCCGGAGACTGGTCCTGCCAACAACACGTCACGAAAGGAGAAGAGGTTCACGGGGCCCACCCCTTACTGCTGAACTACTGGTTATTGATAAATTCCGGGAGAGGAAGAACCATCATCTTCAGTGGTGTACGGACTGCCGAGTCCGACAGACTCCTACTGATAGCTGACCCAGGATCACATCCTTGGTTTGTGACTCAGTGGGTCACAAAGCAAACACATGAACGCAAGAAAGGTATGCTTGAAGAAGAGGAGGAAGCATGAAGGAGAAGATAGGGTAGAATGTCATTGGGTCTTATTTACTGTGTGTCGAATTAATAAAGAACAAATTTAACTAACTTTAAACAAGCGTAGATTCAGCCGGGCGGTGGTGGCTCACGCCTTTAATCCCAGCACTCGGGAGGCAGAGGCAGGCGGATCTCTGTGAGTTCGAGACCAGCCTGGTCTACAAGAGCTAGTTCCAGGACAAGCTCCAAAGCTACAGAGAAACCCTGTCTCAAAAAAAAAAAAAAAAAAAAGTGTAGATTCCTTACAAGTAAAAATGCAGTCTACCAGCAGAGGGCGAAAGTGGCATACCAAAGTAGGTAAGGCCTGGAGCATCACCCCTACTTGCTAGCGTAGCCAGACCAGGCTAGCTTTTGAGCTCCTGCCTCAGACTCCAGTGCTAGCCTTACAGGCATGAACTACCACATCAGCTTGTCCATCTGCTCTTATATGTTGTACTCTCTTTCCATCAGAAACGTTGGTTTGGGGTTAGAGAGATGACCCAGCCGCTCAGCAGTTCTGCAGTTCTGCGCTTCCACTCTATCAGGGGACCTGAGTTCGGTTCCCAGCGCCCAGGTCAGGCATCTCACAACCGCCTGCTCCAGGAGGTCTCTGAGGGCTCTGACCCTGTGTACATCTGTACTCACGTGCACACAACCACATACATGTGCACATGCACAAAGTTAAACACGATAGAAATAAGCCTTAACAATGAATTTGGCTTAGCAATCGTGACCCCCCCCCAACACACACACCATTTGCTAATGCCAGCATCCCTTCTGGTTCTGAGGTATATTCTGTCTCTTCAAACGGCTTTTCCTTTGGGTTTGCCTTGTCGCTTTCTTGGAGAAGTGGCTGTGCTGTGGATAGGGGAGTGTTGTTTGATGTCGGAGCCATACAACTTCAGTTCCAGGGACCTGATGCCCTCTTCTGACCTCCCCTGGCACCACGCATGTAGGAGGTGCACACCTGTAGACAAAATGCTCATATGTAAAATAAACAAATCTTGAAATAAAAAGTTGCTGGAGTTTGATTTTTTGCTTTTCACTTAGGATTAAACGGTGATTTCTAAGTTCCATGTCCCTAGGAACCAGAAGGCCACAATGACCCCACATGCACTCTCCTCTAGCTGCCCACGTGACAGCCTGCCCATCATTCTCTGACCAGCCTGAAGGCCTTGCTAGCATGCAGGCTCCAGCCCCCGATCCCAGTGAGAGGATGGTAGGGAAGGGAGCGCCTGCCCCGCCACTATGCAGAAGCTGGGTTTCAACCACTGAAGTCTAGTTTTAGATGAGAGCCAGTTTAGGGAATACAGGTTGCTAGCATTTCACGCACACATGGACTTGACTGGATTTTGTCACTTTACCCTGTATGTGTGTCCCCACACTTTCCTTTGTCCTACGCGGATGGAAATGGCAATTCTGTCCACTTAAGCCCAACATCCAGAAGTCCCATGTGGCATAGCACGTCTTCATTTATGTTCTAAGCCACCTAAGTGCACCACGGATGCTTAGAACAGTCCATTACAGAATAGAAAACACATATGCAGAATAGTGAACACACACATGCCAGTGTTAGAAGCTTGGTCCCAGGTCCCTATGGTCCCTGGCTTCATCCTGTAGAGAGACCTGGGGAATTTGGGAGGTGGGGCCTAGAAGGAGGTCCCTGGTCGCTGGCTGTGTGACTCTGAAGGGAGTTTGAGACTTCATCTCTTTTTTTATTGCACACGGCTGGCTCATGGGTGATGGTGATATTTCACCTCGGAGCCCAGTGCTAGCTAAACAGGGACTGGAACCTTTAAATCCACGAGTCTAAAGTGTTTTTAAGAGCGTTTTATTTATTTAACATCTTTTTTTTTATCTTTGTGTGTGTGTGTGTATGCTGCATGTGTGGGCGTGTGTTCACATCTGTGAATGCAGGTTCATGTGTGACATACCTAGAACGTGGAGTTCAGAGGAGCACTGGGGTGTCTGTCCTCATCTTCCAACTTGTCTTTGGCAGGGTCTCTTGTCTGTGGCTTTGTACACCA
The DNA here is from genome assembly GCF_950005125.1 of Chionomys nivalis. Classification (NCBI taxonomy): domain Eukaryota; kingdom Metazoa; phylum Chordata; class Mammalia; order Rodentia; family Cricetidae; genus Chionomys; species Chionomys nivalis. Next base: position 43,170,720 of record NC_080092.1, on the reverse strand, counting down.
AGTGAGACGGCTCATGAGCGGTTGGGAATTCTCTGGCTCCACCCCCAATCTTCTGGCTCCACCTCCAATCTTCTGGCTCCACCCCCATTCTTCTGGCTCCACCTCCAGTCTCTCTGCAGGAGTGCTGGGATACAGGGGGCACCGCCACAGCCTGCTTTTTGCTTTACAGAGGTTCTGGGAATCTGCTTCACACAGGTCCTCACCCTTGTACGAAAAGTGCTTTCCCCACTGAGCCTGCTTTTTGCTTTACAGAGGTTCTGGGAATCTGCTTCACACAGGTCCTCACCCTTGTATGAAAAGTGCTTTCCCCACTGAGCCTTCTCCTCGGTTCCTGTGCCTTTCTGCAGTGACAGAAGTAGATGGGTACAATAGGAAGCTTAGCTTCAGACGCAGCAGAGTTTGGGAGACTCTGGCAAGTCGGCTGCTATGCTGGTGATGGTCTCTGAGTCAGAGGACCTGGAACTGAAAGAGCAGGTGAAGGTGGACAGGGTGGCACACACATGGAAAAAAATCTCACCACTCCAGCGGCTGAAGAAGCAGGATGAGTTCCAGACCAGCCTGGATACACGGGAGCGAGGGTGGGGGGGTGGGGGGGAGTGGGGGGGTGGGGGTGGGCGGGGTGAGGGGTGGAGGGGTGGATGGGGGGGGTGAAGGAGTACAAGTACAATACGTGTAGTCAAAAGACAGAATCGGAAAGAAGGGGAGGAAAGACCCACTCTCACGCAATATCTAGTGGAACATCTAAATTCTAACCGCGAAGGGAATATCATATACCCACAAAGAAGAAACAAAGCAACCTGGGTGAGAGAGTCAGGAGGAAGAGCAAAAGGCAGGTCTCAGAAGGCTGTGGCTATACTTCCGTTAGGGACCGTGACAGATGTGGAATGCTACCAAGTTGGTAAAGTGCACGTGGCGACCACCACGGTGTGGAGGCACCTGCAAATCAAGCACTTTGGACCTTGAGATAAAAGAAACAGACAAGCAAACAGAGTAATGGGGCTTCTGAGGAGAACCAGCTTCAGCACCAGAGATAGCCTGAGGGGGACTCTGAGAAGAGGAATCAGAGCCCTCAAGGCCTAAGTGTGACTGGTTTCTTATCTCAGGTTTCTGTGGCTGGGAAAGGTTCACAGCACAAGACTGCAACCAGGCTCCGGGAAGCGGTGGGAACCGGATATGTGGTCACCAATACCCACGCTCATGTGAACTCACTTCCCCAGGTAAGAAATTCCAGCACCCCAAAATCAGAGCTAGAGACTCCCAGGCAGTCCACAAGGTGTCTGTGGGGATACAGGGAGCTAGGGGCTCTGTGTCAGAGCATTGTCTGGTCTAGATCCTAGCCTATCGTTCTCATGGTCACAACCCAAAGAAATTGGAATATTCCTGTATGCTGTTGAGATTCGGTGCCAAAAGCCCACTCAACTTTTATAATTTGGACATCTGGGAATGTGTCGAGACTTGCACTGCGAGCAGAGGGCCCAGCGCTGGAGCAGACAGCTGCCCAGCAGGCTGTTTGACTGGCTGCCACCTGGGTGAGTTTCTGGAAGCAATTTGGCTTGGCAGTCACTGGTCCTGTGTTTTTCACCTTGTCTGTGTGGATTCTTTCTCTGTCTTACTTTGGAGATCTGTTTCTCAGGAAAGTGTGGTTTTATTACTTTGTTTGTTTGTTTGTTTTGTTTCTCTGACTGACCTGGAATTCTATATCTAGAACAGGTTGCTTTCCAACTCATAGAAGCTTGCCTGCCTTTGCTTCCCCAGGGCTAGGATTGAAGGCATGCCCTACCATGTCCAGCTGTTACTGGAGTGTGTTGGATAAAAGCCAACAAACTAGGTTCAACCATCTGTCCCCAAATGACGATTTAAGAATTTCTCAATAGTGAAAGAAGATATTGGCTGAAGTTCAGGTTTAAATGGAACGTGAGAGGTGTGGGCAGGTCCTGTCCATCATGACCCATTATGGTCTCTCTTCACATCTGTCCTGGTGCTGGTCTGACAGCTGGAAGGAGGGGCACAGCTGTCTCTTTTTAGAGTATCTCTCTTCCCATCAGGTTTGGGTTGCATAGATTGATATATTTCCCTGTCCATGAGTGTGTAGTGGACCATTCCAGGATCTCAGGTGGGCAGGGGGCACCAGGGACAAGGGGTTTAGCTCGTGTACTTCGGGATCCTCAGGGGTGCCTCGGTTTGGTTTTCGTTCTTTCTGTGTTAGTATCAGGTCCTGCCACATATATGAAACATGTTTTTCTCTCCCTGAAGCTGAATGCTGTACTTTGGTGCCTGTAGATCAAGGTGAGCATGTGAATTTGCAAAGCTGCCTCTCTTTTTGTGTGTATCAAGGAAAAACCTCCCCCTCTGCCTGAGATTAGAGATTTGTCTGTCTGAGAGGCCTGTTTCTTTCTGTCCCTCTCCATTTTGTGAATATCCTGACTTCGCCTCCTTCTGATGTCAGCCTCTCCTGGGGCTCGGAGCGTGGTAGGAATAGGCATATGGCTAGGCATGGCATAAAGCCAAGGGTGGCATAAGAGCCCTTCCTGTCTAAGAGTCTTTCTTAGAAACAAGGAAACCTGTTCCAGAAATATTATTTTTTTTTTTGCCGGTTAAATATTTGTGGTTAAAATCAGGCTGTATCTATAAATTTCCACACAGGCCCTGATGAAGAAAATGGGATCATGGAGACTGGCTACAGCAAATGACTTGGTGTGAGAAGAATATTGGGGAATTAACTATTGAAGGCACCATATTTCCTGGAATAAAAGGGGAATTAGAGGAGCCTTTAAGACTTGTCATCTGATACACAAAACTAGGGCACATTGATGTATGGTGAATATGCAGTAAACAAAGATTCGGAAAGTACGTATCATTTAACCTATGGAGACAGTCAATGAAGTCAAGGGAGATGAAGGACCAGGAAGCTGAAGACAGAATGGGAACATAACAAGAGTGAGCTACAGAATAACGCCCACCAAGGGCAACAGAGTCCCCAGAGCCTGGGACCGTGTTACCCTACATGGCGACAGGCACAGGTGGATGTGATCAACTTAAAATCCCGAGCTCTGGCGATCACCTTGGAGTGTCACATGGGCTCAGTAGAACTGTGAGGGCCCTCAGGAGGGCAAAAGGGTCAACGTCAGAAGAAGGAGATGGAGTGACAGAACCAAGGTCAGAACCAAGGTCAGATGTATTTTCCACGATCGATTGCTACAACAAAATACTCGATGCTGGAGGATGTACAACAACAACAAAGATGTATTTAGCTCAAAGTTCAGGAGATTCAAGAACACAGCACCAGCATCTGGTCAGACCTGGTGGGTGCTTTTTGTCTACACTGTCACATAGCAAATGGCATCAGGATGAGAAGGCAATGCTACAGGGAGACGTGGTGTGGCAAGTGACAAGCCAGAGGGATTGGGGGCAGGCTTGCTCTATACAGAACCTGCTGTAGTGGGAACTACCAGGGTTCCTAGTGGGATTATGACTCTCTTCTGAGAGTTACACTCCAATGACTTGATTAGCTGGCCCGAGACCATCTCTTCTTCTTTATTTTAAAAATATTATTTATTTACTTTACATCCCAGCTGCAGTTTCCCCTCCCTCCTTGGCAACACCTCTTAAAGGTTCTGTCTTTGGAAGACTACCACCTGGAGGCCTGAGCTTCCAACACATGATCTTGAGGGACATACAGAAGCCACACTAGCCGGTAACTTCAGAAGACAGAAAACTTTCTATTTTTCTAAAAATCAATTTCCTTCTTAATTTTTATTTTAATTAATTATTTTTTGGCTTTTTGTGACAGTATCCCTTTTTAGCCCAGGTCGGCCTGGAATCAATTCATGGCAGTCCTCTTGCCTCGGCTTGCCACGTTTTTGATTATAGGCACAGGCCACCATGCCCAGTTTATTCCTTGAGATAGGGACTTCGCTGCCTACGCTGGGCCCGAGCTCCTAGGCCCCTGACCTTCCTGCTACAGGCTTCTGGGTACTAGGGTACAGGCACATATTCTCATATCCAGGTGGCTTTGGTTCTTTTAATCCAAATGAGATGAAAAACTGGCAACAGTGAAACATCAAGAACATTCCATGGAGGACACGGGTGACAACCACTGCTCTCCACCCCTCTGCAAGTTAAAACTTCAAATTACCCTAAGAAAATGCAAATTCTGTGCTGGTTTTATGTCGGGAGACCTTGAATTTTCTAGGGTTTATTTGGTTTTGTTTTGTTTTTAACTGTTCATGCCAGCAGCACTGTGTGTCATCTTCAGGAGCTGGATTGATATGGACACATTATTACCAAGGCTGTGAATTCATGTTTTCTTAGTTCGTACCAATGTCCTTTTCCTGTCCCAAGAAAGGCTTGTGACACCACTGCCCGGTGCTGAAATAGAATAAATGCTAAAAATAAAATTATTTACAAAATCCATAACACAAGCCTATGGGGTATATTTTACGGTCGATCATAGCACAAGGGACTGTAAGGATTGCTGGCTGTCACCAGAAGCCGGCAGTGGTGTGCCCCAGAGTTTCTCATATGAGTCAGATTTCTCTGCTGTGAAGTTGTCATTTCCCCTTGCTGTGCCCAGGTCACGTTTAAGAAGCAAGGCTAAGAGGTTTTATCACTTGCTCTTGTATCAGATATTATTTTTAAAATGTTTTCGTGTGAATGTTATCACCAACATTAAAGACTTGCAACATAGAGCTTTCTTAAACCTTCTTATGAATTCTATTTTTTTCTGATGCTGGGGATGGAACTGATGGACTCCCCTCGTGCTAAACAAGCACTGACCATGAAGCTCTCCTGCCAGCTCCCTTTACTGAAGCCATTAGCCTTTTCCCATTTGTTTCTTTGGACAGCCTTGAATTATAAATGTAAGCAGGCCTAATCTCTTCCTTCCTAACATTTACGCGTCACATGTATGCTTCATGTCATAGTACATCTGTGAGGGTTTCCTGAAGCTCCCCAAAGAGCAGCAGCGGCTGTTTCCCTCAGAGCCAGCTGGGGTGGTCATGTCTAAAGCTCTGACCTTTGTTTGCCATGAGAAGGAGCTGCTATAACAGCCGGGCAGCCAGGAGGTGGCACCCGCCCAGCTGCGTATCACCAAAATAACAGGCAGGGAGGCATCCAAGCGCTCTGGGATCAGTGCTGTCTGGAGATTCACAGTCCACATTCTCATCATCATTAACCAAACACAGAAAGTTCCATGAACGCCTGGATCTGTGCCCAAGAAGACTCATGTCTCACACCAACGCTCAGTGAGCCAGAGGACACCCCCGAAGACAGAGATGTTGAGAGCTGTGAACCCCCCAGGTCCTGAATTTCTGATAAACAACTTGTAATGCTTGCAGCTGCTCTGAGCACGAGACCCTCAGGAGTTCCTGATGGCAGAGGAGTGGCTTCTGGTGGGTTTGGCTGGGGTGTGGCTATCAGTTAAGAATCTCTGTTTTTTTTTTTTAATATTTATTTATTTATTATGTATACAACATTCCTTCCATGTGTGCCCGCAAGCCAGAAAGGGGTGCCAGGTCTCATTATAGATGGCTGTGAGCCACCATGTGGTTGCTGGGAATTGAACTCAGGACCTCTGGAAGAGCAGTCAGTGCTCTTAACCTCTGAGCCATCTCTCCAGCCCAAGTGGAGAGATATAAGTGGCTCTGGTACACACTAAGCGGGGCATTCCTGTTTCAAGGAGTCTGACATCAAGATGACTCATGTCTCTGTCTCTCTGTCTGTGTGTCTTTGTGTGTCTCAATCTCCAGCCCCTTGCCCGGTTCATGAACTGGAACTGTGTGATGCACTACAAGTACAGACCCCACTGGGATCAGGAACCAGGGAATGCTGAGAGGTCGCCCTCGGGAATGGTGAGGGTGGATTGAAGAATGGTATGTGCATTTTCATCCCCAGAGATGCTCTGTGGGACACCCTCCGGAAAACAGGAGGCAGGAGGGTGAATTGAAGGCCTCCAAAAGGAAGTTTAAAAGAGTAATATGTGCATTTTTATCCCCAGAGATGCTCTGTGGGATGCCCTCCAGAAAACAGGAGGCAGGAGGGTGAATTGAAGGCCTCCAAAAGAGTAAAATCAGTACAAAAAGATGAGAAAATGACAGAGGATAGCCCCAGAGACGAAGGAAAAGAGTAAATTTAAAAGAGACAGTCAGATTAAAAGGAGTACCCCCAAGAATGCAGCACCCCCACTCAGCAGGAAGCAGCCAGACAGACTGACAATGCCCAAATTCCCTAAAAGATTGTCAAGAAAAAAAGGGAGGTGAGATGCTGGGAGCTGTGAACCCCCCAGGTCCTGAATTTCTGGTAAACAACTTGTAATGCTTGCAGCTGCTCTGAGCATGAGACCCTCAGGAGTTTCTGATGGCAGGGGAGTGGTTTCTGGTGGGTTTGGCTGGGGGTGTGGCTATCACTTAAGAATCTCTATATAAGTGGCTCTGGTACACACTAAGGGGGGCATTCCTGTTTCAAGGATTCTGGCATCAAGGATGACCCTGTCTCTGTCTCTCTGTCCGTGAGTCTTTGTATGTTTCAATATCCAGCCCCTTGCCCAGTTCACAAACTGTATGGTAGCGCATAGAGCACAATAGGCATGGTGCACCGCAAAGAGACAGATGTAGAATTCACTGTCAGGGACTGTGCAGCAGGACATTGATAAAATGAGGGTAGTGTGGGAATAAACTCCAAGAATATGGAAGGAGCATCTTAGTGCCCAGCCTGGGCTTCTGACTTAGAGATTCCCATTTTCTCTGAGGAGCTGCTTCTCTGCTCCACACATGCAGTCCTGGTGAGGGAACCCCAGTTGTGGACACCATCCAACCCCTAGGCACAGAGCTTGGAGAGTAGTTCAGGTGTAAGCAGACTTCAAGACCCCGATTTCCTGGACTAGGTGATTGTTCTAAAAGTAGGCAAGAAATCTAAGGAGGGCCAGTCCCCTCCTCTCTCGTTTTGTGCTAATGGAATCAGAAGAGAAGGGAGAAGGGTCTCAGTAGTTGACCTATAGGGTAGGAGGATGAGACTGCAGGTTGCCTTTACCTGCCCAGGGACCAAGGGGAGAGCCACAGATGGTGTGAAAGGGCAAGGAAAAAACACTAATGGTCTGGTTCGTTTGTGTGCTGGTCTGAATAAGAACGCCTCCCCCATAGGCTCATATATTTGAATGCTTAGTCATCAGGAAGTGGCACTCCTTGGAAAGGATTGGGGTATGCCCTCAGTGGAGGAAGTATATCACTGAGGATGGGCTTTGAGGTTTCAAAAGCCCAAGCCAGGCCCAGAGTCTCTCTCTCTCTCTTCCTGCTGCCTGTGGATCTGTATATAGAACTCACAGCTACCTCTCTAGCACCATGTCTGCCTGTGTGCACCATGTTCCCCACCATGACGATGATGGACCAAACCTCTGACACTCCACGGCAGTCCCAATTAAATGTTTTCCTTTGTAAGAGTTGCTGTGGTGGTGGTGTTTCTTCACAGCAATAGAATACTAAGATGGTTTGTTCTTCATGGTGCTGGAACCTAGGACCTCACACATGCTAGGCAAGTATTCTACTCCCAGTCACATTGATCATGTGTTAAAATCTTGGATTCTTCATGGTTGTAGCTCAGTAACAGGGCTTATGCCCAGCATGTGTGAGGTTGGGGGTGGGTTATATCCTCAATACTGAAAACCAAACCCCGAATCTGGACGCCAAACTCCCTGGTTACCTGAGTGGTGTGGTTGGGTCATTCAATGTCTCTCACAGGCTTTTATATTGAAACCTTGGTATCCTCCTGGTGGCCTCATTTTGGAAGGAGCTAGAAATTAGGGTAACTGCAGAAAGGAGGTCACAGAGGCATGTCCTTGAAGGGTATTCTGTCTCTTTACTTCCTGGCTGTCACGAGGTAAGAAACAATTCTTTCTGTGCAGTGCTTGGACAAGGTTGGAGCCTTCTGAGGCCATGAACAAACAAATCGTCCCTTCCTTCGTCCCTTCCTTTGGTTGCCTTTGGGTTATTTTGTCAGAGCAGCTTGAAGCTAACAGTGAGCTAAAACATTTGTCATGCATGGTCACTTGCATGAAGGGCCTTTGGCACCTCATGGGAATGCTTTGACTTAGACCTAACTCTGTGAGGCAATGCTTGCCTGCAGTGGGTGGTGAGGGAGATGCATCTTGAGTCTAAAGATGAGAAGAGCGAGGTTCTGGGTGGCAAGTTTGTATTTTCTCTGGGTTGCAGGTGTCCCTTGAACCTGCCTATTCCTGCCACAGTGTCTCCTGTCTCTTCTGACTGATGACCATCCAAGAGCAGTGAACACTTCTGTGGCTTGCTTTTATTTCCTGGTAGATGCTATATTCTTTAATGAAATAACTATCAAGAGGGAAAAAAATTTGTAAAGTTCAAACCTCTAACAGAGTGTGTGTTAAGCTGACCGCAAACTGCACAGCAGAGACATTGGACACCCACGACTGCCTGATCCGACCTTTGACTCAGGACTCCGTAAGTCTTTCCAAGCGGCAAATTTCTGAACCTGCCTCTGGACAGCGACAGAGACTGGAAGGTCGCTCGCTGCCCCCGTGAGCTTTCCGTTCACTTACAGCACTTCTACAAACTTCTTAGTCCTGAGTTTGTTCGCCAGCCTTTGGAGACTCGCGGACCTCGGGGTTGCAGGGGCAAGGGGTGCGTCCAAGGTCACAGAGACTGCTACTCACCCAGCCAGCGCTGGGCGGGCTTGGGGAGGCGGCGGAGGGCGGGGACTGGAATCGGCCAGACCTGTGGGTCCCCCTGCCGCGTCTGAGTTCGGGCAGCGCAAGGCCACATGGAGCTCCCAGAGGAGCCTGCTCCTGAGCCGGGAGGTGCGGACGCCGTGCCCGAGCGCCGTGGGCTGAGCCTGCTGCTGTCCGGCTTCCAAAAGGAACTGCGGGCGCTCCTGGCCCTGGCGGGTCCTGCGGTGAGTCAGGTGGCCTCGGCGGCAGGCCGGTCCCCGAGGATTGGGAGCCTAGTTACCTAAGTTGCCGCGTCTGACTTTATTAGTTGGGGACCAGGAGAGCCTGCAGCAGGCCACAGCTGCGCCAATGTGGAGAGCTTGGCGCGCCTCCGCGTGCGCCCTGAAGCTAGAGGGTCCTGAAAGCGGAGACATTCAGACTTGGTTTCTTTGCAAACAAGCGGTGAAGCCTGGGAGGTCGGGCATCTATAGAATCAACCCTGGGGCAGAGTCATGGAGCAGGAAGGTGAACTGTCACGTTGGAATTAGGTTTTCGAAACTATTTGGAATCTAGATCCAATGTCTGACGCAGAGGCATCTTGTGCCAGCTCCTCTCCCACCAAGCACTGTGTTCAAAACCCAAGTTCTTAACCCAGTTCTCTTTGGGGTGGAATGCTCTCATCAGTGGGCTTGGCTTTACTCGTTAGGCAAGGCCTCCTTCATTGCTGTCTCTTAGAAGCAATGTGGGTTTTAAGACCACAGAACGATATCACATGTGATCTTATTCCTGTTCTCTGCCAGTTTGGGGGTTTTCAGTCCTCAAGGGTGAGAAAACCCCTTCACTGGCTAAAAGAATCTGCCAGTGTGTGTCTGAGTGAATATACTATTGGTCAAGAGGCAGTCGTTTAAGCACCTTGGAGCTCCTGAGCGCCGGCATGTGTGACCTCTTGGAATGGCGACCCCACTCTTGGATATGTTGGCTCACACAGTAAGGTGTGGGGTGTGGAGCTGCAGGTCCTCCAGAGACAGAGTAGCTCACAGCCTTCTGCAGACAAAAGCAGCTGGTGTTCAGTCTCCAGACCTGGAATTCAGTTACCTGATTGGACCTTCCCAGATGTGTTAGGGAATAGCATGGGAACACAAGTTCCACCCTCTCCTCTCCAGAGACTAAAGAGCGGCCAGCTTCGCCTCAACGTAATCTCACTTGAGGGGCTGTCAGAAAGACTTCCTAAGAGCCTAGTGTGGTAGCCGTGGCCTGGAATCTCAGTACTTTTCGGAAGAATGGGGCAGAAGGGTTGATCACCCACGAGTTCAAGGCCACCCTGGGCTACAGAATGAGCTCCTGCTTCAGAAATCCAAAAAGGAAAAGAGAGTGGCAGTGTCCGGAGCTCCTGTCCTCTTCTGGTCACCTGATCCCCTCAGGTGACAGAAGGGAACTGGTTCCTTTTCCTGCATGGGAGCATGCATGTATACATGCATGCCATTGATTCCTGCATGGGAGCATGAATGTATACATGCATGCCATTGTTTTCTTACCAACACAATGTGTATCCATTGAAGGGAGAGAAGGAAAGGAAGGAAGGGAGGAATGAAGGAACACTAAAACCAACAGAAGAAAAAAAGGGAAATCTCAGATTGTAGGAGCAGCCAGGTGACCGGATGACTGCTTTGCAAGAGTGCCATCAACATTGGTTTCCCAATCAGCTTAGTCTCTTGTGATGGTGTATGAAGCCCTTCTTGGGTCCTGCACCTCTGTGCCCAGATGCTGGGCATCCCCTGTTTCCCGAGGACTGTGTTTATTGTCTACTGCCCCATCCTCCCAGGCTCCCCTGTAAACAGGTAGGGTGGCTGAGCTAACCTCCTCTGAGCATCTGCCCCGCTTTCTCTCTCTTTACATTAATTTATTTATTCATTTATTGTGTGTGTTGGGGTGGGTGGGGATGGGGATGCAACAACACCAGAGGACAACTTGCAGGAGCTGATTCTCTCCTGCCATGTGGTTCTCAGGCACTGAACTCAGGCGGTTTGGCTTGGGAGGAAGCGGCTGGGCCATCTCACAGGCTGGCAGGATTTTCACTTTCTCATTCACTGACTCTCCTCCAGAGCTCTTCCTAAAATGCTCACTGTAGAGCAGCTGCAGTCCTTTGCACACACGTGTGGAACAAAACAGTGCGAACTGTGCTTAGGCCCTGACTCAGCTGTGCAGTCTGGCCCTTGCGTGGACATCATGCGTTTCCTTCTTTTCACCTTTCTACCCAGCCTGCCTCTGTTCAGAGGCGCGGCCTCAACCTTCTGGCTTCAGGTTCACTGCCCTTCTCCTGTCTGGAAAGTTCTTCACGCTGTGTTGAGTTTAACTTGACACCTCCTGGAATTTTCTTCAACCTCTGCATGTCAGCCCAGCTTCTGGGCACTGACATGAGCTTTCTGCTTCAACAGAGGAAGTGTTAGGGCCGTGGAGACATCGCTGTTACCACACACTGGTCCAGGGGAATCACTGCACTACAGCCAAGGAGACATCGCTGTTACCATGCACTGGTCCAGGGAAGCCCTGCGTTAGAGTCATGGAGACATCATTGTTACCACACACTGGTTCAAAGGAATCACTGCGCCAGCGTCATGGAGGAGATATCACTATTATTACACACTGGTATGGCTGGTTGTTATTCCAGTTCTGGTTCTGTCACATGACTCTGGAGACGTCATCATTCAAGAGAACAAGCTCCTGGTTCCATAAGATGATTGCTCCTACATTTAGGGATGGGAGCATTCCGGTTTCCTTTAGCGGGTAATTACTGTCATGTGAGAGGTTACTTTGTCATGAAGTGCTCAGGAGTGTTATTACATCATCTGCATCTTTTCTGTCTGTGCTATGGCTTCCAAGGTTGGGCGTCAGAGGGAACTCAGACTGGGGACTCCAGAGCTGGAATCCCAAACGCGCTGTGTACTTCAGGAACACTGTTGAGTCAGGCGACTCTGGGCTAAGCTTCCTTGTGTGTACAGGGAAGAATGTCCCCAGTTGATGGCTGTGCTGACATGTTGTTGCTGAGAGTGGACTTGCAGTCCATTGTGGGAGAGGATGAGCCAGGCCCTTCTACAGTTCCTTCACAGTCCACTGGGCAGGCAGTTACTGGCTCTTCCTCTGAGTGCCAGGTCCCAGGCACACCCCACCCCCTTTCTCCTATCTTAAGTTTCAAAGCATAAAGGGTCTTGCTACCAGGTTTCTGTATTGTGGCATGCTGAAAAAGGAGCCATATCACTGGACGAGGAAGGAAAGAAGTGCATACTCCCCCACGGAGCTGCATCCTGCCGCTACATGGTAAACTGTGGTATGTTCGGTTCTGTCTAAGCTATGCCCACTTCAGTTCACACAACAGCCACTGAGCTATATGGGAGAACCAGTCCTTGTCTGGAAGTAGCACGCCTTCCAACAGCATAGCTCAAAAAGCTCTCGGGGATTCCCAAAGTAGGATTGTTGGCCGTATGCATGTTTGCATGGCACAGAGATGGAGAAAATATAGAAATGCAGATTCCTCAGTCCCACAGACCTCCCAAATCAATATGTTGAGGTGGACCAGGGAATATTTATTTATTTTCTTCGAGACAGGGTTTCTCTGTGTAACAGTCCTAGCTGTCCTGGAACTAGTTCTGTAGACCAGGCTGGCCTCAAACTCACAGAGATCTGCCTGCCTCTGCCTCCTGAGTGCTGGGATTAATGGCATGCGCCAACACCACCTGGAGGAACATTTTGAATATCTGCAGGTGACTTACATCTGTGACCAAGTTCTCACTCAAAACCTTGTCACCAAGGGCTGAGAAATCAATAAACTTCTACTCCAGAGCGTTGCTCCTAGAGGTACTGGCTATGTTTAGTACTAACCTGGTAGTGAACAAAGCAAAGGAGCAGAGCTGCAGCCTCCTGAGGAGACGGGGTTAACTGGCCTGGCCTCGGAAAGTGCATCCCACGTGAATTATCCGAACTTAGCTCAAATTCCTGGACTTTTGTGTCAGAGACACAGCATTGTGGAGGAAGTCATAGCCATCATTGGCATGTCGGGCACAAAGGCCTAGTAGTTGGGGATATATTTGCCCTCACGGCGGAGCCATCCTAGGACTAGAGAATTAGACGTCCTCAGTAAACAGGTGCTCTTCATGTGAAGTCTCAGATTCCTCTGCTGTCCAGCTGGGTGATCTCACTTGTGCCTTAACCCCTGTGTTAGTTATATTTCATTTTGATAAAACACCAAGACCAAAGCAATTCACAGAAGAAAGGGTTGATCGTGGCTTATGGCTTCAGAGGGCTTGAGTCCATAACGGTTAGCTTGAAGTACCAAAGCCTTCCACATTCTTCTAGGGAATGCGGTCAGGTTCTTTACAGCAGTAGCCCACTCCTTGGTACCAACTTCTGTATCAGTTACTTTCTGCGATTGTGGTAAACACCATGGCCATAAAAAACACTTGAGGAGGAAAAGGCTTATTTCTGTTTGTACTTCCACGTCACAGTCCAGCGTTGATGGATGTCAGGGCAGGAGTTCAAGCAGGAACCTGGAGGCAGAGCCTGAAGCAGAAGCTGTTGGACAATGCTGCTTACTGCCTTGTTCTCATGGGTTGCCCAACCTGCTTTCTTATAGCACCTGGGACCACCAGCCCACGGGTGTCGCTGCTCATAGTGAGCTGGGCCTCCCGTATCAACCGTCAATCAAGAAAAGGCCCCACAGGCCAATCTGGAAGTGGCATTTCTCAATAGAGTAATTCGTTCTTCTCAAATGAGTCTATCTTGTATCAAATCGACTTAAAACTAGCCAGCACATGCATCGTATGCTATAGTGAAATCGTGTGTTCGTTCCCATGGGTCAACAGTGTCCGTGTTTCTCCGGGGAACTGGACGGGCAGCACCATGTTCTCCCATGCACTAGGGCGGTGGGTGCTCATCCTGACCCCTGCTCTCCTCTCTTTCTAGTTCTTGGCCCAGTTGATGATGTTCCTGATCAGCTTCATAAGCTCCGTGTTCTGTGGTCACCTGGGCAAGCTAGAGCTGGACGCAGTAACACTGGCAATCGCGGTACGTGTAAGACCTTCCACAAAGGCTTTCAGAGCTGTCGACTGTGGCCTCCTGCTGCTGTGGCAGACGACCACAGCCTCGTGGTTTAATCATGCTTTGGGTTTCCTTACAGTGCTGGAAGTCAGGAGTCTGAAACAGGTTTCACTGGGCTAGACTCGGGGTGCCAGCAGGCTGTATCCTTAGAAATTATCGTTTTTAGTGTGATCTTGCAGATTGCCAGGCCTAGTGTGTTGGATGAAACCATCTGTGGAAGGCATGATCTCAGTCTATATCGTCTGGTGTGTGAGTTTGAATATGGGAAAAGGGAACTGTATAGGCTCCTTGAAGTTTGCTGAACTCAGGAGAGGTCGTCTTACCTACACACCAGCATTTCCAATACAAATGAAAGTCCTAATCCAGAATTGGAATGGGAGGGTAGGGTCTAGATCCAAACCAGTATCTGAATCTGAAATTGGGAGGAGCCCCAAACTTTCTTTGTGGTGGATACATTCCATAAAGATGAGGTGATAAGTCACCGGTCTCTGCTAGGGACTGGTAACTGGCCATGCAAGGGTAAGAGTTCCATCAACTTATTTAGTTAGTCATGTGTTTCTTTAAACACGGACTCTGGCTCTTTGCAGGACATATTCCTGTTCTGTTCAGCCCCCTCCTTGTCTTGCCCTCTCCTTTCTTGCCTGGTTTCTAGGCAAAACCTCTACCACTGAGCAACACCACAATTCCTTATTTGAAAATCTGAGGCAATATATAAGTGTATGCAGGTAAGCCTCAAGCAGGTTTCTACTGGCTGCAGTCTTGTGACAAGCCAGCTCTTACAGCAGGCTGAACTCAGCTATTGTCCCAGGTAACCTGCTACAGATTCAGTTCAGAGAAGCAGCTGCATGAGGCCCTTCCATACTACTTCCTGGTTCTAGGGAAGACAGTGAGTGAGCTGGTGAAGAAGTCTCCAGCAGGCTCCAGCTTTGACTATGCATTTGCTTCTGTGTCATTCTTGCAATTCAGGGCTTGACTTGGGGCGGGACACACTGGAGAAATAACCCTTGTCTGAAATGCAGACTGGAAGGGTCTTAAGTTCCTCTGGGCATTTCAGAATACTGACACTTTACCCAGGTGAACATACTTAATCTGAAACTCCAAAATCCGACCCGAGATGCTATGACTTGTCATCAATGTTGAAGTTTCAGATCTCTGAACATTTGGGGTTGTGGAGTTTTGGGTTAGAGATGCTCAACAGGCCCTCATCTCTAGTGGGTAGACTCACCCCAAACTGCTACCGTGTCACACCGTGTTCCTTTAGGAGCTGCTCTGAAGTTGGGGAGCAAGACAGCTAAGACTTCTAAAAAGTGGTGCTACTGTCGCCAGTCTGAGGTTTGGGTGTCCCTCCCTGAGCTCTTGTGTGTCATTCTAGCTGACCGAAGCCGTCTGAGCAGGTGCTCTAGAGGGGGGGCGGCCACACCATGGTCCTGACCTACAGCAACAGAGAATGGTCCTCCATGAACTCATTCGCTGTTCCCTTCCAGGTTATCAACGTCACCGGCATTTCAGTGGGACATGGCTTATCTTCTGCGTGTGACACCCTCATCTCCCAGGTAAAGGGAAGTACACACTCTCGGTGACTCGGCACATCTCTCCTTTGGGGTAGACGGACGAACTCACTACAAGAGGAAGAGCCATGTGCACACAGATGAGGAACTCAGAGCAGCCAGCCCCTGACACCCTTTGACAGCCATAGGCTCGGGTTTCCAGGCTGTCTCTGAAGTGTGGCTAGGGTTCTTTCAGCCCTAACGAAAAGCGTTGCTCCTCGTGACTGCCTTTGATCAGGCAGTGACCGTGTAAAAGTCCTTCCTATGGCTTTCACGTTGGAGTTCGGTGTGGTCCTGGGCATCTCTAATGGAGTCTGCATCAGGGTTATCTGGAGGACTTGCCAAAGCGCAGGTCGCTGCCGCTACCCGGGGCTGTGGGTGTTCAACATCCTCCAGGGGCATAGTATTCCAGCTTGCATAGGATGCTCTTTGACTAGGGTGGGTTATATCTGGATAAATCCGTCCTAAGTAGAAAATACCCTAAAATGAGCATCCATTGACTCTCCCTCACCTAGTGGACATCCTGGCTCAGCAGCATGGAATACAGCTTGGTCCCCTCATGATCCATAATTGGGTGGGAGCTGTGGCTCCCCCTCATGACCCATAAATCAGTGCTGCCCAGTGCCGAATGAGAGGATCACACCCCGCATCACTAATCTGGGGAAGGATCCAAAATAAAACCTCAAGGTTGGTTTCTACCATGCGTGCATTTCTTTTGCACCAACTTGGAGTTGAAAAGTTAATCCAGCCCATCTAAGCACTGGTACTCGGCAGTCCCCCTGGTGTATGTCCCCTCTATAGCTGATCCGAAGTTCCCACATAGATGTTACTGGACAGAAAGCTGAGTCACCGGCACCCTCTGGCTTCTGTAGGTTGGTAGGAGCTGATGCCCCACACTGCGGCCCTTGGTCCAGGTCATGCTTTAGTAGGTCTGGAGTCAGGTCCAAAAATCTGCATTTCTAACAAGCTTCCAGGTGATGCAAACTTGACCTCAGACTAGAACCGCATGGGACCTTCCATATGTCATTGCAGCTCCGGTTCTGTGTAGGATATGTTTGTGATGCTGGGCAGTGCAGGCAGCCCAGCTCTCAATCAGTCACACAGTCCTTCCCTAGAGAGATTAGCTAAACCACCTGCTTTCTAATGAGGCGTGACTGAAGGCTTCTGCATGATAGCTGGGGTGCGCCTTCTGTTTAACGGGTTTCTTTGCCTGTGCTCCCCAGACATTTGGGAGCCAGAACTTGAAGCACGTCGGGGTCATCCTGCAGAGGGGGACACTCATCCTGCTCCTCTGTTGCTTCCCCTGCTGGGCACTCTTCATCAACACCGAGCACATTCTGCTGCTCTTCAGGCAGGACCCAGATGTGTCCAGGTAAGGCAAGGTTGGGGGCAGGGAATCTACTTCTGTAGAAAGATTACACTCAGCCTCCAGGTGACGACAGAAGCCAGACAATCACACCAAGATAAGCTTAAACTGGTCTTGGCTTGTCCTTCCCAGGCAATGATACCTTCTATATCTGGCTTGTGCAACCTGGATACCCTCTTAATACTGACTTCCAGGGTCGAGAGTTTGTGTGGAATTGCACTCATGAACGTCTTTGCTTTGGGATGGCAGTCTGTGGCTTGTTAATACTTAGTGATTTCTGACCATTGTTGGTATTAAAATCACCTTGGTACTATGGATAATTCTCTTGGCCTCCAGTCACCCCCCCCCACCAAGTTCTTAACTGGTACAGGTGAGGTCTGAGGCATCAGTAACTTTCAAATCTTCCATGTGTGAGCTGCCATGTTTAAGACCCACTGACTTAACTGATTAAGACTTTTGAAAAGCACTTGCCACATGCCAGTGGTTCTGAACACACAGGCATTTGACAATAGCTGAAGACATGCCTGGATATCCCGTTGGGTAGAGGGGCTTGGAGTCAGGAAGGCTGAGAGACAGCCTGTGGTGCCCTGGGCAGCTCCCGTAGCTGGGGACTGTCCAGCTTCAGTGTGAGGCTCAGAATCCCTGTCTGAGAGCTTTAGACTGGAAGAAGCAGGGAGCTGAACGAGGGTGCAAGTGGTGGGCTTTGTATAGTTTTCCATTTGCTCCGACAGCCGAAGTCCATTTATTTAGAAGAACCAAGAATGCAGCAACAGTGCCCACTGTTTTGTTTTGTCTCTTCCTGGGAGAGGTGGCCTCTGTCGTCATTTTCACTATTTTCTGTTGTGTAGGCTCACCCAGACCTATGTCATGATCTTCATCCCAGCGCTTCCTGTGAGTTTTCAAGGGGTCAGAGACCCCATTCTTGGGTCCTTGGGTGAAAAGTGGCTGGGATGCCATGAACTTGGTCTGATGTAATTCTCACATGTGACATCGGCTCATCACAGAAGAGGGCTTCTAATTATGTCCCTTAAGGACACACCAGCATTTGTCTCTCAAAGAACAGAAGAAACTCCAGGATGGGGGTCATTGCTTTGACTACTTGCTCCTGACATATCCTTGGGGCATCCAACAGAAGGGTCCAGAATGTGTCTTTAAGGGGTAAAGTCTTGTCCGTCTCAGATCCTCCAAGAGCATCATTATGACCTTTAGACAGTTGTGTGTTAATGTTTAATAACAAGTTGTAGATGGTCAATGAACTGGCAAAGCTAAGTTTATTCAGTTGGATAGAGGGGCTGGATGGTTGCTGGGACTGCCACATACTGGGGGCTTAAACAGCAGGAATGTATTTCCTCACAGTTCTGAAGGCTGTAAGTCCAAGATCACCATGTGGGCCTCAGTGGTTTCCCTGTGGCTGCTATCCTTGGCTCACAGGTGTACCCTATTGTTCCCATGTAACATGGTTGTCTCTTCTTACAAACACACAACTGGGGTTGGAGAGATGACTCAGCAGTTAAGAGTGCTGGGTGCTCTTCCAGAGGACCTGGATTTGATTCTGAGCACCCACAACCGTCTGTAACTCCACAAAAGGGGATCTGACACCTTCATTCAGACATGTATGCAAGCAAAACACCAATGCATGTAAAATAAGAATAAATAAATCATTAAAAACTATGATAAACACACCAATCCTATTGGATTAGAGCCCCACTCCAGTGCCCTTATTTTGATTTAATCACCCTCTAAATCCAGTTGCCTACAGGCCTAGGACTTCTGTGTGTGAGTTTGAAGGACTCAATATGCCCTCATGGTAGCTATTTGCCCTCCTAATTGGCATTGCACTTCTTAGTTCATCATAAAATATTTTCTTTTTCTTTTAACTTTATATTCTGGGGGATAGAGCCCAGTGCTTTGCATGTTAAATGAGTTCTCTATCTCTGAGCTATACCCTCAGCCCTACCCCATAAAACCACTTAAATATGACATTGTTTCATTATCCTACCAAATAAGATGAGAGCTGGGCTATACTAGGATGTCAGTGTACACCCCAGGAGATCATATCTCCCCCTGCCAGACAGGGAGTGGGGGTGCACCTCTCTTGTTGCTGGGATAAAATACCCAACAGAAGCAACTTAGAAAGGACTCGCTTGTAGCTCATAGTCCCACGGTGGTGTGACTGGCTCCTATTAGTCACCTCAGGAGCCCAAGAACGCTTACTTACAGCTAATGCCCCTGCCCCTACCCCAGGAAGCAGGAGTTCATGCCTGTAGTGGAGCCAGGCAGAACCCATGACCCTATATTTCCCACACGTTCCACGACTTCTCCAAAGCAGCCTGCCTACTTGAGGACCACATGCTTGCACACATGAACCCATAGGAGACACTCCACATTCCACTCTTTGGCTTATGTTCATTCCACAGAAGCTGTGTGAAGCCCCTGGACCACAGACACCGCTTGCCCAGGATAAATGAGGTTTTGCAGAGTAGACAGCAGAGAGGGTGGCTGTGGGACAAGCCTGCTATGGTACCCAGATCCCTGATGAATGCTCAGACTGCAGAACTAACTCCTTCTCTTCTCTTGTAGGCAGCCTTTCTTTATACGTTACAAGTTAAATACTTGCTCAACCAGGTAATGTGGACTACTCTCTTTCTTTTGGGGGTGGGCTGATAGAATTGGGGAGACCAGGGTGGAGGGAACTGGCCTGCTTGAGAGTCATTGCAAGATGCTCCCAGGCTTGAGCACACAGGAATTTGATGTGGAGAGATCTCTTAAGTACCATCAAGGAGTGAATGAAGCATTATTCTTGGCTTTGAAAATTTATATCCAGTTCCTACTTGAAATATTAACATTGGCAATGCTAAAGTTAGCATCTCTGTGTTCTTTGGCTCTTTACTGGTACAAGCCTGTCTGCTCCGTAGAGAGCTGAGGGTCACCGTGGCTTGGCTGGGTCTAGGGCACCCACACCTCTTCTCGGTTTGTCTGAAGGCTCCTACTTTCTGAGGCAGAGGGTATAAAAGCTTGTATTGTGTTGATAACAGAGAATAGTCAAGACTCTTCAAACATGGCTAATGGCAAAGGCCAAAGGCTCTGGGAATGGTGGCCTTGACTTGGTGGGGGTGGATTTATGAGGACAGTGTGTGATATAGGGTTGTGGACTTTCTTCTAGAAAAGTCCAAGTAAAGGAGGAACTGGCCACAGATACCCATCACAGAGGCAGGCTTCCTCTAGCATATTTAATAGGGAGGTGTGAACGAGGGATAGGAAGAGGCAGGGAAGTTCCCACTTTCTGGACACTTTATTAACCTTAGAGTTTATGTACTTGAACTAGTTGAACACAGGCGGTATAAACAGCATTTCTGATTGTCCTCCAGGTCCTCTCTTCTCTGTCTAGACTCTTGTATGAACCAGGTAGAATCCTCTGCACTAGGCAGGAGCGCTGAGTGTGGGCAGAAGACACAGCGCACAGTGGCCTAAGAGGAGCTGGCTGGTCTGCTAGGGCCGCGTGCTATATTGACTGGTGATTGGGTTGGTAGAAAACACGATAATTTCTAGTGCAGAGATGAGCATTTTGAAAATGGTGGGCTGAAAAATGCCTAATAAGAAGAAATAATTGCCCTGAAGGAGCAGTACACACGGTGATGGGTGGGCCCTGGAGACTGGGCTGTGGGCTCTAGGAGAGGCAGGAGTGTTTCAGTTGAAGCATACTGCTTGTTTGGAGGAATATACTCCCCTGGAAGAGGGCAGAAGTTAGAAAGGGAGCAGAGGAAAGACAGGGAACATTGAGACCTGCAGCAGAGGAGCGAGAGGAACCGGGCAAGGAAGCGACTTCATTTCTTGTCACTTCAGCAGAATCTTATTTTCCAGGTTCTTTTCTCTCTGCTTACCCTGGTGTCTTTGTTAGGGTTTCTGTTGCTGTGAAGAGACACTATGGCCATGGGCAACTCTTATAAAGAAAGCATTTAGTTGGGGCTGGCTCACAGTTTCAGAGGTTTAGTTCTTTATCATTATGGTGTTGCGCGGGCAGATATGGCACTGGAGAGGTAACTGAAGGTTCTACAACTGGACCTGCAGGCAGCAGGAAGGACAATAACACACTGGCCAGGCTTGAGCACCTGAGACTTCAAAGCCCCCCCCCCCATAGTGACACACTTCCTCCAACAAAGCCACACCCACTCCAACAAGGCCGTATCTTCTAATAGTGCTGCTCCCCATGGACTTATGGGGACCATTTTTATCCAAACCACCACACCTGGGCCCCTCGAAATGCAGGCTGGCAGCTTTTCTGCACCAGAGGTGTAAATCTGACTACAGACTCCCCTCCATGGAGCTCTCCAGAGGCTCACACGGAGCTCACTTGAACTGTCACTCTTTAGCCCTCGTCCTGTCCTGTCAGCTGCATACCACCGGAGACAAAGCTGCAGCTATAGCGGTGTCAGGGGGTCTCACCAGACAAGGGGGAAGCACAAGGGCAAGGCTCTGTGGAAGCAGATGTGGTGTATTGCAGGCCTGCCTGTGATCTCAGCGTGACCTTCAGGGCCAGGGAGGGGAGCTGCTTAGTGCCCTGCTCCCCATGACTCGCTCAGCCTGCTTTATTATAGAACTGGAACACCTGCCCACAGGTGGTACCACCCGCAGTGGGCTGAGCCCTCCCATATCAGCCATCAGTCAAGAAAATACTCCATAGACATGCCCATGGGCCAGTGCGATGGGCAGTGCTTCAACTGAGGCTTCCTTCCAGCTTTAGTTTTTGTAAACTGAAACAAACAAACAAACAAACTGTCGGGCGGTGGTGCCTTTAATCCCAGCACTCAGGAGGCAGAGGCAGGTGGATCTCTGTGAGTTCAAGGCCAGCCTGGTCTATAAGACCTAGTTCCAGGATAGACTCCAAAGCTACAGAGAAACCCTGTCTTGAAAAACAAAAATAAACAAACAAACAAAAACCCAAAACAACAACAAGAAGAAGAACCAGAATCCAGGATGACTTTGAACTCAAGATCTTCCTGTCACCATTTCCCCAATGCTGCCACACAGGCCCCAGTTCTCCCCAAGCCTGCATGTATGTCTGGGCACCACTTGTATGCCTGGTGCCAGAGGAGGCCAGAAGAGGGCATTGGATCCCCCAAAACAGGAGTTACAGATGGTTATGAGCTACTTTGTGGGCACTGGGATTTGAACTTGTGTCTTCTGGAAGAGCGGCCCATGCTTCTACCTGCTGAGCCATCTCACCAGTCCCTCATCTTAAGGTGAGGCAGGAAGCAGGGAGGACATTCTTCCCGCTGCTCCTGCTTCTCAGAGTCAGTCATGAAGGAATCCGCTTTCCATTTCAAAAGAAACAGTTTGACGAGATCCTTGGTCCAGCTTCTGGATTTCAGGTTTGGTGGAGAAAGTGCAGTTTATCTCCAACCTCTTGCAAATGCCACCTTCCACTTTTGCTAATTCCTGCCAGTCTGGGCACAGCAGAGAGGACCTCTGAGTTCCTTCCACTTCCTGTTGACTTCTCACCTCCTACCAATTGCGGTCAGAGCTCTCTCTTACAGCAAAGAGGAGGACCCAGAGGGAGGGGAGAATGGGAAGGCGGGAGGTATCCTCAGCTGACCAACCGCTCCTGTTAAGCCCAAGTCCCCTGATGTTCCACATGTAAAGGTGTCTCCTCGTTCTAGGGCATTGTTCTGCCACAGATTGTGACTGGATTCGCAGCCAACCTTATCAACGCCCTGGCCAACTATCTGTTTCTCCATCAGCTGCATCTTGGGGTGATGTGAGTTGGGCTTCCTCTTGGGCGCGGGGGTGGAGGGAGGACTGCATTAGCCTTCTTCAGGGAAAAGAGAGCAGTTTAGCTGGTGTGGGTGTGGCCTTCTTATGTTCTTTGGAAAGTACTATCAGAGTGTAGGGGATACTGCCCCAAATCGGAGTAACCTCAGGGCCTGTGGTGGAAGAGGGCACAGTGAGGGGTCCATGGCTCCCTAACTCCCTCAAGCCAAAGCAGAGAGGGTGGAGCACAGTGTCCACCCACAGTTGCTGGTCTTCCCAGGGGTTCAGCGATAGCCAACACCATCTCCCAATTTGCCCTGGCCATCCTCCTGTTCCTCTACATCCTCTGGAGAAAACTGCATCAAGCCACGTGGGGAGGTAAAGACTTCCTTTCGATTGGGCTGTGGCTTTTGCCCGAAAGTTAGATATGTTGGAAACCCACCTATTGTACCTGCAGGGTGGTCCTGGGAGTGTCTGCACGACTGGGCCTCCTTCCTGCAACTGGCCGTCCCTAGCATGCTCATGCTGTGCATTGAGTGGTGGGCCTACGAGATAGGCAGCTTCCTGAGCGGTGCGTAAGCTGACGGGAGAATCGGTGGGAACTGGTTGGTGGGAACGGTCTGCCTGGGGCAAGGCTGATATCAGCTGCCCGTCTTTCCCAGGTATCCTTGGCATGGTGGAGCTGGGAGCCCAGTCCATCACCTATGAATTGGCTATCATTGTGTACATGGTAAGTGCGCAAGACCCTGTTGTGTGGCCGTGGGGGAGGCATCCTGTTGTCTATCCCGAGAGTCACACAAAGAGCAAAAGGCATTGGTGGTATTCAGTAATACCATATAAGATGTTCCTGGACATAAAACGTCACCCTGCAGCAGGGACGAGTGATAGGGACATGTAATCCCAGTTGCTCGGAGGGGAAACAGGGGAGTCACAAACTCAAGGCTGGACTTCACCAAGGAATAAGATAATTTCTCAAAATAAAAAATAAAATCAGTGGTAGAGTGTTTGCCTAGTACTCATGAGGTCCTGAGTTCGATTCCTGTCCCCTTCTCCCACAGAATCATCTTAGAACCCGGACAGTCCCTTTATGCCTGGTTTGGTCATTTCTCTCTGTAAGATGAAGGGGGGGTGAGGTGGGCAGAAACCCCAAAAGATCTGCTAATTCTGTCTCTGGCCCAGCTCAGATCCAAAGGAGTTGACTCTGTTCCCACACTGCCCCAGTGCAACGCCCTAGGGGTGGAGGGGTATGGAATAGGTGTCTGGTCACCAAGGTCAGCTATGTGCTGATTCCATCTCTGAACACACTGTGCCTGCTATGTATGTTTATGGGGGACTCAGAAGGATGGGAGACGGGGACTTGGACAGCTATGTGCACACCGTGTTCACAGAGGCGGTACTGGCTGTAGTTACACTGCCTGGGTGTCTGCCCATCAGTGGAGGGATGGGTGGACCAAGTACGTACATGCTCATGGTGGAATGTTGCTCACCCTTCAAAGTGGAGGAGATTCTGACTTGCTAGACAATACATTGCTAAAGGCTTTTCCGTCACTTTGTGTGTCAACCTGAAACTCTGAAGGGCTCTCATATATGCGCGCACCGCTTCAGACAGAGTGCTAAGGGAGGGACCAGGGTGTGGCGCTGTAGGAGGATGGATGCCCACAACACTTGAGGCTCATGCCCAGCACCATGCAAAAAAAATGAACTTTTTTAAACAGAGAGAAAGGGCATTTATAGTTTGGAGAAGGACTCAGCCAGCTGACATTCTACCCTCCATTGTTTATATTTAAAATATACAGGGTATACACACTTCTTTGGTTTTAGTTTATGTTTCAGTTCCCCTGGGGATCCAAGCGTGCTAGGTCAATTCTCCTACGTCTACTCCTTGGGGCATATATTTTTATTATATTTTTAATTTTATTGCCTGTGGAAGACTTTTTTTTTTTCAGATTTTTCGAGACAGGGTTTCTCCATCGTTTTTTTTTTTTTTTTTTTTTTTGGTTCCTGTCCTGGAACTAGCTCTTGTAGACCAGGCTGGCCTCGAACTCACAGAGATCCGCCTGCCTCTGCCTCCCAAGTGCTGGGATTAAAGGCGTGCGCCACCACCGCCTGGCTGTGGAAGATGTTTTTAACCTATACTTCACATTTTTACATTTTACTCACTTCTCATATTTTAGTAATTTTAGTTGAGTACATCTATCAAGGCTTGAAGGCCATGAGCCCATTATCTCTAGTCCAGCCTTCCACTGCCCAATGTTTAATTTATACTATTGTAATAAGATCATCAGCACCTCAGGATACCGCCTGGAACAAATACCTTTATGTGATTTCCGATTTTTTTTCCTGCCTGAAGAAAACAAAACAAACAAAAGATAAATGTTTACACTGCCGGGTAGCGCACACCTTTAATCCCAGCACTCGTGGAGGCAGAGGCAGGAGGATCTCTGTGAGTTCCAGGGCAGCCAGGGCTGTTACACCAAGAAATCTTGGCTGGGAAAAAAAAAATCATAAAAAGATCAGTGCTTACAAGTCTCTATATGTGGTCTTTGCACATCTTGTCCTCTGCTCTCTCCGGGTACAAAGAAGCACACCTGTATTTCTCCCCAGTTAAAAGAAGGCTGCACCCCTTCTCTATAGGTGCACCAGCTGCTCCCAGCACTGCATTTGGAGGCTCCCTGGCTGGCTGCCATCACTTGTTCTAATGATGTTCTCAGTAACTTTCCCCTCTGGCATACAGGAGACACGTCCTGTTAATGTCCTTTAATCATTAATGTCCTTTCATGGGGAACAGGGTCTTGGCCTTTCTTTGTCCCTCTTTTTTTTTTTTTTTTTTTTTGGTTTTTCGAGACAGGGTTTCTCTGTGGCTTTGGAGCCTGTCCTGGAACTAGCTCTTGTAGACCAGGCTGGTCTCCAACTCACAGAGATCCGCCTGCCTCTGCCTCCCAAGTGCTGGGATTAAAGGTGTGCACCACCACCGCCCAGCTCTTTGTCCCTCTTGACTGCGGCCTTTCCCCTCAAAGTGTTACAATTGTTTCATCTTAAGTGCAGCCTCTCCATTTGAGGAGGGAATTCTATGAGAAATTGTGTCGAGTCCTTCTCAGGACACTGTACCAGGAGACGCACCATACGGGCATTAACTAGGGGTATGTGGTCAAGTGGTTGCCGATGGCTTTCTTCACGTCACATTCCTGTCTCCCATTTCTCCACTGTTCCTCATTCTGTGTGTTAGATTTTCCTTAACCCTCACCATAGTTATCCCAACCTGCAAGGCAAACATTCAAGCTCAAATAAGTGATTAATCTTTTAAAAGTTATCATTAGTGAGTCAAGTGGTAAATGTATAGATATTAACGGAAAATCTTTATTGGATATTCACTACATGTGAGACTCTGTTCTAAGTTGGAAGCCTTGTGAGCTCTGTAAAGTCTCCATTATTAGAGTCTTTGTACAGATAGAATATAACATCAGAGGTTCAGCAATTGGCTTAGTGTCACGTCGATAATAAGTACAAATGTGTCAGGATCCAGGCAGTTCGGACTCAGAACCCCCACCCTAGTTACAAGGCAATGCCCCTTCCTGGGATTTTCTTTAGTAACTTTTCTGCTTTATGAATGGAATCTCTCTGTCTTTCAAAACAGACACTAGAGTGGACCTTAGTCAAGCCCACCCTGTATACTGTTCCCCTATGTCCCAGAGGACAAATGTGATTGCGTGGGGGTCCTCCCTCCTGTGACAGAGGCTGGAAACCCTGCAGAAAAGCCTAATTTATTGTGAGAATCCTAACTTGGAGACAGAGGTTCTTCATTAGCCCAGAGCTTCTAGTGAGGCCACAGAGATGTAAAAGTCTTCAGAGCCCATAGGGCCTTTTTAGCCCACACGGTGTGAAGCACAGGCAGAGTCTGTCTGTGGGGTCTCAGTGCACAGTCTTACTGTAATTTCTTTCCTTTTAGATTCCTGCAGGCTTCAGTGTGGCGGCCAACGTCCGGGTGGGAAATGCGTTGGGTGCCGGAAACATTGAACAGGCCAAGAAGTCCTCAGCAGTTTCCTTGATAGTCACAGGTGCTTACACCCCTTAGCCCGAGGCTCCTGGTGCACGCAGGCTGTGCATGGAGCACCCTGACTCCCCACTTTCTGTGACCTCCCTGTTCACTGTGCCCTTTTTTCTGCTTTATCCCCAGAGCTCTTTGCTGTGACCTTCTGTGTCCTGATGATAGGCTGTAAGGATCTCGTGGGCTACATCTTCACTACCGATCGGTGAGTGCTGGGATTTTCTTGACATGTGGAATCTATGATAAAAAAAAAAAAGATTGGGTGGATGTATCACAATGGGTGACTCCCCAGAATAGCTGCATCTTGGTGCGGTGTTCTGAGTCTTTTGCAAGACCAGAAACCTTACTGATTTACTTGAGAAGAACCTGATTACAGAGATAGAGAAACCAATTTGTGATCTGAATCTCAAGCTAGTGGGGACTGTGGTGACAGTATGCTTTCGATGGGCACGATAGTTATGAATTTTTAAAAATTGCTTTAAATTGCTTTTAGTGTGTGTGTGTGTGTGTGTGTGTGTAAGGGAGAGGAGGGGATGGAAGCCAGAGGACAGCTTGCAGGAAGCAATTCTCCCCTTCTACCATGTGGGTTCCGAGGATTGAACTCAGGCCACCAGGCTTCTTGCGCCACCTCAAGAATCCTCCTGTATTTTTTCCTGTTTTAAAGCTTTCACGGCACTGTTGACATTTGCAGACAGAGTTTGCATTGGTTGTTTAGTGGTAGAATTCTCGCCTGCCACGTTTGCAGGTTGGCTGGGCATTCTATTCCCCTAAGTTAAAAAAGTGCTTCAAAATCTGAAAGTATTTGAGTACCATGATACTATAAGTGCATTTGTCAGTTCAGGATTCACAATACTAAATGGGATAAAACAACTTAAAATAGATTGATGCGAGCCAAGCGCTGGGACAGCTAGCTCTGAGAGCTTGTAGCTTAGAGCTCCCAAAAGCTTTAAGATGCCAACCAAGAGCTGCCCCTGACCCAGCGAGGATCAGGTCTGAGCCACGTTACAGCTCTGCACGCCTCCAGAGTGGTAGCTCTATGGGGCGCTGAATGATCTTGGCATGCAGGGGCTCAACACTGTCGTGGGAGCAACCAGGTCCTCCTGAAGTGGGGAGTGGAGTCTTGAAGGCCAGGGCAAGAACAAGTTCCCTTGCCTACGGTTGCAGGTGGAGTTCTGGAGGTTAGCCTAACTGAGCTCCTACCAAGGGGGCCTCTGTCCCAGGTGAGTCTGTCCCAGTGAATCCCGAGGGCAGTTGTCTCTTCTTCCTCCATTGGATTCCAATGCCCCAGAACTCAGAAGCCCAAATGCATAGGGTACTGACTGTGATTGGCTGAATGTCGGTATGAAAATAGGGTCAACAACAGGAGTAATTGAAGAAGAGTGGTCAAACCCAGAGAGGTGGGAAAGAACCCTGAGCCCATGAAAGGTGCTGGAGTTCACAATCAGGTGTGCAGGTCTGTCTCCATAGATACTTGTTAAATAGCCCAACCACTCTGGAGTTCCAGGAAGGAACTGCTTCCTCTTCTTCCTATTCCACCTCCTCTCCTCCTCTTCTTCTTTCTCCTCTTCCTCTTTCTCCTCCTCCTTCTTTTTCTTCTTCCTCCTCCCCTCCTCCTCCTCCTCCTCTCTCTCTCTGTTTTTTTTAGACAGGGTTTCTCTGTAGCTTTGGAGCCTATCCTAGATCTAGCTCCTGTAGACCAGGCTGGCCTCGAACTCACAGAGATCTGCCTGCCTCTGCCTCCCGAGTGCTGGGATTAAAGGAGTGTGCCACCATCGCCCGGCTACCTAGGTGCCCCAGATCTGCCAAACTGCCTGGTTTTTAGAGTTTTAGAATATATTTGTCACAGAGATTAAAGATAAAATTTAGAAATCACGACACAGAACTGATTGCTGAAGAGACAAACCCATTCTGCGCTCTGCAGGGTTTTTTCTTCCTCAGGAAGGCGAGCTCGGATGTTCTTACTGTATGGAAATGTCGTAGAGACACTTGATGTTTGGGATGCCTTTGTCAGTAGTCACCAATTGCAAACTGGCTTTTCCTCCGTGGATTCAGAAAGCGGTTCGGAATCGATGCGGCTGCCTCACTTTCCTCCTTTGCCTGCTTCTCTTTTGTCTTCAGATGGTAGGCTGGTGTTTGCTTTCACAGACTACTCACTTCAGGGCAGGGAGCAAGGCGACCATAAATAGGTCTATTTTTCTTTCTCAAAGGATGGACGTGGAGAATCAGATTGGGGGTTGGGCCAGGCTCAGAGGTATGAGAGACTTCTTGTGCCTCCTGCCATATGAATTCTGTGGAGGGCTGGTGTACTGTGGATTTCAGGTTGGCGTGGGCCTAGTGCCCCAGGTTGGCCTGGAGACCATGCAGCCGGGTGGCTGGCACGGTACTGCCCACTCGGGGGCTGTCAGAGCAGAGAGGTGAAAGCTGGAGCGAGCCCAGCAAGCCGTCCTCTCCCCATCCAGGAATCCGGGGTGTAAAGCCTCTGCAGAAAGAACTGGAACAATCCTCCAAGCTTCTGAAGGAGAGAATCGTGCTACTTGGGCCAGTATGGGGTCACCCTGGGGATTCTCTTTAAAAAGGAATCCAGTGGCTGGAGTGATGGCTCAGAGGTTAAGAGCATTGCCTGCTCTTCCAAAGGTCCTGAGTTCAATACCCAGCAACCACATGGTGGCTCACAACCATCTGTAATGGGTCTGGTGCCCTCTTCTGGCCTACAGACATACACACAGAATATTGTATACATAATAAATAAATAAATATTTAAAAAAAATAAAAATAAAAAGGAATCCAGCCAGGTCAGTTTCTAGAACTCGGGTTAGGTCCCGCCCCCTGCTGGAGGAGTGGGCGGAGGAAGCCAACAAGAAGCTTCAAGAGCTAGGCAAAGGACAGACCCTGGTGCAGGCCCAAAGAAAGAGCAAAGCATTGAGAACCAAGTGAGAGGGAACCTGAAGGCCTCACGTTCCTACGGCAGACCACCCTTACCTAGCAGCTTGGCTGGAGAAGGGTGAGGTTCTGGAAGGTTCTGTGACCCTCGCCGCAGGGCAAACAATCCAGCATTGACTATTCCCAAAGAAAGGAGTGAAAGGCTACAGAGTCTCTTTTCCTGTATCCATTCTTCTGTTCCCAGAACCCCGTTTCGGCATCCCAGGCTGTGGGAGCCTCCACTTTACCATGCTCAGCTCTTTAGTTCCTCTCGTTGCTCTGAGCTCTTCCGCACATTCAAACTGAGGTGCCTGCCCTGCCTAGGGATGGGGCAGAGGGGAGAAGGTCTGGGTGAGGCAGGGGATAGAGCGTGGAGGGTATCCGCCAGCAGGCAGGTCAGGTTCTTTATTACTGAGCAGTAATTGGAAGCACAAGGGTGGGGCCGGGAGGGTGGAAGGAGGTGGTTGACAGGAAAACGAAGCTCAGCGATGCTCTTGTTATTGAGTCCATATCACTCATCACTCCGGTCTTAAATAGAGAAACCTGGACACAGTGAAAGAAAAAAAAATGCATTTAGGGGTTGGAGAGATGGCTCAGCAGTTAAGAGTGCTGGCTTCCAGAGGCCTTAGGTTCAGTTCCCAGCAGTCACCTAGCAGCTCACAACCATTCAGGGAATCTTAGGTAGTCTTCTGGCTGCCAAGGGCACACCAATTACACATGTGCTACACAAACACGTGTGTGCAGGCAACACCCATGCACAAAGAATAATAATGAGCAATTAAAACTACATTTGATTATTATGCTTCATATATGTATATAGTATGCCTTGACCATGTTCACCTCCCTCTCCCCTGTACCTTTAATCACGTACAGCATAGTCTTCCTATGTATACAACATTTGCTGTAGCACACTGCTCGGCCTGCTGTTCCCTCTGTGACAGGCATGAACCATGACCCTCAATCCCAGAGTTTTCTCTCATGTTGGATTTAATGTCATTTTGTTTGTCAGGCCTTAGGAGCAGCAGTCTGCAACAGACAGACAGACAGACAGACAGACCCACCCAGTCCCTGAGTAGCAGGCTAAGCCATCTAGGTTTGGGTGACCTCATTCTGTGATGTCACATAGTGATAAAATTGGATAAAAAGACATTTCTCAGATAGTATCCTTGCCATTCTGTGTGCAAGGCTAACTTAAACTGGCAGAATAAATGAAACAGGTGAAATCCTACCTCACCATGAAGAGAACACAAAGAGAAAGGCAAACCTAATCCATCTGCTGGTGGGACACAGCGGGACACAGCCCAGGCTCTGGTGTCCTTCTCCCCTCCCTCTGCCCCCGTACCCAGCCAAGCAGTTGTTGAACCCCAGCGGCAGTTCTGTAACTCTCACCAGATAGGGCGTTTGAAAGCGAGTTTCTCTTGCTTCTTAGAAGAAAATCATTTTATTTAGATCTTCAGTTTTTCTAGGGCAAATTTTGCAGCTGATAGGCCGGCAGGCAGGCACACACACAAACATGATCATTCAAAAAAAACCCTAAGAGATTAGTTCTCACAATCTATTTTTGTAAGGAAAAATTAAAACCTAGAAGAACAAAGTCAGGCACAGTTTCACATGCCTGTAATTCCCCCCTCAGGATACAGAGGCAGGAGGATAACAGGCTTCAGGTTAGCCTGGGCTACAGAGTGAGGCCCTATGTCAATAAACAGAACAAAACAAGGACAACAAAGACCACAGAAAAAGAAATCATTCTCTAGAATAATAGTTGACCAAAATTTGCTCTAGAAAAAACTAAATAAAGTGGTTCCCTTGTAAGAAGGGGAACTTGTTTGAAAATGCCGAAAAAAAAAATCACCGATTCCAGAAGATTCCAAGGGAGAAAGTTTTCAAATTGTTAAAATATAGATCATCCTAATGATGTTTAATCTTTCAAAGCACAGAAAAGGAAACTGGATTTCTTGTGAAGCAAATGCGTCCCCAGGGCACCTGAATCTGATGGTTCACACACACGCAGATAAAGCTAGGCTGTTCCCAGTCACCAAAACTGATCTAAAACCCAAAATCGGCCTGGAGAAACACCTCAGCACTTTGTAAACTTGAAGCCCTGGTTTGACCCTTAGTCTTGCAAAAATGAGTTACTTATCTATTTTAAAGTCCAAGGAAAGGGCCGGGTGTGTGGCTCAGTGGGAGGGTGTGTATTTAGTACGCACATAGAAGGCCTTGCTTCAGTCTGTGCATCGCCTCTCCCCCGACCCCAAGATAGGAAAGAAAGAAAATAAATTAGAACCCAAGATGACGTAGTAAACAGGATCGAGCAGCTCCGCACTGAAAGTGCATTCCTGTGCACTAGAAGAGAGACGGTCAGGGAGAAAAAGTGGAGCAGGTATCACGAGTGGTAAGAATATGGGGACAGGACAGTCACGGTGTGGCCTGGGAGGCAGTGGCCATTGAACTTGTTTGCATAAACTTCTCATTCGATGCTTTAACAAACAGCTGTGACCCTGTGCTGGCTTGAGGGAAGAAAGCAACCACCCAATCCAATCCTATGCTGGATTCTTTACTCATTCGTTCAGCAAATATTCAATCTAGACAGGGTTCTTTTTTCTTTTTTGGTCCCAATCAGTGCTTCTGAGGGTGCTTCTCCTGGTAGCATTTCCTTTTTTCCCCTTAACGTGCAGACATTAAAATCCAAATCCGTAGCATTAAGGGTAGATCCCATTTCTAGAAATGAGAACCCCAGAATACCTTTGGGAGTCTCACCAAACTTGCTTGATTGGGAAGATCATTTATTGTTTGATGGTGCCAGGGCCAAATGCAGGCCTCACACATGCTAGGCAGATGCTCTGCTGCGGAGCCTCACTCCATGCAGACAGCACATGCATGCTTGCTCTGTCATGTGTCAATCAGACAGCTCTTGAGATGTACATTCAAGTTCTTCCTCAGGGTCTGGGTTAGCAGGAGGGTGGCAGTGTGATCTCAGCTTTGTTTTCGGTGGGTAGATGGGTACTAAACTTTTTCGTTGGTTTTTATTGACTAAATGGATTACATGGGTTCCCCCCCCCCCAAAAGCCATGAACTAAATTAGGAAACTGGTTTCTGATGTGTGTCACACAGCAGTAGACTTGTCCCCACTTGTCACCCCTGGTGTGAGTGCACCAGGGCAGCTAGACAAAGAGCCCAAGCCTTGTTGAGCTAGGGTACATGTGGGGCCTCCTCTCCTGGGGTCCATGCCCTTCGATGCCTTTTTTCTTTTTTATGCCTTTGGATGTTTGCCGTGTGTGTGTCTGTGTGCTGCATATATGTCTGGTGCCCATGGAAACCAGAAGAAACTCTTGAACCTATTAGAATCGGAGTCAGAGGCAGTTGTAAGCTGTCGTGTGGGTGCTGGGAATTGAACCCAGATCCTCTGCAAGAACGAGTGCTCTTAACCACTGAGCCCTCTCTCCGGCCCTTCCTTTCTCACTAATTACCATGTGCTCTTTTTTCCCCGACAGAGACATTGTGGCCTTGGTGGCCCAAGTGGTCCCCATTTATGCTGTGTCCCACCTCTTTGAAAGTCTTGCTGTGAGTATCGAGCCTGACTTCCCTGCCCACTTCCATGGTCTCCATCAGTGATTTCTTCTGATTACGCTAAATTTCAAGTGTGAAGAAGGGCCAGAGTGGTCTAGGGGCTACTGTTTATCGTTATCATGGCCGCTTCTACAAGCATTATCAAAGTCATGTTCAAGTCTGAGGACCACAGAGAGGCTCTCTACGCTTGCGAGGTGGGGGTCTTTAGTAGTATCAGCTGTGTTCACACTGATGGATGTCCCCTGCCCACAGTGTACCTGTGGTGGAGTTCTGAGGGGCACTGGAAACCAGAAGGTCGGAGCCATCGTTAACGCCATCGGGTATTACGTGATTGGCCTCCCCATCGGGATTGCACTGATGTTCGCAGCCAAGCTGGGCGTGATAGGTAAGCCTGCCTGTGGGAAGACAGGCCAGCTGTCCACAGACCCAAGGGGTAATGGCCAGGTGCACGGAAACTTCACTGCTTACCCTGACTCCCCAACACTCCTGTAACTCGTCAGAGCGTGAATGTGCAGGCAAGGGGTGAAAAGTGGCCGTGAGCCCAGGGCTGCCTGGTCACTCCCCTCTTGCCATGTGTCACTTGCCCATGTGTCAACACTGGAGCACAGTAAAGTGTCCTTTCTATTCTTCTCCTTCTGAATCAGCCAGTCCTTAGGACTTGATGACCAGGGCCTCTGAAGTTGTTATGTAGATCTTGCCTTGTTCCTTTAATGAGGGTCTATAGCACTGTGAAGCCCCTGGCATGATAACACAGTACCAAGGCCTTATCCTGGTATATTGAGGGGTTTGGGGTGATGTGGGAGAAGCCCTAGGTTAAGATGATTGGGGCTGGACACAGAACTTCCTAGACCAGCACCCCGTGTACTCAGAGGGCAGGGCTGGTGGTGGGATCCTCTTCACCTTTGCCCCCTTCTGCAGCCTCTGCTCCCCACCTGCTGTCGTCATCCGTGTATCTCACGTGTCCCTGCAGAGGGACAGGTGGGAGGAACGTAGAGCGAGGGATGGTGGGGCAGACTCCTCTGGATGACCTTGGAGCTGAACCCACATCTCTGAAATGACCAGAGTTCATCTTCTTCAAGTAGGGAAATAGATAACTGTCCAGCTTTGGTTTTTAAGATAATAACTGAGAATGCATTGGCAATGAATAAATGGTCAGATGAAACCCAGCTGTTGTCTTTGGGGTAAAGTAACGACAGACTTACGCATGGTTTGTTTGAGTCCATCAGTATGTGGTGGGCTCGGAGGAGCCCAGGAGTCATCTGATAGCTGCCGAGGATTTCCAGTCCCACGTAGTTAACAATGTCACTCCTTTTTTCTCAAGTTCAATAATATTTTAATTAAAAATATTGGAGTTGTTCAAAGAAGGAGAGTGCCAGAGTTCCATGGCTATGAAGGCACAGATAATGTCTGACTGAGTTTCCGGCACTGTTCATGGCCTGGATCTGCCGATGACGGAGCCAATGGAAACACTGAAGGAGTCTAGGTTTTGGAATAGTATTTTTATTTAATACAACACTTCCAAAATATTATTATTGTAACATGCAATCAGTACAAAATACTAAGGAGACACTTCATAGTCTCTTTCATATTTTTATTAATATTATTTTAATCCATAAACACAATTATGAGCATTTATGGAGCACAAAGTGCTGTTTTGCTGTATGCAGACAATGTGGCCTGTTTATGCCAGGGTCATTAGGTTATCTGTCTCCCTGTGAGGTCATCATTTTATACAGTGAATGATGCATCTGGAATTTACTTTTTTTAAAAGACAGTTTTGTTTGGCTAGGCTGGAACTCACTATAACTAACCAGGTTGGCTCTGATCTCACAGAGATCCACCTGCCTCTGCCTCTGGAGAGCAGGGATTCAGGACATACATCAGCACGCCCAACTATGTTCAACTTTGCTTTGTTGTTCCTGTTTTTCTCTTGTTTTTATTTTAGGAAGCGGCTTCCTTTGTAGTCCAAGCAGGCCTTGAACGTGAGATCCTCCTGTTTAGCCTCCTAAGTGCTGGGATTACAGTTGTGTGTCCCCATGTCTGGCTGAGTTAAACGTTAGAAAGGAGCCAACTTTAAATGTAGATACATGGATATCCCAAGGCTCTATTTGGCCCTTTTAACTCTTCTTAGAAGTGTATCTGCTGTGTGCAAAGTGGAGGTCCTTGGAAAGAAATGATGGGGGTCCTGTGGGTGGTGGTGAGGGCTGTGGAAGAGCATGTACTCGGTCCTTCTAATGGCTTCTTAGATGGAAGTGCCGTACACGTCGGCCTCACCCTGCAGTCGCCACCATTAGGGTGTGTGGTGTGTACAAGAGGTTCCTGGAAGCTCTTAAAGGCTGCGGGCTCTCATAGGCAGAGCGACTAATCAGAACAGCTATCAGCTATCAGTTTCCCCAGGGGTTTTCAGACATGCATTCCTGGCCCTGCCCAGAGGATTCTGGTAATCAACTTGTATCTGTTAATAGACATTATGACATTTGTGGAAATAAGTTCCTAACTCAGATTACAGCTAGAGCTAGCTGGGTATTTCTGTCAAAAATCTTTGGAATGAGCTTTGTAGTTTCTGTGCGGAACTGAGTGTTGGAAGGAGGAAGGCTTTCTTGCTCCGTCCTGGGGCTGACTGGTGGTCGCTGACTTTACTCTTGATAAATGAGAGGTGGGGCAGTTGGCACCAAGGAGCGGAGCTGTCAACCTAACCGGAGTAAAGCAGAGATAAGCCTTTGAGCTATGACTGGAGTTTATCCTCAGCCCTTCCGTGGATCTGATCAGAGAGCAAAATCTATGCATTCGGATCCTGTTATGTGAGGGACTCGGTCCCTCCCGTCTTTGTCTTGGCAGAGAGCTGAAAGGCAAGCAGAGGAGTTGGGAGAGCATCATGCAGGAGGAGGGAGGCTCAGGTGTGTCCTGATTGAAAGCAGCCAAAAAGACGTGACCTCGTGTGAAGGTTAAGGCTTCATATTTGACTATGGTCTAGATGAGGGAGATTGCCAGTTGCTGGTCACAGTTACCGTTTAGCTTTCTGGTGGTGGTAACCTGGCTCTCTGCAGGGGCAGCTTCTAGCAGACGGGCTTCCTGGGCTGTGTCACGAGGCAGAGAAGCTCCTTTTCCAGGCCGGTTGCTGCAGTAATGGGTTCCAGAGTTGGAGTCTCATGTGCTGTGGTACACGTCTGGTTGTGTGCTCGGCACTTCCTGACCGGCAGAGCTTTGGTTCTGCTGCTTGTTCACTGTGGACAAACGGCTCATCACCTGTGGTTTCTCATACCCCTCCACTATGCAAGTTTATTAGATAGACTCACCAGCACCTGGGGATCCACTCTGTGTGCTCCCCAATCCTTCCTATAGTGTAACCTTCTGTGGAAGCAAAGTTTGTGTCTAAACAAAGTTAGGTTTGAAGGTCGAGCAGAAATCTCTGGGGGATTTTTAAGCTAGATTTCTGCCAGGT
This sequence comes from Chionomys nivalis, assembly GCF_950005125.1. Classification (NCBI taxonomy): domain Eukaryota; kingdom Metazoa; phylum Chordata; class Mammalia; order Rodentia; family Cricetidae; genus Chionomys; species Chionomys nivalis. The sequence continues at coordinate 43,134,327 of NC_080092.1, read as the reverse complement.
GTGGTGGCACGTATCTTTAGTCTCAGCACTGGGGAGGCAGAGGCAAGCGGGTCTTTGTAAGTTTGAGGCTAGTCTGATCTACAGAGTGAATACCAGGCCAGCCAGGGCTACATAGAGAGACCCTGCCTCACACAAAACTAAACAATGAAGAAATTGGGGTGGGTCAATGCGTGGGTCCTAGTTTAACCCTCCCTACTCCACATGTCATCTCCATATCCATGTAAGGCAGGAGCAGGGCTTTACAGGCAGAGTTTTGGGATGCAGAGGTTGATTTTTAAGATGGTCCTCTCCAATGAGATGCAGTTCAGTACGGAGTGCGTGCCAGACACATACAAGGCCCTGGCTTCCATCCCCAGTACTTTGTTTCCTTTTTTAGGCATCAAGGATGTACATAAACTTTAGGGATTTTTAAACTATATTTTAAAGTTTTTTGAGATTATTATTATATCATTTCTCCTTCCAGGGATTTTTTTTTTTTTTTTTTTTTTTTTTTTTTGGTTTTTCGAGACAGGGTTTCTCTGTGGTTTTGGAGCCTGTCCTGGCACTAGCTCTTGTAGACCAGGCTGGTCTCGAACTCACAGAGATCCGCCTGCCTCTGCCTCCCAAGTGCTGGGATTAAAGGCGTGCGCCACCACTGCCCGGCTCCAGGGATGTTTTTAATGGGAACTTTGGTGTTCTGTTTTGCTACCTTTTTAAGCTGACAGCCACACACAATAATTAATTTCCAAATCAAAGGCCTCTACAAGAAATATCCAAACTTAAAAGTGAAATATTTAAACTCACTTATTGGCCGTAAAAATGTTAGTTTTAGTTGACAAGATGGCCCAGTAGGTAAAGTGCCTGCCACACAACCATGAAGACTGGAGTTTGAATCCCCAGAGCCCAGGTGAAAACTTGGCTGGGTATAAAACTAAGTAATACCAGTATAGGGAGGCCAAGTCAGGGAAACCCCCAGAACAAGCTGTGTAGTCGGATTGCCAGAACAGTGAACTCTGGATTCAGTGAGAGACCCTGCTCACTATTTAAGGTGGAGAGAGCCCCTGCTTTATTATATAAGGCGAAGAGAGTCCCTGCCTCATTCTATAAGGTGGGGAGTAATCAAGGAAGATGCCTGACATCAACCTTAAGCCTCCACAATTATGCAAACACATGCATGTGTACCCTACCCACGTGTCCACACACACGCAAGCGTGCACACACACATATACACACATACACACACATGTAGACCACAACACAAGCGTGCACACACACACATACACACACACACATGTAGACCACACACATACATATGCAAACTAAGAAGTTAGTCTCCTCTTTTGAGGAGCACAAAGCAGTGATTTTTCTGGAAAAGTATTTCCTTACAGCTGGCCCGTTTCTTAATATCCTATCACCATAAGCAAAAAGGACCCAAATAGTCTCCTGGAGCTGTTGCTCTGACATTGTGAATCATGGCAGGTGGTCTCAAGGAGTGCTGGGTCTCTGCAGGTCTCTAGCTCACTGTGGACTCTCTCTTGCCCACAGAAGCTGGCTTAGGATGGCCATTGTCTCCTTGAGCTAACCTGTCAAATCTCCCTGCGCAGGTCTGTGGTCAGGGATCACCATCTGCACTGTCTGTCAGGTTGTATGTTTCCTGGCTTTTATTGCTCGGCTCAATTGGAAACTCGCCTGCCAACAGGTAAGCGTCCTCATTGCTCCCCAGTCTTCCTGCAGATGCCAAGCCAGACCGGATGTGGCGTGCATTCCTTCATTTAGGGAGGTTCTTTTTCTTATGCTATTTTTATGCTTTTCTTGTTATTATTGGGCTTGTTTTGCTTTAGTAGGGTTTTGAGGTGAAGGGCTTCATGACCCTGGCCCCATTCATTCCCCTTCATTTGCTCAGTGAATAGGAAAACAGGATTCCATTTTGGGTCTCTTGCCAGGAAAAGCCAGTTTCAGGAGAAAAATTGGAACTGGAGAGATTTTCTCCAAGTTCATCCTAGGTGTGTGTGTGTGTGTGTTTGTTTGTGTATGAAGACACTGCCAATGCAGGGTCTGGAAATGGGATGCAGAAGCGGCAACGGAAGTAAGATGAAGAGGGGTGAATCCTTAGCAACCTTGGTTGATCTCCCCGCGGATTAGCCTCCTTGGAAGCCCGTTCAGTTCTGGAAGAGAAGCTTTAGCTCACATGTCAGTTCGGACATGGCTTCTAAACCAGGTGGCCATGTTTAGCACCATTACCTGCTGATACCTGAACTTAACTTGGAGTTTCACGCACTTTTCTAGGCTCAAGTACATGCCAATTTGAAGGTAAATGTGGCCATGAATGGGAATTCTGCTGTCTCGCAGGAGCCGGGTCACACAGGTATGCTACAGCTCTCAGCTCTGGGGTAGACCTGGCCCCACAGGACTGGAGGGGTTTGTGGGACGCATCTAGGGTAGCTGCTGTGTTCTCACGGAAGCAGGGCACTAAAGTTTCAGAAGCAGATGTCAAGTTCCACCCACTTGAGATAAACTGGCCTACGTTTGTTCCCTTTGATTCCACACATTAACACACTGTTGTGGACAGGTCAAGCTTCTTCAGCCCTCTGCTAATACTTGGTACTTCCTCAAGCCTTCGACAAGTATTTCTTTTCTTTTAAAAAATGTATTGAAAATTTTTGGTCCACACACCCTGAGACTTGCGGGAGGTGGGGACATCTTTAAATCCTCCATGTGACCCATGAGGGCTTTGATCCCAGACACAGGAAGATTTAGCAGGCTCACCCTCACCAGGTGCTGCTCAGTCCTGAGCCACATGTCCTACACACAGAACGGTCAGGGCAAAGCCAGCTCTGCCTCCCCCCACCCCCAACCCCGGGCTGGCTCACCCCCCAGGCTCCCAGCTTGCTCTGGGAACTTTTCTTGGCATCATTAGTTCTCTGCTACCTTCAAGATGCTCTTTTTAATTCATTTTATCCTGATTTAACAATTATCTTGAGAGGAAGGGCTAGTTTGTGAAATTTGGGACATAATGACACTTAGCCTGTCTTGTTACTGTGAGGCTTGCTTTAGGAACTGGCAGATGCAGCCAAAGTATTTTGTAGCTGTGACCTGATATTAATTTTAAAAGTTTTGTTTGGTTTTGTTTCTTTGACACAGGATCTATATAGCTCAGGCTAGCCTTGAATTGGCATTTAGTTGAGGATGACCTTGAAGTTCTGACCCTCCTGCCTCTACTTCCTAAATTAGCACTACAGGTGTGCTCTGCCCTGCCTAGTAAACCTGTATTATGATGTTCCAAATTATTTTGTCAGGACTCTGAGCCATTGTAACAGTCTTAGCACAGGTGGAAAACCCCTAATCTGAAACATTCTGACATCCAAACCCCTGGAATATGAAATATTCCAGGCATTTCAGCTAAGGTGTACTCAATCACTTATGTACCCTTATGCTTTTTAAGAAAGCTGATGCCCATCTTCTTAGGCTGCTAGGTAATCTGCCTTTATTTTTCTCTTGGAAAATTTCTAATGTGTTTTCCTGTTAGTTGTCTCGTTCTACAAGGCCGTGAGACGTGAGTCTTCGTGTAAGTCATTATCTTGCTTAGTACTCAGTGGGTCCTTGGGGTGACAAGTCCCATATCCAGTTCTGTGAATGTCTTGAGTCATGTCTTAGTTTATCTGTCCTCCATCTGTCTTATCTTCAGTATGAAATCCCTATTAGGTAGGTATGGGGCCCCTTGAAAAGCCTAGGAAGCTCTCTGGCTCCCCACACTGGCTGGGTTGGTGGAGTGAAGAGAGGCCCTTGAAGATAACGGACTAAACATGGGGCTGTTACCAGCATAGTTAGGGGTCAGAGCCTGGGCCCCGCAGTCTTGCAGCCCCCACAGCCCTACCCCAGGCTCCACCCCTGTCCTCAAGGGGCCACCTGAACAGAGAAGTAATGCTGGGAAGCAGAGAGACGGGATTATTATTCATTGTAGCCACACTGGAAAGAAAAACAACTGAAAAGGTCCAGTGACACCTCTTCCCTTCACCTTCAGGGTCCTGACATGAGGTTTAGGTTCAAGCAGAGGGCATAAGGAATACCTCGGTGTTGGTGTGCAGTCCTGGTGAGACCCGTCACTGACAGTCTTCCTGTCAGGACTGTGAAATCTCTGTGGGAGGCAAGCTCCTCTCTGACTGGCACCAGGCCTTGGCCTTCTCCTTCTCTTAGCAGGAGATTTCTGGGGAAATGCCATATCTTGGGAATCATTGTTGTACTAGTCTGGTGACTGAAGGAAGGGGCACAAGTGTCTCTTCGAGTAATCTTCACCTCTACTTGGATGATTCCAGAGTCATTTCTTGATGAAGTACAAAGCCAGTAAGCACAACCCAGAAATAAGAGCGAAGAGTGTCCTGGAAATCCCTCCTTCAGCAGTACTGGGGATAGAATTTAGTTTTTTATCACAATAAACAGAAACAGGGAATTGAATCTTAGTTGGCTCTATTCAACATGCTGGGAGATCTGGGAAGCCTGGGGGAGACCCGCCTACCTACGTCTTCTCTTACTAGCCTATTTACCAAGAATGGGGAACAGCGGTGTCTTAGGGTTTCTGTTGCTGTGAAGAGACACCATGGCCACGGCAACTCTTATACAGGAAACATTTAACTGGGGGTTGGCTTGCAGTTCAGAGATTCAGTTCATTATCGTCATGACAAGAAGCATGGTAGAGTACAGATAGACATGGTACTGGAGGGGGGCTGAGAGTTCTGCATCGGGATCTCCAGGCAGCAGGAAGGAAGACTGAGCCACTGGGCCTAAGCTGAGCTTCTGGAACCTCAGTGACATGCTTCCTCCAACAAGGTGCTCACCTCCTAATGGTGTCACTCCCTATGAACCTCTGGGAGCCACTTTTCATTCAGACTACCATGTTCCACTCTCTGGCCCCCATAGGCTTGTGGCCATATCATAATGCAGAAATGATTCAGTCCAACTTCAAAAGTCCCCATAGTCTATCACAGTCTCAACCCTGTTTAAAAGTCTAAGGTCCAAGGTCTCTTCCGAGATTCACTGTCTTAACTGTAATCTCCTGTAAGATCAAAACACAAAAGCCGATGACATACTTCCAACATACAATGGCACAGGTTATACATTACTGTTCCAGAGGGAAGAAAAGGGAGCATAGTGAGGAAACATTCAAACCACAAGAGGCAATAAATAATTTTAGAGTTTAGTCTTGGCCCTCTGGCCAGGTGTTTGGCCTGTCTCTGAGATTCTGTAGCAGGGGAGGGCTGGCCAAGGTCACCGAAGCTTGCATTTCTCCAGAACCAATTTGGACAACATTCAGATTGAAAGTTAACTTCGAACACACAAAACATTAGCAGTGTATGCTTGCAAGCTGCTGACAGCGTACACTCACGGATCCCGTCCTAGAGAATGGGGTGCAAATGTGGTCTTGTAAGTTATATTTCTAACTCAAAATGAAACATAAATGTACCCTATTTGTCCTCTGTGAGTATCTCCTGGAACAAAAGCAGTAAAAAGATTAAATTGGAGCCACTTATGCCTATTCCTGTGGGAGACTTAGCACAGGTCAAAGCAGGGACACCTCTGAGCATGCACAAATCGTGCCTTGCATGGGTAAAATGGTGGACAGGAACTTCTGGACAGAGAGTGTCAGGATAATGAGGCTGTAGCAGACAAAGTGCGAGTCAGGCAGAAGAGTACGTCAGAATGGCTTGGCAATTTTGATGGCTTTGTTAGGGTTTTCCCTGCAGAGCCTTATCTGAAACAAAGGAAAACTTGAAGGGACATTAATAGTTATTTAAAGCAGCAGGTGCACAGCCCTAAGATCTCTTACCTAACAGTTAACAATTGTTTATTTATTGATTTATCGCAACAACTGTTTTTTGAATCGACCCTCTTCTAGAAATAATCACGAATGATAACCACCATTTGTACATATGAAAATAAAAGTCCTTCCACACTGCTCACTAAGGTCCTTTCCCCCCACAGTAGGTCCAGAAAGCCATGGAGAAATTATGATGACAGATCTCGAAAAGAAAGACGAGACTCAGCTGGACCAGCAAACGAACCAGCAACAAGTTTTGCCTGTCTATCCGAAGGCCAGCAATGAACTGTCTGGGATACAGCTGGTCCTAAGGCGAGGGCTCCTGCTCCTCGCAGTCATTGCAGTCTTGGTGGGGGGGATTTTAGTGAGAGTATATGTCAGAGTTGAGTGACGTGGAAGAGCCAGAGATCAAGCTACACAGTTACTCCCCGGTTTATGAGATTACATACTGAAAATATTACATCCGGACTGGGAGAATTGCTGTGGTAGACAAACACATGCTTAGTGTGTTCAGGACCCTCTAACAAGTAAGCTCTCTCTCTCTCCCCCCACCTTCTCTTTTTCTCCAGTACACACAGACCCACACAGAGAGAGAGACTGAGAGACTGAGAGTCACAGACACATACAACACAGACGGAGAATCACAGACACACAGCACATACACACAGAAACAGAGAGATGGAGAGTCACAGACAACAAAGAGAGAGAGAGTTGGAGAGTCTCTCTCTTTCACACACACACACAGAGACAGAGAGTCACAGACACACAACACACACAGAGACAGAGAGATGGAGAGTCACAGACACACAGTACACACACACACAGATGGAGAGTCTCTCTTTCACACACACACACACACACACACACAGACTGAGAATCACAAATACATACCATACAGATGGAGAGATGGAAAGTCACACACAAAAGAGAGAGAGAGAGAGATGGAGAGTCTCTCTCACACACAGAAACAGAGTCACAGACACAAGACACACACACAGACACAGAGAGATGGAGAGTCAAAGACACATAACACGCACACACAGACAGAGAGATGGAGAGTCTCCCTCACACATATACACACATACACATGGAGAGAGAAAGGGGGACATGCACTGTGAGTGGACAATGTATGTAATACACTTAACCTACCAAACACCAGTGTTGAAAATACTGTACTAGCTAGAATGTTCATTTTTTTCACCCCTGGGGGGCTGTAGCGCACTGTCACTGTCCCTCATCTCTAAAGGATTGTGTCACACACCGTGAACCCAGGGAAAGATCCCAGTTCAAAATACTCTCTGTTAAACGCGTGTTACTTTTGCACCAATGTAAAGTTGAGCCGTTGGAAAGGGAAAGTCTGGGACCACATGCGGCTTTGAATTCACAAACAATATAGATCTGGCAGCCAGTGGCCAGTCATTTGAGCTAACAGAATTCAATCGTTCTCGTGGGTTTTATGAGCTGAAAATTCAAGATGTTTTGCTAATAAAGACTAAGGTGAACACCATATTGTGGCCTAAGACAATATGGGGAAGATGGTGGTGAAATATTAATCCATCCACCACTGTAAAGTGTGGACTTTCTATTTCTTCTGCCTATTGATGTCTAAGATAGAAGCCTATGTTCAAACTCCTATGTTCTTACTGTGTAACTTCTATTAAATACATTTTATGTCTCTGGGTTGTAGATTATTATTTTGTGAGCAAACATCATCAGAGGAAACTCAGATTTCCTCCAGGGTGTAGTCAGGGGAGGTCTCTGGAGCTGCAGAGCAGTGAAAACAATTCCTGGTGGTGGCCAGAGGATGAAGCTTTAACAAATTAGCCCAGCTCTATTAGTCTCTAAAGGGTTAAGTACACACTGATAAAATAAACAAAATTAGGAAATGCAACTATCTATGGTGAGTAAACCGGTTCAATTTATTCTTTTTTTTTTTTTTTGGTGAGTGGGGCTGGAACTCGGGGTCCGCTATAGGCAAGCGTTCCTCACTGAGGTTCTCACAGCCCTTCATTGGTTGGGTTTGGTTGAACCACCTAAAGCATCCCTCAGAGATTTTGCGGGGGGCGGGGGGGTAAATAGCCCTAGCTGATCTAGAACCAACTCTTATAGACAAGGCTGGGCTCGAAATCACAGAGATCCACCTTGCCTCTGTTTCCCTGAGTGCCGGGATTAAAGGCGTGCGCCACTACCACCCTGCGAGATTCATTCTTGTTGGGTAAATAAGATTACATTTTTCCAGCCACCCAGATGGAAGCTTGCCCTGCATGCTGCGTTCGGTGACGGTTGGACTTGGATGCGTCGCCCGCCCGGGGCGGGGTGGCACGTGGGGCGGGTCCCGCGCGACTGCCCTGGCCCGGCAGTGGCCACTCCGCCCTCGGCTCCACGTGCTGGTCCCGCCTGCATCAGAACCTGCACATGGAGCCCGCAGAGGACAGCTTGGGCACGGCCATCCGGCTTTCGGAGCCACCTGTCGTCCCGCAGTGGCGCAGCCCCTGGGGACTGCGGGGAGCGCTGTCCCCCGACGTGCGGCGGGAGGCGGCTGCTCTGGCGGCGCTCGCGGGCCCGGTGGTGAGTCGGACCCCGAGCTGCGGGCGCGGGGTGGCCCCAAGAGGGCCGAGGGTGACCGCCTTTCTGCTCCTCGCAGTTCCTGGCGCAGCTGATGATCTTTCTCATCAGCATTGTCAGTTCCATCTTCTGCGGACACCTGGGCAAAGTCGAGCTGGACGCCGTGACACTCGCTGTTTCCGTAGGTTTTAACTTTGTTTGGGCTGATGACGTGGGTAAAGCCTCCGGAGTAAAGCTTTAACGTGTTTTTATTTGTTTGCTGGAGATGAACTCAGGTGCGTGCGCGCGCGCGCGCGCGCGTGACCGCTCGGCACACCCCCCAACCCCAAGCTTCAAAATTAGAAGTGCAGGGACTGGGTCTGACCCACCAGTTACCATGATGATCTTCTGATTTGGGAAGAGAGTCTGAGCAGATCTCACAGGCACTGTGGAAGGAGTGTCCTAAGCAGAGGCATGGTGCATAGCTACCCTAAAGGAACGGCACACCCTCTCCACCTTCTGAAACCAAACCACCAAAGCTATTAGTTACAGGGTTCATTAAGATTTCACTATTTGTCTTGTAATGTGTCTTCCTTAGCATCACACGTCCTTAGAAGCCTTTCTCCATCTGGTAAGGGAAGGGAGAGCTGCTTTGCTCATATTTGGTCTGCTCTTTCAGATGTCAGAAAAACTCCTCCTGGTGATGGAAAACTGGGTCCTCCCCTATTTCAGAAAACGTTCCTTCTATCCCCTAGGATGTTGGAATGCAACAATGGAGGCCTGCAGGTTCTCTGTGAGCATCATGGTAGAGGACCTGGCTATGAAGAGTCGCTGTATAGGTCTATTCTGTATTGGCAGAACTAATGTCTTCCCTCCCTTCCTCCCTCCGTCCATGTGTGTGTATATGTGTGTGTGTCCCCTGTGTCTTCTCCAGGGAAGATGAGTTTGGTCACTGCAAAGCACTGGACAATGTCGACAGTGTCCTGCTCACCTAGTGTGAACAGTGTTGACAGCGTGGCCTTTAGAGACCAGGTGTCTTCCCAGCCAGAAAGCTCCGTTTTGGGCATCCCATCCCATCCTGTGCTTTTCCTCTTATCCAGTCAGCCACCTCAATCCCTGCAGCCTCTCTTCTCTCCCACCCTTTGGTTTTTGGGGGTGGCTTGACCCCTCTCATCTACCTCACTGACCTCCAACTCTTCTGCAGTCTCCTTCCAGTAGAAAAGAATGCTTGGCCTCACATTTCTGGGCTCTCCTCAGCCCCTTGTCCTCCAGCCCTGTCAGGTCCTCACCCATCCTGCCTGTTCTTGACCCAGGGGTCCTTCTAGCAGGACTCCTTAACCTTGGACGGCTCCCGAGGCCCTGCTGGGTTCCTGGCCCACACCACTAAGCAGGCGCTCACCCTCCTTCCTCTTTCCAGTCTTTTGGGCACCCAACCCAGCACGCACCTTCCACCACACTCTGGAACCTTGCTTTCTCCTCCAAGCCCATCTTCTGCTCATCCCCACTCTTGGCAGTAAAACATCCCGGGTTTTCTACGAACATATCCCCCACCTCTGCCTTCTCTCCCCCTACTGTCTTCGCCAGAGTCTACACTCAGTCTTGCCTCCTGCAGTCAGCTTTCCCCTTTCCCACTGACTGCCAGTTCACCTGTACTGGGCGGTTTTGTGTGGACCCTCAGCTGAGGAGATGCCTCCTTGAGATCTAGCTGTAGGGCATTTTCTCATTTAGTGATCAATGGGGGAGGGCCCAGCCCATGGTGGATGGTGCTATCCTTGGGCTAATGGTCCTGGGCTCTGTAAGAAGGTGGGCTGAGCAAACCCAGGGAAGGAAGCCAGTAAGCGGAGCCCCTCTGTGGCCGCTACATCAGCTCCTGCTTCTGGGATCCTGCCCTGTTTTGAGTTCCTGCCCTGCCTTTCCTCCCCGACTTGCTCTTTGGTCATGGTGTTCAGTGGCAGCAATAGTAACCCTAACTAAGGCATCGCTGGACTCTGCCCATGGTTGTCAGGAGAGTTTGCCTTTGTGCTCTCCACCATGTCTCCCCCACATCTGGCCATACTTCAGGCTGCCACTCCTAGGAACTGCCCACAGTGTTTCAGCACACGCTCGGCTTGACTACGGCCTCTGATAGTTGTCCTTTTTATTTCTCTGCTTCCCACTTTCTATTTCATTTAAATTAACTGTTAACTAATGCCACAGTGAGCAGTCGAACCCAGGACCTTGCACGTGCCAGGCAAGCACTCCACCACGGAGCCATGCCCCCAGCCCTCTTCTTTCTGTTCTAAATGCCCTCCGTTTGTGTCTCTCAAATCAGTGTCTCCATCCTTGACAAGGGCTTCCAGTCCTGTGGTGGTATGCAAGGTGGACCAGCTGGAGACCAGAGGCAAAACCAAACCAGAACTTGCTGCAGCCGCATCTCCCTGGTGATGTCTTTGATGTCTTCGTAGGGGAAAGGATTAAACTCTGAGCCTTTCACTTGCACTCTCACGCCCCTCACCTTACTCCCTCTCCATCTGCCTATGTTTCTTAGAGCCACCCCACCCCCATTTCTTCTGCATCCCATATTACTCTCTTTCTGCCTCAGTCTTTCTGCCTCCCGAGGCCTGGAGGGTGTCCTGAGAGCCTTTCTGGTGTCCCCAGGAAGACGGTCTTGGCTATGGTCACGAGAGCCTTGCATTTTTCTCTCCAATTTTTGTGAAGCTTGAGTCCTGCCACAGGTCTGGCTCAATCAAATGTTTTGAAGTCCTGCAGCCCTGCTGTCCTGCCTGCACTCACCAGGCTTCCCCTTCTTGTCTCTTCCTGCCCCCCCAGCCTCATCTGGCTGGACATTTCCATCCCCTGCTTTGGGGAGGCTTCCAAGCCTTGAAGTTTTGTGTCTGCATCGCCTCATGAGGCTTTTTGTTATTTTCCTTGTTTCATTAAAATTATTTTAAGATGTATCTTTTGGAGGAAAGACAAACTAAAATAGTGTGTGTGTTGCTGTTGTTTTTGGCAATTTCCATTCCTTTCCCTGTTGATACCTCTAGAGTTTTTGGTGTAAAAACAACAGGAATAAGTGCAGCCCCCAGTGAGATGGGAGGCTTGGCAGTGGCCGTGGGAAGGCTGGTGTGGTCCGCAGGCAGGCTTTCTGCAGATAAGGCCCCAAAGAGGGAGAGCCACTGCCAGCCCTTTGTAAATGGGTCAAGGAGATGTGTTCCTTTTAATGGATGCCAACTTGTAACTAACTGTTGGGAAGATGGGGGACTCGATGGCACCACGATTAGATATGTTAACTTTTATACATTTTGTTTTTGAGACAGGCTCTTGCTCAGTAACCCAGGTTGGCCTTGAACTCTCAATATTTTTTACCTCAGTCAAAATTACAGGCCTAGTAATTTTTGTCTCATCTTTTATTAATGTTATCCATGGTAAGAGAGAGCTCTAACTTAGCTCAGTCTGGAAGAAACTTGAACAAACGTGAGCTAAAGAGAGTGACTCGCATTCTAAGCCAGCAAAGGCAGTTAGTGTACAGCAATAACAGCAGCAGCAACAACAACACAACAGAACAAAGACCCTCTCATGTCTTTAGAAAAACAAAATATTTATAAAGTGAATTACCTCCCCTTTGCTTTTCCTTGATTGGTTCGTAGTAGTGTGTACCTTGCATCTGGGTCCTCGTTGTGCCACAAGCCCCCTGGGTTTCATGTCTGGTAGGGTAATTTTAGGACACTCCACATGTGACTTGCTATTGACCTCTTTGGGCTACAGAGTGTAGATTCCAGCTGTCTTGGTTCATTACTACTATCTCAAAGTACTGGGCCCTGTATAGAAAAAAGGTTTCTTTAGCTCACACTTCAGGACACTTAGGAGCATGGCACCAGTTTCTGCTGAGCTCTGGTGGGGACCTCTTGGCTCCCTCATCACATGCAGATGGTGTCATGGCTCATGAGAGGAACAAGCAGTCACACGGCAGGAAGCAAGAGTGATTCTGGTACCTGGCTGGCTCTCCTTACAATTCATTCTCCCAGGAGCAAATTAGATACCAGGAGAACTTTATTTATTTCTGAGATGGTCTCATTGAAGCCCAGCCTGACCTCAAACTTGCTATGTAGTAAAGGGTAGCCCTGAGCCTCTGCTCCTCCTGCCTCCACCTCTCCAGGGCGGGGGTTACAGGCACATGCCAGCACGCCCAGCTCATGAAGTGCTGGATTTCACATTCTAGGATAATGCTCTATGTAGTAAGGAGGCCATTAGTTAGTTCCCAGCTGCTTAGCCCCAAAATAATCACACAGAAACGATATTATTTAAATATCTGCTTGACCCATTAGCTCTAGCTTCTCACTGGCTAACTCTTACATCTTAATTTAACCCGTTTTTATTAATCTGTGTATCACCATGAGGTTGTGGACTACCAGCAAAGTTTTAGCACGTCTGTCTCTGGTGCGACTCTATGACTTCTCTCTGACTCTACCTCCTTTCTCCCAGCATTCAGTTTAGTTTCCTCCATCTAGCTCTGTTCCTCTATAGCTCTGCTATAGGCCCAAAGCAGTTTTTTTTATTAACCAAAGATATCCACAGCATATAGAAGAGAATCCCACATCAACTCTATCTACTGAGCTACATCTTCTGCCCCCTGTGAGAACTGTATTAGCCCCATCTGAGGCTGGCATCCCAGTGACTTAATCACCCTCCATTAAATGTCATTTCTTGAAGGTCCCACTACCTCCCAACTACACCATACAAAGGACCAGACTTTCGGCACATACACCACTGAGGACCACATTCCATTAGCCAAAACACTGGGTCTTGGTAAGCAAAGCTGTTAATTTACCTGAAGTTGACATGGGCTGCTACATGTGAGACCCAGGATGAAGAAGTGCACTGCACTTTCCCTCTCTTCTCTGCTGGCCTAAACAACAGCACTCTCAGCCCCACCCCTCAACCTAAGGGCTAATCTTTGGGTAGTGTGGAGAGGATGAGTTCTGCTTGCGAGGGCGGCATAAACCCAATCCTTACCAGACTTCTAAAGCCTTAGGTCTGCAGTCAGACTTCCCAGCTTCGGGTCACACCAAGGCACCTAGTTTACTATATAGTGAATATATAGTAAGTTTTCTGTCACCCAGGCTACACCTGAAATGGGAAACTATAACGCTATGTACATGTGACTTAGGACAATGCCTGGCACTCAGTACATGTTCAATAAACACTGGGTGTTCTCTGTGTGTGCACGTGTATGCAGGTGCAGCACCCCTGCATGTGCATTCGGAGTCCCGAGGAGAAGGTGGGTGTCCTGCTCGCTCCCTCTCCCTTACTCTTTTGAGGCAGAGTCTCTTACCAAGACCGGAGCAGTATTTCAGCTAGGCTGGAGGGTGGGTGAGCTCCAGGGTCTGCTTGTCTCCATAGCACCCCCTGCCTCACACACCAAGTCCTGGAGCTGCACGTGCATGCAGCTTTTACAGGGGTTCCAGGGATCCAGACCCAGGTTCTCATGCTCCCATAGCAAGCACTGCTACTACTGAGCTCTCTGCCAAGTCTGGATTTTTAAATAGATATTTTTCTTTCTATTTATGTGTGTTTGTGTGTGTGTGTGTGTGTGTGCATGTATTCAACACCATAACCCTGTTACTTTTGCATGCATATCCTCTGGCAGATGAGGTACATGGCCTTAGACAATAGAAAAATCTTTGTTTATTTTTTAGCTTTTTAAGGTGGGCTTGGCTCTGGTACTGAGACTGGTCTTGAGCTCCTTGGGCTCCAGTGATTTTTCTGCCTCCATCCTTCGAGGTGTGGGGACCACAGGACATGCCACGGTTCCTGGCTTTACTTTCCTAATACAGAAGCTCTTACATGCTATATTAAGAAAATCTAGGGATGGAGAAATGGCTCAGCGGTTAAGAGCACTGACTGCTCTTCCAGAGGACCCGGGTTCAATTCCCATCACCCACATGGCAGCTCACAACTGTCTGAAAAATCCAGTTCCAGGGGATCTGACACCTTCACACCAATGCACATAAAATAAAGATAAATAAATCATAAAAAAATTTAAAAAAAAAAGAAAATCTAGGCTTGCTGGGTACAGTGATACTCACCTTTAATCCCAACACTTGTTTGTAAGAGGCAGGAGAATCTCTGTGAGTCTGAGGCTAGCCTGGTCTACAGAGCGAGTTTCAAGCCAGCCAGGGCTACATAGAGAACCCCTGTTTCAAAAAGACAACAAAAATAGTCTTTAAGCTCCCCTGGTTGGCCTAGGGTGGCTGTGGCCCTTGGCTAGAAAAGGCATTTTTGTTTGATAAGCCTCAAGGATCTGTGTGGCCATCTGAACCCCAAGAGCCTGGGCATTCATGTGGGCGTGCCTGCTCTTTGGAAATGAGTGGCTGAGCTGGTTGCAGTGGCTTGGGCTTTTAATCCCAGCACCTGGGAGGCAGAAGCAGGCGGATCTCTGTGAGTTTGAGATCAACGTGATCTATGTAGTGAACTTCAGGACAGTGAGAGTTACATAGCGAGACCCTAAGGGTGGGGTGGGGTATGGGGGACAACAGCAACAACAAAAAAGCAAAAACAAAAACCAACTAAGTAAAAAAAGGCTACACAAGGTAGGTGGCATATGCCTTTAATTCCAACACTGAGGAGACAGAGGCAGGTGGAGCTCTGTGGGCTCAAGGGCAGCCTGGTCTACACGGAGAGTTCCAGGACAGCCAGGGCTAAATAAGGAGACCTTGTCTCATAAAACCAAAAGGAGCTGCTGGGGCCCTTGGCTCTCTGCAGCCGCTGCCTGCCGCACTCGGCTGCTTCTTTCCCTGCAGGTTGTGAATGTCACCGGGATTTCAGTCGGAACTGGCTTGGCCTCAGCTTGTGACACACTGATGTCCCAGGTGAGAACCTTGTTGCTGCCTAGGGGACCGCACACTGGGATTTGGCAGTCCTTTATGTATGGACTGCACAGTTAGATTTACCAAATCATGTGATCAACAGCTAACTCAGCTGTGACTCTCAGGAGGCTTCGTTTGTGACTTGTGCTAGGGGACAAGAAGGCTGCAGCTCAGGCTGATGGCAGAGCAGTGAGTGGGCTTTGAGAGGTGGGGACAAGGGGAGCACAGTGAGAAGCCAAACAGACAGGAACAGGACCTGGGTGGCACCAGGTTCCTTCAGGTGGTTTTGTTTTGTTTTGTTTTGTTTGTTTGTTTGAGACTGGACTTCTCTGTGTAACAGCCCTGGCTATCCTGGAATTTCCTCTTGTAGACCAGGCTGGCCTCGAACTCACAGAGATCCGCTTGCCACTGCCTCCCGAGTACTGGGATTAAAGGCATGTGCCACCACTGCCCAGCTCAGGCGATTTTTTTTTTTTTTAATCCAACAATTTAAAGCAGAGAAACTTATTAGCCTGACTAGGAGGCTGGGACCTCTGTTTTGGGGGAAAACAGTCTGTTTGGTACCCTTTGGCCTCCTTAAAGTTTCAGTTTTCATGTCATTTAGCAAAGGGACTCCACTTTTTGGTTGGGTTTGGTCTGGTCCTGGGGCGGGTCAATGGTTCCCATTGTGTTTGGCAGACAGTTCTGCTCCCCCCAATCTGCACAGGCGTCATGTTTTCCTTGTCCCTCACTCTGAGTTCCGCTGTAAGCGTCTTAGAAGACCTGGTGGCATATGCCTTTAATACCAACAGTCGGGAGGCAGAGGCACGTGGATCTCTGTGAGTTCAAGGCCAGCCTGGTCTACAAGAACTAGTTCCAGGACAGGCTTCAAAACTACAGAGAAACCTTGTCTCGAAAAACCAAAGAAGAAAACAAAAGGGGAGTGTCTTTGCACTGCAGGTCCTCACCCCAGCACTGGGCTCCATCCCCAACACTGCCCTTTCTATCACTGCTCCTCCCACTGGGCTTAGCCTTTGCTGGGTCTCCTTGGGGCTTCAATAAAACTGTCAAGTGAACACAAAGCCACCCTTAACTTTCGGGGGACCTCGGTGCAGTGAGTGTTTTTCTTTCTCTGCACCCCTATTCTGTGCCTATCTCCTTCTCAAGGCTTCATTCTGCTCCTCCACGCTCCTTGTGAACAGCCCCAGTTCCCAGAGCAGGGGACAGTTGTCCTATGGCACATACAAAGCCACAGTGGCGGTTGGCTGTCTGGGACCTGGCAGCTGTCCCCTGCATCTCCCCCATCACCTTCCTCCTGCCCGGTCCCTTGGGCAGTGCTGCCGGGAACATGACTGTCAGAGCTGCTGGACCTGCTGGAAGTGGGAGACCCCGGTCCCCACGTTCGCTGAAATATTGTTTTTCCAAGTCCTTTGGAGGCAGGAACCTGAGGCGCGTGGGGGTCATACTCCAAAGGGGCATCCTCATCTTGTTGCTCTGCTGCTTCCCCTGCTGGGCCATCTTCCTCAACACAGAGCACCTGCTCCTGCTCCTGAGGCAGGATCCGGAAGTCGCCAGGTGAGCACTGACTCAGAGTCCCTGGTCACAGGAAGCGGCCGACATTCTCAGCTCATTCGCTGGTTGTGAGCACTTGGAACCAGAAGCTGTGGCTGACCACAGAGTAACACACAGTGCCAAGGCAGCACACACTGGTGCACTGGGCGGTCCTGTTCACGTCCACACAGTTTTCTCCCATAGGGAGTCCAACACACAGCTGTCTTCACTGTTGTGTTTAGGGTTGTTTTTTTTGTTTTTTGTTTTTTAATAAAATTTAACAGTCTAGTGGGGTTGCTGCCCTGGGCTTGGTTCTTTCCAAAGATTTCTGCATCACATTGTGCTCAACTTGTAACAAGTTTTCCTCCTAGGTACCACCACCACCACCACCACCCCCCCCCCCCCCCCGCCCGCTCAACCTTCTCCCCACTGAAAAGTGTCTGCCGCCACTCCCCCAACTTAATGACCCACTCTGCAGCCTTTGGGCGCTGCTGGCGCAGAGTACGGAAAACTGCTGTGACCTGGTGTCTTCCCAACAAGTGTTTAGTTTTAACTTTTAGAAGATACCCCTGAGCTGGACCCGAAGGTAGGGTGACCAGAAACCACTTCATTGTTGCCTGAAAACTGTCTTCTTGTTCCAGGCTAGCCCAGGTTTACGTGATGATTTTCATCCCTGCTCTTCCTGTAAGTTTCACAGCTGCTGTGCTTCTTTATTAGTGTGTAATCATAGAAATACTATTAACAATAATATTAATTAAGTGATGAGTTCCACGGGGACATTTTCATACATATGCACGATGTACTTTGATCATACACATTTTCCTTTTCCCTTCTTCTACCTTGTCCTGGTTCCTGTGACCCTTTTCATCTTCCCCTGTTCTAACCCCCCGTCTCAAGTCAAATATGAGAGAAAGTATGTAATAATTGTCCCAACTGCCTTTCTTTGAAGAGGGAGTGAAATGTTCCGCTGATGCAATCAAAAAGTAGCCATGGAACTCCTGGACAGGGCAGCACTGTCTGCGACCTGCATTCAGAAGGCTCAGGTGGAAGGATAGAACATTTTGAGCCAGCCTGAGCTACATAGAAGACAGTTTTTAAAAAGAGAACCCATGGCATAAGGACCCAGCAACAGCACTGTGACAAATAAGAGGGATTGGAAGGCGTGAAAAACCACACCCTGAGCTGCTTTACGGCTCCCCAACACCCGAGTAGCCCTGAGCTAGCCGGGGCTCCTCATCATGGCATGGCACATGTATGGAGACCAGAGGACAACATTTACCAATCAGTTATCTCCTTCCCCCATGTGGGTCCTGGAGAGCCTGGCGCTCAGATCCCTGTACACAGTATCCCTGAGGATCATGCTTACACTAGGGCACTGGGACTGAGCTTCCCGTCTTTTGGGGGCCCAGCCAGGCTTCACAGCTGCAGCTGGGAGAATTCTTAACAAAGATGGCTACAGACCATTGCTTCTGCCTCACCCCTCTTCAGACAGTCAAGGCTGGGGCATTTGCTTCAGCCACTTAGAATCTACTCTTCTCTGCTCTTCAGCAAGTGAATCTTTCAGTCACTCATTCTGGTATTTGTTTAGGGTAAATCTGGTTTTCTGGATTTTGACGTCTAAGAATCAGAAAGAGAATATTCTAAACAAACAAACAAAAAAAACAGAGTAGGGCTGGAGAGATGGCTCAGTGTGCTTTTTCAGAGGTCCCTAGTTCAATTTCCAACAACTACATGGTGGCTCACCGTCATCTATAATGAGATCTGGTGCCCTCTTCTGGCCTGCAGGCATACATACAGACAGAACACTGTATGCATAACAAATAAATAAATCTTAACCCACCTGTCCCCCCCCAAAAAAAACAGAGCAGACAATGATAGCATAGAAGACCCAGAAATAATCCCGTGCAAAGCCTTTCAGTCCTTGACAAGGGTGTCAGAACCCACACTGGAGGAAGGGTGGCCTCTCTGATGAGTGGTTTGAGAAAGGCAACTCTCCACATGTAGAGGAATCAAATAGATCCATATCTCTCATCCAGCACTGAAATCAGTTCGGGAACTGAGTGCACAAGGAAGACACTGTGAGCCAGCACAGGCAAGGGCTCTCTAAAAAGGTGGACAACAGCAAAGGAAAGAATCCCAAGGCTTAACAAACAGGACAACATGGAATTAAAAAGCCTCCAATCGGCCGCGGAAATGTCATCAGAGGCAGCACACAGAGGGGAACAAGTCCTTGCCAATCGCACATCCCATGTGATATTAATGTTTAGAATATACAAAGAACACCAACATTCAAATATCTCCCACATCAAAATGGACTAATGGACTAAATAAAGGAAGAAATAAAAGTAGTCAATATCTTTAGCTATCAGAGAAATACAAATTGAAACTCCCTTGGCATTTCGTGTGAGCCCAGCGAGACTAGATCTCATCAAGAAAACAATGACAACAAATGCTGGTGAGGATGTGGGAGCATAAATCGGCCTGGTTGCCATGGAGATCAATAGGGAAGCTCCTCCAAAGCTAAAACTGTATTTACTCCAAGATCCCACTGTACCACTGTGGCTGCATAACTGAAGGACACCAGCATGCAACAGGCATGCTTGTATATCTTTATTTCATTGCTGCCAAGATATGAAACCAGCCTGAATTTCCATCAGCAGATGAGTGGATAAAAAGGTATACACGTACACAGTGGAATTTCATTTAGCTATGAAGAAAAATGAAATTATAGGACAGAGGAGATGAGTGCTTGCTGCTAATCCTGATCTGAGTGCAATCCCCAGAGACCCACAGGCTGGAAGAGAACCAGCTCCTGCCAAGTGTTCTCGGATCTCTACCTGTGTGCTCTGGCACAAGCATGCACACACACACACACACACACACACGACAGATAAATACAAAAAGGAAATGAAAATGAATAGAACTGGAGACCATTTATTAAGTGAAGTAAGCTACCAGACTCAGAGAAACAAATATCACATCTTTTCTCTCTTTTGCAGGATGTAGATTTACAGTTGTGTCTGTGTGTGTGTATATATGTGTATATACGTGTGTGTGTGTGACACAGAGGTAGAAAGGGCACCATGAGAGGGAGGAGATCAAGACAGGGAGGTAGAATGCATACCATCAAGACAGAAGATAAAGTTGTGGGAGGAAGGGGAGCAGGGCTGGGAGGATAGTGACAGATGATGGGATAAGAACGAAGTGCATTGAGATGTATAGGGAATGCCAAGTGAAGCCCATTCTCTTTTTGGACAGCATACAGGCCAAAACTTTAATAAAAAAATTCAGAACTTGACATGTGTGAAAATATTGTAATGAAATCCATTGTTGTGTAAAACATTCAAAAGAAACTGAGCTGGGGCATAGCCTTGTGGCAGACATTCTGCCGACTGCAAAGTCCTGGGTTTGATCCACAGAAATATCCAAACAGCAGCAAACCCAGAAGCAAAGTCAGCTATCCTGTTTTCTGTTTCATCCTCTAGGCGGCGTTCCTATTCCAGTTGCAGACACGGTATTTACAGAGTCAGGTATTCTTTTGTATTTTTACTGCACACTACTGTGGGAAATGGGGAATCAATGTTCTAAAGGGATTTTCTGCAGTAATTTGCACCTCGTTTCTCTTTACTCATCTCTGATACATTCACGTACTTGGGCAACATGAGACCCTGGGGTTTCACATACTGAGATGGCCGCCGTGTGGACTCATCTGTTTAGATTCCTCTTAGTTTTTCCTCGGTCCCTCTGCGGCCTTCACCCCTAACCCTTCCCCACTCTTGCGGCTGACTGCTGGCTTTGCATCTGACCTGGGGATCTGGCCCCATTTTGATACTGACTGGGAGGGTCTAGGGTTTCTACAGCGACACTTGGAAGGGTGGGTAGGACACTGTGTGCTGCACCCTGGGCAGAAGGGAAACAGAAGGAGGAGAGAGCCAGAAGTGGGTAGGCAGAGACTGGTTCCCTTTTTAGTCAGTGGCCTGTCCTTTGTTGCCTCCGTACACCTTGCTAGCCTTTAACTATAAAGGCCTCATCCCTAAGCCAGAGGAAGTTGCTCTGCTTTGACAGCCATCAATTCTGTTTGATTGCTGGGAGAAGTTTAATGTGTAGAAAGGGTTTATTTGAGGACGGAAGTATAGACAGCATAAACAATAGGAATGTGCGTGGTCGGGCACGGTGGTTGTACGTCTTTAATTCCAACACTAGGTGTGCTCTGTGAGTTCGAGGCCAGCCTGGTCTTCATACAGAGTAGCTGGAGGGACGGACATTTCCCCCACACTTGCTCTGAAACAAGTGTTTCTGGGGGCTGTGCATATGAGAAGATCCTCAAGCACAGGTCTGGGCCCCAGCCCCCCAAAGCCTGTGTGTTCTTCCCGAAACCACACCCTTTTCCTTGTTGCTGTGAAGAAACTGAACAGGTTTTTGCAAACAGTGACCGTAGGCTTCATCAAGGGAGGGGACTCATTTGCCTTTCCTGACTTTTCTACTAGCCTTGTATGACTTCACCGCCACCTGTTTAACTATGAGTTCGCTTGACAGCCTAGCCAACTCGCTTTTGAAAATAGTAATGTTTTCCTATTTGTTTGAGAATTTTAGGGCATCATTATGCCCCAAGTTATCGTTGGGGTCGCAGCAAATGTTGTCAACGTGGGAATGAACGCCTTCTTGCTGTTCGCCTTGGACCTCGGAGTGGTGTGAGTGGAAACCCATTCATTCAACAAAGACTGCAGCGTGTCCTAGGGCTGGGGATAGGCCAGTGAAGCGGGGAATGTGGACAGGTAAGCAGGCACCTAGCACTCTGTGCTCCGGTGCTCTGCATGGCAGGCAGGCTGGTGAGAGCTGACCCGTGGGCCCACAGGGCAGCAGCTAGCTCATGTTGCTGGGATAGCAGGGAGCCTTGGACAGGATCTGGAGGCGTCTGAGGTTGGAGAGGTATTAGTCCAACAAGCAAGCTGCTGCCACCTGGAGGCTGAGGTGGGTGACAGGCAGAGGCCTGAAGGGCTTCTCTCAGGGCCTCTGAATTTTAAGTGGCTGAGCCAAATTCCTTCTTGAAGCTTGAAGCCATGAGGGCCTCATACAGAAATAAAGAAGTTAAGGGTACCCCAATAGTGTCCCGATGGCCCTTCCTCACACCAGAGGATGCTCTACCTCCCTAGTTCATAGCTAACCTGCATATGTGGCGAGTCACCCCAGCAAATGGAGACTGAGCCCCACAATTTGGGCATGCTTCAGGGCACTATGTTATTTGGCTAGTGGGTCATGACTGTTACATATATATATATGTAACAACAATTAAATAAAAAGAGACCATAACTTTGAACGAGAGCAGGGAGTGGGTGGAGGAAGGCAAGGTAAGGGTGGGAACTATATGTGTATAAAAGAAGTTAATATGTTAGGAATTAAAGAGAAAAAACAAGAGTATAAAATATGAGTTATGTCAACTGCTGAATATCTTTGCCGTGATTCTTGGTTTCCATTCACATGTTAATGTGGGCTCTGAATATCAATGAAACCATAGCAGCCCTCACTAAAGAGAAACATGGGCAGGGATGCAGCTGAGGGGGAGAGAGCTTGCCCAGCATGTACAAGGCCTGGTTCCCATGCTTTCTCCCTCATGTAAGATGGAGGAGGTTGTATCAGTCAGTTCCTGGAAGAAGGAGGAGGACGGGAGGAGGACAGGGAGGAGTAGAAAGGAGAAGAAAAGAAGAAGAAGAGAGGGAGGGAAAGAGAGAACAGGCACACACTATGGAAGAGGACTTCCGGAATGGACTTAAATGGTAAGAGCTGGGTAGTCTAACAGGGCCATATACACATTGAAGAGGCAAGAAGTTAGAGGCCTCAGCTGTCCCAAGCTGGCACTGAAGGCCTGGAAGCTCCTGTAGAGTCTGTGGTAGCAGGCCCAGGTTGAAAGTCAGAGGAAGCCTGTCTTAGTGGGGGTTTCTGTGGCTGAGATGAAACCATGGCCAAAGCAGCCTGGAGAGAAAAGGGCTTCTTTTGCTTACACCTTGACATCACGTCATGGAGGAATGTCCGAGTCAGAGCTATGCAGAGGCTGCGGAGAGCACTGCTTATGGCTGGCTCAGTCTGCTGTCTTATACCTCCCAGTATAAGGCCACTTGCCCAGGGGTGGCGCCGCCCACAGTGAGCTGGCCCCTCAGACACCAGCCACTAATCAAGGCAACTTCCCATAGATTGTTTACAGGACAGTCTTGGGGGCATTTTTTCACCAAAGAGTCCTCTTCTCAGATACGTCTATGTGTTAAGTTGACAAAAGTCAATGTCAGTGGGTGGTGATGACATGAATAAACACTTTCACCTCAAAGGAAAGGGGCTTGCAGACGCTGGAATGTTCCTTCCCCTGACTTCTTTGTGTCTGGACCACCAGCTTTCTGGGTGGTGTGGCCCACATTTGGGGTGGGCCTCCCCTCAGTTCCTGCCTCCTATGTTCATCTCTAGGCATGCCCCACAGACAGAAGTGTTTTTTAAAAAACTATTTTTAGACATCTCTTAATACAGTTAAGTTGACAACCAACGACAATTGTCATCCAGGCATTGGTCAGAGCATAGAGAGGGCCCATAAGGGAAGGGGAGGACCAGTGGCCCAGGATCCCCTGTGAAGGGTACCTGAGAGGCAGAGTCTTGGACTTTTCCTAAAGAGATATGCCCAGGGTGGTTGGAAAAGGAGGAGTGAATACAGGGGTAGGTTAATAACGACCAAGTGTGGAGTGCAGACAAGAGCATGAGAGGGGAAAGTAATCAAACCGGCTGAGAGCGGCACTGCGCAGGCCCAGCATGGTCGGGGGTGGGGGACGGCTCCCACTGATGATGCCCAGTGCTCTGTTGACAGAAAACAAACCCGCTCTAATCCTGTGCAATAAAACCATGGCTTGGATGAGCCCTTGAGTAGAGGAGCTGGTTCAGCCGGTTTGAACTAGTCGTCATCTAAGAAATGCTTAGTTGGGGTTGGTTAAGGTTGGTGGCTTGTGGGATGGCAATACAGCTCAAGCCCTTTGGTGTCCATCTCCATCTCTGAGGAGTCAAACAAGCCTATCACACATGGATTCAGCCAACACACAAAGGTAGCCGGCACAGACACTGCAAGCTCGCTGCCAGCCAAAGCTTGCCAGAGGCAGTCTGTGGCTCGTGTTTGGAAGGACACACTCAAGCTGACCCTCACCTTTTCTCCTGCAGGGGGTCAGCCTGGGCCAACACCACCTCCCAGTTTTTCCTGTCTGCTTTGCTTTTCCTCTACGTGTGGTGGAAGAGGATCCACGTTCACACCTGGGGAGGTACGTGACCCTC
This sequence comes from Chionomys nivalis, assembly GCF_950005125.1. Lineage (NCBI taxonomy): Eukaryota > Metazoa > Chordata > Mammalia > Rodentia > Cricetidae > Chionomys > Chionomys nivalis. The sequence goes on along the minus strand of NC_080092.1, from coordinate 43,110,318 downwards.
CTCGTTCACACCCGGGGAGGTACGTGACCCTCCTCGTTCACACCCGGGGAGGTACGTGACCCTCCTCGTTCACACCCGGGGAGGTACGTGACCCTCCTCGTTCACACCCGGGGAGGTACGTGACCCTCCTCGTTCACACTTGGGAAGGTACATGACCCTGCTCAATAGAGGTTCCCAGGTACAGCTCTGACTTTTGAGTTTCTTTCCCTTGTAGAAGTTGGTCTTTTATTTTTATCTTCTAGGAAATCTCAAAATATAGAAAACATTTGTTACTGGAAATGCAGAAGTTACTAGGGACAGTGTGGCTTTGTGTTTGTGTGGTTACCAAAATAACCTTTTGTTTATAGAACATGGTGGTAGATACTCAATTTTAAGGTGCAGTTATATTTTTAATATTTAATGAATTGAAACTACTAACATGAGATCCTGTTTCTGGAAAAGCATGCTATTCAACTGAAGGGCAGTTAGATTAGTGTCCTATCAACTTAAGAGAACAGCCGGGACCACTCACAGCTAACTGAGGAGCCCAGAACCCTTGAGTAGACACCCACAGGCTTAACTGGATTTGTTGTTTGGCTTTCTTTCTTCCCTTCCTTCCTTCCTTCCTTCCTTCCTTCCTTCCTTCCTTCCTTCCTTCCTTCCTTTCTTCCTTCCTTCTTTTCTTCAACTTTACTGAAGGCTTTAGCTAATGATTGAGAGGAAACAGTCCGTCATGGTGGGGAAGTGACGGTAGCTGTGTGAGGCGGCTGGTCACATCGCATGTGCAGCTGTGTGAGGCGGCTGGTCATAATGTGCAGCTGTGTGAGGCGGCTGGTCACATCGCATGTGCAGCTGTGTGAGGCAGCTGGTCACATCGCATGTGCAGCTGTGTGAGGCGGCTGGTCACATCGCATGTGCAGCTGTGTGAGGCGGCTGGTCACATCGCATGTGCAGCTGTGTGAGGTGGCTGGTCATGTGCAGTCGGGAGGCAGAAGAGATAAACGTGGTGCTGACTAGCTCTCTTCTGCACTGGACAGACACATTCTGTCTTTGTGACTAGGATGTGATCTGTAGGAAACAGAGAACATTTGAGCACCTGGTTCCCCAGTACCTTTCCATCCAACAGCTTCAATCCCCAGTAATGATTCTCCACTGAACCAGTGATTGCTCTGAGTCTCAAACGCTCTTAGGCTCTTTTTGTGCATATTTGTGTCAGATATGATGCATTCAGAAATAAGTTGAAGGAAAAAGGGGCCAGGTAAGCCTAGGTGAGCTGTTAAAGGATTATGTAAGTGGCATGAGTAACTGGAATCCCAGAGTAGGTGTTTCGGTATTAGTGCCCAAAGGAAAATTAGGCAAACCGCACTCATCACTATAGTGTAACACAGTTCTTACCTCTGTTCTGTATGACACACCTTGGTTTCCTCTCTCCTGAGCCTTATATGGTGTGTGTTTGTGTGTGTGTGTGTGCGCGCGCGCGCACATGCATACACTATGAACATATGTGCAGAGGCCAGAGAAGGACATTAGGGGTCCTGCTCCACCACTCTTTGAGGCAGGGTCTGTCATTGTACCTGCAGCCAGGTGGGCAGCTAGCCAGCCCCACAGCCTTCCCACTCTGCCCCTCACAGCACGATGTCACAGCTATGTGCAGCCACACTTGGCCTTCTAGCTGGGGACTCAAGCTCAGGTCCTTGTGCTTGCACACCAGGTGCACTTACATATTGAGCCACCTCCCCATCTCCTAATGATAATTCCATTGCCTTGTATCCTTATTTAGCTTCTGATTCATTGCTTTTTAATTTCAACGATTATGTTTTAATTTCTTAACATTTGGTTTGGTTCTTTTATATATATGCCCATCCTTATTATAAAAGTTCTTGACTTTGAGTATTGTTTTAGATTTTATTTTTTTATAATTTATTTTATTTTACATACAGTGGTGCTCTGTCTGCATTATGACTGTGTAAGAGTGTCAGATCTTGGAGTCATAGACAGTTGTGAGCGGCTATGTGGGTGCTGGGAAGTGAACCTGGGTCCGCTGGAACAACAGTCAGTGTTCTTTTTTTTTGGGGGGGGGGCGGGTTTCGAGACAGGGTTTCTCTGTAGCTTTGGAGCCTGTCCTGGAACTAGCTCTTGTAGACCAGGCTGGCTTCAAACTCCCAGAGATCCGCCTGCCTCTGCCTCCCGAGTGCTGGGATTAAAGGCGTGTGCCACCACCGCCCGGCCCCAGTCAGTGTTCTTATAACCGCTGAGCCATCTCTTCAACCCCACACTGCCTTTTTCTTCAAGACAGCGTTTCTCTGTGTAGTTCTGGCTGTTCTGGAACTCACTCTGTAGACCAGGCTGGTCTTGAACTCACAGAGATCTGCCTGCCTCTGCCTCTCAAGTGCTGGGATAAAAAGCACGAGCCACCATTCCTGGCTGACTTTGAGTATTTTAAAAAGATACTTAGAATTAAACATTTTAATTAACTCTCTGAAAATTTCATATGCTGTATTTTTATCATCGTTTCCCCCTAATTCCTTTCTTTAGCTCATCCCAGATGCACTCCCATCTTCTATCCCTCCCCAACTTCCTGTCCTTTGTTGTTGTTGTTGTTGTTAATTTGATGGCTCATTGACTCCAGTCTGTGCTGTCTATATATTCTTGGCATGGAGCCATCCACTGGAGCATGGCCAAGCTACCAGGAACCACACCCTTAAAGAAACTGACCTTCCTCCCCCAGAAGCCATCAGCTGTCATAGTGCCTTTGTAACGGGTGGGGGTTCATGAGATCTTTCCCTACTTCGTGCTAGGATGCTGACTGGCTTCATCTTGGGCAGGTCTTGTGCAGGCAACCAGAGCTGCTGTGACTTCACGAGCACAGGCAGTCCCGTCTGCCCAGAGGACACTGTTTCCCTCCAGACCTCCCCAGCCCCTGGCTTACAGTCTTGCCAGCTCTTCTTCCATGCTGATCCCTGAGCTCTGGGGAGGGAGTCTGATTTGTGCCCGAGCACACCACGGTCACTTAATCTCTGCAGCAGTTCCGAGTTTTTATATTAATCAACATCACTGCACAAAACAACTTCTCTGATGAGGTCTGCGAGCCAAACTAATACACATAAAGAGATATGAATTTAAATTTTGATATTATGTTCATTTAATAAATGAATAGTGGCAGATAGATACTGTATATCAGTGGTTCTCAACCTATCAGTTGTGACCCCTTTGTGTGGGGGTCGAATGACCCTTCCACAGGGGTCGCCTGAGACCATCAGAAAACACAGATGTTTACATTTCTATTCATAACCATAGTAAAATTACAGTTACGAAGTAGCAATGAAAGTTACTTTATGGTTGGGGTCACTACAATATGAGGAACTGTATTAAAGGGTTGTGCAGCCTTAGGAAGGTTGAGAAGCTCTGCTCTGTATCTTTTAACTGAAGGTCAAGACCACTCACACTCAGGGTTGTTGTTTAGAGGGCTTGCTGATTCCTATAGCCGTTTTCTTGGTAGGGCTGGGTGTTTATTTTATTCTTTTCTCCTTCTCATGAACATCTTATTCATGTGTTCATTTTTGGGGGCTGGATCCTTTTTTTTGAATGGGTCACAATTATTTCCCAGTTCTTTGTTTATCTGTCCATTATTTTTTTCCCTGTGGTCTTGTGTTAGAGATGTCTTTCTCCTTTGTGTGTAGGACTCCTTTAAGTATCTTCTACAGTGTTGTTAGTCGTCATGAATTGCTTTAGTTTGTGCTTCCCTCAAAATAGTTTTCTTTTCCTATTGATTTATTTGGAACAGAAAGTCATTGTGTCCTAGGAAGCCCTGAACTTGATGTGTAGGCAGGGATGACCTTGATTTTCTGATTCTCCTTGCCTCCCTCCACCTCCTGCTTGCTGGGATCATAGGCAGGCATCACAATGCCTTGTTCATGTGCTTCTGGGGGCAGAATTGTGTGGTCTAGGTGAGCATGTAACCAACTGAGCTATAGCCTCAGCCCTTATTCATTGGTTTTAAAAGATGACCTTGCTGTATGTAGAAAGCTTGTTTGGTGGATAGTTACTTTCTCATGGGTCTCTCTCTTTCTCCTCTCCCACCTGTGTGTGTGTGTGTGTGTCTGACTGACTCTGTGTGTGTGTCTGTCTCTCTTGTTCTGTGTGTGTGTCTGTCTCTCTCCCTCTCTGTGTATAAAATCACTATACTTTCCTGACTTTTAGGATTTTTACTGAGAAGTCCAATGTTATTCTGTTGGGATTGCCTTTGCAAGGTGACTTTTTTTTCTTACAGACTTTAAGATTTCTTTATTTTGTAGTCTTAGCAATTCCACTGTAAAGTGTGGAAGGGCTCTTCTCAGGTATGTCCGTTTGGGGTTCTAAATGTATCTTGTTCTTGAATGGCTGCCTCTTTGCTTACATTTAGGACATCTCCTACTGAAACTTTATTGAATATTTATTGTGCCTTTTTTTCTGTTTCATGTGTTTGTATGTGGTGTGTGTGTGTGTGTGTGTGTGTGTGTGCATGTATTTGTATTCAGATGTGCTTGGGCACAGTGTGTAAGTGTTTGTGAAGCTCAAGGTTGAGAATTTTACTCCATCTTTCAACCACTTGGAGAGAAAGGGTTTTTTTCAGCTTATGCTTCGACATCATAGTTCATCATTAAGGAAGTCAGGACAGGAACTCAAACAGGTCAGGGATCTGGAAGCAGGAGCTGATGCAGAGGCCATGGAGGGGTGCTTCTTACTGACTTACCCTTTATGGCTTGTTCAGCCTGCTTTCTTATAGAACCCAGAACCACTGACCCAGGGATGGCACCAACTGTAGTGGGCTGGGCCCTCCTCCATCAATCACTGATTAAGAAAATGCCTACCTACAACCAGAGCTTCTGGAGATATTTTCTTGACTGAGGTTCCCTCCTCTCAGATGACTAGCTTGTGCCAAGATGACAGTTAGGCCGTGGTGTAATGCTGGTGTGAACAGGGACATACAAACTGTTCTTCTGCACCTGTTATTCTTCTGAGTCCCATTGAACTTTTGGTTCTATACCCAGAGGCAAAATGGCTGAATCATGCAGTTTATTCCTGGTTTCTAGAGGAGTCTACCTTTTTTATGTTCTTGTAACAGTATACAAGGCTCTCCGTTTCTCCCCGTTTCCCTGTATCTATCTTGTAACAGTATACAAGGCTTTCCGTTTCCCTGTATCGATCCATCTTTGTTAGTTTCTGCTTTGTTGTGGGTGAAGGGTGCTGTCGGTCACCTAATGGTTAGTGCCAGCTGGTCACTCACTGTGGGTGTTTGCTTATGTATTTGGTTTTGGAGACAGCTTCTCACATCACCAGTTTAGTTCCTTCCTTCTCAAGCTGCGGTCTTCCCTGACACCCTTGTATCCTGCTGGGGAACAGGCACCCCTGTCTCCTGCTCTGTGTGATGGCCGTTGTACAGTACATGTTTGCTTTCTCACCTGTTCTCCAGGTTGGACGAGGGAGTGTTTCCAGGAGTGGAGTTCCTACAGCCGCCTGGCCATCCCCAGTATGTTCATGGTGTGCATCGAGTGGTGGACCTTCGAGATTGGGACCTTCCTTGCAGGTCTGTCTACACCCAGGGGATCCTGCACATAGCCTGTGCAGTCCCAGTCCACACCCAGGGGATCCTGCACATAGCCTGGGCGGTCCCAGTCCACACCCAGGGGATCCTGCACATAGCCTGGGCGGTCCCAGTCCACACCCAGGGGATCCTGCACACAGCCTGGGCAGTCCTAATCCACACCCAGGGAAGCCTGCACACAGCCTGGGCGGTCCCAGTCCACACCCAGGGGATCCTGCACACAGCTTGGGCGGTCCCTATCCACACCCAGGGGATCCTGCACACAGCCTGGGCGGTCCTAGTCCACACCCAGGGGATCCTGCACACAGCCTGGGCAGTCCTAATCCACACCCAGGGGAGCCTGCACACAGCTTGGGAAGTTATAGTCCAGAATTTCTCAGAAATGGAAGCTCTGCTCCTATTCTCTGGCATTTTGTGGGGTACATGTCGGGGCTTGCACTGCAGGCATGAGCCCTGAGCCAGCTGTAAGCGCATGCAGTGGCATGGCTTTCCCTCTGCTCTGTCCCCCTGTGTTTTGTGAACAAGGAAGGTGGCTCATGGAATGGGAGGACAAAGTCCCCAATTCAGGTGTCCTGATCATCTGAGCACCTTGTTGACTGACAGGCTTCCCGCTGAGCGTGGCTCTGTTTCTGCTGAAGCTATAATTATTTTGGTCTTACTCTGGTAATGTCTATAGTTCAGACAGTAGCAGTGACGTTCTGTGGATGCTGCTTGCTTCAGTTGTCCCCAAAGCTGTTCATGCTGTCCTGCCTCTTTTCTCCCGGTGTGACTCCTGATACCTGCATCCCCAGGAGCCTCATCCTACATCCTCAGGGTGTCTTCTGTGATGGAGCAGGGGTTTGTAGAGTGACCACATCAGTCTCCATGCCTGAGATCTTGGCAGCTTGCCAAGAAGAGATGGCTAGGATTTTTGCATCTGGGTTATTCTTTCTTAACTAGCTGGACTTCTCTCTCTCTTTTTTTTAAAATATTTATTTATTTATTATGTATACAATATTCTCTCTGTGTGTATGCCTGCAGGCCAGAAGAGGGCACCAGACCCCATTACCGATGGTTGTGAGCCACCATGTAGTTGCTGGGAATTGAACTCAGGACCTTTGGAAGAGCACACAATGCTCTTAACCTCTGAGCCATCTCTCCAGCCCCTGGACTTCTCTTAAATGAAAGTATGGGTCAGATACTGGGGACACAGTACAGTTGCATCCTTGTAACACACACACACACACACCTATGTATATATGTATAAAATATATGTGTTCTAGTTTCATAAAGAAAATAGTTCCTCCGGTCTACTATTTGACTTGTATTATCTGCTGTTTCAGGCCTTGTTAATGTGACGGAACTGGGGGCCCAGGCTGTCATCTATGAACTGGCTTCTGTTGCCTACATGGTAAGAACATGAGTGATACTTTGCACCTTCTTTTGTATGAATCCTACGGGCCACTGTCCTTGCATTTAACAGAGATGAGGCGGGGGAGGGAAGAGGGAGGGAGGGAGAGTTGGGTTCTGACCACATTGTTTCCCATTGTGTGGCATGGGCTCCTTACCCAACTCCTTTGTGTTTCAATTTGCTTGGCATATGAATAGGAGGGAAATGTAGCCACGTAGCTCCACACTGCAGGTGAAGACTGAATGACATTCTGTGTGTCACACGGCAGGGCGCCTGAGGAAGTCAGTTAACCATTGTGCAGTTAGTGTTGGGACTTGGTTGTGTAAGGGATCAACTCCTGTCCTCCCAGGGCCTGTGACTGGCTCAGGAGACAGTGGTTGAGGAACACATGAGTGTCTCAGAGTCTCACCTGGGTGTGACAAGTTAATAAAAAGCAAAACAGGCTCTGAGATGTGTAAAAGCAGAGATGGGCACCTTTCAAACAGGGTCGTAGGGAGTGTTTCTCTGCTCCCTAGTTTAAGCTGAGCTTCATAGGATGAGAGCAGCTAGCCCAGGAGCCCAGGGTTGCCTGGAGACTGTAGAACCTGGACAGAGTTCTGTGTTGAGAGCTACTTGGTGCTGCTGGGGACTTGTTAAGAGAAAGGGTGGCAGGAGGGTGGGGCAGAAGACAGCCCCGTTTGCTCCCAGGGAACAGAGGTGTGTGGGCCTGGGGAGGCAGGAGAAGGCTGCTGGAGTCACTCAGGTGAGGAGCTCAAAGGCTGCCAAGGAAGACAGAAGTAGATGGGCAGGGTGTGTGGGGAGGCGGGAGTGTGGCTGCAGAATGAGAGACAGACTGATACAGCTTAGCTGGCTTGAACATCTGCCAGGTCGCTCCTGCTGTCTTTTGATGCTTTTCAAATGTCCTAGCCCCATGCTGTCACAAGATGCTCTGGTTGCCTCTCGTTTTCATAAAGATCACATAGGCCATATGGACAAAGGGTTTATGAGCCATTTTGCACACATTTATAAAAATTGTAATGGTGAGGGCAGAATGTAGGGTAGTTGAGAATATTTATCATACCAGAAGCTCTGGACTCAATTGCCAGCATCGTACACACCTGTAATCTCGCACTCAGGGTGTAGAAGCAGGGAGGGAGATAAGGAGTTCAAGGTCATCTTCTGCTACTTAGTTTGAGACCTCGACAAGTAAATAAATATAAAATTGAAAAAAAAAAAGAATTGGTTGGTCATCTTGGAATACAAAAGAAGACTGTTGAAGAGCAGACCCAGTGAACAGAAGGTAGGAATAGAAGGAATCTCAACCACAAGCCAGGAGGAAGCGAGTGCAGAGGCCAAGAGACTTGTGCAGAGGGAGCCAGGAATGGAGGAGGGACGGTCGGCGGTGCTAAGGCAGGTTCCTTTGGAATGGCTGTAGGAAGGGAAAAGGGGAGGCAGCTAAGGGGATGAGCTGCCTGAATTTGGGGGATGGTGGGTACGTGGAGGGAGAAGGATGGAGTTGTATGGCGAACAGTAGGCCTGCTAATCGTCTGTCATGTTTAGGTTTCTGTTTTCCCACCTGTTATGTCACAGACTCCCAGTTTTTTATGTTATTGTTATTATTTATTGTTGTTTTTCTTATTTTGAAGAAGGGTCTTGCCATGTTCCCAGGCTGTCTTGAATTCTTGAACTTACATGATCCTCCTGCCTCAGCATCCCGAGTAGCTGGGACTACAGGCATGTGTCATCATGTGATTTTTACTTTTCATTGTGGTAAACATAGCTAATATGAACTCCCCTCCTTTGCCACTTACAGTTTGCAGTTTACTGACATTGGTGACACTCAGTGTTACACAGCCGTTCCCAGAACCTGTCATCTTGTCAAAGGAAGTCTGAATCCATCACATCCTCCCATCTCCCATCCCATCTCTGGCTCCTGTGGCCATCATCCACTACCTGTTTCTGACACACACACACGGAGACTCAGTAATTCTTTATGGTTCTCACGGTAAACAAGACCTCCAGGTGGTTTTGTTATGGATGGATCTGAAGTCCTTGCTTCTCAGCAAACACCCAGGAGCGAGATGTGGGAGAGTCTCATCTCTTAAGAGCTTTCAAAAGGAACATGCAGGGGCTGAGCCCAGGCAGGGTCTGGCATCCTGGATTTGTCTGCTTTCGGGAGGCCCTACAAACATTAAGCCTTCTGGGGCCTGCGAATCCAAGGAAAGATCTTGCAGTGAGCACTTTAAACATTGACATGTAGGCTAGCCTCCAACTCACAGAGATCCACCTGCCTCTGCCTCCCACGTGATGGGATTAAAGGCGTGTCCACCACACTCGGCCCATAGCTTTCTCATTTTGTACAGTTCAGGGCCCCAGACTAAGGGCTTGTGCCACCCTCAGTGGGTAGATCTTCTCACTTTGATCTCATCAAGAGAGCCCCCTGCAGGCATGCTCAGAGTCTGGTTTCCCAGGTGGTTCTAGATCCCATCAAGCTGACAGCTGTACTTTGTCTGTTCCACCGTCAGTGACATTATGGAGTTCAGTTCCACCAACTTTCACCGAGTCCCACAGGAAGAGTTCTCAGTGCTTTTCATATCGGTGGTTCAGTCTTTAGAAACTATTTATCTCCTGCATTTAGATAAATATACCTAAATCTGATCTTGTAGACTGTATTTTAAACTAAGTTATGATAGTGTTTGTGTGTTTGCCAATAAAGGAAGCCCCACCCCCTGACAAATCCAGCTGTGCTCTAGCTTGCTTGGATTAAGGCTCTATGGGGGGCAGGTGTGAGCCACACTGCTTACCAGTGACGAAGTTGGGTTTCAAGACAGTTGAGCCAATTGTTCTTAGTCACACAGCTTGGATGCAGCAAGAACCCTCTCTAGAAGCTAGATTGTAAAACTGTCTGAAGTCTCCATGTGGTTGGACCCTACTGCATTAGCATCAGGTTTCTTTCTTTTTTTTTTTTTTATTTAACTGTGACTTCTGATTGCTAATTCCCAGGTGCCCTTTGGCTTTGGTGTGGCTGCCAGCGTCCGAGTGGGCAATGCTCTGGGGGCAGGGGATGCTGAGCAAGCCCAGCGTTCCTGCGCCACTGTTCTCCTGTGTGCTGGTGAGCTGTCTCTGTGGTGCCCATGCTGAACTGGGTGCAGTGTCAGAGTACCTAAAGACGAAGTTCATTTCTCACAGAATTTGGGGCCGATCAAGTCCTAGATCTAGGTACCACCAGGTCTGGTTATCTTCTAGTGAAGTCAGACCTCAGCTTTCAGGATCTGCTCCCCACCCTCCTACCCGCCCACTCCGCCGCCCCAGTCAGGCCCTTTTAGAAAACACCTATCCCACGCCTATTAGCATGGCCCTCATGACTCAGTTACCTCACTTTTGCATTGGGAATGAAATTTCACCCTGAGAACTAGAGGAGCAAAAACATTCAAAATGTATTCTTCATGTTCCCAAGGTTTCGACTCTGGGCAACAGACTCCCTTGGAAGGAATCAATGGCAGCAGATCTTAGTTGGATTTTTCATAGAGAGTGAGAGGGAATTACTAGTTACACAGTAGCCCTAATATGGAGGCAGGGTTTCACCATGTTGCCCAGGCTGGTTTGGAATGCCCAGGTCACAATTTAAGCAATCCTCTGCTGCCTCAACTCCCCCCATAGCCGGCTCTGCAGGTGCGTGCCCTTGAGCCCAGCTGCATCCTTAAATTTCCTGGTAAATGATGCAAATCTCCCATGAGCTTTGTCACCGTCTGGAGAACTGTTCTTTCCCGTGACTCCTTTTGTGTTTCCCAGGTGTCTGTGCGCTCCTGGTGGGAATTCTGCTTGCAGCCTTGAAGGACGTGGTTGCCTACATATTCACCAATGACAAGTAGGTCGTCATCTGTGCTTTCTTCCTTGCCTCCTTCTGGTTAGGAGGGGGCGTTGCCCTTGGCTTCCCAGGAAAGCTTGCAGCATAGCCAAGGAGAGGCAGGCAAGGAGGAGAAACAGGCTTGAATGATGCAAGCCTGTGCAATTCCACCCTGCTCCTGCTGTTCCCACGCCATTCCTCAGACCTGAGTGGAGTTTTGCTCTGAGAAACACAAGAAAGCCTGTGGGTTAGTCTCAACCCCAGAGGCGCCTTAAGGGGCAGCGCTCTGTGGTGGCCAGCCCCTCCTTTGAGGCTGTGTTTGCAAAAGTCACGGACTCAATCTTACACGTTTATTGTGTTTTCTGTAACAGGAATTACAGAATGATTTATGTATAAGAAATCATCTATTGAATAAAATAGACCATTATCAACCTGGTCTGGTGGAACAGATCCGTAATTGCAGTTATTCAGGAGGCAGGGACAGGAAGATTGCAAGTTCAAGGCCAGTTTTGCACAACTTAGTGGGACTCTGTCTCAAAATAAATAATTTTTTAAAAGAAGAAAAACTCCTCTATAGTGTCAGAACTTCTATATATTAGTAAAATTTAATGAGTATGGTTTTATCATATACTTAAAATGTAATGTTTGCCCTGGATTGTTAGACTTGTTAAAAAAAATAGTGTGTGCGCGTGCACATGAACACATGCTCGTGAATGCGTGTGCCACAGTACGTGTGGGGAGGTCAGAGGGCAACTTATGGGAGTTGATTCTCCTTTCACCACGTGAATCCTGGGGCTGGAACTCAGGTCATCAGCTTAGCTGAAAGCACCTTTATCCACAGAGCCATCTCACCCAGGGGTGTCTAAGTCACTGACTGCTGTCCTCCTCCTGAACAGGGACATCATTTCCCTTGTGAGCCAAGTGATGCCCATTTTTGCTCCCTTTCACCTGTTTGATGCACTTGCAGTAAGTATGCAGCGGTTTCACACTGATATCTGAAAATCGCGTGTTTGTGACTTAATGCTTGCACGTCTGCCAAGGGCCCTTGCCTGGCTCCCATCTAACGGAATGCCAGCCATGACACGGTGACTGCTGGATCCGTCCAAGCAGGCGGGGTCGTGGTGAGCTAACTCTGACCTCTAGGTCTCTCCCTGGTCTTCTGTGGACCTGTGGCTGCTTAAAGACCCTTTGGCCACATTCCAGAACCATCCCTGGAGGCTTATTCTTAGCACGAGCCGTTATTCTTTGTGGCGTGACTTACAAGCGGCACCCACACTTGGCTTTCCTTCCTGTGGGGTTTCCTTCACTTCTTCCACACTGCTCTGGAGGTGGGTGCCCATGGGTGAGCACAGCAGTGGTGCTCTCTGTCACTGTGACAGAATCCACGACCGAAAGCAACTTGGGGAGGACAGGGTTTATTTGGCTTACTCATTAGGATCCAGCATTAAGGAAGCCAGGCAGGAACTCTAGCAGAGATTGTAGAGGAAGGCGCTTATTGCCTTGCTCCCCTTGACCCTGCTGCCCAGGGTTGGCACCGCCCACAGTGGGCTGGTCCCTCGCACATCAATCATTAATCAAGACAACGCCCACAGATACGCCCACAGGCCAATGAGATGGAAGAAACTCCTCTTCCTAGGTTCTCTCTCCTTAGGTAACTCTAGTTTGTGTCAGTGGACAGTGCCCAGTACACGGCCTGGCAGCTCTGGAACAGAAGCTGCTGCGCTCCTCTGCGGTCTTTGAAACAGGACGGTTTCCTCCATCTGTGACACCTGCTTTGGGCAGCGTGCTCTGTGGGGCAGCGGCACTGTACTCTGAACTTGATGTGATGAGCTGTGCCAGGCTGCAATGCCGCTGTCGGTTTCCTCCCTGCAGGGCACCTGTGGCGGGGTCCTGAGAGGTACAGGAAAGCAGAAGATAGGTGCTATCCTGAACGCCATCGGTTACTACGGGTTTGGTTTCCCTGTCGGAGTGTCTCTGATGTTTGCTGCTAAACTTGGGATAATAGGTATGCAGTTGATTCCTTAGCGAGTCACCAGATCTCACTGTTGTAGTCAAATCATTCACTTGAGGTGTAAAGCGCTGGCTGGAAAGCTGGTCTGTGGGAAGGGAGGCATTCCTGCACGATGCCTGCTGCACCAGGAATGAGCCCTGGCAGTGGCAGTGGAACTGAACTATTGGTTCTCATGCTTTCATGATGCTCCTAGTGTTTCTCCACTAAAGGGCATGATGGATTTGGAACTGCAATGTGCACTTGTGCATATGACTTTAAGTCATGCCCAAAGAAGTGTTTGTGGAGGCACTAGCCATGAGCTCATGACCTCGTTCAGTCCCTGGAATCCACTGGGAAAGCAGAGAACTAATTCCTAAAAGGTGTCACCTGACATCATAGTACATGTGCCCACACTCTCACACGCACATCGTACACCCATATATTGTTACATGCACACATAATCATATATATTAGATATGCACACAATCACACACACACACCACTATTCATACATAATCATAAACATACAACCATAATACACAATTATATATATACTTAATCACAAACACAATTATGCATATGTAATCATACATAATTACATACACAAATAATTAAAATTGAAAAGAATTGACTGTAGAATCTGTTTTATGGAATGTTTTTAACAAAAAATGTCTGAAGATTTGACAAATGCTGTTTTGGTGGAAACAATTCTGTAATTTTTAGCCTTAGATGGAATATGAAGGTGGGGATACTGTCTTTCTTGTGATCATCCTGATTAGGATATGCTAATTGAGCTGCTAGACGTCTATGTTTATTTATGTAACTGTGGAAACTCACTGTAGTTTCACTTTTTGTGTATTTTTGTTGGGTGTGCATGCTTGAGCCCATGGCCTGGCGTGAGCTAGCCGAGTGTTCTGCCACTGAGACACTCCCTTGTTAGAACCTACTACTACTAATATTGCTTACTTCATAAATAAGTTCAAACTTTTTGTATGCCCCAATGCAAGTATCTATTTTTGTAAGCATTTAATGGAATTCTTCCATGGAGCTGTTTTACCTGGGATTTTTAAGGAATTTTTTGCATCTGAGAGCAGCTCAGTTTCTGTTTGGACTTTTTCTTGTGTCAACATGAATAAACTATGTAATTATTAGAAATACTTTATTGAGGATCAAAATGTGTAGAATTGTGCCAAGTAATTTAAAAGCTGTTTTGTGTATATATTCATGCTTTTATTTTCTATATGTTTCTACATAATAATGCATTTCTAATAATTACATAGTTTATTCATGTTGACACAAGAAAAAGTCCAAACAGAAACTGAGCTGCTCTCAGTTTAAAGTAGCAATGAATTTTCTTTCCTATTAAAAGTAGTGCAGTTGGATCTGGGGATGCCTGTCACGCATGATGCCCTGGGCTACATCCTCAGAACTGGTTCTTAAAGTCTGGCTGGAGAATGGCATGACTGCCCCAATATGTGTGGAAAATCACTCTTCCCACTCTTTGTTCAAGCAGCACATTTTTTTATCATGTATCAAATTTTATTTCTCCCATTTCTTTGCAAAACTCAAAATGGCAGCTGGCAGAGGAGACGTGTTGCATCTTCATTCCTCTGGGGGGCGTTTGATTGGTTCCTGTTTACAAAACACAGGGGGAGGAGCATCCAACATATACACACCACTCACATGGTCCTCAATAAAGTCACATCTAAGGATGTACACCGCCACCCCATCTACATCTTGGCTGTAGGGATTACCCCAGCCTCCGCCTAATGTCTGCAGGAGTGTGAGAATCCATGTCAGCAAATGACTGAAGAATGACTCGGGAGACTAAGTCCCAACTTAAAGTGTATTTCAACTCCTCACAGCAGGCTCTGCTGGGACTGTTGACTTTCAAGTGATTAAAAATAGTTTCTTCTGGAGAGATGGCTCTGAGGTTAAGAGCAGTTGCTGTTCTGACAGGGGACCCTGGTCTGGTTCCCAGCACCTATATGGTCACTCACAACCAGATCTAGCACCCTCTTCTGTCTTCTCTGGGCACTGCACACACATGATGCAGTTACATGCAGGCAAAACACTGATACACATAAAATAAAAATCTATAGTTGTTTCTCCTCATACATAGTCTTTTATGTAACCCTCTTGGAGTTTTAATATTTTTTAAGATTTATTTATTTAATATGTGTGTACCCGAGTGTATATGTGTGCAGTGCCTGCATATGCCAGAAGAGGGGGTCAAATATCTTGAAATGGGAGTTACAGACAGTTGTGGGACTCAAACCTGGGTCCTCTGCAAGAGCAGGAAGTGTTTTTAACCCCTGAGCCATCCCTGCATTCCCAAATGCTCCATAGTTTTCATGTAAAGTTAGAGGAATGTATTCCAAGCGAGCTCCTTCTTTCCTCCCTCCGTCTGCTTCCCTTTCTTTCCTCCTTCCTTCCTTCTTCTTCCTCTTCCTCATCTTCACTTTCCCTCTGTACCCCCAGACTGACTTGGAACTCACTATAAATCCTGGAAAAGCCTCAAACCTTTAACTTCCTGCTTCAGCCTCTTAAATGCTGGGATTGTCGGCATGAGCCGCCATGCCTGGCATCAAAGCAAGCTTTTGAAAATACCAGACCTCACACCCATCCATGCAGACACCAGTCCGAAACCCTTTCATGGGTCCCAATTACCATGGACAGACAAATAGTAACCCTTGGATATTACTGTGGCTCACACGTCCTCCATGGTCTTCCATCTATCTTGTCACTTCCTACCTGGCCTCTCTGCTCCCGAGGCTCCCGAGCTGGCCTCTTCCGGTAGCATGCTCCTCCGGAAGCCCTCCCTAGGCCCCGGTTCAGGTCTCCACCTCAGAAGACACCTGGCCACTCACTCGTACGGCGTGCAGGTCATCGTTAATGACCCAAGAGTCACATACCTGGCACTCTTTATATTTCTAGCGTTTCTTTGCTCATCGTCTGTCCTTCAGTGTCTCTAAAAGCTCAGTGACAGACTGCAGTCTATCCAAATTTTTTGAGAAGTTAATTTAACTGAATTTTTGCTTCACTGACTGGGAATTATTAGGGAAGAATTTTAATGATTACTGGGGCAGAACTGATGACCCTGATGCTCATTTTGTGCCCACAGGCCTCTGGTCTGGACTGGTTGTCTGTGTTTTCTCCCAAGCTGTCTCCTATTTAATCTACATCAGGAGGACGAACTGGAATAGAGTCGCAGAGCAGGTAACAATCTCCATGTTGTTTTAAAATGCATCAACGCTTGATCCTGTGGTTGGCAAAGCATCTTTTGGGGTGAAGTGATAAAATCCCACCAGTTTCAAGACAAACAGTGCATCATGAACCACATTGGCTACGTGGGGAGGCCAAAGGGAGACAGAAAGATGGTTTCTCTTAGATAGAGTTGACTGGTGTCTCCAGACCATAGGACCCAGCCCCAGAAAACTGAAATTGGCAAGAGTATATTTTTGTTTTTCTATAAAATAGTGTTAGAAAATAGTAATCCTGTTTATGCCAATTAGCTCTTCTAAATGCTTCAATTAAAAAACTTTTTATTTTGGTCCATTCTTACAGAGTTAAAATTTTTTTTAAAGGCTAAATATTTGTGATTTGTGGGACACGTGGGCAGGGGTGGTGGCCCACATGAGTGTGTGAGCAGAGATGGCTCATCTCACTGTGGGGAGGCCTAATGTAAGACACGGATGGGTGGCCAAGAGGAAGAACTCTTAATTAGGAGGGGAACTCAGGAATTCTGGCTGTTGACTTTTAGTTTTGTGATCCCTCTGGCTTTGCTTAATGGTGATCACGTTGGTTTGTTGATGGAATGGACTATGTAGAATATTGACTTGGGGGCTGGAGAGATGGCTCAGTAGTTAAGAGAGTTGACTGCTCTTGCAGAGAATTCCTCTTTAGTTCCCAGCATCCATATGGTAGCTCACAACTGCCTGTAACTCCAGTTCCAGGGGACCCAGTGCCCACTTCTGGCCTCCATGGATACTGTATAACCTGGCCCACAGGCATACAAGCAGGCAACCCCCATACCCATAATTAAGCCTTAGGAAAAATTGCTATTGACTTGGTCAGTAAACTAGCTTTTAGATGGTGATGTCATTGACTGTTAGATTTGGTCCTTTTGTCCGTATTTGGAGACACTAAAGAAAGAAGTGCACACATGTTAAACTGTCAGCGGAACACTGGGAGATGAGTCGTTTTCTGGTGTGACATTCTCATGGCCAGGGAAGGCTGTGTCCGGTATTATAGCCTTTCAGCTCTAGGTTTAAATTGAATTTTAACAAAAAGCTACAGCTGGACTCCATCTCTACTTCATTTACTCATATAGCCTTGGTTTTAGGCACAAGTTCGAGCTGGGTTAAAAAGCGGCAAAGAGACGATACCCACCCCAGCAGGTAATGGGCCACTCTCTTTACGGTTCTGTTTCTGCTCTAAGTATGAAGCTCAGTTGTCCAGAGAGGTCGAGTCTGTGAGTTCGGGCTCTCGTGACAGTAACGATTGTCTCTGCCATAACTGGCCAGACCAACTCTAAACTCCCCTGTTAAATGTTTCTTATGTAATTTCATATATACTAACTGACGATTGAGGGTCATTTTTTTAATACCACAGTGACAAAGTGAATGTCCCACTGCCCTCTTCAAACAGATCTGCCCATCTTGGAAAGAGACGCTATCGATGGAGTGATTTTGCCAGACATCGTCAGACCGGAGGTCCAGACGGGTCCGCTGGTAGCAGAAGAAAGCCAGTATGCAGTGCCCACCGTCGGGGAGATCTTGACGGGGAGACAGCTGATCGTCTATCGTGGCATGGCCCTGGCTGTTTCCATTGCCGTCCTCATAGCAGGAATCGTAGTGCGAGTTCT
The DNA here is from genome assembly GCF_950005125.1 of Chionomys nivalis. Lineage (NCBI taxonomy): Eukaryota > Metazoa > Chordata > Mammalia > Rodentia > Cricetidae > Chionomys > Chionomys nivalis. The sequence continues at coordinate 43,092,682 of NC_080092.1, read as the reverse complement.
CAATGATGGTGGTTAAGATAGGCTTCTCATCGGTCTGTGGACTGGTGATAATTGTGTACCACGTCCTGAACATGGGTGGGAGCTTGTTGTTGGAACAGAAGCCTTCTCTTAACTGTGGGTAGAAGGGCTGCCAGCAAGCATCCTTGGTTACACTGAGAGACCGCCCCACTCTACTGCAGGTCAAGAAGATGCAGTATGCTTGCCTAGTGTTGGATGGTCAGCACTAGGGTTTGGGGGGGGGTCAGCACTAGGGTTTGCGGGGGGGGATGGTCAGCACTAGGGTTTGTGGGGGGGGATGGTCAGCACTAGGGTTTGCGGGGGGGGATGGTCAGCACTAGGGTTTGCGGGGGGGGGGATGGTCAGCACTAGGGTTTGTGGGTGGCGGGGGAGAACGAACAAACGAATGAATGGCTATCCAAACTGGGGGACGTGCTAGGGATAGAGTGCACAGACTTCAGCACCTGCTAGGCAAGTGCTCCACCATTGAGCACTCCCACGTCCCGAGTGCTCCACCATTGAGCACTCCCACGTCCCGGAGCCCTGCCTTTAAGGATGCTTTCACGTTATCATGGTTTCCAAATATGTCAGCTTGATTTTCCCTACTGGAAATGTACCTTACCCACCATGCATCCTCCGCTGCCGGATCCTCACGGTGAGTGAATGTCAGGTCCCCTTCTCCCTGTCTGGGTGCCACAGAAGCACTTAAAAAATAAATACCTAAGATTTACAAGGCATGCTGAGAATATTTGAGGACATGATGTTATTATAAATGGTAGCTTTGGGGTTTTACCTTTAAACAATTTTCATACTAATTAGAAAAGATACGGATTCTTGTTTGTTTTGCTTTTGTTTTTGTTGGTCCTTGACTCCCACAATGCTTTGGTTTGGTTTCACTTTCCAGGACAGACATTTTTATAGCTTAATCTAAAAAATTTAGTCAATCCTAAGATAATTTTTTTAAAACTATATACTAAAAGCGAAACAAAACAAAAACAAAAGCAAAGAGCACTAGGCATTTCCCAACACAAAGCTCCCGAGTTGCCCACAGCGGAGTACAGAGCCCTGCAGTTTTAGTCAGCTGCAGTGACTGTACCATAAACCTGGTGAGACTGGCAGACACAGGGAAAACATTTTATTTGTTTTGGAATCTTCATCCGTGGTCAGCTGCTGGGTTGTCTTGGGGAGTCTGTGATGCAGCAGAGAGGCTCCCTTCGTGACCTGGAGACAAAGGAAAAGAAAGAGGCTGGGCTCTGGCTATCCATCTCATGGCCAGGCTGCCAGGGACTGGACAGCCTCCCATTAGACTCCACCTCTTAAAGGTTCTCAGTCTCCCACGAGCGCCGTACTGGAGACTAAGCCTTTAACACACGGTCCTTAGTGAACACTTCGCTTATTTGATTTGCTGTCTTAAGGATGAGAAGACAACCCAGGATCATCAACTCTCTCTGAAGAACTGATAAAGAAACCCATAATAAATAGTGAGTTTATAAGGATAAAAACTTACATCCCCAAAGAGACAATAGAAAATATTAGAACCACATCCCAGAGCAGAACGCTATAGGATAAAACATTTTGAGGTAAATTTAGACCGAATACAATGTGCCATATTTGAGCGAGGACCTCAGCGACATTCAGTTCAGGTGTGCGGGCATAACTCTCACCTAGTTGCAAAGCCCCCTCCCCAAAACTTGCGTTTATCAAGAGGGCACTCAAGTCCCTTTCCCCCAGCCCCCAGCAAACACCAGCCTGCTTTCTGTGTGGATTTACCGCTGGAGTACTGAAGGACCACATTGGAGGCTTTGATTCTGCTTCTCGAGACTCCTCCCCAGAGCCACACCCATCTGGCCCCTCCTTTCCTGGCTGATAGATACATCTAGGCTGCTTCCCTCTCAGCTGGTGTGAACAGTGCTGGTGTGATCGTTCACGTACAGGGTCTCTGTATACACACCTGTCTCACTCCTTCCGAATACATCCTGGGAATGGGTTGAGTTATACTGCGGTTCTGCAAGTTTTAGGGGCACTACAGCAGGACAGACTGGGAAACTACGAGGATGTGGGAAAGAGAAAGGACCCACGCTCCAGAGCTTTCCAGTAGAGAAGCAAGAACCCCAGCATTCACTGTGAGTGCTGCCAACATAAAGAGAATATTTCTTTCACATTTAGCTATTGAGATGCCAATGAATCAGGCTTAAAGCCAGAATGCAGTGATCTTGAGTAGGGCCTCGCTTTTCTCCTAGCTCAGCTGTTCTCAACCTGTAGGTCACGACCCTTTTAGGGGTCCAACGACCCTTTCACAGGGGTTGCATATCAGATATCCTACATATCAGATAGTCACATTACAATTCATAACAACAGCAAAATTACAGCTATGAAGTAGCAATGAAAATAATTTTATGCTTGGGGGGTCACCACAACATGAGGGACTGTATTAAAAGGTTTCAGTGTTAGGAAGGTTGAGAACCACTACCCTAGATAAGGCTGTTTTCATTTTCTGTGGAGACAGCCTGCCTTCCTGCACCCCTGTGATCTACACTTGAACATCACAGACTGTAAAATCCCGTCAAGTGGCCCTGGGGACTGTCTGGTGGTCTCACTCAGGTTCCTTAGCAACTCTTAGAAGATAATAGCTTCAAAATCAGCACTTGTGAGGCAGACGCAGGTGGATCTCTGTGAGTTTGAAGTAAGCTTTGTGAGTTCTAGGGCAGCCACGGCTACACTGGGAGACCCTGTGTCTCAGAAACAGTGAAGACAAAACCCCAGCTAAAATGGTAACAGGACTGTTGTAAAAGACCGTGGAGGAGGGCGAGTCCCTTCAAGAAACCTGCACGCATGCTCATGGGCGTGTCTTACTTTCGGAATGCTTCTCTTCCTCTTAATCCTTATGCTTAAATTCTTTCTTAAAGTCCCTTTTAATAAACCCAGCCTTTCTTTATACTAATTTGTCTTCAAAGTCTCCTACACTGGCCCTAGAGTCACACGCAAAGCAGATGGTGTTCTTCAGGAGTGGGACTGGATTAGCTGTGCATGTGTATTGCGAGCCCCAGGGCAATAACTGTACAAGGAAAAGGTGAGCTGACTGGTATGCCAAGAAAAAGGAGCATCTCAAAAAATTTCTCAGTTAAAACAAGGAGGGCAGAGGCAGAAAAAAGAAAAAAAGCAGAATAACAAACAGAAAAGGTAACAAATATTACGCAGTCTCAGCAGTGAGGAGCACTGACTGCTCCTGCAGAGGACTCAGGTTCGATTCCCAGCACCCACACAGTGGCTCACAACTGTTTCTAACTGCAGTTCTAGGGCATCTGAGCCCTCTTTGGGCCTCCATGTGCAATGCAGACATATGGTGCACAGACATGCATGCAGGCAAAACGCCCATACATAAAATACAAATAAATAAATCTTTAAGAAAAGAATATGCGCTGCAGACAAAAAGATACCCTGTGAATTCTCCTTCCCATCCCTGAGGAGTGGATCCTTTTATAGTTGCTGAGAATCAACAGTTGCTCAGTCCATGAGGCTGGACATCTCAGCTGTCCCACTCCGGCTCTGAAAGCTTGGAGAACTCCTGGAGAGCTGTTGTACTTCAGCCTACGCTGAAATACCAAAGAACTCGGTTTTAATATTGGAGAAAATATCGCGGCAATAGGAGAGATGAACCTGCCATCGAGAGTGAGGGTGAACAGTTTCCTTCGTCCTGTTCCCCAGCTGTGAAAGGTGCTTCTCTCATTTAGAGTGTGTCTGCCTGCTTCAAACAGGAAAACCCCTCACAGGAGGGCTGAACACCTTGTGTTTATTCCAGACGCAATCAGGTTGACAACCTTTAGAGGGCCTATTGTCTCAACAGTCAGGTCTCCAAAGAGATCAACAAGACCAATGTCCTTCCTGTCAGGCCATTCCTCTCTCCCTCACCCCTTTTCCCATGCATGCCACTGTTCTCAGAGCAGAGGGAGCTGAGTGTTTGCACCTGCTGTTTTCCTTCTGCCAGGTGTCCTGGCCAGAGAGACTTGGCTTTCTCTAGGATGATGAGTCCTCCCTCACAGTTGGCTTGTGGCCATTTTCAGCTTGTGAATAGGTCCTTCAAGGTCAGCACCCTGAACAACCAGACAGGCTAAGCTCGAGAGTTAGGCTGGGAAGGCCGTTCCCTTAGGGATGCCCAGAAAGAAAGCAAGTCTTGGGAGTCAATGTGGGCAGACTGGGGTGTGCTCCTTGCACACAGGACCCCTGTCGCCCTAAGTGAATCCTTTAGCACTGTAATTTTAACAAAACTCACAAAGGGCCTCACATTGTCCTCTCTGACTCACCCCACCATGTATTAAAAGTGAAAAAAAAAAACTAGTCTAAGTTTGATCCTCAGAATCTTATAAAGAACAACAATAAAAAACCCAAACAAAACAAAAACCCCACATTTTTCCTTTATAAGAAAACCCAGCCTTTATGCATGTTTCTGAAAGGGAACACTGGCTACCTAATGGCACACTGAGCTATAGCTGTCTCCTGCAGTTAGACTGCTCTTGTAATTTAGGAAAGGATTCTGAGATTTGCATGAGGACCTGTGTCCCTCACGAGAGTCACTCTCCAGTGAACTCAGCCCTGAGGACATTTTTGATAGTGCCTCCTTCCACAAGGCTCCGCTCAGCCTCCAGTGTTTCCAACACCAGCTATGTCTTCTCTTAATAACTCTGCTCCCGTCTTCTCTCAGACCTTTCTTCCCCTTCTTCTTCCCCTTCGCTCATCTCCATCCACAAAGCTTTCTCTAGCCACTCCTCAAGAGGGTCCAGAGGCTCCTGTGGTGTCCATAACACTGACTCTCCTGTTCTGTGATGGCTGGGCACTATCTGGGGCCTGCTAGCTGCCCTCCCCCCATAATCTCTGCTATAGGCCCCCACGTCACCCAACAAGCTTCTCCTCAGTCAGGGATAACTCAGTTCCAGGAAACTCACTGACAGCCACATTTTCCCTCAAGGGTCCTAATGGTCCTAATGTCCTTTAAAGGCTGAGGAAATGCAGCCTCATGGTAAACTTCTGATCACTGGGCTATTGAAACAGTCCTGGTAATGCTCCATGCAAAGCCCCATCTGAGCAGTAAAGAAGTCAAATGGAACCCACAGACTATTGCAGGACCTGAAGACCATAAATGAGGTGTTCTGGTCCGCCCTATAATTCCAAATCTTTACACCTTTTGGAAATAGATATCCCCCAATGCCTCCTGGCTCACAATGTTAGGTTAAGGATGGTTCTTTTGTGTTCACATCCTCCTAGACTCAGTTCCCATCTGCTGTAGAATACTGAACCCCAACACCCAGGTTACTCAGCAGCTTTTCTGGATTGTCTTATCTCAGGGCTTTTGAAATAGTCCCCACCTCTTCTGATAGGCACTAGCCAAAAACATGTCCTCTCTTACCAACCCTCCCTTCCCCACCTCACGCTCCCAGGAGTAGACCCCTTCAGTATTAGCTAACTAAAGAATCGAGGACCAAGAAAAACCTATTTCAGATCAAACATCACAAGTGTGCCTTGTGTGGTTAGGTTTTTCCTTCAAAGGCCCAAATCTCTCAACAAAAGGTCCAATTACTGGGCCTTATATTAATCAGAGGCAAAATGAGGCTTTTCCGTCACAGTAAGGACAAACTATAGAAATTCCAAACTACTAGGAACTACACAAAACGTGGACATAGCAAAGCTTTGCAGGATTGAGATTCTCTAGCTTAGGCCTTATAGCTAAACTTCCTGAGGCCTTGCAGTCTGTCCGACTGTGCGGTGAAGTTTGCATGCTTCCCATGACAGCTGTCAGTGTGGCCCAGTTCATCCCCACAGCAGCTGTGGGCATGGCCCAGCAAGAAGACCACACACTTACTTAAAATGTCATGAAGATTTTTTCATTTTTCCCCCAACCTGATGACACAGTTCTCAAGGGAGAACTTTGTAGATGACAGTATCAAGTCAATGTCGAAAGGTTGGACACATCTATGAGGGACAAGAGGAGTTATCTATTAGATGGGATCTCTGGAATGGCACAGGCCCCAGGCCTCCTAAAGCGGACACTCCTTTTGGTCCCATTGCTAGCGCTTCCTAATGGTTCATCTTTTCTCTGAGTATACGTAATCAAAGGGGGGGACTTGACCCAAACCTTGGGGGCTCCCTGGCACCCAGTAGCTTCTCTCTATGAGTCACTAGACTTGGTGGCACTGAGATGGCTCTTTCCCATTAGGAGACTGTCAACTATGGTTCTCTTGTTGAGACAGCAGCTACATTAACCCTGGGACTGACTGGGAAGAGTCACTTCCCTCACTAGATCCTTGAAGCCACTAGATCACAGATTAGTTAGTAAATACCAGACTCAGGCTGGGGATGTAGCTCAGCTGGCAGAGGGCTTCTTTGGGATGCATGAAGCCCTAGATTCATCCCCGGCACTGTATACATTGGATGTAGAGAGGCATGGGCCTGTAATCTCAGCACTCATGGGTGGTGGCAAGAGGATCAGACATTCAAACTCAACCCAGAGTCTGGCTACTCTTCCATCTTAGGTGGTGTGCTACAGACATCCACCACAGCCTTAGGGAATGGCTGTTAGTTTTAGAGAAGTCTGGGGGTAGGGCCTGGCCACTCTGCACATATTGAGGGGTCAGACTTAGCCACCAGAGTAGTTTGGGGGTAAAGCCTGGCAGCTGGAGGACTCCAGGGGTGGGGTCTACAAGGGAAGTCTCTGAGCTAGGCAGGGAAAACTGACTTTGGCTGCCAGATTCTGTGTAAATAGCCAACACCTACCAGAAACCACCTGGCTTTCACCTCAGCTGCAATGGTGCACTACAGTGCCCACCAAAGAGCCACTTTGACATTTCTCTGCATGACCACCAAGCTCCATCATCTGGACAGACATCTTTGCTTCCGGTCAAGGCTGCCTCCGTTCCCAAGGTCACTCTCCTTCGTCCTTACCACGTCTCAGGGAACCCAGCATGCTCACATTACCAAAAACAATGGTTGCAGAGTCCGGGATACAAGCTGTTGCTTCCCTCATCCTCCCAACAGACACTCTTAACAGTATTCACCAGGCCACACCACCGGAAGCCAAGCCCGCCACACTCTTAACTGAGCCCCTTCAGTAGCCTTCAGTTCTTATGACTGACATTCCAAGCCAAACTTGAAGGCGTCCTCAGAAACCTCCCCTTTACAGCCCGTCCAGAGGTGGACAGCTCTGCTGGGGAAGATTGGCAAATAGATTTCGCTCCTGTTTGCTGATGCAAGGGACTGAGATGTAAAAATTATTAGGAGCTGCCTTCACTGAGGAGATCCAGGCATCCTCCCCAAAGCAGAACCTGCCTCAGAGGCAACGGCTGTCCTCTTGAAAGAGGATGGGGACCTTACACTGATCTGGGAAACAGATACTGGTCCCTTTTAGAAGGGCTGCACCTTGCTGGGAGAGGTGTTCCCCCCCCCCCCATCGCACCTGTTACAAAGTGCCTGGCAAGGAAAAGAGCCTATGCAAGGGGCAAGCCGGGTGTGGTGGGGGAGGGCCCCGGCGGGACCAACCAGAGGGGAGAGAGAGTCTAGAGCAGGGAGCCCACTCTATCCTGACCAGCCTATAAAAAGTCTGACCCAAATCCTGAGGACAGACTCATCTCTCCGGGGCTCTCCCGTTTCCCTCGATGGAAGCAAATCCTGCGGCTTTATTAGGAGGGTGAGTAGCTGGGGGAGCGAAGCCTTGCGCTGAAACAGGCTTTGGAGTTTAGGGTAGAAGAGGAGCTGAGAGGGGCCAGAATTCTAGTGTAGGGGCTTTGAAGTGTATAATGGGTGCCTGTGACTAGAGACTGAGGGGGCCTGGAGGCCAGCATGGGCTTTGATATGCAACCACAGGTATATATTAATGGAGAACCCTATGCCATCCCACCAGAGGCAAGGGAAAAGACTCCTTTTGGCACTGGAACCCATTTTACAGGTTCCGGAGGAATGCTGGCTTTTTTCTAACTACCAGAAACCCTCTGTGGTTCAGGTGGAGCTCATTTCTGGACATATGCACTTCCTGAAGCCTAGCAGTTGCAATTGAGATATTGTCTTGCGTTTCAAGGAGCCTGTGGACTTTAAAATGATGTTGAGACTATGAAAGACTATGGGGAATTTTAAAGTTGTACTAAATGCATTTTGCATTATGATATGGCCATGAACCTATGGGAGCCAGAGAGTGGAATGAGGTGGTTTGAAAGCCTCATGGGGACAGATACTACTTTCTCTGTGGCTCTGACTTCACTACAGCCCTCGTGACTGGGTGGTGCTAATGTGTGGTGGTGGCTGTCTTTCAGATTTCCCAACACGTGCACCCTCCTTCGTGAAACTGGTGGCTTCTGCATCAGTACTTCAGGACAGTATTGGAAGATCGCTTAAAATCAAAACATCAAAATACTCGGAGGCCTAAATTAAGCAGGGATGGCTCCTGTTTGGTCGAAAGCATCACCCCAGCTCCCTAACAGCTTTATACAAAGAGCCTGGAATATTATACTCGGGGCCTCATCCCAGCCCCTGGCACCCAGCTTTGGAATACTGGGCAGGAGCTCCATTTCAAGCCCCTCCCCTAGGAGTTGTCTTAGTCCAAACTCCACCCCCTAGAAAGCCCTGCAAACAGTGACCCCTCCCCAGGGAGGGTCAAGAAAGCCCACCAAACTGTAACCCTCCCCAGGAAAGGTCAAGACCACTCCCACAGGCTACTTAAACTGCCCCCCCCCGAGAATGTACACGTGGTCTCCCCTTCTCTCTCTTCCCCTCACCATGCTTGCCCGGTGCCACCCAAGAGCATTGCATTAAACATGGGCATCTTTTATCCAGTCTAATTCAGTCTGAAATTATTTGCATCAGTGGAGAGGCTTGTCTTAAGAAATATTCGTAACAGCTCCTCCTTTAGACTTTTTTCCTATAGGCTGCTAAAGACCTTATAGCTTTCCATTGGTCTCTCTAATTTTTAATTCTGCTCTGTCTTTAGCTTTCGTCTACTTAACCTTCTGTATGATGCTGTCTTTTAGATTGCAGTCCATTATCTCCAGATGCTGTGGTCTCAAGAATGACAAGCATTATCATTAACACCAACACTGAGCTCCCACCTTTGAGGACCTCTTGACCTCCAATCACTGCCTCAGTTCAGACTCCAACCTCCTACAATAGCCACACTCTCCCCTCTCCAAAAATGTGTCCCAAGCTTTTTATGCCGTATGGTCTGTGGCAGTTAGCACTGTCAACTTGATAAAGTCTAGAGCCATCTGAGAAGGGAGTCTCAATGAGGTATTATCTAGATTAGGTTGGCATGTGGGCATGTCTGTGATTAAATTATTTAAGGTGGGAAGACCTAGCCATTGTGGGTGGCATCATCCCCTAGGCAGGCGACCCTGGACTCTATAAGAGTAGAGAAAATGAGATACATAAATGTATTCATTCCTGTTTCCAAACTGGGGCTATAATGTGGCCAGCTGTTTCAAGCTCTGGCTCCCTTGACTTCACAGAGGTGATGGACCGTGCCCTGAATTGTGAGCTAAGATAAACTGATTCTTTTTTTTTTTTTTGGTTTTTCGAGACAAGGTTTCTCTGTGGTTTTTGGAGCCTGTCCTGGAACTAGCTCTTGTAGACCAGGCTGGTCTCGAACTCACAGAGATCTGCCTGCCTCTGCCTCCCAAGTGCTGGAGGCGTGTGCCACCACTGCCCGGCCCAAACTGATTCTTCTTTAAGTTGTTTTGACCAGAGTATTTTATCACAGCAATGGAAAAGAAACTAAGACATGGTCCTATACCCGTGACAGATTAGTAATGCCAACCAGGTCTCCTTGATGCCCCTTCTCGACTCTAAAACAGTACCGGAAAGGATACCTCTGTCATTTGCCACTGATTTGACCTCACTGATCTCTTGGAGGAAAGATAAAGACAAAAAGCCCCAATTTCTAATAATTAGACTCTCGCCACTGGCTTGCGTAGCTTATATAAGTAACTATGGCCTTATACCTAATGACAGCGGGCATCTTACCCCAAATGGCCAGTCTCAAAGAACAAATGGCGTCATAAAACGTATTGCCTGTTAGAGCTAAAATCTGATGACTCATTTTCAAAGATGCTTCCAGTCAGCTTAGGCCCAGGTACAAATGAACAGAAACTCCTAGAGTCCTGCTCATGCCTGCTAGTCCAGCTCTCCCCAGCACTGTCAAACTACACCCCAATACCCACTCTGTGGCTTTAAAGTAGAAAATTCCTCACGGCCAAGCTTTAAAGTTTTAAAACAAGCAAGAACGGTAGAGATGAACCCTCACACTGTTTTTATTGTAACAAACAAGCCACGGAAGGAAAAATAAGGCGTGGATGACCGTAGGGTTGTGCCTTCCTGATTACACAGGAACAGAGGGACCAAGGGTTTACACTGCTGTCTGCGCTCATTAGTCACCTGTTTGTCATTCTAGGCCAACACCTGACTTTGCAAGGTCGTGAAAAGAAACTTCCCTGTTTGGCTACACTGGGTGTCAGTGTTCCTATTATGAAACGAGCGCGTTCCTGTTACAAATGGGGGCCACCGTTTCTCACGCCATCAAACAAGCCAGTCAGTAGCTCACTTATCTACCCATAAATTTATCCCTTCAAATGGCCCACAAGATAAGACTGAATGCCTTCTAGGAACAGAGACAAAGTGCTCCAGTTCCCCTCAGGGCAGTCAGTCTCTGAGAGGTCACCCACTGTCAGCTCTATCTCTCAGCAGTGAGAGTGGTGTTCATTATTCTGAGATTCATCAGCAGGCTGAGGGTGTCACACCGTTGGGTGAGCCCTAGCTTGCCATACACAAAGCTCTAGGTTCCATCCCTAGCACCAGACGGAATCAAGTCTGGTGGCACATGTCTGTGAATCCAGCACTCTGGAGGCAGAGGCAGAGGCCACCCTTGCCAATAAAGTGAGTTTGAGGCTAGCCTGGGCTACGGGACACCCTGCTTCCAAAGAAAGAAACAAAAAAACAGCAACAGCAATAACTAAACCTTTTACACTCATTCTGGTTTTGTAAATATGTCTTTCCCTGCACCATGGAATGTTTGTGCATCTGTTGCTAGCTCGACACATTGATGCTTCTCATCCACAAATGCGGATTATCTCTCTTTGATAGCCTCATACTTTTGTAGTTTTCCTCCTGTGTAGCCAATACTTTTCTCCATCTGTTAACACATACCTAAGTATTTTGTTTTTGGAGAAGCTGGTGTACATAGTGTAGGTATTATCAGCAATGAAGGGACAGGGACACAGCTCCATGCTGCTACCCTGAACTGACTGACCTTTAAGAACCTTGGCTCAGACTAAACTGGGGTTTATAGCTTCCATGCTGGGAAGAATTTCCATTACAAAGCAGGATCTGTTATTTTATTAACAATATATTAATAGAGGTACAGGAGTTAAGAGAGGTAGGTGTTCAGAAGAAAGAAAGACATATCCAGTTGTGTGGGGGGGATCTGAAGGGAGAGTGGGGGGAAAACATGTTCCCAAGTGTGGGCTCGGGCTTCTCCAATAGAGGGTAGGCAATTAGTTGTCTTAACTTTGGCCACTGTGTGTGTGTGTGTGTGTGTACGTACATTTAGATTTCTCTCCACCCCACACTCATCTACTAAGTGAAATGCCTTATACAATTATAATCTATAATTTGTTAAGGTAAAACCAGGATCCACTAGGGTTGCACAAGGGTGAAGTCCCTTTGCTGCAAATGGGGTTTCTAGTGACATTCCTAGAAAATGGCTGGGAAGGGAGAAGGGTCTAGAACAATTGCCAACTATGTTGAATTCTTGCTTTGCTATTGTTCAACCAGATGCCCAGAAAGGGGCTTCTCTTCCTTCCGTGAATGAAAAGTCTTAAAAAAGAAGCCATGCCTGCATAGACTCACTGATTAGAAGGTCAGTATTGTGACGAGGGGGTGTCTCAGGTTCAGATAATGATGACCTTAGCCTGGGCTAGCTTTAGCCCTAACACCCCCGTAGCCATTCCTTGCTCACCTCTATGGCAGAACTAGCGTCCTGTGACTAACATGTAAACCCTTTGCAGTCCACTGGCTTTGTGGAGCACTAACTTCCACCAGCGCACAAGCTAGGGGTGTCAGTAGAGAGCATCTGGGGTCTAGGGAAAAATCTTCCGCCATTCCGCTGCGGTTGCCCTGATGCACCTACTGGTGGATTTTAAACTCTCCTTAACTTAAGACTCTCTTTGTTCTGTAAAACTATAAAGCTTTGTGAAACTGCTTCCACGTTAAAGCACGGAATTTGGGGTGACCCGAGTCTGTGTTCCTCGGCCTAGTCACTAAAATGGCTCGAAGATAAACTCTCTCTTGTTCCCTTTAAGACGAGAGCTGTAGTGATGCTTCTCGTGTCCCCATTTTTCTCTGCCTTTCTATCCCACCTCATTCTAATTTCAGTTAGTTTAATGCCGATATATGATTAGTGGGTTTTCTATATTAAGGTTGCACCCTTGCAAATTTGGGTAATTGTCTATTAATTCCAGAAAGTTATTTTAGGTTTCCTCCCCCTCTTTTTCTTTTTAGAGAGAGGATCTCACCAAATTGCCCAACCCCGAATTCACCATATTCCTGTCAGGTTTGGGCTGGGGGCTACTCGGGCCATGCACATCTGCAGTAGCCTCTTTCTCTCCCCTCACAGATGCTGTAAAAGAAATGGGAAAAAAAGGAAACCGCCACCATGCTTTGGTTCCGAGACTCTGTAATCCCCACTCTTCTGGAGGAAGTTTACCAAGTACTTTAGGCTAAGGTAACACATTCCACATGATAGACGCACACCCACACCCCCCCCACACACAAAAGAAGCAAACCTTTCCCCTTTCCCCTGCCACCTGGGAATCAGACTGCCTAACTGCAAGCATGTACTATGAGCAATTCATCAACTATATGCTATGAGGTCTCCATCTCCGAAACCTTTAAGAGGGGACCCCGTGGTTCTGAATGCTCCTCAGAGTCCCTACCGTGTTGCCTTTCTTTGGTGTTAGCCATTCACTTACCCCAAAGGACAGTTCACCTCAGTGTCCCTTTTGAACACTGAAACTTGAAACCTTTCACCTTTTTCTTCAGCATCCCTGCTAGTTGGGACAACAGGCTTTGCGATTTCTACACCGCCTATTATGCGATCTGCAGACAAAGGCAGCTTTATTTCTTCCTTTACAGTTTGGAATAATATTACTCCAGCACTTGCTGGGGTTTTTTCCAATCCTTCCTCTTCATCTGGGGTCAAGCTGTTGCAAATGGAAGGCATCCAAAAATGTACCTTTTGTCCCCTCATGATTGCCAAGAGCATAAACTAGAGTTAAGGTCAGAGCTTGTGGCTCTGGCAGCCCTAACAGTCACTGGACCTCAATAAGTCAATTAAAGGCCAAGTTAGCTGTGAACCACAGCAAAAGGTAACTCACTCAGTGTGACCCTACTGGGAAGGCAGAAAGGTCCAGTGACCTACTTCCCATACCTAAGTCAGCTTCAGGGTCTTAACACGGGGTCAAGTTTAAATGTAAGGCCAGAAGAATGCGTAGTTAAGTGATCCTGGTCCAGGTGCGATCTGGCTCACCATTGACCCATTGTGGTCTCACCCCACTCTTTCCCCTTTGGCTGGTCCAGGCCTTAGTCTTTTCCCATTACCAGCATGTGATTCCAGGAAAATTCCAATCCCTTGGGGGTTGAGGGGTACACGGCTGTCTTTTAGAATACCTCATTCCTTCCGGGTATCCCAGGAACAACACGTTACTTTTCCTGTTACTCAGCACTCAGATGGTCAGTGTCTGGATTCGGGAGTCCACACGTATTTGCGTCCTCACTTCCTCTTCTCGGTGTTACCGAAACCAGAAGTGTGTGCATGCCCTTCTGTGTGGGTGCCTGTGTGCTTGTGCTGGTGGGAAGGGAGTGGGCGCCGGAGACTGAACTATCAAGGTTAGCAGCTGGAACCAGTGGGCAGAGGAAGGCTGGAAGCTCTTCCTCACCTGGGCTCCATCCACCAAGAGCGCGAGCAAGAAAAGCTGGTCATATGCAAATGAGGCCAATGCTGTGGCAGGTGAATGTCCTCCTAGACAGGGTTCTGTTAGGCTCAAGGTCAGCACTTGGGGACCTCTCCCCACCCGTCCCCAGTTCATAGGCCACTTCCGTTCTTGGGAATGCCTTTCCTTTCTTTTCCTTTTCACTTTTCCTTTTTTTTTCTTTTACTGAAAAATAGACTTTTTTCATACAATATATTCTGATTATAGTTTCCCCTCCCTATATTCCTCCCAGTTCCTCCCTCCTTCCCCTCTCATCTAAGTCCACCCCCTTTTCTAGCTTTTGTTAGAAACCAAACAGGCATCTAAGGGATAATAATGAAATAAAATATAATGAAAGAGAAAATGAACTAATTGGAATAGGACAAACCAAACAGAAGGAAAACAGCCCAAGAAAAGGTACAAGAAACAGAAATAGACACAGAGACACACTTGTTATATATTCAGGAATCCCATAAAAACACAAAACTATAAGTTATAATATATATGCAAATATATAAATATATATAAACATACAAGAAAAAGATAAAATAAGAGTGGTTATCAACTGGAGATAGCGTCTGGGTTAGGGATGGGGCATGCGTCCATTCCTCTTAGCTCCAGACCCTAACTGGCACAGACCTATGCTGTGCATGCTGCCATTTGTAGCTGGGCTGGTGTTTACATTTCTCCTGAGTTATTGGAGGATTCCCATGGGACCCCTTTGGCCAGCAAATCGATTAGCTCTAACCCATTCCCGGTAATGAAGCTTTGTTTGATGATGAGAGATGTTCAGCTGGGTCTCTCTCTTCTCCATTATTTGTTGTTTTCATTTGATTACCTTTATACATGTCTATAGTTTAGGAAGCTTCTATATATTGTTTGCATACGGCCCCTCAAATGACTCTTAATTCAGCTGTCCATCCCCATATTCTCGCTTGTCCCCCTCTTCCCTTACTCTCCCTGGTTTATCCTCCTGTTCCATTCCCTACCCGCTCGTCCAGCCATAACTATCTGTTCTATTTGTTATTCTCTCCCTAGGAAGATCTGTCTCCCCCACCCCGCCATTCCCTTACCCTGTACCTAACCTCTGTATTCTAAGGACTGTAGCTTGCTCATCACTGACCTAACATCTAACATCCACATAGAAGTGACTACATCGTTTTTGTCTTTCTGGGTCTGGGTTACCTCACTCCTCCACTCAGGATGATTTTTCCTAGTTTCATCCTTTACCTGAGAATTTCCTGATTTCATTTTTTAAAACAGGTGTTTAATAGTTCATAGTGTATATGTACGACATTTTCTTTATTACTCATCCATTGACAGAAATCTAAGTTGTTCTAATTTCTGGCTATTATGAATACAGCAGCAATGAACATGGTTGAACAAGTGTCTCTGTAGATGCTTAAATTTGGTTTTATCTTAAATGGCTTTCTTTCTTCGTTTATTGTGATTGACAGTTTCCTGGGGATAGTAGTCTGGCTGGTATCTGTGGTCTCCTAGAGTCTGCAGCACATCTGTCCAGGCTCGTGGCTTTTGGAATCTTCATTGAGAAAGCAGGTTTTATTCTAATAGGTCTGCCTTTATATGTTACTTGGTCTTTCCTCCTTGTATCTTTTAATCTTTTCCTTGTTCTGTAAATTTAGTATTTTGATTATTGTGTGCCATGGAGATCACTTTTCTGGTCCAATCTATTTGGTGTTCTGCCTGCTTCTCGTATCTTGATAGGCACCCCCTTCTGCAAGAAAAACAAACAAACAAACAAAAAACAAAACTCTACAATTTTGTTGAAAGTACTTTTTGTGCCTTTGACCTGGGCTTCTTCTCCTCCCTCTTTGCCCATTATTTATAGATTTGGTATTTACATAGTGTCCATTATCCTGGATGTTTTGTGTCAATTATTTTTAGATTTAATATTTTCTTTGGCCAAGATACCAGTTTCTTCTCTCTTTTTTCTTTCTCTTCTACTCTTTTTCTGACCTTTATGGTTTTTATCACTGTATTGACTACTGTGCTGGCTGGTTTTTATGTCAACTTGACATAGGCTAGACTCATTTGGGAAGAGGGAATCCCAACTGAGAAAATGCCTTCACCAGACTGGCCTGTGAGCAAGCCTGTGGTACATGTTCTTGATTAATGAATGATAGAGGGGGACCTAGCTCACTGTAGACAGTATCACTGCTGGGCTGATGGTCCTGGGTGCTTTAAGAGGGCAAGCTGGGAAAGTTGTGAGGAGCAAGCCAGTAAGCAACACTCCTCCATGGCCTTTGAATCAGTTTCTGCCTTGCTTTCCCTGGATGACAGACTAGAAGCTGTAAACTGAAATAAACCCTTTCCTTCCCATGTTGCTTTTGGTCATGCTGTTCCATCACAGCAACAGACACCATCACTAAGACAACATTTTTTTCATTTCTATGACCAAAGGCTTGACAAGAAGCAATGTAGAGGAGGAAGAGTTGGTTTGGCTTATGATTTGAAGACACAGTTCATCATGGCAGGAAGGCATGGAGGCAGAAGAGGTTGTAACTGGCCTTCTCACACTGATGAGGAGGAAGAAGGGAGCAGTGAATGCCGGGGGTCCCAGCAGGCTTACCCATTTTCCTGCAACCTGCAACCCAGCCCCTGGGACACTACCACTTGTCCCAGGGAACTCCAGCCCTGGGACACTGCTGTTGGTAAAAGGCATCACCTCAGCTTCCTAACACCCCTTTATTAAAGAGTCTGGATTGTTGAGTTGGGGGGCTTCACTCCAGCCCCCTGGCATCCATCTTGAAATGTTGAGTGGAAAGTTCCATTTCAAAGCTCCCTCCCCTGGGAGTTGTCTCAGTCCAAACTCCACCTCCGAGAAAGCCAGTCAAGCAGTGACCCCTCCCCAGAGAAGGTCTACTTAAACTGCCCCCCCACCCCCAGAGAATAAACATGTGGTCTCCCGGTTTTATGAGGTCTTTCAGGTCTCTGTTTCCCTTTCTGTGTTTTCCCGGTGTTAGTAGCCATTAAACCTGAGTATCTTTTAGTTTGGTCTGATTGGAAATTATTGCGTCCGCAGAGAGGTTTGTTGCTTAAGGAAAAACACTTAACATTTGGAGGTCCCACTGACGGGGCAGTTTTTCCCACTGGCCCGGGGCTACGTGTTGGAAAACCCCCCTCTCGCCTGTGCTCTCCGCTAGGCTAACATCGCTTCAACTAGATGAGTTCCCCTTCTTTTTCAAGTACATGTCTATAGGTCCGGGACCCATTACGTTTATGTTTGTCGGTTTTTGGGCTATCCTGTTGGAGTCTCAGTGTGTGCCAGGTGCCCGACACAAGCAGCAAGGCAGACCTCACTGAGGCGGGAGTGGATACAGACGTCTGCCCACTCATTCCTCACAACCCCCTGTTTTTGACTCAAGAGTCTTGTCATGGTGGACACATTGTCACAGGCATTGAATCCCGAGATTTGGCATAGACTTGTAAAATGGGCTCTTGTGAGTCAAAGCCTGATCTCCAAACACCCTTGGGCTGCCTTTTACAAAATTCCTTTTAAATTGGGGTTATCTAACACCTAACCAAAAAAAAAAAAAAAAAAAAAAAAAATCAAGGCTCCAAAAGCACATAC